>NW_022900926.1:9102781-9138175 GCF_012274545.1 Fukomys damarensis | reverse complement strand
AAAAAAAAAAAAAAAAAAAGTTCACCAAAGATTTCCTTTTCTTCAATCAGAAAAGTCGGTCCTCTTAACTTTTTTCATCCAGACATTAATTTGATTTTAGGTAATCATTCAAGAACAGACTTAAATTGCCTTTTGAAAATAGATTTTATTGGGAGAGAAACTGAACCTGTTTAAAAGTAACTCTAGGCTTGTTTTGAGTTTAAAGTACATAGATTAGAGAATAAAGAGGAATAATTTATTAGTTTTATCACAGTACTGTACCACTGACTAGAAAAGTTATCATGCCCGTCATGACAATCTCATAAACTGCTTGACTGATTGATGGAACAAAGGGTTTTTCTATGTAGCCCAGGCTGGCCTAGAACTCCCAGTCTTCCTGCCTCAGCCTCTCCTGGACTGGGATGGTAGCTGTGAGGTGCCATGTCATGGTTTCAGACTCTGAATCTCTTTTTTAAATATTTGTAGGGAGAAGAAATGTCCCTTTGTTTATTTATTTTTTAGAAAACATCTGTGAAATATTAAAGACTATTTTGAGTTCTTTGGGAAAAAGCACTCTCCCATGCTATGGCCAATCGGACCAGGGGTGTGTGTTAGTTAAGGAGATTTTGGTTACAGGAAAAGATGTGACTGGTTGGAAGAGGAAGACGGTGTTTTAGGAGGATGTATGGGGAGGGAGTGGAGTCCAAGATGAGGTGAACAGGAAGCAACAAGCAGTG
Source organism: Fukomys damarensis (assembly GCF_012274545.1). Lineage (NCBI taxonomy): Eukaryota > Metazoa > Chordata > Mammalia > Rodentia > Bathyergidae > Fukomys > Fukomys damarensis. The sequence continues at coordinate 9,137,459 of NW_022900926.1, read as the reverse complement.
AGTGTGGGGGTCATGGATAGGTTCAAAAACTATGTATGCAACACCCAGCCCGGCATTGCTGTGGTCTCCATCTGTGTATGTTGGCTTTGTTTTTTCTCCGTTGAGGTTTGCCCTTTCTCTTCACTCAGTAGCAAGACCACTGAGAATTTTGTAGTGATTCAGATCTTTCTCAGAAAAAGAGTTATATTGTGAGAAGCTCGTGGAATAGATTTTTACTTTTAAAGTGATTCTGAGTCATCACAATCCAATGTACATGACGTCCATGGGTGCACATGCAAGAAATACAACAGCAAATTCTTACCTTATGTGATGGCTTGAATATCTGCATGGGCAAAGGAATGCATAACAATTAAGCATAACATTTTATCAACACATTTGGAAAAGTATACAAGATGAGAGAGGGTTGGGGCTGAGGCAGACTTCCAGGGAGTACAAAGCCACTCTATAGGCTCTGGGTTGGCGGCCAGGCCTCCAAGGTGTGTGAGCCTTTGTTTGTATGTTGCTTAGCAATGTGTTCTTATTTGAATGGGTTTCGCTTCATGAATCTTGAATTGTCAATATACAAGAGTAAGGTATTCTCTGCAGCCTGCCAAAATGGTAACCAGACCCAGACATCTTTTAATACCAAAAGGATTTTAAGAACCAGACTTTGGCTTCTCAGATTTATTGCACAGCTAAAACAAATAATATTTGATGATGATACTGTTGTTATAATTGACCTTGAATCCCCCGCTTTTTGTGTGTTTCAGTGATTTCCAGTAAAAGAACAATAGTGCTTATTTTATTTCTCAGTACATCTGGGTATATAGAGAAAGGGAGAGGCACACTTGTTCCTGAGTCCTTTCTGAAATGGATTACAGCTCAGGAAAGTTGAGGACTTATGAAGAATGTTCTTGAATGTTTTGCAAAATATCCAATTGTTATCATTCACCAAGTTTTGGGTTATTCTAAGATGAGTGTTTCTATTACCTTAAAAAGGGCCCAAACATCAAAAGCTTCTTATTTCTCCACTCCTATCCCAGTTTTTTTGCAAAATATGTGAACTTAGATCTCTGTTCTATACTCTTTGTTCTTTTTAGGTATTTATAGGACAGGTTCTGACAGTCAGCCTTTCTCTTCGTGCTAATACCAACTTTACTCCTATTTTTCCAAACTCATAAACCTGAAAGTCAACTATATGTGATAAAATGAATTCTCTCATCTTTTTGCTTTATAATTTTTAAGAAAAAATTTCAATAGTTTGGTTTGCCTGTTAGGGAATTAAAATGATGGTAAAATTTTATTTATTTAAAAATGCTATTGGAGAAACACATCCATCAAATTTGAAGAATACTTATTTTGAAGTATTTGAAAGTACAAGATTTTATACACGCAGCTGGAAGGTGATACACGAAAGTGATAATTGAGGCTGTAGAGAGGTAGGCAAACTGTCAGGGTAAACAGGCTGTGTGTTTTATCTGAGCATAGAAATTGTCTTCCATATATCACAGTTGGATTTTATCGTTTTGCTCAAGAATTGAAGATACTGAGCTGAACCATCTCATTTCTCTCTTGACCATTGTTTTTGGTTCAACTTTAGGTTCTGTGGTGCCCCATTCCCCAAGTGAACCCTGTGGCTTGGACCTGTGCTGTCACCGCAGATGAGATATTCTCTTTCCATTTTGAATGGGAAGTTGTAGACCTAGTCTTTGTGCTGTCGTTTCCGGTGAGTTCTGCCTCACCATATGCGGCCAACGTAAAAGCGCATTCCTGCCTTCTGCAGACACTCACATCCCTTGCGTGTGCTTCTCATTACCAAGTGGAAAGATTGCTCTCTGCTGTGGATTTTATCTGTGCCCTGACTTCTCTGTGGAACTCTAAGCTGTTTGAGGGTAGGTGCGGAATGTCCCCAGCTGAAGCATGTTGTGCGTATCCAGTAGGTCTGGGTGGGTGGAAATAAACCATTTATTGCCTTCAAAGAGAAGATGCGTCACAGATCCAAGGAGGGAAGACCTTTCAGCTATTCGTTATTAAAACTTTCAGGCAAGACTATACAAATAATTGAGTGTAAAGCCTTGAGTTTATTTTAATGATTGCTTTCACTATGCACAGGGGGGAAAAAAAGACCTTTCGGGAATCGAACTCAATGAGGCAAGCAATTCGTGTATACTTTTCAACTTCCTGTGGATAACCGTTTTTCTCTGTAAACAGTGTGGCCAGTGATAGCCGAAGAACAGGCAGCGATATCTGAGGAGGAGTTCAAGGTACAACGAGTGCACATGGATGTAGTTCAGAGATGCAGTGCCGTCGCCTCACAGCACAGCGTGGTCTGCCCATCTTCCGTGTGTGCAATTATTTATTTGCTCCTCAATGAGCTTCGTTACTAAGCAGCGAATGTGAAGGATTTTGTACTTCGCTAAACCAAACTTTGATTTCCACAAAGAAAAGAGTTGATCTTGTGATATTTGCAAGCACTGCTTTGGGTCCTTGGAACAAACTAACTTCCTTCCTCCTTCTCTCCCTCCCTCCCTTCCTTCTTTTGATACCGGGGATTGAACTCAGACCTTGCGCTTTCAAGGCAGGTGGCAGAGCCTCCAAGCTAAATCCCCACACCACAACTTTATTTCTTCAGGGAAAGACTTTGAAAGAGCAGATACTTTTCTCTCAATATCTGCCTGAGCATTTTTGCCTGGAAGCACGAAGCGTGTGATCCTTTCCAACCACGAATTAGACCTTTTCTGGTTCCTCAGCACCGACTATAAGGTCAGCTCAGTGTAAATCTTAGTTTTCTCAGGCTCTCAGGTTGGATTCCTGTTGGATTACTCTTCTCTGTCTTTTCACTCGCAGTGACTGGAAAGTGGCAGCGACACCTTCTATTCTCCATTGTCTTCCTCCTTGGTCTGCGTCATCCAGATTGAACAGATTCAGTCTGTGTTTCCGATAATTACCCTGCACCCAAGTGTCTATCTTCAAGTTCCTTGGGCATCATGTAGTGGGATTAAGAAAAAAAAAATAGCAACAACCCTGCTGCTCCCGTTTACACTTTATTGTACAGGTTGTTTCCTTATTTGTAGACATTTGGGTATTTCTCCAGAAAGCCTTGATAGAACTTTTGGGAGAGAATAAGAGCAGAGCTTTCCCATGGCTTAGACAGAATATCATGGGAATGGTGTGGGCTGGGGCCGTGGTAGAGCGCCTTGCAGAGCTAGGTGAAATATTTCTGAGCAGGAGAAGGCATGGAGAACAGAGCTAGGCAAAGAGCACGGGGAAGGCAAGGAGGAAGTGTGATAAAAAAATCACAGACACTCGATCTGAGATTTAAAATTTTGTGAAATGAGACTTTCCCTGTCTTCTTTAATTTTTCTCCCCTCCTCTCCCCCTCCCTTCCCTACTCTTGTCTGTCTGTCTGTCTGTCTGTGTGTTCTGAGGAAGATGTCCAGGACCTGGATGTGCAGATACAGCTTGTCATACATACTTTGGGACACACACAACATGTTTTTAATGAGGATTTGTAGTGTCTGGTTCAAACTACACTTTTTTTTCCCTAAAAGAAAAATTTTATTTGGAGCTTTTCAGGATTTTAAATATGCCTAAATTTATAATTAATGGAGGTTACAAAATCTAGTGCTTTAATTATTTTTTGACATGATTCAGCATCTTACAGGATGTTAGTATCTGACTTTGCATGCAAAAAAAAAAAAAAAAGATTCTTATTTGAAAAAAGAAACCATTTCCTTTGTACCAAGCCATTGTTACTTGCCTTTCTTGCTCTCTGGGAATAGTTGGGAAGTAATGGGGTACATTACTCCAGTCTGTGAAAATTAGCAAAGGAACACATCAAAAGGATTTCCTCTTTAATATGAGAAACACAAAGTCTAAATAAAGACTAGAAGAAAAGATAGGCAGTCGGATGCAGAGCGTTAGAGCATTCCCAAAGGGGGCGGGAAGGGAAAGGGGATGAAAAAGGACTTGAGATGTGTTGTGTGCCCGCCCCAGTGCCACACAGGGAATGTGAACACTGTGTACGGCAAACGTACTGATGAAGAAAATGATCTGAGGATAACTGAAAAAAGAAGAAGAATTTCTGGGAATGTCGTCTTTGGAAACTAGGGAGAATAAAAAATATATTTCTTTCATTTTCTTTCTTCCTATTGGGTAAAAGGGATTCACTTGTACTTCCGCTTCAGGGAGGAAGATAGTTCATCGTCATGAGTTCATGGCAAGAGTATTAGAGAAGTGAGAGAGGGAGAAGGACTGAGTGACAAAAATACTATTTTGATAAAATACATTTTTTAATAATTAAGCAAATCAAGATAGAAGGTTCAATTTCATTGCTTAATTGTTAAGTACTTATTAGTGAAGTCGGGTGATCTATAATAGTGCTAGATCCAGAAAAAGCCTTGAATGTTACACCAACAAATTAGTTTTCTGGTAGGAAGTGACCCACACCTGTTAGTGCTATTAAAAAACTATTAAATGACTCCTGTGCTTTTTATTACCATTCTTACTGTGCTTTGGATTTGCATTATGAATCATTATAGTTTTTCTGCATGCAAATAGCGTAGAAAATTAGCTTTGGTAAGGACGTAGGGAGAATGGTGATATTTATGGAGTATTTTGGCAGTTATAGTTCACTTTCTCTTGTTTTTCTGTCTGGGACCTTTATAGTGCCTCTTTGTTCTGAGTGTTTTCCTTCCACGTGTAGCATTCCTCACGTGTAGCACATTTAATTATTGACCAGGTATTAAATCTAACTAGATTCTAAGAATATAAGCATTGCTCAAGAAGAAAGATGGAAATTTTTTCACTGCTGTCAGAATACTATACTATATTATATATGTCAGAAAAAGGGGGGGAGTATTAATTTTCAGTGAATTTTTCTTTTTCATACTATATATGCATAAATATTTAAGTATGATTTAATATTTAAGCATGACATGTCTTAGTCAGTATCTAGTGAATGTGAACATTCCCATTTGACATTTTACCAGGTTTTTTTTCTCTTAGTTTGGAAAGAGTAAAACTTTTATTAAGTTAGAAGGATTCATGGTAAGGAATTTGAAAAATGTAAAGAACTATTTAATCCCATTAGTCTGAAAGCAAAATTGCCAACAAATTTTGATCTATCCCTTGAACATTTTCTATGCATATGTGCATTTATACATATGTGTGCTTTATATGTTTGTGCATTTTCCTCTACGTTTAATTCAGTAGGAAAACCAAGACCACATATTGAATACACGAGTTGCTTTTAATTCTTCAAAAAATAATGATTATACATTTATAGTTTTACACTATTTCCTCCAAGGTCTTGCAAACATGAAACATCTATTTACCAGGGTGCCCACAGTAGCTTAGGCATTAAATAAATGTTGTTAGTTCAGACCTTCACTAGCTTTCATTCAGAGTGTTCCAGTTACTTCTTCAAATTTTGCTTTTCTCACAATGGAGTACTACACTGTATTAAAGAAAGATAGATTGAGACACTCATAGGTAAATGAAGGCAACTTGAGAAATAAGTCAGATACACAAGCTTGAATGTCACATGGTTTCTCTTATATGAGAAATACAAAATACACACACACACATGCAAAGTAAGCGGGAAAATAGAAGTTAAATAGGAAGTAAGGAGAAGTTCAAACACTTGCCCCAATTACGTATGCCATTGTTTCAAAAATATTTTAATATATATGATAATTAGTTTCATGTATATTACTAGTTTATCTTGGTTCATTGAATAGAAAGTTTTGTGTTATTATCTGCTTATTTTTTGTAGGGATTTTTTGATTTATATCTTGTATTCTGAGAAACAACTTTGAAGATAATGAGACACAGTGTTTTAACTATTGTTAGTCTCTTATTTTGTTACAAAATTTTGTTTTCTCATTAAATAAAGTGTGTGGGGGTAAGGATCAAATTCCTTTTTGTGAAAATAATTTTACTTTTCTCTCAGGAGGGGCCCTTGGGGTCACTCTGGTGTTTCGGTGAGGTCTTTCTGAAGCACAAATCTCACTGATGCCTGGTGTTTAGCATTCCCCTCTTTAAACTGATAGCGCTCACAGAAGTCAGTTGTGCTGCTTTGCCTTCCGCTAAAGCTTAGTTCATATGTCAGAGTTTCCTACCCACGAAGGTCTTCTGACCGCCCACTCAAGTACAGCACCCCTTAATCGCTTGTTTTACTGCCACCTGCCCACATGGTGGGCGTTTCTCTTATTGAAGTTACTGAAGCCCTGTTGGTGAAAAGCCACTTGTTTTTTCTCTGCTTCCCAATACCCGTTGCAGTATTGGTACTTCAGTGTTTATTGAATTGCAGTCTTTGCTCTTAACTTGATTGCCTGAGCTCTGATAGCACCTACACAGCCACCATTAGCCCCAAATATATATATCACTAAGTTAGCACAACAAAACTTTCTCATCATAATCACAAGAATAAACAGCTTCAGATCACGTGTTTGATTACTTTGAAAAGTTACTTAGCCTTCCTGTGTGTCCGGTACCTGCTGCCAGCAAGCAGGTCACCGTGATTGCATCAGTAACGCCACATTTTTACTGAGGGCACTCAGTGTTCCCCACACGTTGGAGCTGCTGGGCCAGGCTGGCTTTCGTGTCACTGTCCTGGGTCCTGCTACTCTGGGGATCCTGAGGAGGGGCTGGGGCAGGTGTCACTGGCCTCTGGGGCATCTCCCTGAGGGCTTCGTATAACTCGTAGAGAGTCTCTGTTCATTCTTCCTCACTAGGTGCCTCAAATGGCACTTTTGAAACTATGAAATAGGGACACAGATCTTTTATGTTTATTAAAATAATAGTTAATTTATTGATTAAAAAGTTGTAGTTTCTTTAATAGGTGAATCATCTCACGGCCTTGGATATTAAATATGTTTTATGTGAGGCTCTTTCCAGATTTTTAACAGAATATGACCCCAGATTCTTAGAGAAAAACCCCTTTTCTTTTTATTTTTCTCAGCCTGGGGTTTGGGGAGGAAGCCTGGAATGACTTGGGCTGTTTTCTACCAGATTGTGCCACGCTAGGGTCAGGGACACAGGTGAGCGTCAATCCGAGAGGTTGTGTCTCTCCCATGAGTTCGGGACTGGGGGAGGCCTGCGTGCTCCAGATCATGTGTGTGGAACAGTCCCCCACAACCCCCGTTTCCTTCGTCTCCTGTATGTCATCAGGACCCATTTGGCATTGTTTGTAAGTGGGTCCAAGAATCCAATTCATTGTAATCAGGTAGATACAAGTTTCAGTTCCCCAGTTCTGAGCTGTGTGACCTTGGCCAAATCAACAAACCATCCCACGTCTCAGTTTTCTAAGCTATAAAATGAGAGTATTTTTACTGACCTTGATTGTTAATATTAAATGCAGTTAAATAGTTATATAGAATAGAATAAACATTTCAGGTTAAGTAAAAATGAAAGGAAATTAATATTTGTGAATATTAAATTATTTGGTATAAAATGGAATGTTAATGAATATTAAATGGAAATGTCTATAAATCAGGCGCATGACACGTGATTCACCAAAGCACTTGGCTTTTTTTCTTTTAAAAACGTAAATATTCCCGAAGTGTTTGGTGTTTTTGTTTTCCAGACAGCGCGGTTAGTAAAGCTGAGAAACAGCTTTATCATTGGGATTACCTGGACAAAGCGATAAAAGAACTAATCTGTTCCCGAAGATGAGGGCTTAAAAATCAGTAGCGGCAAAGCACTTCCCACCTGTTTCCAACATCTCACCTATTTCATGCATTTCTTTAAAAAAAAATGAGATGAATGACATAAAATTTCTATCTTTAAATTTTTTCCCACAGTGACAAAATTTCAGTTATGCACACTAGCAAAAAAACCCAAAAAAAAAATGAGATAGATGACATAAAATATCTTCTATCTTTAAATTTTTTCCCACAGTGACAAAATTTCAGTTATGCACACTAGCAAAAAAACCCCGAAACTTTGAAAAAAGAAATGGACTGACAGAGGCAGGCTGAGTAATGAATACCGCAGAGTAGTGTGCAGTAAGGGAAAGAATTACCCTACAGCGAGAGGGTCCCAGGAGGAAATCTCTCCTTGTTCACTGGGAGTCTAAGAAAAGTCAGCCAAGTTTAGCGTCCTCTGGGTCAAAGGAAGCTGGGGTACTTTCCCAGCCAGAAAGAGAGCACTCATTCAGGTAAAATCTTGGCATCCCATCTACTTCCAAACTTTGATACTAAAAGTTGGATAAAATGTGGCCTTTTTTATTGAGCATTTGTTTGAATTAATATTATGTATATACTTAGCACCTAAATGTTTGTGCTTTTGATTTTGGGGAGTTTCACATAGAATTTGTCATTCTATTCAGCACTGAAAGCCCCAAAGAATTGCTTTCACTCATCTTCCAGTTTTGACCCCTGAGCCATTAGGTACGCAGTAATAGAGCATTTTTTTCTTTTAGTCACTTTGAACTGTTATCAGTCTTTTATAAAAACACAAGATAATGAGGATCAATTCAATAGGCTAGGAGGAGAAAAATTACAACAGATATTAGTTTGAGTAAGGAAAAGTGAACAAAAATTAAACTTTGATTTGAAAAGCTAGAGCAAGGGGGAGTAGTCCTTGTAAACTGGCCGTTCCATTAACTTCTGCGCTTCTCACTTAAGGAACCCGGGTTGTGGTGTAGTGAAAACAGCACTACAGGAACTTCAAAGCCTTTTCCATTTCTCAAGTTCTCTGGGTGTAGGACGTGCGTGTAGTGTTTGGGAAGATCTGATTCCTCAGCAGTGCCATGCCATTCCTTCTGAACATTCAAATGATTTCAAAGACGTCCTGGGGGGGGTCACCATCCATACCTCAGAGTCCTGCCCTTTCTTAAGATGAAAGAGGTGAAAAATATCCAAACAGATGCAGAGGCCATCTGTCCTGAGACTCCAGAGTACTTTCCTCTCCGGGGAGGGGAAGTGCACGCAGCAAATCTTGAGAACCCTTAGCAGCTCCTCAGACTTTTAAATTCCTTCACTGAAAGTAAGCGAACATTTAGCATAAATGGAGTCCTGAATTTTCCTAGAAAACTGAGACAGACTTCATGGTGGAAAGGGGCCAGAGAATGCTCTTTGTGTACTGCGCTGAGCAGTACTCTTGCAGACACACACTTGACAGAAACCCTTAATACTTTGTCCCCTTCCTGGTGGGATTGCTTCGAACTCTGTCAGAAGGTGCATCCCGACAGCGTTGCTTGTCCTCTTTAGGGATACATGGGCAGGCTCAAATATAGTTCCATCCTCAAATAGCTGGTTCTAGTAAATTAAATGCCCTTTGCTACTGAGGAAATATATGGGTTGTACATGCTGAAATAAACTGGGTTAAAAATACTTATTACACAAAAGTGATGCTGACTGAAAGAGGCATGTAGCCTTGCTCTCCCAACAATGTCTCACTTGTCAGTGGCATCGCTAAAGGGTTGTCCACATTCCTCCTGTGGGCACGTGGAGAACACAGCTGAGTCCCAGCTGCTAAAAGTGAATTCATGCCTCCCGCCCGCTTGCCAAGGGAAGAAACGGAGAGAAAAAGAGTGATCGAGATCCAGTGCCAGTAGCTTACTTCATGTTCCCTGGCTTGAGAAGTGCGCAGTGTGTGGGCCAGGAAGAAGCCATGGTGTGCCTGGGTGGGAATGTTCAGAGCGTGCCATAGCGGGGGCAAAAGTACATCTTTCTTCAGAGGTCTCTCCTGAGTCTGAGGAACGCCAGTGTATGTGCCTTAGGATTTGAGTGGCTGCGTTGGTAAAGCTTGGTTTCTCCATTGGCTTTTCTCCTCGAGACCGATGTTACTCTCTCCTTTGAAGTGCTTGTTTCCAGCCATTTGATGGAGGCTGGGAATGCCAGCTTTGTTTGGCATTGGGCCCTGGCTTGTTGCCTTATTGGCAATGTGAACAAAGTGAGTTATCTTTACCTCAGTTTCTTTGTAGCCGAATGGAAATAATGGTAGTAGCCATTTCCTCAGATTGGAAGATTAAATATGGATCTTACATAAAATGCTTAGCACAGTGGCTGACTTGTAGGAACCACTCCGGCATCACTGGCTATGGCAAATCCTTCTGCGGCTGTTGCTCCAGGCTGTATTTCCGGCTCTGTCTCAGAGACATTGGTTCCTGTTACTCCCGCTCCTCAGCAGCCTCTTGCCTTGGGCCTGGGGAGTGTCCAGTAGGAATGTCCCTGACTGGGAAGGAAGAAGCACTGAAGATCAGTGGAAGGGATTCTCGTATACTAATTCACTAACACTACTACGTAACGTCTGGTCAGTGTTGCCGTTGTGAATATTGCTTGAGAAATTCTTATGGATTAACTAATCCACAAAGGAAAATGAGCATGGCATTATTTAAATATTATGAATTTATTCGCAGAAGTCCCAGTCACATCACTGCAAAGTTAGTAAGTTCAAATCATTAACAAAGTGGTTGAAAAGTACAAAGTTTCAAAGTGTTGTCTTTCCCTGAATATCTTTAATAAACAGCAAGCGAATATAGCATGAAAATGATTAGAAAGAAATTGAAACCAAAATATTAGCACTTACTATATCTGATTGGTTGGAATATGTGTGACCTTTTCAAAGAATTCTGTTGTTTATTTAGAACTTACTTTGTTAAAATCTGTTAAATATTTTTCAGTATTTTAAAGATAACTGTTGTTTTAATCTTCATTTGTTTTCTGACAAAATGTTTTCATTAATCCCCTATGAGATCTAAAGCCTTTCTGAGTTTTGTTTGCGAATTCTAATGCATATAAAGATTGTAATTGTAAAACTGCTTTCCAAAGGGCACGTACTGGAATTTGCTGCTTCTTATATCTGCTTGAAGTTGTCACTGTCTGAAAAGATTTGATCAGAGGACTGAAGTAAAATTGCTCTTGATTTGGGATTAAACTCCAAAACTACCCTCTTCCTTTCTCTGTGTAAAAATGTTTATATTCTCTGTGTATTTCTCTTTATTGGTAACAGAAATTTTATTTTCAGAAAATTTAATTGAACAACTTATCATGTATTGAGAATATTGATTTCATTTTCTAAAGAAATGAAAGGATTATATTTTGTGTCATTTAAAAATTTTAAATTTATTTATGGGATACAGCATGACAATTCCATACACATATGCATTATGTAAAAATCAAATCAGGGCAGTCAGCATTCCACCTCCTGGAACATTTGTTACTTCTGCTAATTTTTGTGGTCAAATATATAATAAATTGCCATGAACTAGAATCATCCTGAAGGGCACCAGTACTTTCGTGTGAGAATATTTTGATGCCCGTTTCCTTATCTCTTTCTGTCTTCTCTCCGTTCTGCCATTGCTGCCCTCCAAGGCCTATTGTTCTACTTCCTACTGATAGGAAGTGAACACTTTTAGTTTTTACTTGCAAGTGAGAACAGCACTGTTTGCTTCCTGTCCCTCTCTTACGCCATGTCCACCACGTCCATATGCAAGAGTAATTTTGTTCTTTTTTTTTTTTGGCTGAATTGTACAATGCTGACTCATTTCGATCTAACTTTTCTCCCAGGTAACATGGAAAAAGTACAATACAGGCAGACAGTATCCTGGGTCTTTGTGGAACTTTACTTTCTTTATCTGCCTTTCTTTGGAAGTTGTAATTGGGATTGTGGATATGAGTGTGAGGCTGGAAAGTCAGTTTTCCCACTGACTGCCCACTTCAGCCACGTTGGTGATGGCACAGGTGTCCCCATCGCCTGCTGTACTGTACTTCCCTTCCCAGATGGCTTCTAGACCAGTACTTTATAAGACTATAAAAATTACCCTCTCTGACTTACATTATTACCATCAGAGGTCTAATTAATGTCCCTGAGTCAGGCTCAGTAGCCATTCCTTGTCCGCTTAGGGTCTGCAGAGAAATCACAGTGTAGGGCTGCATTTCGTCATGATTGCTTCACCCTTGCGCAGCGTCACACAGCTCTAACTTTTCAGACTTCCAGTGTTTCTGTAGAAAAACTGGGCCTTGAAAACATGACCCTTGTTAGTGCTAGTATCCCCACAGGAAAAGGCAGTCTTTTTGTTGTTGTTCTGCAGGATGCTCAGCGTTCCTGCCAAGCAGAACTTCCCCAGCAATTTCCCCAGCCCCTTTAGGGTTGCATCTGATGGAGTCTAGGTGGGCGCTGAGGCTCATGTGTTGGGCGTGGTTACTGCTAGATCCGAGCGGGGTGTGAGCGGATTCTTAATCTCATGCATTTCCTTCTAGATGAAATCCTTCTCCAGTGGAGGTGAAAATCTGTTGAACCATAATCAGAATGCGTCTTCTTTATTTGCCTTCTGCTGGCAGTTCTTTTGTTTGTTCATTTGTTGGTTTACTTTTCAATACTGGGGATTGAACACAGAGCCTTCACGCTGAGCTGTGTCAGTAGACTTTTATTTTGACAGAGTCTTGCTAAGTCACTAAGTGGACCAGGGTGGATTCAAACTTGGGACTGTCTGGTCTCAGCCTCCCAGAGTGCTGGACATACATGCAGTTCTAAAAGCAATACAACTTTCTGTAGTTACAGCTCAGCAGTTATTTCTGAGTAATGGCTTTGTCACCTACAGTGGGTAGCTCACAAATTCTACTGTCAGCCCATTTTGGCCACTCGAGTCACAGGGACGTCCACACTGCAGGACCACCCACTTCCACCCTTAAGCAGTTGGTCTTAGGTCCACTTCCTTAGCTCCTTAGAATTCCTACTTTTCCTTTTTGTTCTCTTGGGTGGCGATCACCCAGTGGAACACAATTATCACGTTTGTAACACATCAGCCCCTCCTCTTATGGCTACTCATTCTGTAGAGCATTTCACGAAAGACTTACTCAAATACAGTAATTGAAGTATCAGTTGTGTACTGTGATTTCTATGCTCTAATTCCTCCAGATTTGCTTCCTTCATACTTCATTTTGATCTGAGTAAAATCTCTGGTACATCAGAATGTAGTCTTAAATCTCTGAAAGCTAGGAAGAGGGATCGGGAAGGGTCTGATGTTGAGAGGTAGTTCCCACGGCCCTGAGTATGTTGAATGTGCGCTTTCACCAGTTGACTGGATGGTATTCCACTAATTGAAACGCTTTCTGGAAATACATTATATTTTGCTAATGTGAGATCACTATTGAATTTAATAATGTTATGAGTAATAGCATCTAGATCATAATCACAGCCATGGTCAAAGCATCTCATATAGAAACACACACACACACACACACACACACACATGCACACAATCTTCCTGAACAAAGTTATAAATCTCTCCTTTGCAGATGGGGCAGCTGCAGACATGCTTTTGATGTGTCTCTTTGTTATACACTAATCTATTTTGCATTCTTCCTCTGTCTTCACATAAGGCCTGTAGTTGCTAAAATAAGTGAGAAGTAGGTTAGCTATATTATAAGATGTCAGGAGAATACTAGGGAGTTATACACACAGCCATTAAACAATAATATTCTTTTTGACTGACTTAAAATGCTATTGATGCAGTCAATCTTATGTTGAGCAGTTTATCATACAAAGTTACTCTCAGAAGCATTTACCTCAAGTTTCTTCCATCTGCTAAATATCTAGCTAATATAATTCATGGCTAAGAAGAAATTCTTTTGGGCCATTGGTCTTCTAAGACTCTGTAGTTGTTTACTTAATTCAATATTTCTTACTGTAATAATTTTGAGTCTTTTGATTCCCTTGGAATTTGGTCAAATAATTGCTACATCCTGTGTGGTTTCATAAAGTGTGGTTTGGCTTTATCAGTTAATGATGTTACAAATTTAGTTTCCTGCCAAGAATTAACTTTACTAACACCTTACCCTTCATTGCTCATTTATCCAAAGTTTGAGGATGTATTTGCAAGGAGTTTCACTGTCATTGGCTTTTTACCTGGAAGGCAGTATTGTCCTTGGGTGTCATTGAATTGGTATTTTGCATTTGGGGTGGGGTGGGGTCAGAGGAGTTGTATCCTCAATTGGGTTTGTAGGATTTAGGACAGTACGTATGTCAACAACCACGTAGCATACCTTTGCAGAAGTGACATTGCTGTTTCAAAGATCACATGCATTAAAAACTTGAGTAGTCCAAATTGCCCTCAGGAAAAGGAGGTACAGGCTGGGCTGTAACTCCGTGGCACAGCTTGGGCTCACATGGTGGTCGAGTGGAGAAAAGGTGACATTTTCCTAATCTTGTTCCCCTCCATTCTGGTCATCCCCATATGCTGTCAACCCTGTGGACTTGTGGAAACTGATAGGGAAGACCCCTTATTTTGGGGACAATTAGCTCTTGTATCAATAGTGAAGATGAGAGAATTTCCTTCAGTTTTTTGGGGAAACATTAACTGGGGTTGCTTTTAAAAAAGAATACCTTTTTGCTAGAATAGACCTTACAGCACCACATGAGTTGTATATTTTATTTTATCTTTTATTAGAGATTTGAAAGCTCCATTGTATAAGCTGTGAATTGAGACACGTAGGAATTGTGAAGGGAAAGCCGCCATGGCACACAGAGCTGCCGTGTGTCAAGTGCTGTCTTCACCCTGTTAATCTATTGTTCAAATCTTATTTGCCAGCTTCTTCTTAGTAGAGGAAATACATAAAAAAATTTCCAGGTTTTTATGTCACATTCTGAAGAAAGGTGTTTATCTATTTCAGTAAACCTTAAATTTGATAGATTTAAAGATAGTCATTATGTTTTAGAGCAAAAGCCAGATGGATAATTAAAGAATATTGAAGAAATGGATTATCGCATATTACAGAATCTTGTAAACTTGGTGAGACCAGTCTATTTCAGTTCTGTAGATATCTTCATGTTCCTGTTCTTGGAACCACAAATCCCTGACTGCTGGAGTTCGGCACGTGAGAAAGTTAAGCTTTTATCTTTCTTAAAATATTCTTACAGTCACAGATCTCTTTTCCACCCTCAATCCTTTTCTTCTCTTTCTGTGTCCCCCGGTACCCGACCCCCCATAAGCCCTAATAGAGTCAGAATCAGACTTTTAAGAATCATACTGTGAGCATTGTTGAGTTCTGGTAGTTTATATTTTAGGAGTTCTTCAGGGGAAAGAGTCATTGGTGGCATCTGTTTCTGACATATATCTGAATGTATTATCACCTCGCTGCTTTTTTCTGTCAGAGACCCAGGAGTGATGAGTATTACTGAAAGCTTATATTCTCTTCTCTAATCCTTACGATCGTGGGTGACTTTACATTTAAAATTTCTCACAAATACAGAACAGTATCCTAGCTTAATGATCGTTTAATGTGTAGGTTAGCTTCTCGTGTCATTGGGTGATGTGGAGAGATTTTGAAATTAATTGAAACCTCATTCCTGAGTAGCCAGCAGAAGTAGAGACGGGAAGGTGAGGGTGCACCGTTTCCTTTGTGTCGGAGAAATGAGAAGATGTGGAAGACCAGGCAGACCTGCACCTTGATGAGGACCCGTCTAAAACTGTATTTGCCACTCTCACTTAAGCGTTGCATCGCTCGCGTGTGTGTGATGCCGCTTACATGCCGGCGGCCCTTTGCTGCTTGACTAAACATTATTTGACACGGTATTCCCACTAACTGGTCACCATATGCACTTTCTTCAGTGGGAACTAAGAGGAGAAAGTCGAAGGCCAAGCTAGTCTTTAGTGATGCTTTCTGATGAAAGAAAACGGCAGGAAGGACCTGTAACTCTTTACTCTTTAGAATGTATTTTAAGAACTCTGAAGACTCCAAACAATGGCCTATATACTTTTTACATTAATCAAAGCTAGAAAAGTCTTGATAGCAAAAGGCTTTCATATTAATGAAAATCGAGAAAGAGAAAGTTTTTTTCTTTTGAGATGCCTTGACGTCATCTACCTGAATGAGTTGGTCATCTCTTCCCTTGACGTGTCTTATCTGAGTTGTTGACCTTCTGAAAAGGTAGTTAGTTGAACATGTTCAAGATGCCTTTGCCAATCTAATGTCTGATATAAAACTTTACTTGTGAAGCTTCAGAGTGGGTCTTAGGCCCACCTGCAGGAGCTTGGGTCCTGTGCTTCGGTTTTCTATGGCCTCTGCTTTTCACAGAGCCACCTTCAACGATGAAAAGTCATCTGTCACTCACCGTGCCCGAGCTGTGTCAGGAGCGCGAGGGCAGTGGGCGAGCCGGAGCCCACCAGAAATCCCTCCACGAGAAGCAACACAAAGAAAGGCTTAAATGCGAGCTTGGGTGATTTCCAATTTTACCAAAATGTAAATATGGCTTCACTTGGGAATTTTATTTTTCACTACATTTACTCTCAATTACTTTGTTCACTGGGTTCTTCTGTACTGTGCTTCTAACTCTTAAGTGGAAAAAGGTGAGATTTTTACTAAAATAGTTAGAAGGATTAAAAAAATTGGAAAAGGACCATGGATCCATATTTCCAGTAATGATCTCTGGGAAAACACCTGGTTTCTCACCCTACAGCTTGTGTGTTGGAAGCAGTGAAAGGACTGGAGCAAATTTGCTTTTAACTTAAAAAAAAACAAAACATTTATTTTAGTGTTTTTAAAAGACAGTAAAGTGACTTACGTATACATGTTTTTGAAGAGATGAGGGTAAAAGTAAAGTGTGCCAAATAAGCGTGTTAGGGCAGTATCATCGTAAGAGTCCCAGACTGTGTCACGCAATTTAAATAAAGTTATGTGCTTCCGTCAGTGGTCAGCAAGGCTCCTATAACGTTGTCTGGTAGAACCCCCTTTTTATTGGTGCTATGCGGGATGCCTGAGAGTTCTTGATGTATGATGCGATTAAAAGTTCAGTGCATTTTATCCTGCAAGGCGGCAGGGTCACCAAAGGGATCACTTGGGTGGGGCAGCCTGGTGCACTGGCAGAAGCTGTACTGTGTAATTTTGAAAATGGCTACTCTTGCTTTATTTCGGGGACATATTTGGGCTCATGGTTAGGACTAAAGAGCCCACAGAGCCTAAAATCATATCCTGGCTCAGTTGCTTTCTTACTCTGTGGCCGTAGACAATTTTAATAATTTTACTTTAAAGTATTTTAAAAAAATATGTTCCCTTTACATTTTAATAGGCCTCTTTTCATCTGTGAAATCATTTCTAAGGCTATTTGGCATGTAATCACCCATTAGCTTCATCAGGAGGCTGGATAAAAATCACATGCACACTGCCAGGTCTGTCCATATCTCAAGGTCTTAGTTGTAGATTGCAAATTGTGCCCGAGGCCTGAAAATGAAGCATGGTGATTGGGATTGCTCACACCTCTCTTCTGAGGTCCTTCTACGGTGGACACGTGGGCACATGTATTTGAGATCCAGGATTGCTGGCCTTTTTTCTTTTTTCTTTTAATACCTGCTTCCCTGATTTTCACAGCTACCTTTTGTTTGGTATCCGGAAAGAAACTGAGCTAGTGACCCATAGTAGGAGACAGTTTGCACGCACTCATGCGTGTCTGTGCAGGGTCTCGTGGCAAGGTGTATTTCCTTTTGTGGTCTTACAGGTTTGCAGCCTCAGGACTGAAAATGTCCCTCATAGTTTCTTATTTATGCTGCTGATGGGGAAGACCTCATTTTAAACTGGAAAGATTTTCTCTACCCATAGTTTAAAAATCCTTAAGAGCACAGCGATCTAAACTAGGAATTGGTGAACTGTTGGCCATAGGTTGCTTCCAGCCCATCACCCCTTGTCCTATAGGTCTTCGCAAATGAAGCCATGCCCATTGTCAGGTACTTTCTGAGGCTACTTTCTTGCTACAATGACAAGGGTTGTGTAGCTGTGATAGAAATAGCCTGGCCAAGGAAGCCTAAAATGTTTACTAACTGCCTTTGTACAGAGTCCAGTTGGCCAACTCCTGATCTAAAAGAACGTATTTCCTGTTTGAAAACATGTTACAGTCAGTGTTAGGTAAAACTAGTTTTGGTATTAGGTTAGTTAGCTATTTGTTGCTGTGCAATAGCTGAGAAAATCAACAAAATAAGAAAGGTTTATATTGGCTCACAGATTCAGAGGTTTCAGTCTGTGGTCAGGTGACCCCATTGTTTCTGGGCCTGTGGTGAGAAGGGTGTGGCAGAGAAAGTTGTTCAACTATGGCATACAGGAAATGGGGGGGTAATACCCAAGGCCACCCCTTCCAGTAGGTCCACCTCTTGCTAGCCTTCAGATCTTGCATGAACTGGATTATGAGCCAGTCATGTTTCTAAAGCCTCATCTCAACTCATGAGCCTTTTGGGGGACAGTTTAGATCCAAATCAAAGACAGATAAAACTCTCTTTAGTCTCCCGGGCTAAGTCAGATGAAATCCATCTTTCTCTTCAATTGATGATTTACCTGTTACGTATGTAACATGTAAATGCCTAGTATTAAAACTGTGGAGTAGATACATTGAACTGAAACATGTTACATGAAAATAACAAGGGTACATTTTGAAAAACTCATAGAGTATAAGGCGCTTTGCGTGTATTGTGACTCATACAGCACTGCACTGTAACTGTTATTGTCTTGATTTTACTGGCGAGGAAATGGAGGCTCAAAGAAATAAAACAACAAAGCTATGTATGTACTTTGCTATCACTCCTTGCTCTGTCTAGATACGTACTCTTACTCTTCCACCTAAGAGGGTAATGTATGCAAGTTCCTTAATACTCCTTCACTCTTTTTAATTGAGTTACAGGGGATTTTGATATCACTTCTCTGCGAAGAAGAAGGAGTGTGAAATTCTTATTCTATTCTGTTAATTTAGTCTTATTGGAGGATCGTTTTTCAGTCTCCACACATATGCTTGGAATCATAGACAATTTGAGCAGTCTAACCGGCTCAATGATTTTGGATTATATTTATTAAAGACATATATTCTTGGCTACAGGTGGAACTCCAGGAATAAACAATGAGATCACTAACGGGCATGCTGAAATGCATCTTTCATCTTTAGGAGCTGTTTCTCTCAATCAATCCATAAATGAGGGGTGTGGATTTCTGCAATGTATCACAAGATCCTTTTCTTGTGGGAAGAAACGAGGCTCATATAAAACAAGCAACACAAAGGATTTTCTTCTGGGTCTGAATTGATAAGTCTTACTCATAAATTTTCTTAGTTTTCTTCTAATGTATCTTCTTTGGTCTTGATCTAGAATAATATATTATACCACTGCCTCATCTCCATGCCCTTGGAATCGTTCATTCTTTGTATCCACTCGGATGACTTTCACATATTATTTTATTTATTTTATTTTTTATTTTTTGTTTTTTTTGAGACAGATTCTCACTATGTAGTTGAGACTGACTGGGAACTCACTGTGTAGCCCAGGCTGGTCTTGAACTCATAGCAATCCTCCTGTCTCAGCCTCCAAGTGCTGGGATTAAAAGCATGTGCTACCACGCCCAGCTCTCATTTTAATTTCAGTGCTTAAATTGTGAAAAAAGTGTTGTTTGTCCTCAGAAAGGTGAACCACTTAAATATTGATCATGTATATCAGTTCATATTTTGTACTTTCAACCTTCTGACAAATGGAGTTAAAAAAATAATGTATTAAAACGTCTGAGTACACTTCAGATAAAATGTAAATTTTATCTAGAAAGCATCAATTTCAATTCTTTATTCCAATAAAGAATTTTTATGTGAATAAATTGTATTTACTCAGATTATAAGTAGTACTAGATTTAAGATATGCAGTAACAAGTTCATGTTTTGTTCTTTAAATTTTTTTGTATGTGAAATATAATAGTTTCCTTGTTATGTGTTTTGGATATAATTCTTGTAAACATAACTTGGGATGTCTCATGAGCATAGTTAAAGATGATCTACTCAAAGTTAAACTGAGTATTGTATGTATCCTACCATGGTATATATTATTCTTTTTCTCTATCCTAGAGGTAGAACAATCATTCCAAATTTCAGTGAGTAATTTTGTATATTATGGATTAATTCAAAACTAGAGAAGGTTAACTTTTCCTTATTTTTTTTTAATTTTAAATTTTTAATTTTTTGGCACCTGGGATCGAACTGTGGTCCTTGTGCTTGTGAGGCAGGTGGTGGTGGCACTGAGCTAAATCCCTGGGCCAACTCTGAGAGGTATCAAACAACTGTGCTAAAGATATTGTATTCACCGTCATATCTTGTCCAAATCTTTTTTGTGGTACTGGAAATAGAACCCTGTAGTACTGTAGTACTGAACTGTTTCCCCAGTTCTTTTAATTTATTTTTATTTTGAGATAGGATCTTGCTAAGTCAACCAGGGCAGACATGAACTTGAGATCTTCTTGCCTCAGCCTCTTTCATTGCTTGAATTATGGGAATATACAACTGTTCCCATCTGCTTTTTCTTAAATCTTTATGTACTCCATATAATTTATGGTAATAAAAAAAAACCTTTCCATTTCCTTAGAAAATGGGGCTTTTTACAACGGTGAATAAACAGGAAAGATAATCCATTTCTTTTTTCTTTTTCTTTTGCTTTGTTTGATACCAGGATCTAACTCGGGTCCTTGCGCTTGTGAAGCAGGTCGTAAAATCACTGAGCTAAATCCATATGCCCTATCCTTTTGTTACTATTATACTTGATCAGTAAATCATGAATGGATAAATACCTTGGACCGAAGAATGTTGGAGATCTTAGTACAGTATAGAGAGTCCACTAAATGCATACACACTTCAGGAAAAATGAAAACTTTGTAAACATTTTAATAGTAAATTTATTGAGCCATCATTGATACAAGTTACTTTTGGCCCCTACAGTGACAAGAGGTGCTCAGGCGATGCCGGTTCATTTCCAGATGTTTATTAGTGTGGCACATTGCTGCTTGGGTGACCTTGGGCCGAGTGTCCGTTGAGATTGCTGCACATGCATTTTCAGTTTCTTCTCTAAGGGCCGGCAGTGTCCTGGGTGTTCTGTGGTATAGGACATCCTTTAGGGCCCCCCAGAGATGAAAGTCTGCAGGTGTTAAATCAAGAAAACATGCACCTTACGCAAGTTTTTCTTGTCCTGAATTGTGTATACAATTTTGGGTGGACTCTGTATTTGAAAAAGATGCTTTTCCAAACGTCTAGACCTGTTCAGGGCCCTTAACGACTCCTATTTTTCTCTAGTTGAATATTATTTAAATTAACCTGACCCTGGAATTTATTGAAAAGTTTGACTTCGGAAGACATTTGAATTTTAGTATTATCCGTCTTCTCATGTTGTGACAGAAAGGTTATTTCTGTGTTCTCTCCAGAGCTCCCTCCTTCTGTTTGGCTACTTACTGGACATCTTTCTAAAGTTAAGGTATTCAGACAAGGTCGTTTTAGGACCACTGGTATTTTTTCAGTGTGCTAAATTACTGTATATTCCCTGTGCTGGTCCTCCGTACGCTGCTCAGGAGTGGACAGGATTTCTGGCGGGTCCCGTCTGCCTGGTCTATACTGTCAGGGTCACAGGTTGCGAAGGCCCTGAGTGACGTGGCCTGGTGGAAGCTGGCCATTGTGTGAGAGAGCTGAGCGCTCTCTGCCTGATTGGGGGACAGGGACTCTAATCTGTGGAATGCTTTTCCCGAGTCATTTCCTCCAAGGGTGAGAACTCCGGTACCCATGTCTCAGCCGTGCTTCCTACCTGCTCATTTGTAGCCTTCTCACCGGTGGCGAATGGAGCAATGGAAGATGGAAGATGTTCCCTCATATTTCTTCTCTCCCAGACTACGTTTGATGAGTTCCAGTTCAGTTTTGCAGCTTCTGTTCTGTCGTTTGGCTTAGTGAAACTTAGAAGTCATGATGAGTCAGAGCCTTCTCTTTTAAGTAGATTTTAATACTACAACTGAGGAGTGCTTGCAGAGGATCGTGCATCGCAGAAGACCATGTTCAGGCTTTCTAGCGACACTTGTGACCACCAGGAGTGTGGTATGTGCTGGAATTAGCTCACAGTATGTATTTATGTCTCACTTTCTACTTTGCATGGCAGCTGGAGTTAGGGTTTTTTACTTGGCTTGAATTGTATCATAGCCCCCCGATTAAAATCTTTTCATGGTTTCAAGACAACGGTAGAAGAAAATGTAAACTCTTTTTTTAATGAAATTTAAAATCCTTAGCAGCAGGTATTGTTTCTGCCTTTTTCCTCCTTATATTACTTATTCATTATATGGAATTACTGAGACTTTCTCCCCCACTATGTGCATTTAGACTTGCAGGACTTTGCTGTTGCCTCTCCCCTGATTGCAAACCTGTTTGCATTCTGGCTTTTCTTGGCACATTCCTTTTTACAGGTTCTTTTTATTCGTGCATGTTTGCAGTGCGTAACGATTACACTCATCGTGAGAGTTGGTGCGTGTACCTAACGCATTTTAATTTTTCTTGTGTCTTCTTCCCTTACTCTCCACCTTCCCTTTTATCTTGGTCTTCATCCCTTTTGCAAAACATCTCCTAATTTCCGCTTATAGTATCCATCTTTAATTTTGCTCTTTATTTATACCTTGAGTTTTGCCTATAAGAGAAACCAGGCATTATTTAAACTGATATGTCTGATTTCTTTCACATAACGTTATGGCCTCGAGCTTCTTGATCCATCCTTAATCATTTTCATTAGCTATAACTCAGGAAAATCGTTCATAGCTAACCTTGTGTATGTAGCCAGTTCTTTTGAGTTCTTTGGAATTTTGATCCTGTTGTTATCCCTTGTAACACACCGTTTCATTCATTAGCCCAATGCTATTATTAAATTTTATATCCCTTCTTAGCCACTGTACTACATGTCTTTAACCTTGAAATACAAAATCCATTCCAAAAGTACTTGTAAAAATCTTTTACCAGTGATTAATAAAAGTAGGATATGTGTTGTAAATAGATACATAGCATCTCTTATTTAAGATTCATCTCCTAATAACTTAATGTTTGTCACACAAGTCCAGTAGATCACTAGTGGTTCTCTGGGCCCTTTGGAACTGTCTGTCTCTCAGGTGCTGGGATGGTTGTGACATTTTGTATGGTTGAGCTTTGTTGTTATTGTTAATCAGAACCCCACAGTTTAAAATTAAACTGGGTATTAAAGGCGGCAATTGAAAGCTGTTTGTCCTCCAAATGAGTCAGTGTGTGTTCCACTGGTGATTAAAATTTGTATACAGAGGGGCACTTGAGTCCCTACAAAGTGTCCTGGGGACCCCAAGGAGTGTATTGCAAAACAAGAAGTCATTTCATTTTTGTGACAGCAAATTAAATTTTTGAGAAAAACTTTTCACTTGCCGTGCACTTCCTAGTGACGTCTTTTCATTGATTATTTTTAAATTAAAAAGGAAATCATTTTTTTCACAAGCACATTTCTAAAAAGGTTATTATAAGCATATTTTTAAAATAGTGTAGTTTTCCAGTTGCTGAAATTTTGGGGTAATTATAATGGAACTGGAATAGGGAGTCAAGAATATACAGTTTTGCTTTTGAAAAAGATTTTAGGGCTTTGTTGCCTTCCACAAATCTTTGATGTACTGTTTTGCCTCTGACACTGGGCTTCTCTCTGTCATTGGACAGAATGTGACATTCATTCATATTCAGATCAGCAAAGTTTTGATGCTGAGAATGACAGGAGTTTAAAGGTCTGAAGTTTACCACCCCTCTGTCTGTTATTGCAGCGAATTCACCGGGTTTCTACACTCCGATCCCCATGGAAACTAAACAAATAAGCTACTTGAAAGGAAGACAGGTTATTGGTTTTTCTCATTAAAGCCACTGCTGGATTTTCATTAGTTGTAATACATTTTCTTTCAAGATCAGACACATAGGCCTGTTCTTATTTTCATGATTTGAATAAACTAAATGCTTTGACTTGTGTGTGCCTGTATCGGTTAAAAAAACAAAAGTAATCATCCTGCTTCTGCTATATAATCACCTCTGAAGATAAAACCAGGGCGAAAAAAGACTGGTAGAAAAGGAGGAAAGACTACTTCCATTTTATAAAACCGATTATTGAGTGAGGTAGAAGTGGTGAGAGTGATTAGAAGCTGATCTGATTTTCTGCTTAAATCATATGTGCGTGTATGAAAGTAATCTAAATAAAGTATGGAAGAGTATATATCGCAGACTTCCCACACTGAAGACCTTATAAAGTTCTGTGTTTCGTTTATTGCTATGTGTAGATTGCATAGATCTTTTCAAGGCAATGGATTTTGTGAGAGCTGAACATTATCTTTTTTTGGGAACTCAAATTACAAACCTGTTTTTCCTTCTTCCTGCTCTTTTCTCCAATAGAATTGCTACAATTTTTAAGATTCTAGGTGCTTGCTATGTATTTTTAGGAAAGCCCTACTATCTGTGTATCTTCTACTTCTTTCTTAATAATTCGCAGTCAGTGCTTCAGCCTCCCTTCTGAGACTCAAATTGGTTCCTTACTCAAATAGAATACGCTGATAGACATTTCTTTATGTGAAAATGTAATCAGAATAATGATAAACAGGAATACCACTGGTTGTTAAAATTATGTGTAGCACACATTTCAATCCACATTTCATTGGCTTCCTCAGTGCTTTCCCCATTTTGAGAACGCTCATTTTGACTGTAACAATGGACCTCTCTTTACTTTTCAGGTGGCTGTACTTTCGATGACGGTCCTGGGGCCTGTGATTACCACCAGGATCTCTATGATGACTTCGAGTGGGTTCATGTTAGTGCTCAAGAACCCCATTATCTGCCCCCAGAAATGCCTCAAGGTGAGCGCCCTGACTTTTCCTCAGTTTTGGGGGGATTGCTGCAGAATATGTAGCCTTCTCATATTAGATATGATAATAGGTACTAGTAAATAATATATCATAAGTTTTTTAAATAAGCTAATTCATTATACTGCTTTAGCCACATCTAAGAGCCTTAAGGTACTCTATGCCTTTCCCTTGATAACTCCTTATAACCACGCATTTTCAAGAATTCTCATTTTACTGTAGTTACATCTGTCTTTGCAATTTATTATAGTGTTTTTTCTACTTAATACTAAAGAGAATTATGGCAAAAAAAACCCCCAAAAAAGTACAAGAAATAAAATGTGCTTTAAACATATTAAAGGTGAGACTGATTCATCTGGTATCTTCTCAGTTCAACAGAGCATGTTTGATCCAGACAGGCTGAGGGGACAGACTGCCTTTCTGTGGTCTTTTCTCCCACCAGTCATGAGCACAACCATGCCTAGCAGGAAGGGTGTTTGGAATATTGTCAAAAGGAAAAGGTATTTTCTGAGTGAAGTATACAGAAGTAGGGCTGAGACCTGTTCATTACCTAGACCTTGTCTTAGCCCCTGGCTTTGGATTTCATGAGGAAATACATTTTCTGATTGTTTACCATAGTCTGCTTTGTATTTTCTCTTACTTGTGAAAAACAAACTTAATATATCAGTATTACATCCCATTTTATGTAATACTGGGCTAGTATTTGTGCTATTCTATATTATTAGTTTGGATGTAATTCTGATTACTATGTTTAGCAATAACCATTAAATAGTAAAAATTACAAATGTAACTAGGAATTTTAAATGCAATACTAAAGAGAACTAACTTTCCTTCCAGTGTTTAGAATGAAGCACATAATTAAACAAATAAATATAGAATATAATTATATTATATATAACTGTACATAAGATTTATGACTATTATGCTTTGGAATGTATAATCATAAAATTGACATTCTGAATTTCTAATACTAATGAAGTATGTTTTAAAACATATTTTAGTGTTTTATCTTGATGATGTAAAATTACTGATAATTTTTCAACAAATTCAGAAAGTCTGTCCGGAACTGAGCATAAATATTAGATATGACAATTTCAGACATAACCATTAGAAATGAAAATGTCAATTCTTGTGATTGACCAAAAATAAATTTATCAATAGCATCCTTGAATTTGCTAATTAATATGACACAAAAAAGAAAAAGCACCAACAATAAATAACAACACATGACAAATACACAAGGTAATTGAAATGTAAGGGGTTCATTCCCATTGTAAATGAATGTAGAAAACTCACTCTTTGGAAAGTTTTTTTCTTTTTATCAGTCTACCCTCTAATATGTGTGTGAATTAAATCTTTTACACTTTCCTTGGCCGAGTAGACAAATGGTTATTTCTGAGGATGGACTGCACTTTAATTTTCTTCTCAGAGGAATGAATCGGTACTTTGTGGCTGATGGACTTTGCTTCTTATGTTTCACCCTTACAGCATCAGCAGACTCACTTAGTTTTGTGCATAGGTTTCTGTTTTTCTTTCGAAGGCACATAACCTTATTTTCCTGGTGCATTTTAATTGAAGAAACTATTGTAATTTTTTAGATGAATTTTCTCGGCGGTATATTTAGACTGAATTTTTCATGTAAAATTAAAGAGAGTGGGCCGGAATGCACACATTCTGACGGTTTATCATCAGAGAATAATCAGGAAGACATTGATTTATGGAAATGTTGGCCTCGTTAATTGCCGTTGATGGTGGGTGATGAATAGCTGAGGAGCTGTGCAAGGCTGACCTCGCAGGCTCACCTTTGACGCCCAGCTTCCCTGGGTTACAGTCAAAGATGAGATGCACAGAACATGAAAGTGTTGAGTTTCACCCACGTCGTCCAATTAATAGGGCATTAAGTAATTAATCATGCGGAGATGGAGAAAGGTCACTGCAGTTTGTATTTGCTGAATGGAACTGTTTAGTCTGAAGGGAGGTGAGAAAGCACCTTTTTTCCTTCTCTATTTACAAGTGATACTATTTTTATGGTAATCCTTTAAAGTGCAGAGTGAACATTATCTGCACATAAATTGACAAAAGGAAACAATTAAATTTACTGTACTAACATTTTATAAGTAACCCTTTCTTTCTCAAATAAAAGGGCAGGCCTGTTTACTTTTTTTGTTTACTTAAGATACGAAGGAAAACAGAACAAAAATGCCTAATCACGTGGTTGCTGTCTCAGAAGTCAGTTAACTGCTGTCTGTTGACTTTTCTGGACTGGGAATCAGAGGAGAAAAAGGAAATCCTGGGTGGATGAATAGTTTAGAATAAAAGAAGGGTGAAGATGTGAATAAGGGAGGCAGAAAGGAATAAAATAATGTTTCCTCTGGAGGATATATAACACTATCACAAATTGCTTAAAATGCGCTGCAGCAGGTTCAAGCCCCATGCACTGCTTTGTTACATGATAGTGATGGTGGTAAAAGACCTGCTAGCTGCATTTAAAAAATAGCGTGCGAAAGAATGAACACTTCGTAATGGAGTACTTCTAATGGGCAGACATGATAATATAACTGTGTCTTCAAAATAGTCCTCAATACGGTGCAAATTAGAAGCCATAATGAGAAACTATTACACACGCAGAGGAAAGGTGACAGTCCTGAGTCCAGGGTTGGTGAGAAAAAGTGAATCGAGTAAAACCCTTGTACATTGCTATCACCGTGTCAATGTGTATGACACTCCTTGCAGTCTGCTGGCCGGCCAGTCCGCTCAGGAGCATGAGCCCAGTGGAACAGTGCTCACGTTCGCCAGAAGACACAGGCAAGGGGCTTTAGATCACCAGCATTTGTAATAGTCACAGCCCAAAGCAGCCCTCATTCCTAGTGCAGTGCACAACTAAGGGTGGAGTTTCCGTGAAACAGTCTTGTAGGGCAACATAAGCAAACAGTCATCTGCTGTACACAAAACCAGACACAAGAGAGTATCCACTTGCATAAATTCCTAAAGCAGGCAAAAGTCATTGAGGAGTTGGAAGTCAGGGACTGTCCTCTGCAGGGCAGGATGGGACCGAGCAGGCTCTGGATGCTGGTGGTGTCTGTTTCTTGGTCTGCATGGTGCGTTCATAGATACACTTTACTGTATAAACTTCATTGAGCCATCAGATGCTGAGTGGTGTGCTTTTCTGAGCTTCCTATGTATTACTCAAAAGTGACAAGCAATAAAACAACCGCTCACACAGTTACTATTGGGAAGCTACAGCAGTACTTGAAATGTTATACATTAAAATGAAAGATTTATAACAGGAAACTTCCAATGAGTCCAAACTCTTATTTTACTGTACGTTGTGTTTCGGATGAAAGGGTAGGGATCGGGATTGACAGTTAAGTGCATTTATCTTTCATTGTAATTATAACTGCTTTCCATTTTAGTAAGTTTTTATAAAATAATTAATTGAATTTTAATCTGGAGTCTCTAGAGTATTTGTTTGACGTATTTAAAAAATTATATTCTGCCTTCAAGGTGGTACTTTTACTGATAATAATATGAATCAAGGTGCAGAGTTCCCAGTTTAAAATGTGCACATTGTATAGGTTGTAAAATATAGAACACCTTGTCATTAAATTAACTTTAAGACTGAGGTGAGAAACTCTTTCTCCTCTTAGAAAATTTAGTGAGGTGTGATTCACTGGTGTAAGGTCCCAATGCACCTCAGTCCTGCCCTGTGTTAGGCTCCAAGCTAAACTTCAGGAAGCAAATGAGATTGCTTGGAAAAGGAAGAGAGAGTCACAATGTTCACAAGAAATGTGACTTTATATTAATTTGTTTTATTTTATTTTATTTTTGGTTTTGAGTATCAAACTCAGAACCCTATGCCTGCCAGGCAGTGCCACTGAGCTTACATCCCCAGATAACTTGTTACTTTTAAAAGTGACTATTGTTTTCTTAGATTTTAAGCGTGAATGATTAGCCAGGTTGTTACAATAAGTTTGTCTTCTTCAAATATTTATTTACTGAGATCCAGTGTGCTTCTGTTTTCAACAGGAAGCGGGCACGGGTCACATGATTTTGTATCTGGCTTTCTTTTAAGAGTGCAGTGTGGTGAAAATTAAAGAAAACATTAATCCACCATTGGAAGCATCTAACAGTTATGAGTAATAAAATTTCAGCTAAGTTTTCTACTCCATGGTACTAGCCTCTTAGTTTTGTAGGGGGTGATTATTTATTAAAATAAATGCTGTATATGTCATGCAGCATATTTGAAGACGTCTGAGAAGAAATTTAAAGGGAAGATTTGATGTAATCATTTGTAACCTACAGTTGTTTGTTTTCCTGGGATTATCAATCACTCATTAAAATTAATGGATCATTTTGCCTAGTAATGTCATGGTTTTTACAGAATAACTGCCGAAACTCTCACACAGCTTGAATTAATAGAATTATTTGACAACACTTCTGCCAGAAAAAAAATATGACAGAGAGCAACAGAATAAAGTTATGTGCCTGTGGTATGGCCATGAAAGTACTTGATATTATGGCGAGTTTTATTTTAGGGGATAGAGAAAATCAGGTAGACATGCTGTTTTATTGTCTTTTTTCCATCTAATTAGCATTGTCTGTGAACACATCCAAAATTAGTATATGCGTGTCTTTTAAAAATTAACGTATTAAATATTGAATTACTTACTTAGTAAAGCTACAATTATTTGGAAATACTTTACGATGAGTGTGTGCCGGAGTCCTGCAGATAGCAGTGGGAGAAGCAGGGCAGGGGAACCGGAGGCACGTGCGAAGGGTGTAACGCCAGTTAGTTTCGGAATACAGACGGGGTGACCCAGAGTATGGCTAGATGCCCAAGATTCCATCTGAGAGATACGTTTTGTTCAATAATGTTCATATTTTTAAACCAATAAAATTCTCTCTTTTGGAACAACCAGACCTTCCTAGCACTTAAGCCTATAAAAATCATCCACACAGCCAGTGGTCCCAGACCCTGCTTCCTTTGTTCCCCCCTGTTTCTTCCTAGCCCCTTTCTGCCATGGAGACGCCCTCAAGGTGGCTTCTGTGAAACCCACATAGAGGTCTAAGATTCCAAGGGATAGTTTGACATAAAGTGATTTTGCAAACACAGAGTCCTCAGATGCCACTTACTGACGGATTACTGAATTCCGTTACTCTAGGAACCGTCGGTGATCTTTCAGAGTAAAGTGCATAGAGCCATCCAGGGACAGAAGTTGAACTTAGGTCTTTCTAATGCCAAAGTTATTCTTGCAACAGACCCTCAGCTTTGCCATGGCAGTGGAGCTGACGAATTTTCCTGACTTCACTGTGGCCATGTAAATGCGCTGTGTAATGAACAATGCAATTTTCTCCCATTTCATCAAAGCACCCTTTCTTTCTAGAGTTTCAAGGATCTCAGTGAGGGTCTCTTGGTCTTTCTGGGAAACCAGAGCTAACAGTTGCTACTCTTAACTGTTGCCGCTCAGCTCCCAGATTTCTGTGCAGTGCCTTCTCCTCCCTGGTGAGGGGCTGTGCTCCTCCTCTGGCGTACCTGTGTGTTATATTTAGGTATTTGATGAACACTTGCTGCATGTTTGTCTAAGCAAAGCCTTCGAAACACATATATTATCCACTGTCTCATAAAGGCATGTGTGCTAGGAGCAAAACTCATGGATTAAAGCACTCAGCTCCAAGTCTAAGGTTTGAAAATAATTTTAAGACTGTGTTTGCAACAGTGTATTTCAGCACAGGAATTATGGGCTTATTTCAATGTGCTCTTCCAAAGCATGTTATCATGCGCCGGTTGGTGTTTTTGCCAGAGCACAGGGAAGACGGTTCACCACATTTGAGTTGCTTATTAAAAACAGTGAGGGTCGGAGGCAGTGCAGAGGGAAGGAGTGAAAGGCTGTAATGGACTATGTGAAGGGTGAGTAACTAAATGAGAGCTGGTATTTAATGTAGGGACTATTACCTTTATGGACATAAATGCAGCATGAAGAATGTCTAAATTACAGAGGAAAGAAACGGCATGCTGAGACAGGAAGTTTTTGCCTGATATTTCAGGTACATAATGTACCTAAGTCAGATGTGTCCCAGTATATCTCAAAGAGGAAAAACAGCTGGGTATTAAGAGAAGGGAGAGAGAGGGAGAGGGGGAAGGAGAGAGAGAGAGAGAGAGAGAGAGAGAGAGAGAGAGAGAGATTTTACTGTCAGTGCTGTAGAACTCTCACCTCCTAAATGAGTTACAGATAAGAATACAGAATAGCTTCAAAGTGTATAAATCACCTTTAACATACAGAGTAAAATCAATACATAGTCCAAAGAAACCAAATTACTTTCCCCTGGTAGGAATGTGACTGAAAGTACAGTTATGACCTTATACTTTTCCTTTCCAGAAATAAACTTGTCTCCTGCTGAGTTGGTCCGATCTTCGTTTCCAAGCTTATTATTTTTCAAATACCAGATTACCTGAAAAATAAGGACACATGAAAACAACAAATGGTTGTCATTAAATTGGGGATTGCTTAAAAGCACATATGATAGTATAATCTCATAGAGTTAATTTTGTGGAAAATAGATAGTTACACTTTTATGTTAGGTTTTCATTACATATACAAAATGCTTTAAAATCTTGGAAGACTCTTTGTTTTCGAGCCCAATTTGTGCCAAGTATACTGCTGTAAATGCTTCCTCTCTCTCCCCCAGAGAGGAAATTATTCCCTGAGATACACTTTGAGGTGCCTCTTTTACATATTTAGATCACAGAGCAATTTAGGAAGGCCTTTGGTCTCATGAAATCTGTACCTAACAACCCAGAGTGGAGAGATACTGAATTGCTTTTTAAAACATATAACGAATCAGGATAGTTGGTTCTGTTAGTGAGTGTGAGTGTGTGTGTGTGTGTGTGTGTGTGTGTGTAGTCTGTGGCTCTGAGTGGCAGACCCAAGGCCTTCCACTTGGTAGGTAGGATCCTTACCACCGAGCCATAACCCCAGCCCTGATCCAACATGGTAATTTAAATAGGAAACTAAAGTGGCAAGCTTGAATACTTGAAAGTTTATGCTTTGAATGTGTCTTCTTCTATCTGTGCGCACTTGCTCTCTCTCTCTCTCTGTCTCTCTCTCTCTCTGTCTCTCTCTCTGTCTTTCTCTCTCACCCTCTCCCTCTCCCTCCCGCCCTCCCTCTCTCAACATTGTGAGGTGCCTGAGGTGCTGAGGAGCAGTGTTAGCATCTCGTCTCCTTGGCTAACACCCTCTCTTGGGCCCACGCCTAAACCACTCCAGTGAGGAGAGTGAGGCCGCCATGTTGGCTTTGATACCGGCGTCACCAGTCTGCCTCCCAGTGTGAATCTGAGGTGGAGTTTGGCGCCCTTGTCCTCTGTGCATGGCCAGACAGGTGACGTTAAAGATGGGTCGGTGTGAGGCGAGCAGTTCACAGCACTGTCTGGTGCAGATGTGGTAGATAAATCTAGGATTACTCTTTCAGTAGCCTCTATTACTTCAAAGTTTTGAAAAAAATATGTTTTCTATTTTTCTTCTGTTCTGAAGCTAAGAAACCAAACTCAAAACTTTCATCTCTGTTAGGAGTAATTCACCTGAAGTATTTATAAAAATGTAGATGAATTTCTTACACTTT
Source organism: Fukomys damarensis (assembly GCF_012274545.1). Lineage (NCBI taxonomy): Eukaryota > Metazoa > Chordata > Mammalia > Rodentia > Bathyergidae > Fukomys > Fukomys damarensis. Next base: position 9,105,255 of record NW_022900926.1, on the reverse strand, counting down.
GCTATCTCCTCAATTCACCTGAGCTTCCTAGAATCCTTGGAGTTGACCTTTCTTCCCCTTTCTGACTTCCTCTCAGGCTGGGGCCCTACAAGTTTAGGCTGGGTAACAGATGCAGTTACTGTGAGGACTATGTAACTATTGATTGGCTTCACATGTGAGATGTAGTGTTTGTTTCTTTGGCATTGTTATTCTCGTTTCAGTAAGGTCTTAAACATAATGCTGCATAAAACTCGGAACAATTTGGTTGCACAGTTGATTTGTCAAATTATGTCCTGGTAAAAAGAAGACAGATTCTTATAATTACCCTGTTGTCTACATTGCCATGAAAAGTTTTAAAAAAACAACCAGAAAATAACATATTCATGAATTTTTTGAAGGATCTGTTGAGACAGAATGTCATTTAAAGTTCAATTGAAGTTAAATCAAGAAGTATAAAGAACTTGATCACGTATCAGTCAAAAAATAGGACATAAAATTATACTAATAATCTTCCAAACAAATGACCTAATTACATTCAGTCTGTCAGTTCCTAATGTTATGCTTAAATCATCCTTGGCCCCTTGGCATTGGGATGCAGCATGGCTGGTGTGTCCTCCCAGCTTGGAGGGTTGATTCAGGAAGGCTGCTGTGGAAGCCATTGCCGTCCAACGTCCCCAGCCTGATTCTTTCCCCAGGGCCCTGTTTGAAGACACTGTTTGTAGAGCCCATAGTTTATAACGGAGCCCCCAGAAAAGGGGGGAAGAAGTGAAGGATGTCTGAAGGGGCTGAATGACTGAACAGTTGTGGTTAATTTAGTTTAGCACCCAGTAACGTCAGCACAGAGAGGACAAGAAATGTAGACTAAGGGCAAAATAAAAGTGCGAGGTAGGAAGGTGGATCTTTCTCAATGGGAAGTGGGTCAAGAGATGGGCGGAAGAGGAGGGGAAGGTACGAAAAAGGAAGGAGGGTGTGTTGTGTCCATGTACCAACTCTGCACAAGGGACTGAAGCATTATGTTCTGCAAATGTATAAGTAAATAAATAATAAATAGCAGTCTTTATCAGGACGCAGTGTTATTTTGTAGGAAATCTGTCAGTTTTTCCTAATAGTCAAAATATCTGCACAGTTAAGCTGTTTGAAGATCTCAAGGTTCTTCTTGAAAGTGAATTATCTTAGACACATTCTTAAATAACATTTCTTGGAGAGAATGAACACACTTGTTCAACTTCCCTTCTACTATAACTCACAATGATGCTGAGCTAATTAAAATGTATGGAGCAAACCGAACAAATTTAACTATTTTTAGTAGCCCCAGTCTTAATAAGGTAAGGAAATGAATCTTTGCGATTGTCAAAGACTCTGTAAGAAATCCCAAGAGTTTAGAAGAAAGATTTGAGATTTTTTTCATTTTTCTGAATTTAATGTCTTACCATGCAAGGGAGACTCAAAAGTTAAGTACAAGAGACTGGTCACTTACCAAGGATGCTACCCAGAAGGCCCAGGTTAAGGAATTATATAAGTATTTTAATATTTGGAATATTAATATATATGATCATGTTAACTGCAGTAATAGAGTGATTACTTTTAATATTTAAAATAAAATAGAGCTAATGTAAGTATGAGGAAATCTGGCTCTTTCAAATGAAATGAAGTATTTTTTATTAATCATGAATAGCATTAAAAATCAGCAATACACAAAGAAATAGTTTGGAAAGGTACATAATACATCCTCACATTGAAAGGAAGATTAAGAACAATTTTCTATAAGGTGTTGTGGGTTGCATACTCCTATAGTTCTGCCTACTCAGGAGGCTGAGGCAGGAGGATCTTATGAGCCCTGAATATTAGGCTAGTGTGGGCAACATAGAGAAACCCTCATCTCAGAAAACCCAAACAAAGCAAAACGAATGTTGCAAACTTGTTTTAAGAAAGGGCTGAAAACAATAAGATCAACTTGTTTTTTAGCCGAAAGAAAACCTATTTCCAGTCTCTTGTTATTATAATGTGTCACAGAGAAAGCTTTGTTGTTTTTTTTCTTTTGTAAAGAAGCCTATCGGAGTTAAACCAAATTTGCCATTTTCTTTTAACACAGCTGATAGCTTCTTTTCAGAAGTTATTATTTGCAGGTCTCATTTTCCAAGACCAATGAATTTCTTTCTGTAATCTTTTCACAGTTTCTTGTATGTAGTTATTTTGCTTTTGTCTTATTTTTTTAATATTTTAAAACAGGTTTTCTTTAAGATAAAATTGCTCGATTTTCCCTGACACTTAATTTTATCATCTAGTTTACAGGAGACTCCACTTAGTGTCAAAAGTCTGCTTCTGAAAATCGGATGTTCTGTGTGAACGTGTTAGCAAGCGCCGATTTCCCCTGGTTTCTTATTGTTATTATTGTTATCATGGTCGTGGTCGTTGTCGTTGAGGTCCTCCTCCCCCCCATCCTCCTCCTCCTCCTCTTCCTCCTCGTCTTCCTCTTCCCCCTCCTCTCCCCCTTC
>NW_022900926.1:9078707-9097916 GCF_012274545.1 Fukomys damarensis | reverse complement strand
CCCTCCCCTCCCCCTCCTCTTTCAGTTCTTTTTTCCTTCATCCCTTTTCCCTCTCTCCCTACTCTCTCCACCCCTCCATCCCCTTGGAAAAGATCTCCCTACTTCCTATTATCTTATTTTGCCTCTTATAGTTCTGCTTTCTCCTATAACACAAAACATCGAGAGAGAGGGAGAGAAAACCATTGTAATGAGTTAGATTTTGTAGAACAAAATCCCAGATGGTTAATTAAAATGTAACTAGAACGGTTATGCAGCAGATTTACAAAGTAGATGACAGAATCCTTGAAATATTTTCCTATTCTGCAAATAATTAGGATTTTTATTACATGATTTCTCTGTATGCATGATATACTCTGAGCTTTTCAAAACATCTACAATATTTTGGGGTTCTTTCAGCTTTTCTGCCATTTGTTTGTTTGTGTGTGGTGCTGGGGTTTAAACCCAGGGCCACGAGCCTGCCAGACTCAACTACAGCCGGTAGAGCCCCAAACCCACTGAGCGACAGTTTTCCCTTCTCTTACCTGTGTTTGAATGTAGCTAACAGTTCTTTCCCCTTCTAGTTCTACTTACCTATTATTGAGTTATAAACAAAACTCTTTTCTCAGAAAAAATTAAAAAGATTTGCCAGAAACTTTGTCTGGAGAGGTGTATTTGTCACACTCTGGAGAAATGCATCTGGTAAGCATTTATTTCATGGTGTCTGCTTGTGTATAGGAAGAGGAGCCTACCCCTACTGACAGAGGTAATCCGAAGAAAAAGGGAAAGTAATTTCAAAATTGTCTTTTTGATTTGATCATTCTTAAGGAGCCAGCCTGATAGTGAAGGACTATATTTCCTGTATTAGTAGCTCCTGCCAACAGGTTCTTCTTTTGGAAAATATTCGAGAAATAAATAAATCCGGCAGTAGCTGTAGAAAGCTTTTGCCTATTTAATTTTTATTCTAGGTCTAGTGCTTTGTTTTAGAATGGTGAGTGCAAATTAACTGAATGCAGCATTTACAGAAAACTACAGCTTGTTTAAACAATCAGTAGGCTCTTATGACTATAATTTAATAATGATTTTGATTCATCACTTTTATGGCTTAAAAAGAATGATTTCTAAAAAATGCAAAATGGTCCGCAATTTTCCTAAAATGATTTTTTTCCCAATAACCGAGTTAAGAAATGGCGAGGCAGTACCACCACTCACTTTTATCTAACACCTGGAAAAATAAATTTTGAATGAATAACTCAAAATATTTGAAAATATGAATAAGCTTTTATTAACTTCTTCCTTTTTTTAACTTCCTTTTTGTACTGGAGATTAAACACAAGGCCTTTGCACTAAGCTATTACCCGCTATCCCCAATTCTTTTGAGGCAGAGTTTAGCTAAACTGCTAATTTGTCCAGAATGGTATTGAACTCGGAATCCTCCTGCCTCTGGCTTCCCAATTCTTATAAGTGTGAGTTACAAAGGCCAGCTTAATTTTTTTCTTGAAAGCAACTATCAGCTGTCTTGGAACTTGAGTTCTTTTTGAATGCATAAAGAGTCGAAATGACAATATTAATGTAAACGCAAAAAAGGAAATATTTTAGAAAGTGATTGGATTTAACATGATGTAATATAATACAATATAATGTTTCTGTTTATACATTTGCTGTCTCATGAAATTTTTGGAAATTCAGATCTTTGCAGCACTATTGAAAAATGCTACATTTCATGTTAGGTCTTACAGTTTAATTTGGCTAGTAAGGGTGTGACTGTGACAGTAAACATTGCTTTATGTGACGGGCACTGATTCTGATTCTAACTGAATTATTCAGTTGAATTCACTGCCAGTGTAAACCAAGAGAGACTCTCCCAAGCCTGGTAGAAGTGATTGTCTCTTCCCTTTGCCTTTACTCAGAATCGCAACCAGGGAAGCCAGCGGCCGGTGAGGGGTGAGGGGTGTTGGGCGTTGCCCGTTGTCCCAGGGTCCTCGTGAAGCTGAGGTTCTCTTGGTCACAGTGCAGATGTCAGCCCAGTACGGAACAGTCCGCTTTGCTTCCCTTCCCCAGCAGTGACTGTGTTACAGGCCGAGCAGTTTTATACTGGACTAGCAGGACTGGAAAACAGTTTTGGAATTCTGAATGCTCCATGTCTACGTGTAAGAAGTGGACACCTCCGACTTCCAGGACATCGTTATAGTGGGTTGAGAGGAGAAAAATGAATAGTAATCCAAGCCGCACCTGTCTTTCTAGCTTTCCTTCGTGCTGCTTTAAACATTTCCGGTCCAGTTTCAGTGGACACTGGTTATAGGTAGTTTAAAAGGCCATATGCTCGCTTAATTTTCCTTGTGTTTTCATGCCAGTCCCCACTCTGTGTATCCTGTAAACCAGTTTGGTAGGAGGAGCGGAAAAACAGTCTGAAATTTTTGTCTTCCCTGCTTGCAGCGTGAGTGATTCCTTTCCTCCAGTGCACCCGGTCCATGTACACAGCACGTCCATGTACACAGCCGGTCCATGTACACAGCTGGTCCATGTACACAGCTGGTCCATGTACACAGCACGTCCATGTACACAGCACGTCCATGTACACAGCTGGTCCATGTACACAGCACGTCCATGTACACAGCCGGTCCATGTACACAGCTGGTCCATGTACACAGCTGGTCTATGTACACAGCACGTCCATGTACACAGCACGTCCATGTACACAGCTGGTCCATGTACACAGCACGTCCATGTACACAGCCGGTCCATGTACTCAGCCGGTCCATGTACACAGCCGGTCCATGTACACTGCATGTCCATGTACACAGCCGGTCCATGTACTCAGCCGGTCCATGTACACAGCCTGTCCATGTATACAGCCGGTCCATGTACACAGCCGGTCCATGTACACAGCCGATCCATGTACTCAGCCGGTCCATGTACACAGCTGGTCCATGTACACAGCCGGTCCATGTACACAGCACATCTATGTACACAGCACGTCCATGTACACAGCACGTCCATGTACACAGCCGGTCCATGTACTCAGCCGGTCCATGTACACAGCCTGTCCATGTATACAGCCGGTCCATGTACACAGCCGGTCCATGTACACAGCCGATCCATGTACTCAGCCGGTCCATGTACACAGCTGGTCCATGTACACAGCCGGTCCATGTACACAGCACGTCCATGTACACAGCACGTCCATGTACACAGCTGCTCCATGTACACAGCACGTCCATGTACACAGCCGGTCCATGTACACAGCACGTCCATGTACTCAGCCGTTCCATGTACACAGCACATCGATGCACACAGCCGGTCCATGTACACAGCCGGTCCATGTACAGAGCCGGTCCATGTACACAGCACATCCATGTACACAGCACATCTATGTACACAGCCGGTCCATGTACACAGCCTGTCCATGTACACAGCCGGTCCATGTACACAGCCGGTGCATGTACACAGCACGTCCATGTACACAGCACGTCCATGTACACAGCCGGTCCATGTACACAGCCGGTCCATGTACACAGAACGTCCATGTACACAGCCGGTCCATGTACACAGCACGTCCATGTACACAGCCGGTCCATGTACACAGCCGGTACATGTACACAGCACATTCATGTACACAGCCGGTCCGTGTACACAGCACATCCATGTACACAGCCAGTCCATGTACACAGCACGTCCATGTACACGGCACGTCCAGATACCTTTCTCACTCTTTTCCTGCGCTTCGCTCCCTGCCTTCGAACTCTTAACATATTCAAGTTAAGTCTTCATTACATCTAGATCGAGAGAGACCTTAGAGGTTATTGCTGTACCAAAATTTTACTTCGTGGAACAGTAGTGTAGAAGCAGGTAAGATGGTGCCGGAGCTTGGTCTAAAGTATAGATTTGATTGCTTCTGATCTGGCCATGACACTCAACCTTCCTGAGCCTCCGCCTCTCGTCAGTAAATTAGAAATAATGATCTTTCTCTCTCCTCTCCTCTCTCTCTCTCTCTCTCTCTCTCTCTGTTTTGTTGTACCAGTAAAATAAATTGTAGTGTTTGCACAGCACCGGGTAGTGTACCCAGCATGTAGTTTTCGCTTGATAAATATTGCTTGTCTGTTTCCCTTTGGCCCAAGGTGACATGGCTGATCACTACTCTCATTAATCTGTGACGAATTGATTTGGATTTCTCTCACTTATTTTAGCAGAGAATAAATTGAATTTCATCATTGTTATTTTTCAGTAGCTCATTAGGAATTATTTTATGTCTAATTCAAAAAATGACTTCTTATACTGTTGTTCGCTGGGTGCAATCGTGGCACACAGTGGTATCAGAAGTGATTTTCACAAAACAGTACTGTGGATCAGCCAGCACTTTTCAAAGTGAGAGGGAACAGTTGAGGTATGGGAACCGTTTTGAGAAGGCTTATCATTTCTTGAGTCTACAAGATTGTTATTATATAGTTACTGTATTATGGTTATTGAATGCTTTGTGATCACTTCTTTTAACATTTTTCCCCCTTAGGAAGTACATCGTTTTAGGTAATGTGGACAGCAACTTCTGCATATAATATGAAAAAGTAGGAAAAATATTAAATAAGTTAAAACACTGAGGCAGTGGGAAAAATGTTACAATGCCTTGTATTACAAAGACTATTACAATACAGTTACCCTCAAGCGCACACCAGTACATATTTCCATTTAAATACCGAGTCCGCATTGACTGTTATGGCTTATTAGGATTATTTTTAAATCTGGAAGCTCTACAGCAAAGATTGTGCTTGTATGGGTTATATTAGAACTTGTGCAAGTGCTTATTTGGTTTCTATGTATAGAGTCTGCCAAAAAATGTGACCACATTTCAGGAAAAGAAAACCTTGTATAAATATTTTCATACAAAATTTATTGAGACCTCATGAGATGAAGAAGTTACCTTTGGCCTCTGCAATGACAAGAGGTGCTCAGCATGGTGGCTGTGAGCTTCTGTACGTTTATTAGTACAGTGAGCGGCTGCGTGGGTGACCTTGGCGCTGAGATCGCTGCACTGGCATTTTCAGCTTCTTCTCTAAGGGCAACAGTGTGGTGGGTTTTCTATGATATACAGCTTCCTCTGGGGTCCCCCAGAAGATGGTAACACCATCTGCTGACAAACTTCATATTGTTTTCCTTTTTCTGTAGTGGGTATGTGATGTGTGTATGTATATATAAATATTATACATACATACATATATAAATATACATATATACACACACATATATACATATACACACATATACATATATACATACATATACACATATACACACATATAAACACACACATACATATATACATATATACACATATGTATGTGTGTGTGTATGTATATATATATATATATATATTTATATGGCAGACTCCATCTGAGTAATTGTTTAAAATCTTTTTTTCAGCTACGAAGCCACTGTCCTTGTCGGTAGCTGTGAGTTCTTTTCTAATGAGAAATTATATTTTCTTGGCTGTTCAACCTATGTTGAACTGTCGGCTGTTCTACCTATGCCATACTTACTGTTTTATTTTGAATAATGAGAGAATAAATTAAATCCTCACTGGTTTTGTTGTTGTTGTTGGTAGTTTTTGTTTTGCTTTGTTTTTTGGTACTAGGAATCAAACTCAGGGCCTCACACTTGCCGGGCAGGGGTTACACTGCTGAGCTACATTCCTGGCCCTCTCACTGTTCTTTATGTATCTTCTCTACGTAGTATTGTAGTGTTATTAACGAATGAATGAATTATAAGCCACTTTGAGCATCAAGTGCAGATTTTTAAACTGTGGGTATCCATAACTATGCTTCAGAAATTTTGATCCTGTGAACTTCTTGGGTATGTGCGTGTTTATGTCTGTCTGTAGCTGCATATATGATTTTTCAAAAAAATTGTAGGCAGTGAATATTGGGAAAACACACAGAATAGTAACAGAATTCTATAGAGTGCACAATTGGACAGTATCCTGTAATGGAAAACAAAATTTATGCTTTGCTCCAGTCCTAGTATAGCATTTTGGACAGATTCAGTCAAAGATGAAGTCTTTTTACAAATTCTTCTGTTCCTGTTAATTTCATTTTTACTACTTCCACATCTGTTAGAGTTCAATATGATCGGAATTTAAAGGATTTAAAATATTTTATTCCCAAAGATTATTTTGTGAATTTCCCCCTCTCAGCAGTATTTGTAGGTTTTTTCTGTGAGTAGATAAACCCACTTTTTCGATGTTCTGCAATAATGGTACCGAAGCTGATCTGGTGGTAGTGAAGATCCTCTTCTTTTTTTCCCATATACACACATTTTGTCCAAGAGAAAAAGTAGATAAATTGCTTTAGCTTTCTTGTTCTTCATTTATTGTAACTCTTTCTTCATCCTTTCAAGTCAAGTCACAAGTAAATGCAAGCAAATAAGTACAAAATCATTATTAAACCACAAATATAGATTGCCAGCATTGTATAAAACAAAAAAAGACTGAAGGGCTGGGAGGGTTTTCCATCCTGAAGTGAACTGAATACCCTGGAAGGAGAGGGAAGGAGGGAGGGAGACAGTGGTGGGGGTAAAAGGAGGGGAGAACATAAAGGAGAATAGCAGACTGGCTTTATCTGAGTCCGAGAATTTCTACAACCTGCAAAAGATTTTGTTTTTGAGATATAAAATAATATTCAGTATCATTCAAAGCTAAGGAAGAAATTGAGGCATTTTTAACAAAGTTAACATTTACACCACTTGACTTGAACAAAGAGCCCTCTATTAGGTAAAATCAGGACATTGATATTTGGCCTTCATTTCACAAAAGGTGATTTTAAAGGACTCTGATAATACTGGTTGTGAACTTAGCTTGAAAACAGTGAAAGTAGGTTTTACTAATTCCACGGAGTAACAAATGTATTCTGCTTTCAACGCAGACATTGAGTGTGTCTTCTGTGTCATTTTACTAGCCAGTATTTCAGAGAACAAGAGTGAACCGTATGGTTCATGGTAGCGCATGTGTAACATTTGGATGACGGGGCATTTTTCTCCTACGACCTCAGGTAACAACGACAGAGCTTAGAGAACAGGAAAGAGAAACCAGGAGAACGGAGTGTGTGGGAGTAAAGTGGCTGAAAGTGGAGCTGTGAAGTCACAAAAAGAACAGAGTAAGACTTTCAGCTGGAAATGAGGGGGAGAATCTCAAGGAAATTTAAGGAAGGGCTAAGGCGAGTGGCTAATAATTAGATATTATGATGAATGCTTTGCTTTGCAAATCATACCTGGAAAATTACTTTGCTGTGATAGATCTTCAGTAATGTTAAATCACCTCTTAAAGATTAATCTCTGAAGTCATTTTAATCAGAATAAATAACTCATCACTTTTATCTTTTTTAATCTTATTTGAACTTTGCATACTTCACAGTTATACTACAGTGGAAATGGAAGTTGAAGATAAGTGTGTGTAGGTAAAAATAACATTTTAAAAACAAAATAGATAACCCCAGAGTGGAAATATTCTACTTTGTAAAAATGTCCCCAAAGTTACTCAGTTACCTAAAATATTTTATATAAAAATCTCTGAACATCTTTGAAAAATAAAGTCCCAAAATCAAAGTTTGGCATATATATTAATAGCAATAACATTGGAGTCTGAGCTTTGTAGTCAGATTTCTGGAAGACACCTTTGTCAATAGTTCTTTTTCATTTGTGTTTTCAGTAGAGTTTTGATGCTTACTTTTTTCTTATTTAACAACTGGTGTATATAATACAGAAATTAAAGTAAAATCCATGAAAATTACACATCTTATAATCGAGAAACTCAGTATTTTAATTTTTATTCTCTTTAATAAGAAAGAATCTGAATATATTCATGTGTAGAGTGTTTGTGTATATATCGCTATGTGTGTAGTATCTATACGTATTTTTATATATAAATTCACAACAGTGTAGCAAATTACTTGCTTTTGTTGCCATAGTCAGCACTGCAACAAGTATGCAGAACTTTTGTAGTTTATCCTAGATATCGCTGGCAAAGTTGTTTTCGATGGGAACTGGACATCTTGTGGTACAGCAGGCCTAATTTATTTATTATTAACTTACTTTAGAATATTTTCTGCCTAGTACATAAATATAATATTTTCTTAATATATAGACAAAAGCACCCCATAGTTTGTGTTTATTGAAATACAACTTCCACCTTGATGTGGGTGCTCACTTTGTATTTCAGTAAAGTTCAGAGAAGCTGTGGAGCCTAAAAAGCAAACTGCATTCACAGATCACATCTGAAGCATGATTTTCTTTTTTTTTTTTTACCAGATCAGAGCTATTCAGAGTAAAAAGCCAAGTGTTCTTCCCAACATTAAGAAAGGAAGTTTTAATGTGTTTAAAATGCAACCTAATTTATATGCTGCTAAGAGTCCTGAAGCTGATTAAAGTCTATACAGTGAATGAAAATTGCATGTAGTTCTCATTTTGGTTGACCTTCTATGTTAATTAGGACATTTTTTCATTTAGTTTGGAGCTAAGTACATTTTGTTTGTCTAGTAAACTTTGATTCCAGCTTTTTTTCCTTTCACTTTTATGAAGTTGATCACTTTTATTTCCCTTTTAACTTCCTTCAAGATTTTGAATAACAAAAAAATACTGTGATGAGAACTGAGGCAGTTATGATAACTATTACTTACCACAACATTCACTCATTAATTCATTTAATGAATATGCTTTAATTCCGAAAGTACCATGCTGTATCCTAGGTATGGAGATAAATCTGTGACAAAATGGACAAAATAGGCTTTGCTTTTAAGAAGCAAGGAGAAAATGAGTAAAATATCTGACAGTAAAAATACAGAGAGCGTTGTTTCTCAGTGCCATGGAGAAAGCTAAGATGGGAAGGAACATCTATGGAGGGGAGCGTAAAGCATTCCAGGCAGAAGGCTCAGCGAGGGGATGTTGCAGCAGGCAGGCGGCTGGTATGGGAGAGGAAGTGAGATGGCCTCTTTACCTTAGGGGGAAATTGGGAGGCCTTGAAATAGAGGTGGCATCAGGGTGGTAACGCAGACTGATTGTCACCCTTGACCATCTGTAGGACTTTGCAGAGGTTTCAGCAGATGGACATGATTTTACTTTTACCTCCACAGAGCACTATGAACAGCAGGGTGTGAAAAATAGATATTGGGATGGACCCAGGCTAGAAAGAAGCCGGCAGAGCCTGGGAAACTGTTGTGAGAATCTAGGCAAAAAGATTTTAAGGTGGAACCAGGATATAATCAGAGATGACAAAATCTAGTGAGGGACTGAATTTATGGTGGGAGACTAAGATTGGAGTCATGAATGCAGAAATTGTGTTTTTAGCCTGAGCAGTTGGAAGGATTCAGGAGCCAGGAACTGAGGTGGGGTTGGATGTGGCAGGGACATGTGTTTGGGGATGAAGATGAGTCAGGTTTTAGTGATGCTAAGCTTGAAGTACCTATTTGATGTGCTATCCCTGATACTGAGGAAGCGGCTCATGTATGTTTAGATGGCGTGGGAAGCCATCAGTCTGAGGAGATCACCATGGAAGGGTTAGGAGCAGAAGATTTCCAAGGACTCAAGTACACACTACTCCAGTGTTTTGAGAAAAAGGATGAAAGAAAATATAAAAAACTGAAGATCAGTGGCTTGTTTCGTTAGACAGATGTGTATCCTATCCAAAATATATTAACGACCCAAGAGTGAGAGTAGAATAGAATTACTAGAAATCTATCTCTTTTTCTATCTTCATCAATAAAAGGAAGGCAGTAATATAAAAAGTGGTGAAGTTTAAAATGTATGCTGGAAAAGCCCTGGAAAACTGAAGGAATATCGCCTGCATATTTATTTGTAAGGACTTTTTTCTTTCTTTCTTTTTAATGTGGCAAGTAAAAAGTGAAATTAAATTTTTTCAACTTAAAAGATAATTACATGTGCAGTGGAAATAATTGTGTTGCTTAAGAGAATAACTGCTTCTAGTTCTGAGAGCAAGGTGTACCCAGGGGCAGTCAAAATGCATCTCAGATGCAGAAGTTTAGAGTGAGCACTAACAGGAGAGCAAATTAATACTGTAAAAGATCACATTGCAAGTCATCAAATATGATTATGTATTGGTTGCATAATTGTCCTTGGTGTTTTATGATGTTACTTCTTATTTTTGGCCTAATGGAAAATCAGGATACTAGACCTAGAAGGAAAAATAAATTCAAGCAAAATTTAGGCAATGCTATAATGCAACACTGCCTCTCAAAGCTGTCTGTATTTTTGGTTAAGGGAAGATTTTTTTATAAAGGACTAATGTCATCTTCATAGAAATTTTGTTTCATTGCTTTCAGGTAGGAGGCGTAGGTTATTTGAACTCTATTGTATAACTAATGATAAACTTCATGGTAATGGAGGCAAAAGCAGTGTGCCTGTGTGTTTTTTGTCAATTATTTCTAGCATTTTATGTGACAATAGGTATTCCTGGTTTCCTTTGTAGATCCGCTGATGAGGCACCAGTGTTTGATGTGAAAATGCTACTTATTAGCATGAATTAACACACCTTGCAAGGCGTAAAGTTCAAGATGTAAGCTTTGCAGTTTTAAACATACCAAAATTTCTAAAATTAACACATGAATGCTAGGGATAAATACCTTGTTTTTACTTGAAAATAGTAACTGATGATATACTGGAATGTTTCCACTTTAAGTTCATCATTTGTGCCTTGAAATTTTCTCCCGCTTTATTTTCCTGTCTTTGAAGTGTATGTGGATCCATATAGTACAGTGAAGACATTCAGACTCTTACTTACCAGAACCTTCTGTTATTTTCTTAATTTCCCCATCTTGTGTTTCTGTTTAACATTTGGCAGGAAAAGTGGGGTGGCATAATTTTGGACAATGATGTACCAGAAATGTCTTTGCAATGTACCATGAATTTGGAAACTTTCCAAAGAGCCAGATAGGATCTAGTCTATGTGCATGGAGTATTCTACTAACCTACATAGAGTAATCATTCATACCAGCCAATCATGCATGAAAAATCACCCATGGGTACTTAAACTACAGACTAAAATAATCTGTTCCGTTATCATTTATCTTCAATAATTTACAAGGAGAAAGGGTCAAATACAGATGATTCTTACTTACTCTTAGAGATCTGCCTTATTTTATGATTAACCAAAAGTGTATACAGTGCTCCTCATGTACTTCTATTATTTTTCTTTGCTTTTCCCAGACATGTTGACTGTTAGAATTCACTGCAGCCTAAGGTTTGACTTAGTTGTTTGTTCTTGGATGGCCTTGTGGACAAATAGCGTTTTAACAGCCATAACCAGAGCATTAAAAGATCCTTTCTCTTCTCCAGATTCTCCCTCAACTTTTTCATTTCTAGTTTGTTTTTATTCCTCATTCCCCAACATCCTTTGGCCAGGCCTCTAAAGTCACAGCCTTTGTTTTATTGTAAAAAACGGCAAGCAGAGCTGTTTGTAGAAAAACCTTATCTGGCAATTTAAAATGAAAGTTAGAATTTGGACAGAGAGCAAAATGGCTTGGTCTGAAGGCCGGGGAAGACCACATAATTTATCAAGGAGAAAACAGCGCTGAATAGATAGGAGAAAAGCGATGGGACAGAGCAAGGACAACTTGGCCAGTGTTTATTCCTTGCAGTTTATGCCCAGCGTCTCTAATCTCTAAGCATCTCTCCTGGGATTAAACAGCCTTGGAACTCATAATTTAAATGGAAAACCATTTTGAAAGCTGAGAAAGTAGGGGTGATGGAGGAAATGTCAAATGGCCTTTTCTTCTTGAGATGAACATCTTTCTGTGCTCTTCTGGGAGGAAAAGCTTAGTGGTTGGTTGTAGTCAGTTAGTGGTAAGGGTGCTCTCAGTATCTCAGTTTGACTCCATAAATTTGGTACTTAAACCACCTGTTTAAGAAAGGAAGAGCCTAACGTGGAAATATGCTACTTTGGTGTGAGAAGGATAGCAGGAGGTTGGGATGAATTTTGGAACATTCCAAGTTGTAATAGTAATAACTCGATCAAACCTGTAGGAATAAGGACAATGTTTTCAATGCTAGCCAAAATTTTAATACATTGCATTAAAGGGATTTTGACTGAGACTATAAAAAGTTATTACATACTGCCAAACTATCAGTTTGGGACCGAAATTCTTTGCAGTAGGTGTTTTCCAATATTGATGTTTAAATGGCCATGTTTCTCTTTTCCTAATGCTAAAATAAACTACAGTGCAGAAAGAGTCCAAACTGGTTAAGTAAACGCGATTAATAAAAAGAATTGACAGGATGATAATCATTAGGGGATAGAATCAAAGACGAAGCAGGTGTTTTTTTGAGCTTTGTTGAGATGGGTGGCGGGGGGTGGGCTGTGGGAATGCAGGGCACTATTTAATGCAAGACAAACTCCAGGAATTCTGCTCATGCGGTTTCAATTTACTGGCTTGTCTGATTATAATTGAGTTGTTCACATTGTTTTCTTGAAATGTTTTGAGGCAAGTGAAATCTTCTCCGAATTCAATTATACTGAAACAATAGCCACAAGACCTGGTGAAGTTATTGCTGATGCTAACAGAGAACAAAAAGGGAAAACATGATTTGTATTTAGTAGTGTTGGTATTGTTGCTTGTAAACAGATATTTAAAATTACACCCAAAGCACGCAGACTTCAATTTCATAATGATTTTTTGTAATGAATCATGAAGATAATCCATTTATCCTTAAAATAATGAGCTAAAAGTGCTTTTTAATGAGATGAATGGACTTTTAAAAAAATGCCGGCAACAAAATTCTAAAACTAATTGAGAGAATGAAGATTTATTGCTTGAACTTTTATATACAAATTTGGAATGTTCCTGTGATAATTCTGAATTTAAAATTTAAGAGTTTGATGGGCACGTTAAGGTGGCACAGGCTTGTAATCTGTTACTCTGGAGGTTGAAGCAGGAAGATCAAAAGTTCAAGGACAGTATGGGTATTTTAGTGAGAACTTGTGTCAACATAAAAAACAATCTGGGGATGTCGTTCAGCACTTCCAGGGTTCAATCTCCAGTACTACAAAAGAAAGGAAAGAGGAGAGGGCAGGGGAGGAGGAGAGCCAGCCTTCACAGTTTTATTGAGTAGAAACTTCATCAGAAAAATAATACCCATTTAACTAGATTTTGAAACACAAAACCACAAACTTGATATGATTAGTTATCCCGGTGTTGAAGATCCACTAGTTCATGAATAATACTGCTGTCAAAATACTTAGATCCCTTAAGGGTTATAAAGGAAAAATATCTTATTTAGGAAATGAAAAAAAAAATCTGGAGCAATAGCTAAGGGAACCCTGAGTTCTGTTCCCTTTTTTATTGTTAATTCTGTAGCTGTGAGCAACTAAATTAACCTTTCAGAGTCTTTTCCTCTATTGGATAAGAATTGAATAATACTTTCCAGCAACATCAATAACAGGGATGCCCCAGTGGATGGTGATGTTTATGTAGTACATTAAGCTCTGTGGGTGGGAAGACAAGAACTACAGTATAAACACAAGCTGTTAGCATTGAACTATGGTTTTTAATGTTCATTTAAAAATATTTATTTTGGGTCTGCTGTGTACAAGAAACTGGATGACATGTACTTTCTGAAAAATACTAAGCCCCTGAAATGCAGCTTCTGTTTCTTGTACATGATTGTATCCTGTTCATATGAGAGTTTGCTTTAAATCTTCTACGGAATGAGCAATCAACAGGTGTTTAATTAGCCCATAAATATTCCAAGTGGATTCAGATTTGAATGGTTTGCTCCTCTATGAGTCTAGAAGTTTTAGAAGAAAGGGACTTGTGTTCTATTTCCTTGTTACCTTGTGCCATTGGAATAAAGTGTTTATTTCCAGAAGAGATTTCCATCAGTGGGTATCTATAGGATATTTGTGTGACATACTCCACAGTAGATACTTACTACCATGTAAGAGAAAGGATAGGAGCTCAATTATTGTATAAAAACGGATGAACCTTGTGACTGTGATATTAAGTGAAATAAATCAGACATGTAAGCCTTAAATATCACATGGTTTCTCTTCTATGAGAAACTCAAATTACAAACAAAGACCAAAAAAAAAAAAAACCCCACAAAAAACAGTAGGCAGTAGGGGGTTAGATCTTTGTCATATGGGAAGGGGATCAAGAGATAGAGAGGGAGAGAGGGAGGAGAAGAAAGAAATCAAGATGTGTACAGGGCCCAACTCCCTGCAAGGAGTGTAAGCACTTTCTGAAAATATGTACTAATCATTTTTTTTTTTTTCACACGGGGGATTGAACTCCGGTCCTTGTGCTTGCGAGGCAGGCAGCAGAACCACTGAGCTAAATCCCTGGCTGTACTAATAAAAATTTTTAAAAATTGTAAAGCTATTTAAAATATTTAAGTTTTTGTCATCCATCCAGTTTCTCAATAAGTTTGTTTCTAAAAGTTTGTTAAAATATAATCTGCTAAATTCAATTGTTTGAACAGGAGACACAACTAAACTGTTTAAAAATAGCCTTCTCTTTGTCAAGCACTTAAGGGTGAAGAACATTGAGTCCTGACTGGCAGCATTTTATGTTATGCAGGGAAAGAAAAAATTAAACTCAGATTTATTCAATCAGGGCTTGATGTACTTTGAATGTCTCACAAGATGTTCACCGTTGCATTTTCTCAGAGGTTTTATCTAAATACTCAGTCTTTCTGAACCTTATTCACATAAGAAGCATTTTCATTTTCTCTTCAGAGCTCTTAGAAGCTAAACTGTACTTTGGAAAAAAGCCTACTCTTTCAAATCATTGCACTTTGCAAACTACCTCTTTTTTTTCCCCAGGAATGTAGAAGTAGGAAATAATTCCATAAAACTTCTGTGGATGGATGAGGGGAAAATCAGTTCTAAATGTCCTTTTTTGGCTAACTTCTTTCCATTGGTGACATTTTTCCTACTATATCTAAAAGGCGGGACGCTTGCCTTGTGTAGTGGTGGTGGAATTTAAATTGCACGCAAAGCCACAGCTCTTTAAGAGGCAGTGAATTAAGTCACCTGTGCAGTTTAGTTCTTGGCTTTTTGTTCCTTTGGAAAGAAGTGTACAATTTTACTCTCATGTTCTCTGAATAATGCAAAGGTTTTTTTGGGTACTTGAGTTGTAAAGACCATTACTGTAGTCTGTAATCTTATAGTCCTTAGGAACTAGAGTGTATATGGAAACCTAGCCCAATTCTATTTTCGTCCCCAAGAAGTAGCAGTACTTGCTTGGGGAAGAGCTCAGAGCTACTTAAGGTCATAATCAGGGTGACTGATCCCTTAACCTGGCTCTGGGACCATGAAGAGTTAAAGGAGAGTGGCTTCTGACTCAGAGCCTTCTCGTGCCAGTCAACAGCACTTGCATTGTGTTTAAAATAAATAGGAAGTAACATGCAAAGAGCAACATAACCCCGAGGAAATTAGGATTACTCAGAGGAAGCCCCAAGGAGTCAGAGGCTGCTACCAGGAAAAGCAGGATCTTGCTCATCAGCCTTGTCTCAGATTTGCCTGAAGTTTGATGTTTTTTGTCTTTTCTTCTTTTAAAAACAGAATAGCTCATTGTTAAGTCATCTCTTCTTTATTGGAATTGCTCCTGCATTAATTGATTTTGTTTTATTTGTTCAACTGAAGTTAAGTACAGATCCAGGCCCTACCCTTTCTTTTCACCCCAGGTCCTCTTTCAGCTCTGTCTCTGATCTCTTATGTCTTAACTTTATTCTCTCCTTTAGTCTCAGCTTCCTGGTGTCCCTGCCTGCTCCTAGCACCTTCTCTGTCCGTGTCTAAATGTCAGAACTGTTGATGTAAACTCAGTGACTTATCAAATAAGCGCAGCAATTTTGTAATGCGAAGGTATCTGTGTCTTTTACATCCTATTTGATTATGGATGCATGTAAGCAATGGTTGAATATTAGAGAGTCAACTCTCAAAAAAAACAATCAGCTCCCGGATTTGCTTCTTTTAATTGCTTTATAAAATTGAACTATCATAGTAAGTCACTACAGTGAGAATATTTTTTCCCCGAAGGCTCTCTCAAGCCTCTCAAGTAGAGCATTCCCTTGTATTTTTTATAGCAGTTGATGGTTTCCATTTCAGTATTGCTGTTATGTGCTGAGAGACTGTGCTTGCTATAGGGATGTAGTATTAATGAGGTCTAAGTTAGGGGTTTGACTTATGTAGAAGGAGAGATGCTGTAGCTATTGCCATACCCAACACCATCCTTTATTGTACTTTGGGGTTCCTGTCAGCTCAGCTCAGAGACTGCAGTGGCAAACATGATGCTATTGGCTGCTTAGGAGCTTCTGGAATCTTGGACAACAACAACGAACAACCCTGTGCCAGAGCTCACCTGAGAGCACTTAAATTTGAATCTCTTAGCGGCTCGGTCGATGTACTGAAGATCTCAGAGGCACTGCACCGTACGTCAGGATGGAGAATATTGAAGACTCAGATGGGTCACTCATCTTGGCAAGGCGAGGACTGCTGTCTGAGGCCCTTGTGGGTGTTCTGCTGTGTGATGTTACGTTTCTCTTCAAATCTAGAATCCTATGGTATTGATAACCAATCTTTAAAAACACCATCGAGCTGGACAAAGTGAAAAGTGGACAAATTGGGTCACAATAGACAATTCAGCCTCACCTGTTGGTAGCCCTGGAGACCAGCACGAAGAAAACAGTAGAACTGAATGCACTTCAGCTGTGCATCCAAGGAGACTTACGAGGATCTGCTGTGTAACAGGCACAGGAGTCGGACAAGTGAACAAGCAGTGAAAGGTGCTTCCTCCGTAGAATTTGCATCGTTGAGGAAGGTGCCGCATAATGGTCCGTGGCCCAACATGGGAGCCGGCTGGTCCGGCCTCGGAGCTGGGAATCATCATGTAAGAAGGTTGCTTGATGTTAGTTACAGGCCTGTTTATCGGGAGCATCTCTGCACTCACTGTGCATCTAAAGGTAGTTCTCTAAGAGATGGAAGGAGATGCCAGGCTGTGGTGAACAGCAGAATTAAATTTGCTTTGTGTTGTGCATGCTTTTCACATCTAAAAGCTGGGGGAACTGCCACTGTATCTCTAATTCTCTTTTTTTTTCACAAGCCCACATGGTTGGTGTTTTGTATGGTAAATACATGCACGAAGCGCTTCTTCATGCTGTGTATCGTTACTTCTGTAAAGCTGCAACACACTATGGGTGCCAAGTCCCTGGTGTCAAAAAGATGTGACGTATTTCTCAGGTCTATCCTGCAGTCCTGTCCCCTTGAATGCTTTAGCCTGTGTTGACATTGGATATTTGCTATTCACTTACAGAGATCTTGAACATGTTTGAGATACATAGAGCGTGCCCTTACCCCAGTACTTGGTTCACAAAGATGCTTAGACAACAGGGATTTTGTGTCATTATAGAAAGAATGACAATTTTTTTATTAAATGCCTTAAAATTGAGAAATATGCAAATTATAAGAACTTTAATTTACCACAAGAGAAGAGGGTGAGACATAATCTGTGCTTTTCATCAGAGCTTAAGAGCTTTATTTAAATTGGTTATATTAGTTGAAATGTTCTTGGATACAGTGTTTTTGTGTATGAGATCCAAGTTTCTTTTTTGCAGACTTTTCCAAAAGTATGGCCTCACATCTGCAGTGTAGAACTGAAAGAGCTACTCAGGTGCTGTGTTGCTTGTAGAAGCGTGCAGGGCAGGGATGGTGAACCTTTTTAAGCTTTCCGTGATACAAATGGCCTACTGAAGAGCACGTGCCATGGATTCACCACCACTGATGAGCCTCCACTTTATTTGTGTTTATCTGGGACTTCTCTGTAAGAACCCTATAGTGACAAGTTTTTCTAATGGTGAGGACTTGTCCATCACACGGATTCTATAGAAAGACTTACCTGTCTTCTGCTCAAATAATCCTTCTCCTCTGATTTGAAGTTAGAAGAACTTTGGCTCAGTTCTTACCCAGTGTCTGCAAAACCATTGACAGCCCACTAAAACACTACTCAATGTGGCGTGAGATTTGAGAGGCACGTTATTACACCTATAGGACTACTGCGAGTTCCTCCTGAAAGTAGTTGAGAATAGCTTATTATTTGTCTATCAAACCAGGTCAGGGTTTAAACCAATCTTATCAAGCTTTCCCTGGTTTTTATGTAACTTAAAAATTGCATAAGATCTTTGGTTTGGAAAACACTCAGCTCTCAGGAGAGGTTCACAGAGACTGCTGATATTGACAATGTGTTGTGTAACAAATTTGAATACAGACCAAAATACTCTTATCAGTTGTTACAGCAAAGGCACACATGGCTGCTAGGTATGAACACACAGTTCCATAGAGCATTTCAATGGGAAAGTCACTGGCTAGAAGATATGACAGTTCCACTTCAAATAAGCTATCAGAGACGTTGGAACACCTCTTATAATTAGAATTTTTTGTTTTGTTGATTTTGGGGATCGAACTCAGGACTTTGCCCTTGTGAAGCAGGTGCCGGCACCACTGAGCTACATCCCCAGCCAACTCTTACAATTAGAATTTTGATCTTTTGAGTGTTGTTTTCAACTTGCTAATACATTTTATTTTTATTTAGCTATGACCTCGTTTCATTTTACCTTCAAATCTATTCTAATGAAATCAAAATCATGTTAGTCACTTACTTAATCCAGAAGTGACTATTATAGTGATGAAATATATTTGATTATTGGTGGCTGTGGAGATTTAGGTAAAATTTCAGATTGTTAGCTTAAAAAAATGCAAAATAAAACTTGGTATGCTGTTTATTCCCTGATAAGAATTTGAATTGGGCCTACAAGATTGTATTCATGTCTGTGCCTACTTTGTGTGGTGTGTTAGATTTTGTGGGACACTTGGAAGAAACTAAAAGGTAGGTTTTGAATCACAGGGTCCATTAGACATTCTTTTCCATTTTCAAAATATAACTAATGTAGATCTACATACACGTGCATATAAAAATACTAAATTGTTTTCAAATTTTACGACTAACAGTGCAGACATACAGATTAGCTAAATTGCAATACGGAAACAAACAAAATCACTGGTTCTATCACAGTAGTATCCCTGGACTATTAATAAGTTCAGATTCTTTAGATGTTTATCAGATGGTAGATTGAGATATGTCAGTTTGGGCCCGGGATTTAGCTCAGTGGTTCTGCTGCCTGCCTTGCAAGTACAAGGTCCCAGGTTCAATCCCTGGTACTTAAAAAAAAAAAAAAAAAAAAAAAAAA
>NW_022900926.1:9064935-9078498 GCF_012274545.1 Fukomys damarensis | reverse complement strand
AAAAAAAAAAAAAAAAACAAATAAACAGCAGCAACAACAAAAAGCTTCTGCACCACAAGAAATATGTCAGTTTAATGTTTTTTAGTTAATTCAGAATAATGTCAGTGGGTTGCTGTAATATGAAAACCTGAGTGTAGGCGAAAGAATCGGCATTCATTACCACTTTACGATTGAAATGTGTACTTTTAGGTAGAGTTTTCATACATGGAATGAGTGGGTGCATGAACTAAAAGTTAATATAATAAAGTACATATATTTAAAATATGTGTCAATCTTATGAAAATGTTGATTTATGTGTTTATTTTGGGGGGAGGAGAAAGAAGCCAGTGATGGTTATTGATTGAAGAAAAATTACTTAATAATGTCGCTGTTTGTCTATACAAATTTTATCAATACTTTACCTGAGGATATATTCATGCAATAAGTTGAATCTTCTGCATTTGGGTGACAAATCAATTATGTGCTCTAATTGCATCTTTTTAATATGTTTAAAAACCTCAGGAAGGGGCCTGCAAACACCCATAACTAACAGTGAGCTTATGTGTAGCTCCTTCGCTCCCCTTAATAGGACGAGGTAAAAGACTTACGTGTTTAGTAGGAAACGCGGGAACATAAGGGTTACTTAATGCCTGTCACTGTGTAATACAGATGTTGCAGAAGGAATTCCTCACTTTTCTTTAAATTTAAAGGGTTGTAGTGATTAGGGCAAATTTGACTGCTATTACCATATTTACTGAAACTCTTTCTTCCTACCTTGGCTTCCCTGTTTTGGTAATAGTTGTCTTTCATTTTTGAAAACCCATTTCTCAAGACTCAAATCTATATCACATTTGAATTCATACTGTCCTTGGCTGCTGGCATCTGTAAGAGGGAAAAGTAGACTCACAGTTGAAAGACTCATTTATTGTCTTTACTTAAATTCAGAGCTTTCAATTTTGAAAAATACCCATACATACTTATACTAATATTCTGCATTTTTTCTCTACAGCCTTGGTATTAAATATGGGTTTTGTTGCTCTTTGTCAATGCTCTTTTACTTGATATGAGACCCTTCTATATTGTCATATTCATACCAGCTTCCATTCAGTAAAGCTGGAAGTTCACAGGTTCTCAATCTTTTTAAATATGAAAAACCAGGGTTATATTATGCCTTGGCAAACGTTGCACAGATTTTTCTCCACATTTGAAGAATTAAGAGTTGCCTTTATAAAATCACTCTGAGAGTATTTTTCAGAACTTTGTTTATAAAACCCTCCCTGGGAGTAGTATGTACTTAACATGACCTGGTTATATCTGTGCTTTCATCATAGATTTGAAAATAAATTCAGTACACAGAAAACATCTTGTATTCTGAAATATCAAAAATAAATGGACATCAATGGGAAGATAGCTTTTATCATGTTCTTGTGATATTACAGAAGAAAGCTGTCATATACAAAGTTATTTGTAAGTCCTTCATTTAGTTAACAAAAGGATCTTCATTTAAAGGACTGGTTTATGTAAATTATTTAAGTATTACTTTTAGCTTTCATAGTTAAGTATTGAAAATTCCATATATGCTGACATATGCATGATTTACAAGTTAAGGAATAACTTAATATCTTAATCGCTTGTATAGAGCCATATTTCTGCTATTCCACTGTACAAATAGAACAAAATAATGAGTCACAGGGTACTTTTTTAAGTGAGACTGAGGCTTACTTTCACAAAAGAAAAATTATTCGTTGTTAGGAAGTGGAAATAAGGAGAGAAATTTCTGTCATTGACAAGCATTTTTCTTTCTTGAGATAGCAGTTTTATGTGTATGGTTCCATCCATGCATAGCCCACAGGGAAAGTTTGTAGAATGAATAGTTGAAATGACTTCTTGAGTCTCTAAATTGCTAATTATGAAGCATTCTCAAGATCCAAAAGTCCTCACAGATTTAGATACTTGACACTTAGGTGTCTTCGGTTCAAGTAGCGATTCTTAATTTGTTCTGAATTCTTAAGCACGAGGAAGCAATAACAGCAGCACAGTTCATCCTACACTCCATTCTCAATATTTTGAAAAGGGTTCTTGTGTACTTAACACTGTAAATCGTTCCTTCTGGTAAAGCATTGGCATTCTCAGATTTTCATTGAAATATTTTTTCAGAATTTTAACAAGTTGTTTTGTATTTCTCAGAAACTTTGATTGATAGTATTTACATATTCGAAACTAGAAGGGGATTGGTACTGCTAAGTTCTATGTTGGAAAAAAATAACCAGCGCTGTTAATTTGTTTGGAAAAACATTGCTATCCCACCCTGCTTAGTTCTTAGGCATTAACTTTTTAAGTGTTTCCTAAAAACATATTAAAGTTTATCTGACATTCATTCATGCCTTTAGGAAGATGGTCACACTGGGGCCTGTCTTATGGACACATCGCAGAGTTAGTCTAGGAGGTCTGCCCAGGGAAGCAGGAGACAACAGAAAGGGTTTGGAGGTACCCACTCCTTGGGGTGTGGACTCTGTGTGCATCTTAATAGCCAGCTGCTGGCTCCACATGACGCCGTGTAAGAGTAGTGATCGACACATGTGAATGATCTGTGATGGCCTGTTTGGCTTGGACAGATGGAGTTTCAAAGAATTGTATCGAACAGGCAAAAGTGGAATTCCTCTCTGTGCCAGTTTTTGGCCCGAGACTTTCAGAAGCCCACGTCCTGTCCTGATATGCAGAGATTAAATGAATATGAAAACTATATGTGGACATGCATAGCTCATATTGGCTTTCTAATAATTATTTATCTGATCATAAATGAAATGCGTGTGCATTTCTTGAACTTCCTTGGATTCAGGTTTAAACGCTGGAAATGGATGAAATGCTTTCTGAAGCTCTGTCCTCTGTCTTATATGGAGTTTTACCACTGTAAAAACGTGGTGGAATCTAAGGCTGAGCAAAATGAATTTTTAAAGTGCTTATATTTGTTTGTTTTTTTAAAAATGCTTATATTTAAAGAGCTGTGGAGCTCTCTTGGAGATATGCTTGTGTGATAGAGAAGCACTTCAGGAAGCAGTGAATTCAGCAGGGACTGGGAAGAGTATGGGTGACAGAGACTCTAACTCTCCACCGAAGGGTGATGCCACGTGAGCTACCTACTCCCGTGTTGTGATGTGGACCGTGGAGTGATTCATTACACTTCTCTATGGGCAGACATTGTCACACAGGTGTGTCATGAGCTTTTGTTGAGCTTCAAAACACCAAAGAAAAATAAATGCATTTTTGGATTGGTATTAAAGAAAGAATAAAAATTTATTCTTTAGGAAAAATTGAAGCATGGTATCCTTAGAGAAAGAAGAAGATTAAACTGTGCTCATAGAGTGAAAATACTGTTTTTAAATTGAATGAAGTGAAAATATTGAGAATTTGTATAGTGTACAGCTACTATTGCAAGTTTAGAGCAAGCATTTTTGCAAATAATTGCATCATGTGATTCTTAATCATGTCTATAAAACAATATAATGCAGTTACCTATGAGACACAAAATATAAGCATGAAATAGATAATTTGATGTGCTACCAAACCAAGAAAAAGAAAACATTTCTAAAATTAACTGTTTCTTCGTAAAATTCTCTGAAGCTCACAAAAGTGATGACTTTTCTGGTGTTACCTAAGCAGCCTTCATAAAGCTTTCTTGAATTTTGCTTTCTTTACATTAAAAAAGAGAGATGGGGGAGAAACTAAGGAAATCAAAGTGTGGTCCAGGAACTCCAAGCATCAGAAGTCAGTGAATTGCTAATTCTGCAAGTGAGTCTCCAGTCCCAAGAATCAGAATATCCAGGTTGGAAGCTGAAAATTGTCCTTAGTAGAAAAGCTAGGCTGTGTGGTTGTCCTCCTGTGGGGTCCTCTGGCACATTAGCACACCCCTATCCTGAAGGGAGGTGCGTCACTGGGAGAGCAAAGGCACATTGGACATTGTGTTGCACAAGCTTTGTAAGGAGCTCACGTGGTACAAACCATAAGAGTAAGCACTGCATAAGTAAAACCTGTCATCTCTATCAGTCTTCACCTGCAAATCAGAAGTCTGTTATTAGTTCAGCTCCTCCTCTTTCTAACTGAAATATATCACTGCTTTCCAACTGCTGCTGCAGATATTTAAAAACCGAAATAAGCTTCTCATTTCATATTCTTTTCCTGCCTAGCAGGTGCTGCGATAACACATATACTGAATATTTTTGTCATTCAGCTGAACAAGAGTTCTGTTTGCATGATGTAACAGAATAATCATTTGCTTTGAAACAGCAGTCTTAGACATCTCTCTTTAGTTAATCTGCTATCAAGACAGCACCACAACATTGAGTTACTGCCCAGTGAGAATTTTTGATGGACTCATCTTCCCTTTGAAAAAATAGCCCAGAGCTCTGTTCATAGTTCTTCCGCGGGCCTTTTCCTAGTTCTGCTATTGGGGCTTACACTTAGGTATGTATCGCCCGCCTTATTAAAATTTCACTGTGGTTGGAGCAGTGATTTCTGTCTGCCGCAGCCTGTTGGATTGCTGGGAATGAGTAGCGGGTATTGACCTTTTTCAGCTGGGGAGAGCGAACAGGAAGGTGTCACTTGCACATGAAACTGCTAGTTGAGCACTGTGCATGCACCATCTCTGTGGTGTCTCCACAAGACAGCAGGCTCATGCCTGATCACTGTACATTACGATTATTACTGTGGCAAAGGGGAATTTGGTCCCTACTTTATGTCAGCTTCCTAGAATTTCTTACAGCAGCTCTTGCCCCTCTAGCTTTCAAAGAGGTAACCAATTTTGATGTGTTCTCCTGTGAAAGAGATAAGAATATAAATTTAACTGTGGGATGATTTCCTAAGTCTGAAATAGAATGAGAGTTGAGACAGACTCTTTGAGTGAGCCTGTCCTTTGTAATTATTCATGTTTTTCATGGAAATATGCTGAAGTGACTGGGGGGAATGGTTTCTCCGTGACTTCACTGCTGTTTACTATTAGCATAAAGCAGCATTTCATCTCCTCAAGGAAGTGCAGCTGTGTGTTACGTTTCAGAGAAGGGTGCACTGATAAAAATAATGTTTACAGTCACATTGGACAGATATATAAACAGTAGTTAATTATCAGCATAATAAGATCAGCAACAAGGTAAATAGGGCACTATAAATGGAAATGTTTTATTTTTTATTGTGCAAAATAAAAGCAGTTGCTCTTGGATGCATGAATATTTATCACTGTTTGGGTGCTACGGATCTCCTCTTCTGGTTATGGAAAGCTAGGTAGTCCACAAATAGAAACAGACTGAAACTGGGAACACCGCGTGCTGTGACTGTGGCCAGAAATGTCCAATCCTCCGCACTCACACACAGCTTGATGTCTGGGGGCCCTCATCTCCCACCTGAACCCCGTGGCAGACCTGCTGCCCACACTTCTGCCCTGCTTCTTCCTGCTGCCCTCTCAGGAAAGTGATAATGCCCTAGATTGTGTTATGCACCTTGTAAAAGGCAGCTAATAAGTAAAGGTCCCTGATCCCTATCTTTGCTTTCTTTAGCTGCTTAATATTGTGACATCGTGTGAGACTATTAAAATGTGAACTCTGAACAGTATCTCATTAAGTAGATCCTGTTATGCCTACAGAGTGGCATGCTTACACCTCAGATTTCATGGAGTGATGGTGTCTGGCTTTTGTTGTTTCATGAGGTAATTATAAAGACAGGGGAAAAAAACTGAGTAATGAAAACTGTCTCTGATTCCTGGTGTGAAGTGATGGCTCCCCGTCTCCTCTCTCGCCTTCCTGAACTTTCAGGCTCCCTCTTCATTCTTCATTTGTGTCTTGAAATTCTCTCCTGTACTCATGCCTTCCTCCTATGTAAAACCCTGGTCAACCATGAAGGACTGCAGCCTGTGCAGTGCTGGAATTCATGTCTTCCACTATGTCTTTGAGACGGTGTTTTCTCCTTTGCAGAGCTAGCGAAGCTATGTGCATTGTTAAGAAAAGTGTGGGATGACGGTGGTGTCCGGGGGCCTGGCTTGCAGTTTCACCTCTGATCTTGGCTATGGGACTGGCACTGTATCAGTAAAGGCATTTCCCCAATTCTGTTGTTTGTGGTAGCTTGGAGGGTATTCTGAAATAGAAATGCAGATTTATGCATCATCTGGACAAATACGGCTGAAAGCCAGGTATTCTTAAGATTGACCATGAAATGCAGCAATTTATAATGTGAGGAAAGAAGAAAGAAACCAAGAGGAACCCACTTGAAGGCTAGGCAGAGAAGTCAGAGTTCAGGAGAAAACTGAAGAGTTTCATCAAGGAGATAGCAAGAAATATAACACGAGTTGTGTCTTGATGTGCATGAAGGAAAATTTCGGTAGGCAAAAAAATAACAATTCTTGTTGCCTTGGAAATATGTAGTAAGATGAGCAGTGAAAAGGCCTAGTAGATCTTTCAGAACTCTTGGTGAGGTTGGCAGAACCGGTTGCCCCTACAGAAGGCAGTGAGCTTACTGAGCAAGTGAGGATTCCTCTGAACTTGGGTGGGTGAAAAGAGAAAGCAGCCATGGAGAAAAATCCAGATCTGAATGAGGGTCATGGCTTCTGCTGATGTTGAAGTGGAGGAGATTAAGGGAGGGACTGGTTTACTCAAGAGGGATGGACTGAGAGGTGGGAGGAAAAGGGGCAGAGGGCGGCAGAGACGAGGGAATGGATGAGACCCTGTAGTCCCAGAGAAGTCTTAGCTGTAGGATGCGTGACTCCTGGGGCTTAACTGTTTCTGTGTTTGGCTAAGTGAAATACATTGTATGTAGACTGATTTTTCCATTTCCTTACTATTCTCAAAAGCTAAAAGTCGGTTTGCTGCTTTTTAACAACTTCAGAGAATAGTTTGAGTGGCAAGGGGAAAAGTACAATCAGCCCCATTAAATTATGAAGTTCTAGTGGAAGTAAATTTCTGTGTAGAAAAATTGTATATTTTGATAAAAGCATTGTTAAAATTTTGGGGAATCTTCATTGTACAGTTTAAGAATTTTATAAGAAGTCTGTGACATACACAGACTCACATGCATGTGCACATGTGTGTGGGATGTGGGATCAAAGGTACTCAGTTTTTCCTCCTTTAGAGTCTGTCCTTGTTATCCATGAGTATACTATTATTCCAAGATACCGGACCCAAGGACAGAGCTGAAGTGTGGTATAAGTCCTGTCATACTACTCGGTCCATCTGGATCTGGTCACCTGGGCGCCTCCTAGCTAGCTGCCTAGTGAGGGGGAAGTGTTTATATTGTGTGTGGGGGGGTTAGTGTTATGAGTCACATCCCGGGAAGGGTAGCATGAGATTCCATGACCTTAGAAAGGCACTGTTACTTCCGGAACTTTCTATTAAATATTTGCAGGTTTTAGTTGACCCCCAAGAGATACAACTGCAATAATGAA
This sequence comes from Fukomys damarensis, assembly GCF_012274545.1. Taxonomy (NCBI): domain Eukaryota; kingdom Metazoa; phylum Chordata; class Mammalia; order Rodentia; family Bathyergidae; genus Fukomys; species Fukomys damarensis. The sequence continues at coordinate 9,071,096 of NW_022900926.1, read as the reverse complement.
ACTGCAGGCGTGGGCACTGTGGAAATCGCACGCATGGCACTGCTCTGTGCAGGTGTACCCTGTCCACCGAGCACACAAGCATCTGCATCAGACTCCAGCCCGATGTCCTCCAAGCGAATGAAGTCTGATGCTGTTTCCCCGGCCGTGGTCTCAGCCTGAGACTGAGTCTCACCACACTCCCCTCCTTTGAGATCCAGTCCCAGGTACTAGGTTGTCACCTCCATTTCTGACCTACCAGCTGCACGTCAGGTGCTCAGATGGCCCCTCCAAGTAGTTGATTTGTCGCAGTGGCTCACACAACTCAGGACAACACTTGGAAAGGATACAGGGGAAAAGATGTGTAGGATAAGGTGCATGGTGAGGGACATGAGACCCTCCTGTGTCCAGTTATCCGGGAGACCCCAAAGTCAGTCCTTTCAGGACTTAATGGAAGCTTTGTTATATGGGCACAGTTGACTGAATCACTTGCCACCAGCTCCCCACACACACGGGGGTTGGGGGTGTGATGGGAGTCCTGGTTTTCCAATCCTACCCTGCTCTTCCTGTTGCTGTCTGAGTCCCAGGGGCACCAGCCATATCATTACTGAGTCAGAATTCCATCAAGGATAGTGGAGTTGAATGTCACGAAAGCGGTGAAGAGCCATTTTGTGTTTTCGTGAGAGTGTGCGTGTACATGTATATATGTACAGACTATATATCTTATTTTGAATCAACTAAAATGTATACATTATTATTATCTGGGAAGAGGCTAGTCACCACCTATAAGACCATCCAGAAGTATGTCTTGATCGTGCCCTTTTAAAGATACTAAAATACTTTTGGTAAGAAAAGAAAGGGAGACTAACGACTAGCAGTATCAAATCTTAAGTATTTTAAATCTTAAGTAGGTCATTTCTGCTAACTGTAAATTTCCTATAATTTCGACATCGTGAATGATTTGCTAAGCGGGCTCCGCCCAGCCCCTCCCACTTTTGGACACAGTGTAATTACAGAACTCAATTGTTCTGCATGTAGAAGTAGGAAACCCTTTCAACTTCACATGAGAGTATTCAGATTGTAAATAATGTTGAAGAGAAAAGGCTGAAATGGTGTAAAATAATGACATCAGTATATCCTTTGGTGTTAGTTACCAACAGAAAAATGGCTTTTGATTTCTTTAAAAATAATTTTAATTCCCCACTAAGTCATTAAGTTTATTAAAATTTTACTGTGCTCTATTTGGTGGTTTGATTTTTGTAAAATATTTGCCCATAAAATGACTAAATTTGCTTTAAAGCATATTGTAATTTGCACCTAAGTAGTTCCGATTGACCTTGAATGGGTAAGGGCTATTAAAGATGGTCTGAAAGCAAGTGAGAAAGAGCAATTCTAGATCAAAGTGGCCTGGTCTTGGATCTGAGCACCTTGATGCGCTACCTGTGTGCAGAGATAGTTTAACTTCCTTGGCAGAAATAATAACAACGCCCTTCCCGCGCATACAAATTAGATAACTTAGCCCTTACAAAAAGCTAAGCATGTTGCCCTAGTCTTCCAAATGACTTTATTTAATCTTATTACTATTTATATGGATTCTTGTTTCGGATGGTAAAAGAAAATATACAGCACATTAAGAATATTTGATGTAAAAATATTACATAAGAATAAGATTGATAGTAAAATTTTGTTTTGAGGTAAAAGGTATTTTCATATATAGAAAACATACGTTAAAACATGGTAATGATCTTTTGATATGAGTACTTTAATTTTCTTTTGACATTTCTGTGTGTTTCCTGTATTCTATAGGGAATATATGTGTGTGTGTGTGTGTGTGTGTGTGTGTGTGTGTGTGTATGTGTATGTATAACATTTGTAAAAAAGTTGTACAGACCATTCTAAATATAAAGTATTTGGGCATTAACAAAGTTTACAAAAGAATAAGATGAATCTTTTTTATATTTGGGATACAGTTGCCTTCTAAAAAATTGAAACATTTTCTGGATTTAGTCAAAGAACATAGTAATTAAGTGGGCACTTTTGGCAGGTTTTACATCCTAGGATGAGATATTTTACCACACTGTGGTAGGCTTTTGAGATGGTTCAATCTAATGTTAGTGGGTGTCTGTTGAAGGGCAGAAAACCTGCATTTTAGCATGGAAATTGCTGGGTAGAGAAAAGTAAGATAGAAAACAAAAGTCCAAATCCACCAAATCATGTATAAGCTGTTTCTACAGAGTTTTATTTTGGTTTTCTTTATTAACAGAAGATACCAATGAAGTGCTTTTATTCTCCATCATTAGTTCAGTTTTACAGTGATTTTTGATTCTTGTAGACAGTTTCTTTTCAAGATTTCATTTTCACAAGTGTATGTGTATGTATAACATTTGTAAAAAAGTTGTACAGACCATTCTAAATATAAAGTATTTGGGCATTAACAAAGTTTACAAAAGAATAAGATGAATCTTTTTTATATTTGGGATACAGTTGCCTTCTAAAAAATTGAAACATTTTCTGGATTTAGTCAAAGAACATAGTAATTAAGTGGGCACTTTTGGCAGGTTTTACATCCTAGGATGAGATATTTTACCACACTGTGGTAGGCTTTTGAGATGGTTCAATCTAATGTTAGTGGGTGTCTGTTGAAGGGCAGAAAACCTGCATTTTAGCATGGAAATTGCTGGGTAGAGAAAAGTAAGATAGAAAACAAAAGTCCAAATCCACCAAATCATGTATAAGCTGTTTCTACAGAGTTTTATTTTGGTTTTCTTTATTAACAGAAGATACCAATGAAGTGCTTTTATTCTCCATCATTAGTTCAGTTTTACAGTGATTTTTGATTCTTGTAGACAGTTTCTTTTCAAGATTTCATTTTCACATTGAGTATGCATGTGCATATTTATTTGAAACACTCAGCAGAGCTCCCTAGATATGAACATAAGGAAGAGACAGAGGATAGGATGAAGAAGGTTTGGTGAATGCAGGTATGCACTAGTATCTGATGCCCTAGGAAAGCAGGGGATTATATGCTACCCAGAATATGAAGCAAGAACAACCATTCTTTACTTGCTTGTTTTGTTAAAAATCAGAAACAGATACAAAAGACCATTCTCCCACAACACAGTTCATATTTTAATTATTACAGTATATTTATTAACTGTGGTAACTGCATAGAATACACACCTTACCGCTGGGGTTTCAGCCCTGAATCACCATGTAAATAACAGTTGAACCCTAGAATCAGTGACCAATCACATCACACCTTTCAAAGTCTGTGGGAGGGGCCACTTACCATCTGCTGTTCATTTCAAGCCCAGACCTCTGGCTTTCTTTTAACTTGCTTCTCTTTTCCAGGGTTAGGTCTCCATGAAGTTTTACAAAAGTAGCTAATTGAAAGAGGGAATTGGCTGAAAAGGCTGGTCATGATAATAAACAATCAAGACTCTACCGGGTATTGTGTTGATAGCCAGGATGTTCTGTAGGTTACATGCCTTTTTTACTTGTAATCTTTTCAGTTTGCAGTGGTTCTATTGGAATGAAAACCCATCAAAAGTTGAGGAGCATCTGTGTATATATTCTGTATTTTTCAGCTTTCGTTTTTTCTTTTCACTGCCAAATTCCACTGGAATCCATGGAAGTTGTTATGTATATTAATAGCTTATTCTGTTTTATTGCTGAGTATTGATTCCTAGTTTATATATTTTGAATACTCTCATCACTGTTTCTTAAACCATTTCTCCTTGATGGACCATTTCCTTGTTTCCTATTTGCTACTAGTAATGAAGCTTCGTGAAACACTCATCTATCTGTTTTTGTGTGAACATGAACTTTTTATTTCTTCAGGGTAAATGCACAAGTATAATTGCTATTCAGCATGATAAATATATGTTTAGTTTTCTTAAATACTCTCAAGCTATTCTTCTAAGTGTACCAAATTAAATTCTCATCAAAAATATACAAATTACACATTTTTCAGCATCTTCTTGAGTATTGGTTTCAGTAAGTTTGTTTTGTTTTTTATTTTAACCATTCTGTTCTTTGTTTACTGAGTTTACTATCCACTTAGTTTGTATTTCTTTCATTGTTAATAATGCCAAATTTCACATGCTGCGTGTCAGCTATGGAATTTTGGAATTAAGTGTTGAATTTCCATTATATGAAGTTTTTGAAATTTTATTTTGATGCAGAAAATTATCATTTTCATTATTTGTTTTATTTCCACCTAAAATTTTAACAGTCGAGTCTTTTTTCATATTTTGATGTAAAAATTTAAATGACATTTTACTGTCTTTTTTCCTTCATTGTACAAGATTTATTTGAAGTTTCCAGTAGCCTGGGTAGTTTAATATTCACCACTGCTGAGCTGAGTGGGGACTGTCCCTAGTCATTAAAACACGTGGAATCTGCTTTCTTCCGGGATACACCCGAAGCTGTGGAATCCTGGTGCCTTCCAGAGTTTGGTGTCTCGAGTGGGTTGTGCGCACGAATAGCATTTAGCCAGGCCGAGGAGAGGTGTTCTTCCTCAAGAAGCAAACGCCCATGGGACAACTAAAGTATGAGTGAACACTGCATTTTAGAGGAAGTGGAAGCCGGGCACTGTGGCCTTGGGCACACAGCAAGCTGAGCGGACGAGGACTGAGGGCAGGAGGAGGTGGTCCCTGAAGGTGCCTCACTGCGTGGAAACATGCGGTCTTTACCCTGGGGTGGAGAGGGACTCAATCAGATGCCGAATTTGAAGTGGTTCCTGTGGCCACAGAAAGGAGCCCAAGTGGAAGAGCATGCAATAGATAACTGCAAACGACAAGGGAACTGAAACTTAAAAAAAAGGAAAAATATCTCAAAGGACAGATCATCAGCTTCTCACATCATTTTCACAAGTAAATTGTTTAAATAAAGTTCTTGGGTGTTCATTTTCTCACCTAGTTCTTATTAAAAATGCACCCAAGCGTTTAAAATTTCCCATCTTTAAATTACAGAATAAAGCTTTAAATCATAGAATAACTCAAGTAAGCACCTAGTAATTTAAAGAAGTGGTTTTTGCATTCAGAGTTTCCGTAATGCTTGTTTTGGTGTTTTTCTGGAGAAGATGATTTTTACTAACAGAGAGCTTCAGTTGAAGGCCAGAGAGGGAATGCACAGCTGATCACAGCTGAGTGGCTTTATGGACACTTGAGGTGGGTGGTGTCGATCCCCACACCTGACTGTCCCTTTCCACGTCCACCCAGGCCTTGGCTGTGTCCCTCCAGACTTCTTAAAGCCTGGGCACAATGCAAGAAGGCCTCTTCCCATTTCAGCCATGACATTTTAGCTTTTGTCTATTTCGTGTAAATTTCATTGCATGATTTCATTTTTACATAGATTTTCTGTGAACAGAATGTTGGAACATCCTCACCCTTAGGGCAAACTCAAATTTAAAGAAGGGAAATTTTAAACTCTTGGGTACATTTTTAGTAAGAACTAGGTGAGAAAGTGAACTACGAAGAACTTTATTTAAGCAATTTGACTGTGAAAATGATGTGAGAAGCTGATGGTCTGTCCTTTGAGATATTTTTCCTTTATTTTAAAAGTTTCAGTTCCCTTGCCTTTTGCAGTTATCTATTGCATGTTCCTCCACTTCTATAGGGAATTATATTGATGATTTTCCCTCTATCCTGTCTGAACTTGTCCTGTTTGAATTCCCAGTTCATTTTCTGGCCAATAAAACACATCAACTTCATTGCCTATATAAAATACCAAGATTGTTGTTTTGAATTTAAAAATGTCCCATATTTATATCATGTTACCACTTACTCTGGCATAAGGATGCTTTCTTTTATTCATGGGACGTGTTAATATTAGGCTCAGCAACCTCCTCACTCTTCAGATCTTTGGAGTTCAAGTACAATATGGTAGCAATTGCAACTTCAAGGTAGAATGGATCATTTTTAAACTCGGAACTTAGTGGCCTCCTTTTTAGATTCCTGGCTCATTTCAGGATTTGCTTCCTTGTGATTTAGCACCAAGCAAAGCATCACTAATATTTGTTTGTAGTTCTGACTCCAACAGAGTTCATGTGGTTTGTGAATTCAAGGATCTACTAGCCATGAGGTAATAAGAACTGGCTTGGAAAACTTTTTCCATTTTAAATATGCATATTAAAAAGTACTCCAGTGCAACTTTTTTTTTTTTTTTTTTTTTTTTTTTTTTTT
>NW_022900926.1:8997895-9064790 GCF_012274545.1 Fukomys damarensis | reverse complement strand
TTTCCATTTTATATGCATATTAAAAAGGTCTCCAGTGCAACTTTTTTTTTTTTTTTTTTTTGCTACACACATAAATTCTGTGTTTGTAGTGCTTTTGGTGATTCTAGAGAAATTAGAAATTCCAGTTTTATGTTATACTTTTCTTCCTAAGATACTGATTTTAAATGTTTATAAAGATTTGTCAACCTCAAACACTGTGGACTGATTGTGTCTTTCATTTATCAGTTTGAAAACCTAGATATAGAGCATACACTTCTTGGATTATACTAGCATTGAATCCATGAACACTGCTGTGCATGTTTTTACCTCTATCTTCAAGAAAAATTTCATATATTTGATTAGTTTACTTGTGGAATTTTAGTAAAGTCAGCCTCTTTTCCATCTCTTAACTTCCCATGCTATCATAGGTGGTAACTGTTGATTTGTTTCTTACAAAATGCTAAAGCTTATGAAGTTGAAGAGGAATTTTGTGTCTGACTCTTGACTGGTACTTCGGGGAAGTTCTCTGCCTTTCTGTGAGCTTGTCCACAGGCAGCACATGGGAGTTTGGTGTCTTTGATATTCTTGTTCCTACTTAAGGCCTGTTATCTGTCTTCTGCATTATTGCCTGGCGGTTTTATTTCTTCTTTCCTGCCATACTCCTTAAGTGTGTGGATGAATATGCCTATCAGCAGGGCTTCCTACATGATTTTCTTGGTATAGAACTGTCTCCTTAGTCCTGGCTGTGGTGAAAACCCTGCTTCCATTCTGAAACTGGAGAAGGAATTGATGATAGGTGCTGATTTTCCCAGGACGGTCAAAACTCATACCTGTTGCTCTATCCTAATCGTCATTCATACCCCGATTTTCTTTGAACGCTGTTTTTCTTTGGAGGAAGACAGATGTGGTTATCTTACCCATGGCCTTTTCTCCTATAACCATCAACAAACTTGCACTGTTGGCAGCTTTGCCCAATCCCAATGCTTGAGTGCATTTTAAATGTATAATCTTTCCTTATTATACAAGTAATATACCACAGAATATACATCCATATCTTTCCAATGGTGCTTTTCATCAAAATTCAAAATTCATCACGTATTTTACAAATAAAGCCAAAGCTATGTACTGATGGGTGTATTTTTTTGCCCAGTGTGAGTGTAGTTGTGTAATCTTCCTCCCCTTTGTAACAGAACCCATCTGTGTGGAGATGGTTGTTAACTGAGGCAGTGAAATGGCCTAAGCTTTCTGTTTCACTTTGCACATATCTGATTATTTATCTCACGTTTCACGTATCTTATTTATTTATTTTTGTTACAATAAAAAGAGGAGGAGAAGCCCAAAATCATCAAAATCATAAAGACAAAAGGAATTTCTATTTTTTTCCTGTTGATATTATTACATTCATCTATAGTTCTATATTTCATTATATGGGACTAACGGGGGAGATCTAGATAAAAAAAAAAAACTACCAAAGAATATTAAATGGGAACATTATTTCAGTATTTTGTTTCCTGCTCACATTTCATTAAATGAAGGAGAAGTGTGAAGAGTAGTAACATCTTCTGTTTTTAGGTGTGATGTAGGGTGCTTGGCTGGCTGTGAAGTTTTGTTCCTTTTTCTGGAGTTCACACTTGAGCTTTTTGGGACTCTTATGAGAATTTGCTCTCATGCCTTATTCATCGCTCTTGCCGTGTTTTCTCACTTGCTCTCATTTCTTTCTGTACATTTAATTGCCTTCTCATGGAGTGTAAAGGAGGGTGGGTAGAGGATGGGGATCTGTTTCCAGAGCTCACAGCTGTTGCTGGCATACTTGGATAGGTGGCCTTTATTGGGTTCCTTTTAAAGGATTCGGTCCTAGGCTGTGGTGCCATATATTTGTATTCATCGGGAGCCAAATTAGTGATTATTTTTCTTATCAGTGTTCAACAGGAAGTTTGACTTGCTTCATCTCCAATTTAGAAGTTAAACAAATTGTTGTAGACCTTCCAAGTGTTCAGACGTGACTTATCAAAGACATAGCTGAAAACCCTTAATAACTAACTGAAAAGTAACTTGGTTCAGTTTAACTGTTAACAATTATGCATCCAGCAAAACTTCTCATATAACAGAAGTAGAAAAAAATAAGAATTGATTGTATTTTTGTTAACACAATAAATTGAAATATTTCAATTTATACAAGGATGTTTGTACTGAAAATTTTGATATTGTTATACCTGTAATATTAATGATCTAAAATGCTATATGCATAGGTATGAGTTACAGTCATTTTACATAATTGGGGAGAGCTTTTGTTATGTTGCTGATAAGATACGTTTTTTTTCTCCCATCACTGCAGATCAGAAGCAAGAGTGCTGTACCACTGTGCTGTATCCTAAGCCCATTTTACTTTTTATTTTCAAACAAGGTCTTACTAAGTTCCTCAGGAGGGGCTTGAAATTTGGATCCTCCTACCTCTGCCTTCCTCAGTGTTGGAATGAATAGATATGTGCTGTCACTCCCATTTTAAGATAACTCATACTACTATTTCACACAACTATTTTATTTTCAAGTGGAAGATGCTTTTTCTTTGACTCACAGATGGTAAATATTAAATTCAAAACTTGGTCAAAAAGTTTTCATCGAGATTTGACTAAAATAGATTATTTTATCAGAATTTTACATTTTAGAGTTTGTTTTAATCAGATATATTAGTTAATATTACCTTCTCTCTCTTATGCTGCGTGAATTAATTGCAAATTTCAGCAGACGTGATGACACAAGCTTGTAGCCCATCTACTTGGGAGGCCGAGACAAGTGGATCCGAATTTCAAGGCCAACTTGGGCAACTGAGCCAAACTGTGTCTCAGATATAAGCCAAAAAGTGGGCTCAGGATGGAGCTCAGTGGTGGCGGCTTTCTTAGCTTGAATGAGAACCTGGGTTTAATTCCCAGTGAGGAAAATTTATTAGCAAATTATACACATAGATCATACTTGCAAGTGATACCACATCATTTCCAGTTTCCAGAAATACTGATAATGTTACAGAGATTTCTGAGTTTTACTCCTCTCCTTAGCTTTTTATCAAAGCATATGTGTTTGGTGAAAGCTGAAGAGAGGGTTTATTCTTGAGAACCCTGTCTTCACATTTTTCATCATATTTTTGGATTCATTGGCAGAACTAATTCCCAAGAGTACTGTATTTCTGACAAAGCAGAGCTTGAAGAACTTAAACTTACTGAGCAAAAGTAAAACCACCTTTTTAAAGTTGCTAATTGATGGAATATTTACTTGAATGTTGTTTGCTTTTCAATTTTAATTACAATGTAGAGATTGAAATGCTGTAAGTAAATACAATGTAGGAACCTCAGATCTTTTAAGAAGTTTATTTCCAGGTAATGTGGTTTCTTACCTGCTTCTATAATAGTTAAATTTTAATATGTCTCTGTATTTTGTAGGAGAAAAAGATAAGTAACTGGGTGTAAGAATCTGAGCTATGTGTCTGCTTTATCTTGGGTACAACTGCTCTTCGCTGCTCACATAACTACCCACAATCTCCCTCAAATTAAATGAAAAGCACCAAACATCCTGCTACGAGGCTGATTTTGCTGCTTCTCAAATACAAGGGAGAGACAACTCAACATTTGGCGGTAACTCTTTTCAGCTGTAACTTTACCTCCAGATCTTTAATGTCCGATTCTCCGAAATGGTAGATTCCATCTCGGCGCAGCATCATTTTTAGGATTACCATTTGGACCAGAGAAAAGATTTGGTTTTTTGAATCAGGGTCTCGCTGTGTAGTTCAGGCTGGCCTCAAATTCTTGGCAATCCTCCCATCTAAGCCTCCCGAGTGCTGGAAATGCAGGCTTGTGTCACCACGTCTGGCAAACGGAAGTTGGTGCTTGGACAGCGAGAAGGTATTTTAAATAGTTCCGTAACAATATTATTGTTTCCAAGTTCAAATCCATATTACTCTCCAGCAGCAGACCCTTGAGTCAAATTTCCATGGTCTCTTGTCTCATGTCTTTTCCTACTTCCATTCCAGTTGTCCTGTCCAACTTACTGGTGAATGGGAAAAATTCCTTTTACAGTGAGACGTTAGAGTTGAATATATCAATTAAAATAGTATTACTGTTTCTAGTGAATAGCTCTGTATTAGTCTTTTTCTTAGATGTCTCAGTGTTTCAGGGTATTTGACTTCAGTTTGATAACTTTGAGTCAGATTTTGATGAATGTAGACTCGTGTCTTTTCATTCTATTAGTGTTTTAGAGGAGTGTAGGCATGGAGGTGTCCTTGGTTGTTAGGTTTCTTTGTGCCCGGCTTGAAGGCCTGAAAGTAAACTGAGTGTTTCATACTTCATTTGTATTGTAGGGAACAATTATGGCTTTGTGAGTCTTTCCCTGAGATTTCCCTGTTTCCTGACAGAAATACAGTCTGCTGTGGATTAGTGTTGTCAGGCAACTGAAAAAGAATTTAATTCTATTTCATATAGTTTAGAAAATATTTCAGATTGAAATTGCCCATGACATCATGTTTGGAAATTTGTGGAAGTTTTATTTGTACTATAGGGTGTATCAAATTTGGTGAAAATTTTACCTCTTTGACACGGTCTGGTTACTCTTAATCAGGCATAAATAAAAGAGTGCTTCCCAATGTTTGTGTTTGTTTTCCCTTGCTTCTTTGAATATTTAAGATCCTTGCCATATGCCACTTCCATATAGCATTTCTCAAAATTTCAATCTGCAATATATACATGTGGCAAAAATAAAATGATCTTTCAGGTCTCAAGAAACCACAGAATTCTGTAACATTGTAGCCCCACTTGGTACAAGGAGAAAGACATCAGCAAGGCATTTGCTTTTCTTCCCTGCGTCTGACTGGTTTTCATTAGACAGATTTTTCACTACGTGGATGTATACTAAAGGGCTACTAATTTATTTGCTAGATAAGTAAAACATTTATGTATATCCTTATGTGAAATCTATATGCTTTTAAAACAAAAATTTTAAAAAAACAGCCTTAAATTCGTGCCACTTTCCCATGCAGTTAAAGAAAAGTGAGTGCTTCTCTTTTGAGGAATGAATCTATATGTGTGTTTGTATATATAAATATGTATTTAATGGTATGTGGAAATTAATTTTCTTAGAACCCTTGGCCTTACAACAAGATTGTTTTGAATATCTTCAAGGTAAAATGAAAAGCTATAAGTGCATCTCGTGTTCATTCTCCTTGCACGGTGATCCCACAATATTATCTCTTCAACCTTAATTACATTCTGAAAGGAATCCTTCATGGTGTTGGAGGAGAAATGCATTGGAAAGCATTCTCTTCTGAAGCTGAGCTCGTATCATAACTTAATTATATGTGTCTCCGAAGTTGGGATTTTCTCAAATGTCAGTGATTCAATTAGCCGATGCTTATTGATTTCTGACCCGTCTTCAGGACAGCGCTAGATGCTCCAGGTTGCAGATGTTCGAATGTTGCTGTCAGCACAGTGACTTGTGTTGCTGAGCTGGTGGGTGGTACGCTCAGGGTGAACAATAGAGCTCAGGACAGGACCAAAGTGGCTTCCTTTTGCTCGGTCTTTACTGCTGATCTCAGAGTTCAGTGTTTTGTGTATGTAACGAAAACAAAATTGTGTTTTCTTACTGATACAAAAAGACTAAATTCTGTTTAGTGCCATAGCAAGACAGAGCATACCTTTCAAAGTGCTCAATATATCACACATTCCCTGAAGACTCAGATGCTTGTGTAGTGTGTACTTTTATGAATTCATATTGGTCTGTATCATGATGAGTAGAAAGATGTGCTTTAAAAACCTCTCTGAGCCGGGCGTGGTGGCGCACTCCTATAATCCCAGCACTTGGGAGGCTGAGGCAGGAAGATTGCTGTGAGTGCAAGACCAGCCTGGGCTACATAGTGAGTTCTAGGTCAGTCTCAACTGCAGAGTGAGACCGTGTCTCAGAAAACAAAAAACAAAACAAAACAAAACGAAACTCTGATTTCAGATTTATCATCTATCACATCATATTGAATTTATTCCAGTAGTCTGTGCAAGGAACATAGGCATAAAGCAAAAAAAAAAAAAAAAAGAGAGAGAGAAATTACTTGACACATTTAGAGATGTACTCTGTCCCCCTTCCCCAATTCTCCTACATTCAGGATCTAATTTTTTTGTTGTCATTTTTGTTCCCCAGGTAGTGTTTTGCTCCTTGTTATCAAATTAAATTCTGTTTTTCTGAATTATTTAAAAAAATTTTCCTCATGTTCTCAGGAGCGTAAGAAAAGCGGAGCTGTATAGACAAACATCCTGCTTAGTACTGAGAGGCGATGATGGAATGGGTGGAGGGATGAATAATCTTAACTTGTTCAGTGTGGTTGGCCACACTCACCATTGTCTTATGTTTTGCACCGTTTTAGTAAACACGGGTCTGTGATCGTTAGTGAATTCAGCCTCAGAATTGGGCTGTGAGGTGATCTCGGAGATGTGTGTGATTTCACTGACTTGGGATGTTGGGGTTGAGAGAGGAAGGAGTAATTCATGCAGTTAGGGTGGCAGAAAAAAAACGTTCACCTTGGTGCTATTGATCAGGAATTAGGTGTTCATTGGCTGGGTATAGAGAATCACTCAGGGATTTGAGTCTTGTTGAGACGTTAGAAACTAACATGCAGAAATTCATTTATTATTGTTGTTTTTTCATTATAATATTGAAACATTTAAAAGAATAAACATATTCTGTGTTTGCCTCCCAACATTGCTACACATCCAGTAGTATTCAGTCTCTTATAGAGTCCAAGTCTTTAGAGAGAGGACGTGACTGATGACACTCACTGCACTTTTAAATGTTAGCTGTGACTTAGCCAGAGTCAGTCTGACTCCAGACTTCATTCACTTTGTGAAATGTTTACAAAAATACACAAGATTGCAGATGTTTTGTCATTTAAGCTCTGTCTTCTTCACTTCAACTGGACCTGGAAGAAATGAGAACTTTGCTTTTGTATATTTGTTAAGCAGTTGAAAATGCAAACAACACTGTTTCATATTATTTATAAAATGTTTTTGGCTCAAATACTGGACAGCTGAATTTCTATTTATAATTCGTTACAGGCTAAAAAAACCTTGCATTACTCTTTATTAACAACAACCTATCTATTCATTCTCTTAGATTTTTACATAGAAACCTGTCACCTGTCACGTTGTATCCAGATATCCAAAACAACATTAAATAGAAAGAGAGGCAACAAACATCTTTTGTTTACTCCTTATTTTAAAAGGAATATTTGTAAATTTTCACCAATGTAAATAATGCTTGATACCGGTTTTGGTAGCTTTACTGTTTTAGAATAAGAAAGACTTCTTTTTTCAAAAGGTTTCTTTGAAACTTAGCTAGGATTGAACCTCTTTTTAAAAAGTTATTTAGAGGTTATCTTTGAATTTGTAATTATTTTCTTTCCTGCTCTGACTGTAGCATTTTAATTTCATTCATAATTTTGGTTTTCAATTTTTTTTCTAAAGGTGAAGATTAATTTACAAATTCTGTATTCTGTCATGTTTATGACATTTTGTTAAAGAGCCAGCAGCTCTTTAACAACTAGTTGGGGAGGACCAGGTGATGCTGGACAGGATGGATAATCACAGTGGCTGTTCTATCTCCTCCTCCCCAGGAGCAGGTTCAGTTTCAGTGTGGAGACAAATAACCAGGGGCTGGTTTTAATCCTTCTAAGATGTGGCTAGCGAATGAGCACAGATGACCATCTCTATACACAGTTCCATGGAAAATTGGCTTTTGTGCTTTTGACGTCGCAAATAATATTGAAAAATGTGGTATTATCATCAATTAGCGATGGTCTTCATATTACTGAGCATCCATTATTTACTGTATATCCGGTCCTATACCTTCCCATGCTGCATAACTAATTCCAGGGGCCTTGCCTCTAGGATTGTTACATAGATAGCGATGAGAAATAATGGAACAAGATTTTTGAGCTGTGAAAATGCCAATGTGATTATAAGATCAGGTTCATGACAAATAAGTCTAAATTCTCCAGCGAATAAAGCTTACATTACTGTGCTAGTTGATCCTTAAAATAAATGCTAAGCTTCCTCATAACCAGCTTGAAAAGGAAGCACAAGTACTTAATTTTTACTTACAAATTCTTTCCTACTATCTTGTGCTAAGGTGTAGACAGAGATCACGTAGAAAATAGTGGTGGCTCTTTTTTGAAGGGATAAAGGAGTATCTTTTCAAAGGCATCTTTTTCTTCGGAAAAAATAAGTGATTTATGTCCTTTCTTCCCCCAAATGAATTTAGGCTTATGCAGATCAGATTTTATTTCACTGTGCTTTTGGTACTTCCTCTTTTTTATACTCCAGTTACCTGTATTATATACGATACATTTTCCTGAGGCTGAGTTTGTTATTAGCTTAGAGCAGTGATTCTCAAACTACAATTTCAATTCCAAATTCTTCAAGTTCTATGAAGGTTTTTAAAAAAAATTATGCATTTCATGGTCTTTAAATAAATAGTATACATTTGTTTAAGATGTCTGATTGAGAAATAATTCCGACCCATTATTAATTTTGAATTTGTGCTAAGCGAAAGAGTAACACTGGCTCAAGCGATGCTTCATTTTGATCAAAGTCGAAGGAATGGAACCTTAAAGTGAGACGTAAAATATAAACTGCCTGAGTCACAGAAGTTAGATGTTTATATGTTTCAATGTCCTATGCAATATTTGCAAATTTGATTTTATAAAACACGTCATGTTCAGTAAGTGTTAATTTGAATTTTATTCATTTTGGACGAGGCACGAGTACACTCTTCTTTGGCAGAGTGAGTTGCTCCGTAGACATTTATGGGAGCAGAGTGTAAGTTAGCGATGCAGACAGCTGTTGCGTCACAGGCATAGGAGAGACCTTGCCTTGGGGGTGGAGAGAGCGGCGCAGTGGGTGTGGCGAGGCTGGCTGGCAGGTGGTGCGTTCCTGTGGGCTTCTTACACAGCAGTGCACCCTTGCAGCTTGCGGCATCGCTGCCCTGCATTGGGCTCCTGGATTCATTCACAGGGCACTGATGAAAACACCAGAGGCAGGATCAAAAGCAAGATGGATCCGTGGAGAAGTCGTGCGCATCACCCGGGGCCCGTTCTCATCAGGAAACTCCCGGGTCTCAGTAGACACACTGAGCAAGGATGCTGTCGTGCTGCGTGTGGACCTGGCCTCAGCGCTCGGCCAGTGGGTGGCAAGGTTCGCACCACGGGGAGCAGATTCCTTGGCTAGGGTTGGGGGACAGCGCTCTTCCTCACTGAATCAGGTGGTCTTAATCTGTTTCATGCCCATGGACTGAACAGAGCATGCTTTCCCTCACATGTGGAGGACTTTGAAGTAGAGAGGATCATGCGCACCATCCCTCCTTCCCCATACCCTGAAGGGCCTCCTGAGGCAGTCAGGGTACTGAGGCTTCCTGTCCCCCAGAGAAAGCCTGCTAGCCCCGCTGCCTGCCCTGTTGATGAGCCACATGGCTTGTCTCTGACAGTTCCGTCCAGGGACCTCAGCTATTTTTACAAATTTGATAGAGAAGCAAGGAATGGTTTGTACTCGGGTGAAATAACTTATTTTAGCAGGAAACTGTAACCCCTAGAGAAAAAGATTGTTCCTCATGGTCATCTAAGCGCATCTATTAAGGTTATGTAACAATTAGATTTCACGGGCTCCTATAGCTTCATTTTATTCAGCTCCTTGAGCGCTTGCACTGCCCTGCGGCCACTCCTCCTTTCTGATTCTGTTTTGGGGAGCAGTGGTAGTAATTTTGATCTTTGGATTGCAGTCCAATTATTTATCTTGGGCAACTAGAAAGACGAGTGAGCGGTGCCACTCTCTCCCCATGTTCTTTACATCACTCAACTTGTTCCTGGGACCATTCCTACCCATCAAAAAGATGCCCGAGGCCCTGTGGTTTGACTGTGGATTCTCCCGACAGCTTTCTTGAATCTGGGGAAGTCATAAGGTTCGGGTCCTTCCCCAATGTCCTGCAGGAAGTGTACCTATGGCAGTTCAGCACCACGACCTCGTTAGTCTCCTTTACTTACTTATTTTCAGTTTTCAGGTATTTTTGTGTATCTCTGTGTTAGAGAAATCAACTTTAGGCCAAAACTGCCGTGGAGAGGATAATCGCAGTTGTGTTTCAGTCACCATTAGTTCTAATTTTGCCTCTCCGGTTACAGGCGTCTGTTGTTGCAATCTTGTCAGTTTCTTTTCTTCTCCAGAATATGTTGTCTTTAAACTGAATTCTGATTGAGATGAGTGTACAACATGCTCAAGGGGGAATCTGCATTTTGCATTTGAAGAAATAAATCAGTAGAGGGCTGGTTCGATCCAAGATGTGTTTCATGAGTGTCAGTGTTCCTGAGGTACTCACGCGGACTGTGGGCTTCGGTGTGTGTGGTTAAATGGCGTTCACCCAGCTGTTGGCTGTCTCTGCTAGGTCTTGGACATTGTCCAATTTCTTTTTTTGTACCGGGGATTGAACTGGGGTCCTTGCACTTTGCAAGGCAGGCCACTGAACCGCTGAGCTAAATCCCCGGCAATGATCCAATTTCTTAATCAACTTTGGAATAACATTTTGGAAGGAAATAGTAAGAAAATATTAGTTATAATATGTGGTCCTGTAAGTTAGAGCATCAGAATGCGAGTCATAGCCCCCGTTCTCTGTAGTATTTCTGGCACTTGTAGGGATAAACAAAAAAACCAAGTTTCCACCTAGATCACTCCATTCCACATTAGCAACATACAGTATAAAAGGCATGTAGCATCACATTTTATTTGTAAAATATTTGAGGGGGTTTTGGAATATACTTAACAGCCAAAAAATATAAGAGCATTATGAAATTTATGTATGGATGTAAGTCGATATGCACATGATTCACACGTGGGTATGCAGCCAACATCTTTCCTCTGTCCAGCTCCAACGAAACAACTTTCCTTAGGTAATACTATTATCCTTTTTGTTTGTCTTTTTGATATTTAGTGAATTTCTTGCCTTACCAGTTCTTGTGACCACCTCCCCAAAGAAGTGAAAAATTGGCGCAGAGAATGACAACAATATTTACTTGAATATGTGAATAGCATATAAAGTTGGACATTCTGGAAAACTGTTTCTAGGGTATCTCATGCCTTGCTCATTTTGCTGTGTTTACCTGTTATACAGGCCCTTGTTGGCTATCATATCATTTTCATAATTCTCATAATTAAATGCAAGTTTGCAAAAGAATTATGATGTGTTATTTACAGTACATATACCAACTCCCCACAAGGAATGTAATGATTATGCATCTCAAACATGCACATTAAAAATAAAAAAGAAACACACTTTGCTTTACTTGAGAGGGATAACTATTTATCACTTTACTTACCACACGCTATTATGTATCCCCCCACATTATAGCCGGAGTAATTGTCCAAAATATAAACCTCAACTTCTGTCTTCTCAGCTTAAATCTTTTCTGTGTCTCTCATAATAGGTAAAATAAAAACAAAATGTTTCTTTGCCTAAGACACCTGGTACTTGTTCTGCGTATTTCCTGTTCCTTCACCCTCATTTCTACCATTTTCCCCATTCTAGCCAAACTCGCAGGTTCTGTGGTCATTACACTTGGCCCTCTCCTAGGTCCACTGCTCAAGCGGTATCTTCTGCCTGAAGTGGGCTTCTCTTTAATAACACTCTTCCATTCTTCAGATCAGAACTCAAGCTTCACTTTCAGGGAGAGCTCTTCACACCTTCCTGATGATGAAGCCATACCTCACTACCATCCATGCTTTTTTTTTCCGGGTTTCTTCTGCTTTATATTCACACACAAGTCCTGCATTGGTTCATGCCATCATCTCTTGTGTGATGTGTCATGCTTGTGGGAGAACCCTCGTGATAGAATGGTACTGAATGGCATGTGCTGGAGCCCAGTAAATTCATATTTACTGGATTCCTACATAATTCAAATGTTTTTATTACATTATTCTGTCTTAGGTTGAACTTCTTATCCACTGTGATGGGCAGTATAATATAAATGCTAGAGAAAATGAAATTAGCACTGAATTCAGATTGAGTTCTAAGAACATACTTTGCCTTTGTGAAGCTGTCTCTCTTTTTGTATGATCTTTTGACTTTTGGTACTTTACATTTTCAATACTGTTCTCACTGGAAAGTTGGATGCATTAGATGGGATATTTTTAGTGTTTTAAACTGTTTTGTTAATATAAATCACCTTCATCACTCAGTTGATGGTGTATTGTCCTTGTGTAGATTGCCATACAGAAAGACATAATCATAACCCTTAAATTACTACTGAGTTTGGAAAATTGCACACACTGAAGTAAGAGCAGGTTGGAAATAGGTAAATTGTTAGTTACCTAAACCACTGTATAATCAAACACAAGCATTCCTGGAGAAGGTAATATTGGAGGACCCTAGGGGAGAAAATGACGGTATAAGTCTTCCAAGCAAAAATAGGAGTGGTAAATCAAGGCACAAGTGCATATCGTATGACTAGGAACAGTGCATTTGAGTTCATGATGGCAGTTTGTGGCGGGTAAGCATTGGCAAGGTCTGTATGAGCCAGGTTTGGACGGATTTTGAATTTCAAATGTATAGTTGTCACCTGTATGCAGCATGAAGTAAGTAACTGTGTTTTTCCTGCTGAATGTATGTCACCATTAAGTGGATTAAACCTTGTCAGTCTGTGGTGTTTCTGGAGTTTAGTTGCTGCTTGTAGGATCATGTCCAAACTATCATTTTTTTCTCTTTGTTTTTTTAATAACATGAACAATTCTTAGGGGAGATACATGACTGGATAATATAGTTAAAAGAAGAAAATGTTGCAGACATCTTTGCTTGTGGTTATTCTCAAGAAAGAGAAATTTGATCATATTTTTTGTGCTTGGGTTATTTCCACTTAGCTGATGAATATTTATGAATCCTGAAAATATATCTCAATAGTAGTATGAAAGATATAAAAGTCAAAATTTTGAGATCATTGAAAGTTCCCTCTACCTTTCCATAAAAGAACGACTGTATTTCGCCTTGGGAAAGGCAAAGGGGGCACCTGTTCTTGATTGTTGGTCAGAGATCCAACTGTTACTTGTTTTGGCTGAAGTTGTTTTCTATTTTCATTTCTCCAGTATACCCCAGAGGGAAGCTTCACAAAGTTAGTGTGGGAACTAAAAGTCTACAGTTTCTCCATGTTTGTGTTCAACCATTGAACCTTAAGTTAGCATTATGAAAACATTAAAGTGCAATCCTCACTTGCTCCCTGAGCAAAAAAACGCTGTTGGAATAGAGACCACTCACATCATGTAACTTTTCTGGTTATGTTTGAAAGGGATGCTTTGTTAGAGAAACATCCTTGGGTGATTGCATTTGCTATAAGGAAGCTGAATTAATTGTCTGCTAACAGTCACAGAAGGATTAGCGTGCTGTTCATTTCTTCACCTTTGGCCAATATAGCCTTTCATCATCAACCAAGTGTGTTTGGCTGGTATTTTTTCTCATTTGATTTTGAAATAATAACTATTGACAATACTGGGAGTCGAAAACCTTATCCCAGTACAAAGTGATTGGAGTCATTATTATATTTAATTTTAGTCATGGGGGCCACTATTTCCAATAGATCTGGCTTAAGTTAATGTGGACTTCTGGAGCTTTGAAGTAGTGTCAGGATTTTTAAGTTTTATACACTTATTTTTAGTTGTATGACCAAACCTTGACATATGAAAGATGAATTTTCTGGTCATCAGAACCAACAATCTGAACATTTAATGATATTGTTCTCTATTTTGTCTGTATTTCTTGTATGATATTTGAATGATGCATGAAGCTCCTGGAGGCCATAGGAAATTAACGTAGCCTCCTTTTCTCCACCAATCTGGCTCCCTTCTTTCCTCCCTTTTCCCAGACCATGTATGTGGAAGTGTCAGTATTTATTCCATCTTTTTGTCCTCTTTTTGTTTGGACTCTTCTCTTCCTTAAACTCACCCTCTGATGATTTCTCATCTCTTTGGCTCTCATTTTTCTCCCCGGTGTCTTTTGCATATATTAAGCCATCCAAGCCAGAACTGCTCATCCAAACAAACAGATTTTTGATTAAAGTACTAGTTTGAAAATGGGGGAAAATATTTGAATTTCACAGTGGCCACTTTGGGCAATCTCAGAAATTGTCTCCAGTGGTCCTTTCGTCATTTCTTAAGACTCTCATTTTTTCATGTCTCAGATTTTCGCCAGTGAAGTGATAGATACAGGAGCAGTGCCTCATCATCATTTGGGTGTCTGGTCAACGCGAACCAGAGCTCCTAACCTCTTCACAAATGGATGTTTGCCTTCACTTAGCTCAGAGCAGAATATGTGTTATTCTCACCTTTTGTATATTTTGAAAAGTGTCTTCTGTTCTAATGCGCAACATTAGTGGTCAGAGTCTGATGGAGGAAGAAACCTCCTTAGTTGGCAGTAAGGCTGCGTTTGTGACCTGCTACCCTGTAACCTGAGAACTCAGCTGAGTAACTGTTTAGCTTTAGCCTGGGTTCTTCTCTGATTGCTTCCAGGTACGTATGCAGGCATAAGTCAGATGTCATCATGACAACAGCAACAATCAAGTAGTTCACAATTGTTATTAAAGTTTTGTAAATATTAAGGCTTTTCTAGTATGTACAAATAGAATTTTGGTACCATCAGACATAACGTGACCACGGAGTAGACAATTGGGGCTTAGGGGATATCCATTTCTATGGGAAATGTTGAAGATTTGCCCCTTCACTCTTTACTGACCTTCTGCTCTGACTTACATTATGAAGAGAATTTAAGTGTATCTGATACCAGGTTGCAATTGTCAGTGTGATATTTAGTCTTTAGGCGCTTCCCGGAGAGTACAGCCTGACTTGTGTAGGCTCTCTCTTACCTTTCCCTGTTCATTCCGTTCCAGTCTTAATTCTTTTGAAAAAGCAAGTGATGATTTCAAAATTGGATACAGGACAAAGACTCTCTTGCATTGGAGGGCAATGCAATTCTGATTCTCTTTCAAGTTCCTTTTCGTTTTAACAACTATTTCTCAAAACATTTCAGTGCTTCATAACATAAAAGTTATGCTGGTTAGACAGCCATGGGAGAGTGCTGGGATTATAGAAATTGGAGAAATCTTACAAAGAGAGTTCTCAACTTAGATCTATAAGTCCTTGAAAGTTGTTGGTGTTTGTGTTCCAGGGAGTGGTTGCTGACAGGAAGAGTATTCTCAATTTATTGTAGATTTCAAAGAAGGGAAGAGCGAAACAGAGAGGGTCAGAGAGGAACAGATAGGAAAGAGCAGGGCGGGAGGCTTGATTTCTTTTGAGATGGAAGAGAAGAGTTGTGAAGGGAAGTGTTTGGAAAGGTTGGGACACTTAAATGCGACGGTAGTGGAAGGTTCTTCAACACCAGTACCTCCTTTGCAGCATTGGAAAATATTCTTTTCACACCTTCTCTAATTGATTCTCTGTACTACTTGGTACAGAAAGAAATAAATGTGTCCAACAGTACAAATTAATGATGACCTCGCTATTCTTCTAGTCAATACACCATAGAGACTGTGTTATTTAGCCCTCCTCCAACTCAGATGTGTACACACTTCAGAGTTAAGGAAACCAACACAGGATAAATTGTTTGCAGAAGTGAGACAGTTGAATAGGTGTGTGGGATGTAGGGAAAAATGAAGGCCTGAACAATTCTGGAAATAAAGAAAAATAGTCTCTAAAATTAGTCACTTCTATCAAGAAAGTAGATGGTGTTAAATCTTTGAATAATCCCGTTTAAGCCTTTGAATGTTTCATCCAGAAGACACCGGGAAATGGGTGGTCAAAAGAAGGGCCTCTCTTTGGAAAGCAAAACGCTTTCCAAAATGTAGTAAGGGAAGGGGATTAAATTATGGAACAATATTTGACCCAGTTCCTACGTTTTAACACAGCCAAGTAACCTCCACAAGACTAGTCTCCAAGAAGGAGAGCCGTTGTATTCATTTAAAAAAATCTTACTAGTTTTTGTTGTTGTTTTCTTTTGTCCGAAGCTCTTTTCTGAGATCAAGATACATTTCAGTTTTCAAATGCATGTTGTTTACCTAGAGCAAACTCAAAGCCCTTACTTGAGAATTGAGAAAATTTTGACTCAGTAGAATGTGAAGGAAGCAGTTCTGTTTTTCCAAGACAACAGAGGGGCATTTGAAGGAGATGGAAGTTCTTCCAGGTGGAATCCTTCAAACATAAAAAAAGCTCCTTTTGTTTCAGAGTTTGGAGGATGAAGTTACTTTTTGTAACATGACATTGTGTAACCTGTGCTTCCTTTTGTCTTGAGAAACAAACTGTGATGTAGAGGGTCAACTACTCTAGAAAAGAAGGAAGCACCAGTTTCAGAAAAAAAATAGAATGTAAAACTAGAAGAATTGATAAAAGACAACACACAAAAAAGTGAGGATACTGATGTCAACCTTAGCAAAATAGTGGAGGTATTTGGGGGAGTTTTCAAGATTGAGAACATTGCTTTTGTTTTGTCTTTGAGGAAAATGACTTTCAAAACAGGACAAAACAGGTTAGGTTCTTCATTTGAGTCCACCAAGAGTTGACAGATGTCCTTCTATTCGGTGCCAGGTCCAACAGGTGGCAAAAGAGGGTTGTGACCTTGAAATGCTTACCCTGGGGGCAAGAAGATGGGTAGATAAATACCAGCCACTAAAGCATGTACTGTAAATTCCACATGAATGCCACACAGTTGCCACATTTTGTTACAAAAACATTCTCCAGAGATCTTGTTCTAGACTTTTGGGTGAATAGGTGAGACCTCAGCTTTTCATACAGTTTTTCAATCAAGTAAACAAATTCAGTAAGTGGCAAATACAGTTAAAGATACAACAAAAAGTGATATGTTAGAAGGGAGCCTAGAAGGAATTACTTCCGTTCACACACCCAGGAATGCTTTCCTAATTAATGCTACTGGGCCTGAGAACTGCAAAGTAAAATAAGACAGCTGAGGAGACCGCATTCCCACCCTGGGAAGATTTGGTGCTGAGATTGAGGCAGGCATCATCTAGATTTCCTAAGAGACAGAGGAAGAGCGAGCTGATAGGGTGGAAACTGTGTCGGAAGCCTATTCCAGTTTTCCTCCTGAGAGATCATCAGAGCTGAGAAAAGTGGACGAATGAGCAGAAAGCTTGCAAATAGAGGAGTTGCTGGTCACTTCCTTGAAAGTGAAAACTTAAACTAATTCATAACATCATAGTTCTAGTAACTGAGTATCAGATGAAGAAAGATTGTGGTGGGGGAAAGAGACTTGAAAACAGGAAAGGAAAAGATGCGAGATAATATTAAATAGGGTAATGACATTGCCTTTAGTACACAGATAACAGCAACAGGAACATTTAGAAATGTTAATTTTATTACAAGGGAAAAATAATCACCCCAGAGAAGCTGAGACCCAAATCATGATTTCAGTTTCAGTCTTTACTGAGAAAGTGTGGTGATTGCCTCTTAGGTTGTCTGGCTTGAAACGGTATTACTGTGTTTGTCTTTAGGCTTTCTCACATGAACAGTTTCTGGCACGTTCTTTGTTTCTACCGGGAAAATCTCACTTAATGCCAAGTACTGTTTGGCACAGTGTGTTGGTGCTTTGGTAACTATTCAAATTAATATTAAGAACACACACAACCCTTTTTCTTATTAGGACAGAACACTTATTCCTTTTTACTCTTTCCTTCAGTTGTAGCAGTCTGATTCTATGGTGATTCGAGAGTAGAAAGGATGCAAAAAGCCCTTTGATGATTGATTTATGTGTGAATTTGATACAGCCATTGTGTGCCCAGGTGGTCGGTTGAACAGTATTTTTAGGTGTGTCTGGGCAGCATTTGGAGTGGTAGACAGAGCAAGGCAGATTACCCTTCCCCCAGTTAGCCTTCATCCACTCCACGGAGGGCCTGAGTAGAGCAACAGAAGAATTAAGAAAGCGTTCACTCTGGGTCTGTCTTGAGCTAGGGACAACTGTCTTCTCCTGCCTTCGGACACGAACTTGGAATTTAAGACACTAGCTTTCCTTGTGTTTGGACTGACTTGACTTGGGGTTTACACCATTGGGCCTCCTGCTTCTCAGTTCAGGGCTGCAAATTCATATTAGAACTGTGATTCTCCTGGCCTGAACTTTGTAGCTTCTGTAAACACATGAGCCTATGCTTTATTTATTTATTTTTTTTGATACTGGGGGTCGAACTCAGGTCCTTGAACTTGCAAAGCAGGCGCCAGAAACACTGAGCTAAATCCCCAGCCCCAAGCCTATGCTGTATAATACATCTGTGTATATTATAGAACTATTCGATCATACAAATCCACTATTAAAACTTTTGTTATGCATACCAAAATGACTAATACATTTGTATCATCTAATAGCTGTATGACATATGCAGGATATATTATAAGCAAAATACATCATAGGTGTTCGTGTATCTATTCATCTGTTGTTATTGCTTTTTCTCTGGGGAGCCATTATATCCTCTTTTCATTTATATTAGATTAAAAAAATATAGCTTCTTGACTGATGATCATTCTCAAAGATGTCTAACACCCTAGTTAAGAGTTCTGTTTCTTAGTGATCTTTCCATATTGCAGAGACAGACTAAATGCAACTGACTCAATACAAAGAACAATACTGACCTTATTCTCATCAGAACAGAAAGACAGAAAGAATTATGTATATTAAAACGTAGTGTTTCTCCACGCATACTCCGCGGATCAATGGTAGCGATACAAACTCTTTCAGTGGATTTTTGAGGAAAGACTGTTTCAATAACAAGGCTAAGATGTTTCCCATTTTCTCTCTCATTTACTTATGAGTGTGTGGTCAAATTCCCAGAGGCTTCATGCTGTGTGATATCGCAATATATCGAAAAAATAAGAGCAAACGAGAATTGGCTGGCTTTGTTAAGTCAAATGTGAAAGAGATTTGTTTTTATTTTGGAAAATACAATTATGTTCCATAAATTTGTGTTATTGAGGTTAACAAAATGTGATCGTTATGGAGATTGTTATTGTTAATCAAACAAATTAGTTCTTATTTAAGCAACTTCTGGTTTTAATTTTTTGTTATGCCCCACACTGATAGAAATCAACGAATGAAGGTTCTTTGATGTCCTTAGTATCCTTTTAATGTGCAGGCCGAGACTAAAATCTTCAAAAAGCTATCAGTGTAATCCAGGGGTTGCTGTAGGCACAAAGGTAGCTGTGATGCCAGTGATCCATCAGCTCATTATGTCTCGAAGCAACATTCACCAGATGCAGTTGTTTTATTTTTGTTGTGTTTACATTTTCTGATAATTTACCTCACACATAGGAGAAGCTAATGCTGGCTCAGCTCTTACACCCTGGAATATTGTTAGGGTGAGCCTTTCCGTCTCCTCTTCCAGTCCTGCTGATGACTCAAGGATTTAGTGAACTTTGCACACCTTGTTGAATGGTGCCAGTTACCAACTCACTACCTCAGCTCTGAATCCGCCTGTCATTCCCTGCTCTGAGACAGGAAGAGCCTGATCTCTAAGTATTCCTCCTTAACACCTCTCACAGTGCCCTTGTGCATATGGGGCAGAGGACAGATGTGGTAAAAAGAGGGACACCCCCCGCCCCCGTGGAGTTCGCTGTACATGCCCCGCTCCCTGACTCTACATGGGCAGGGCAGTGCCGTGTGATTGCTGCACTCAGTTCCTGGGTGAACTCACAACCCCAGCCCTGGCCTGGCGATGGTCTTGTGGTCACCTGGTGACCCCCTGTGTGAAGTGGGTGACCCATCACCAGCCTTATGCGACCCTGCTGCTCTGGTTGATGCGGACGAGCTCCAGCCTGAGAGACCCAGCCAACTTCTCCACCTTTCTCATTAGTGGGCTACATCCACACCTTGTTTTTTGGTACCAGGGATCAAACTCGGGACTTGCACTTGGGAGGCAGGTGGCAGAACTGCTGAGCTAAATCCCCGGCCCCACACCTGTTTTAAAAAGGACTCTGAGCAGTGTCCTCCCCTTCCACGTTTCCTCCTTGCTTGGAACTTGGTTGTTGAAGTTTTACCCTCTGATGGGTAATAATTCTTTATATTACACTTGTTAAATTTACTTGGTAGCTTCTCTCTTTTATTTGGTCTCCGAATAAATGAAGTGCTTCCTAAGAAGACATTATCTTTCTGAAAGAGGAAGGTCTTTTTAAAATTATGGGCCAGAATGAGAAATTTGGAAACTGCAGACCAGTCGTAGGAAGTAAAACTCTTATGGAGGAAAGGGTGATGGGTCTGTGAGTTTGGAGAAGGTAGTTTAGGGACAGAAGTGAAAAGTAACATGCAAAGCACTTTGGAGCAACAGCATGGAAAGATGTGGATTCTAAGCAAAGAATTTGGAGTTTCTCCCGCTTTCATCAATGAATTTTAAATAAGAACCAGCTTAGTGAAAATATTGTTAGTGTACTGAAGTGTAAACACACTGACACGCAACATATATATAAGTTTAACAATAAAGTATAGACAGCTATTTATCACTCATTATTTTCTTGGCTATTAATCTGACTTCCTGTGTTAATGTTATTCCAAGAAGTGTAGCTTACAGATAAAATATTCATTAGTATAATAAATCTACAGGGCATTGCTTATTCACCCCTGTGTTGGTCTGTGGTGATTATAAATTTGGGACCCGTTTTCTTTGGCTATTCTTTAAGGAGAAGCTGCCATGTATTGTAAATACGTGCTGCTTTTCTCTCACTTACTGAACTGAAATATGAAGTATTTAGTTTTTGTACTGTGGTTTTATAAATGCCCTGATGCTGTTACTCGGTAGGGCTTAAAGAGGATCTTATTTTTTAAGAGACCAGCAACATTTTTTGATTTATTTGATGTCATTGTTCAAGCAATGCTTCTTATGTAAAGTAGTTTTCATGTATTCTCTTTTTAGTAGAAATTCAAATTAAGGTATAGTCATTGCACAACATTAAGAAACTATACATAAATAAAAATAGAGAAATCAGTTAAAGCCCCAACAATGCCCTGTTTAGGTGTTGATATCCCTTGTGCAGGTTTGTGTGTACGTGTTTATGAATACCCATGCACCAGAGTGTGTTTAATGTTCTCTGTGATTGGGATGATGGAGGGGAATCTTCTATCAAACCTGAAGCTGTGTCCCCGGTACCCATCCTGTGTGCCATGACTTGAACGTGTTGTTTGGGAGTGTTTAGTGTGGCCTGGGTGTAAGTTACTACATTGTCAAGAGCAAATAGAGAGAGTTGAGTAATTATACATGATTTTGGGGAGAGGTTCAATTGTTACCCTTATAAAAATGGGCTCTGTAGCACTGTTCCTAATATGTGGTAGTTAAAATGATATCATAGTAGAAATAATTAAAAAACATTTTTTTGTACCTTGAGTGTGAGAAGTACAAGTGATCACATTTTTGTTCTGGGTCCCTTGATTAGTATCCACCAGAACCGGATAACAACTGTTTGTTTTTCTGGTGTTGCTCTTGGATGAATGTAGAAGCAGCCTGGTGTTGAAGTCCCATTTTTATGGTTGGTCACTGCTTGACTTATGTGTGCAACATAACAGAGGTGACGAGCTGACCACTAGTGGCTAACGCTGCAATGAACCGGTGGTGTGCTCACGCCTGAGCTTTCGAAAAGTTTGAAACTAGCCCTCACACTTCCTCACACTTCCTCCGTAAACTGAGATCCAAAGTGTCCACTACATGGTGCAAGGTCATGTAACTTGCAGAAATTATGATGGAGGAATTTAAGGTTGGAAATGATTCTCTGCCTGCCTTCTGAGCCCATCTTCCTACAATAACATTCTGGCTGGAGAACAAGAAATATGTGCCTTCTGTGTATGGAGGCCTGTGAGATACTGTTTTGTTTATGTATTATATTTTAGAATCCCCTTCTCATAAAACTGAAGAATTTGGGGAGTGAGATGTGGCTTTCAACCAGGTTCTACCTGGTCTATGACTTTTGTAGCCTTGGTCTCTGGTCTCCCACTAAGACAAGGACGAGTTTTGTTTTGTTTTTTTAATGGAGACTGAATGCATGTGTGTACTTTGAACAATGTCTGTTACCTAGTATGAATTTAATTCTCCTACTTATTTGATTGATATCTTCTTAGACGATACTCTGAAAGTCATAGATTTTGAGATAAATTTAATGTTTATAATGGATTGGTGTCCTTTCACTGTTCTGTGTGCCCATGGCTTAAAAATCTATTTATGTCCATTATTTATAATGTCATTTCAGGCTCCTATATGGTAGTGGACTCCTCACTTCATGACCCTGGAGAAAAAGCCCGACTGCAGCTGCCTACGATGAAGGAGAACGACACTCACTGCATTGATTTCAGTTACCTGTTATACAGCCAGAAAGGGCTGAATCCTGGCACGCTGAACATATTAGTCAGGGTGAATAAAGGACCTCTTGCTAATCCAATTTGGAATGTGACTGGACTCACGGGGAGAGACTGGCTTAGGGCTGAGCTGGCAGTGAGCACCTTTTGGCCGAATGAATACCAGGTAATCGTCAGCACCTTTCTGTTTTATGCTTTGATGTACCGGATCTCCTGTGAATGCAAATACTTAGTAAGAAGGAGTTTGTCCCTGTGGCCTCCCAACCTGTATTCTTGAAGAAGACTTTGACCACACTGGCACCCACCCTTTAACAGTGCACCCTTTAGAAAGTAGTAGGTTCCAGTCCGAAACTTGTTGATTGTTTGTGAGGAACTGCTCATTGACAGAACTAGTCCGATGGATTTGTTCAGGAAGACAATCTTTTCAAAACTTTGACTATGATGTTTAGTCTGCATTGGTTTACTGATTCCTGGAAAATAACGTGTAAAAAAAGATGAAGTAGTGTTTTTTTGAAATGTGTTACCTTTAGGAGGAGGTATTTTGATTAAGTATTTGGATTTTTTTTTTTTTTTTTTTTTTTTTTTTTTTTTTTTTTTTTTTTTTTTTTTTTTTTTGGTATCGGGGATTGAACTTGGGTCCTTGTGCTTGCAAGACAGGCCACCAAACCGCCTAGCTAAATCCTTGGCCCTGGATATTTTGATTAAGTATTTGTATTGTCAATTAACAGAACATGAAAATGAGCAAATCAAAAAAGACAAGTTGCCGGTAATATTTTCAGATTGTTTTTACCCCAGATCTTCTCCAACGATTATGATTAAGCTAGACAAGTAATGTTCATAGGCACTTTTAATCTGCATGTCTGAGTTTATGTGGTTTAACCAAAGAAGTACATGTGATGTTGGGTTCCTGCAAACAAAGTTACCTTTTGAGAAAGCTCATCTTTTGTTAGACCTTGAAATTTAAACATTTAAAATACTTATTTGCGGCTCATTATGGAGACTGAAAGAGTCCATTTGTGGAAAAGCATATTATGATCACCAGTGGCCTCATGTGGAAAGTCCTTACAGACTCGTGCCTGCTTTTAAAAACTGAGCCATTTCTTCAGGTTAGTCCTGGCTTTCTCTAGACAAGAGGGGAGAGCGTTGCTTTGTGTGTCTTGCTTTTCCTGAGTTGATTTCCTCTGTTACTGCAGTCTGTTACATCATAGGCATGGTCCCACAGCACAGATTCTTGGTGTGGGTGGTGTCTATTGACGTTTTATGGATTTTCCCTGGCACTGGTTGACTCTGTTGTTCCTGGGGCCATGGGCATTCGTCCTCGGCTTGGGGGTACGCTCTGGCTGTCCAGGGTCCTCAGCTGCAGCAGGGCAGCCTATCTTGTCGGGTGGTGGTGGTGGTAGTGTGCATGTGCGCGTGTGTGTGTTTGTGTGTGTGCGCGTGTACGAAGCTGATGTGAGAGCAACAGATACACACTCAGAGGGCTCAGGCCCGACTTTGGGGGTGGATGGCTGTCATCACAGACTCCCCTGCAAGGTCTTCTGCAGTCCACTCATTCCACAAGAATCTGTCCCTGGAGCTTAACGTAACCCTGGGAGGAAGAAGCTCTGATTCGGCAGCATAAACTGAACCGATTAAAGACGCGAATAACAAGTTAATAAAACAAAATCTTCACACGTGTGGGTGCAGGAGTTGGGTCCTTCTCTTGAACCCTGCTTGCTAGCTGCTCCCTGCGTAGTTTTCCGTTCTTTAAGGAATCAAACTCTTAACTGTTTCTTAAAAACAAAAAGAAAGAGGTGGATTTGGATGAGTAACACGCTTTTGGTCTATTTGTTTTCCTTCATAACTAAGAAATGGTGTGCATGGCGTTCTTTTCTTCATCCTTTAAAGCTCTCACATGGAGTCATTGATATTAATAAAATGTCTTGTGGCACAGGTTATTGCAACATTAGTTTAATGTTGAGTTGTGCTTCCTGGCACTGGGAGAATAGTTCTTTATTCAAGATCCTTTTGAATGACAAAGTGCTTTATGTTTCTGTGCTTGCGGTGTGTTTAAGCAAGTAGCGCAGAATGTGCCCCAGTGAATTCCAACCTGACCCGGGAGATATTTTTTGGAAATGTCAGAGAAAAAAAATAAACACCTAAGTAGGTGGAACCTAAGGGTAAATGTTACTGCTGAAGATTAAAATTTGACCCATCGTCCACAGTGCTTACTCTGCTTCTTTGTCTTTCTTAGCTGCAATAAGAGCAAACTGTGGAGTATTTTTTATTCGGGTGCTTAGTGCTCATGAATTATTTGATGGGTGATTTCATCAGTTGCATCATTTAGATTTCTAAATGTACCTGTGTATCAGGTCTCACAAACAGAACCTAGTACAGGCTCTACTTATGCAGCTTCTCTGTTACTAGGAAACAGTGAAAAATACATCATCGATAGCTTTCAGAAACAGCAAGATTTTGGTTAAGTGACGATTTGTAGGGAAGATGTGGTAGAACGTGGTGATAGGGGGATGTAAGTGTGTGCTGCCTTGGAGTAAACGCAGAGAACCTCCTCTGGGGCCACTGTTAAAGTCCTAGTAGAGAATTTGGAGGTGTGGTTTTATTTTTGTAAAAGAAGAGGACCAGCTCGTGGCTATGCAGAGGCTCTTGTCAGACTTGACCACCGTATCGTTTAAAATTTCTTTCTCTCCAGTCAGTTTCTGCTCAAGTAACTGGTTAAGATTCCATAATTTTCTCATGCAGGAAGATATATAAAATATATATTTTAATAAAATGACTTTAAAGAGAACACGACCTTCCCCTAAGAGTGAAAGTAACAGGATGACAAAATATAGTTGTTATCCCTCAAACTGTCTCATTTTTCAGAGAACCTCTTTTTAGAATTGCCAGGATGAATTAGCTTCAGATTGTGTACGAATTTAGTCAATGAATTAATCCACTGGATTTCAGTATTTGGTATTTCAGACTTTCCTTAACTTTGCTTTTAATATAATTTATGGAAATGTGTTTGTTCTTCATGGTTGGCCCAACTTATGAATGGATAAAACTACTGGCTCTATAGTGTGGCAGATTGATTTATTTCTTTTTCAATCAAGCCATTTAAAGCTGTAGAATGCCATTGATTATACACTTTCTACAATCAAATAAGTTTTTGACAATTATTATGTTAACAGACTATTATATAAAAAGCTGTTTCTTGCCTATGGATTTAAAACCATGCATGTCTTTTCAGCTCAGCGTACAAATAATAGAAGTTATCATATTTGATTAATCTGTAATGATCGCAAGATGCTATGTCATGTATTTTTATAGGCTGTATGTTAGTGCCATAGATTCCTAAATTAATTGCTTTAATAGATCTAAACAGAAATAAACCAAAAGTACTTACAAGGCATCCTCTCAGTGTTACCTTGTAACTGAAGATGTCTACACCTCTAATAGTGTAGTTTTCTCCACTCTGGAAACCTGACCTGTCTTATATGCATAAAGCTAAATTCTACATTGGGATTGAATCCATTAGTTTCTTACTGAACAGTGAGGTTGTTACTAAATGAGGCAGACAGATGACATATATACTTGCAAAACTATTAGAGGAAACCTAATCTGCTGTTTTCCATTATCCGGGTGCACACCATTAATCATGAAAATGATGTGTGGTGAAAACTACAGGGGTTTGGCCAGAAACTGGAAAGTGACGATGTAACAGAAAGTGCCTTTTTCTTCCCTAAATCACCAGGAAACAAACACTGATCTTTTGCAATCTACCTTTTTAAAACATATTTTGCATGGGTTTGAAAAGATATGAGGACTGGACAGGTCTGAGACTTGTGGGCTTGTCAGCTTATGAAAGGTTTGCATCACCGTGTATTGCTGTGCTATTTCGGCAGTAGAAAGTTTGCTGTACTCCAGGGATCCTGCTGGCCTTGGGTCTAAAAAGACAGGGCTTGAACTAAGTGAATGTATCCCTGAATAGAAAGCCTCTAAGAGATGGATCTGGAGGCACAGACACCCATGTAGGAAGGGTGCTCAGGGACTGTCCCTCAGCCTGAGGAAGACAGGGTGTTGCACTCTCTTAGGGTTTGCTGGGCCTCACTCCTGCCTGCAGAACTCCACCTCGGCAAGGAGGATGGCAGGAGTCTTCTTTCCTAAGATACACCTTTCTTTCTTTTTAGTTTCATGTGGTCCTGGGGATTAAACCCAGTGGGCCTTAGCATTGATCTACATCTCCCACATCCCCATCCTTTTTTGTTGTTGTTGTTGTTGTTGTTGTTGTTTTTATTTAGAAATAGTGTTTTGCTAGGTCACTAAATTGCCCAGGCTAGGCTCAAACTTGTGGTCGTCCTGCCTCAGCCTCCTGAAATGCTAGGTTTCCAGGAGTGCGCCAACTTCCTCAGATTCCTGAGTGTATACTCCAGATGTCACTTCGTCACTGAGAAGCACTGTACCTGCCTCTGGCTCATGACCACGGTCACTGATCTGTGAGGTAAATATTGCAGTAGTTATCATCCTCACCGTCTTGCATTTTGGCAAGACTTTGTTCCAGCTCACTTGCTTATCCCATTTCCCTTTGCTGGCCGAGATGGCCACGTGATGTGGCTCCGTTTAATGAGTAAGAAGGACAGACTGCTGGGGGGAGTTTCGGGAAAGTTTTACCTATCTGATTAAAAAGAGAGAGAAATTTTGGCATGAGCACAAGTACTGCTGATACATTGCCGACCTCTTGTAACTATGAGCGTGGAGATAGTTGGCCAACTGAGAAAGAAGATAGGAAGGAGCCGAGGCCGTTCTCTTAGGCAAAGTAAAAACAACATTCATGACAATGAGGGTGATGATAAAGATAATAGCAACTCTTACGTAAGCAGTATTTGATTAGAACTCCACCGTGGAGCCCCAGTCATCCTAATGTAACTTGGCACGTTATTCTTGCGCTATCCGCACGTTGCTTGTGGTGAGCACATGTGATCACAGAGCTAAGGGTGTGCATCTGTTTATGAATGAAGTGATTAGAAATCACCAGTCCAGGTGGAGACAGAATATAAACCTGGACACTTGCAGTGGTAAAAAGTGTGCAAGACAGTGGGCTCAAGACTGAGGGTAGACAGGAAGACCGGAGCAGGGATGTGTCCAGAGACGATAGGACCTGGGTTGGGTTTTGTCCTAACTTGTTTTCATACTTGACCAAGTGCCAACTCAGCGTTTCTTGTATATGGGAACATGGTGACCACATTCAGTGAGGGAGGTGGTCCTATTTAATTCTTTTCCTGTTTCTTCCCTGTCATTCCTGTCCCTCCAGCTCCTTCCCAGGCTTAGTTCCCTTCTCACTTGAAAAAGCTTTATTTGCATTCTTTCCTTTCAATTCTCTTCTTCCATCTCCTCTTCCTTCCCACTTTTCCCCTTCCTCAATCTCTTGCCCCCCTTCCCATTTGAAAAAAGATCCATCTTTTCTGTTACCCGTCTTTTCTATGCTTCTTACCTTTAGAGATGAACCAAGTTGCTGAATTACTGTGGGCAGTCAGGATTGTGCCCTGTTTTCCTCTTTAGCGATGTAGCCTGGCTGTGTGAACTCGGCTGTATTGCTGACTTCTGTGGCTGGGCTGGCCAAGATCAGATGGGCTATGGCCACAGGATGGCTAACTTGGTCATTTTTACCCTGGCAAAATTTACCTTTGTTTTCATGGGCTGTTAAGAAAGTAGCCTTTTGCTGTTGCTTTTTAATCATCACAACTCTCTTTGCTGCGTTTTTAATACTTCAAATGGGTGTGGAAAGACACTGGTGGTATTATAGTCATTGTCTTTTTGCTTTTTTTGTTTTGTTTTAACTCATAACCCTGTGAGTATAGCTTCTCCCTGCTTCCTGACAGCTTTTATTGCAAACATCTGCACTGCTTTGATGTTAAACTCCATAATGATTCACTGATGAAATTTATGGTTGTGTAAACACAAACAAATGGCCACATAAGTTGGGCTGCTCCTCAAAGAAATACTCGGGTGAACTTGGCAGGCGGCTCCCGTCAGCCTTCAGTCTTACCTGTTTTCATCTGTGGCAGCAGGAGCGGCCATGGCCTTTCATTGTTGGTTATGAAACGTACTTCCATGAAATGAATACAATTTCCATTCATTTCTGATTAAAAATATTACGCGTGAAAGAGGAAGAGGCACCACCTGTACAGTTTAGGACTCTTTGTCTTGTTTGTTTTCTCCACAGATAAGGTGCGCAAGTGCTAAATAAAGTTCAGGAAGCACTGGGCCATCTCAAATTTCATGCAGCTTGTGGAGTCTGGGTCACTGTGGTTCTTATTTCTTGGTTTCCATAAAACTTTATTAATTACTCGGAAGATATTTATTGGGGCATTTTGCACAGAGTGATGTAAAAAGGTGTCCAAACACACAAATATGCGAACCATTTTCTTTTTATCAGCTTCAGGAGATTTCTAACAAATGCTATACCCTATATGAAAGCAGTATAATATTGTATAAGAAACATGCAATCAGTAATTTCAAATGGATTCTTTCTTCAGTTATTTTGTCTGCTGACTTTGATAGTTAAGTAGAGTTAGTCTTTTTGGACTTTCCCATATAAATTAAGCTTCTGTTTGACCTCTTTTCCTGTTCTCATTTCAGAGATTGATTTTTCTTTATTTTAGCCTGCATGCAGGATATGAACAAAATATTGGCAGTTGAAGGAAAAAAAAATGCCTGACAACATTGTGTTTTTATCTAAAATTTAACTTTTAGGACTGGAGAAATAGCTCAGTGGTAGGATGCTCGGCTGTCTGGTGTGAAGCCCTGGGTTCAGTTTTGAGTCCTGAAGAAAAAAACCCTAAAAATAAAAATTTACTTGTATTTTTGGTGATTAATTTTTCCTTTGAAACACATAAATATAGAGAAGTAAATGTGGGTGACATCTCTTCTAGTAGAAATATTTCACTTAAGAGTTTAGTAGGAAGGGTATATGAAGAAATAACAGATGCATTTGTTGTCTCTCTTCTTAGATAATATATAAAATCGATTGTATCACAAATTAATTTATAAAAAACAAACTTTATATTATATAATACATACATACATTTATATGATTTAGTAGACTCTTTATAATAGTTTTACCTGTTTTGATTTTCATTAAAAATTATTTTGAGACAGAGTCTCACTATGTAGTGCAGGCTGGCCTTGAAATTACTATGTAGCCCAGGCGGGCCTCACACTGGCAGCAATCCTTCTGCCTCAGCCTCTCAAATGCTGGGTTTACAGGTGTGAGTTGTCCTGGCCTAGCTGTCTTGATTTTCCAAGACATATCCTATAAACTATCTAAAACTAGCTGCCACGTGTTATTTCTGCATTTAGTTATAAATAACCCTTGTTTTCACTATTGGTATTCCCCGATGAGAATTAGATTCTCAATATTCGTAGAATAAATTTTTAAAAAATCATTTTGGGCTTCCTAGAAGCAGTAAATCAATTCTTACTTTATGTTTAAAAATTAAGGTCATAAATTCATACTAACAAATAATTACATAAAATAAGGAATGAAAAATTTCTAACACCTAGTGAAACAGCAATATTTTTAAGCTGCCAGAGTTTTGGAACAAAACAATATAACACTAAGGGAAAAGTACTGTGCTTCTGATTAGTCTGGAAATTTTGGCAATGGAAGGTTTAATGCAGTTAAACTCCCATACACCGGAGTGAATTCCTTTGTTGGGAATTTAGATGTTTATTTTGTTTCCTTGTTTTTCCTTTTTCATCTCTTCCTGTTCTTTTTCTTTGGGGGAAGATCATCGTAAGCAGAAGGATAAACACATGGCCTAGTCACTATTTGTTGAGTATGTATCTTACGTTGGGCATTGTGGCATGCTGCATGAAAATGAGACATAGAGAACAAAATAGAGGTTGTTTGGCATTTGAGGTAAAGTTTTGGATTGGATGGTATTTGACTTATATTCAATATCGGATCCTCTTGGTCCTGGCTTTTGTGTTCACAGAGAAACAGTTTGGTGAGATGTTTTGAGTTTCGGTCCCTGCAAACTGGGATGATACCAGCGCTGTCATTATGCGTGACTTTTGAGACACCCTAGAATAGAAGAAGTGTCAGGGTCTCCTGGTGTTTATGGAAAATGGAATACCCCTGCTCAAATAAGGAGCTGGGAAGAGCCCAAGGGCAAACCTCCCCCTTCTCTCCGAAGATCTGCTTTGACCAATTGGTTATTTTCTTATTTCTTTACCATTCCAGAATTATTCACTGAGCAACCTAGTCCATGACAGGGCTCATTCCTTCCTAGTGCTGTGTAAATCCCAAAATTCCTGTTCTTCCTGAATTCTGCTTTAGAGGCCAGAGGAGGAAAGAGTAAGAAACAAAGAGCAATAAATAAATTTTAAAAGATATCATGGTGCAAAAGATACTAAACAGACTAAATAGAAAATGCAAAAGCTAGAAAAATAGTAAAATGTGGAAAGCACATCACACCAGTATCTCGGGAGGAGGTGACTTTCCACTGCAGATCTGAATGATGTAAGCCTGGTTTGCAACATCAGGGAAATGTTCTAGATCCCAACAGAAGGCTACCTGGGGAAGGCCTGGGCTCTGGAAGATTTGATTGTGGAGGGAATAAGGATTTACTGGTAAATGCTTATGTTTTTCTTCTAGTTATGTGGAGTTTTGCAATTAAAGAAGAGAATGAAAGCTTTTAGGGTTTTTATCACAGGATCTTATTTATTCCTTTGTGGTCTCCTCTGAACATTCTAGGGGTATGTTTTCCCCTCTAGTCTTTTTACTACTTATTCTATTTGCAGTTCTGATTGTCCCAGCCTAATAATAGTAACTGTTTCCTAATTGTTTTCCCTTGCCTTAAACTGTGTTATAAATTAGTTACTTTTCCTGGGTTGTTCATTTGCTGATATTAAGTTCCGTACAACCCTACCAATGTTTCTTCTACAGTTAAATCTTAATCATTTTTTGAGCTTCTTCATAGTTTAGCCTCTGTCAGTTGCTTCAGTCTTTTTATGTGTATTTTTAAATAGGCATTCTCTGCTTTAGTCAAATTGCATTAATTTATTTTTGAAAATTGGGCACTTTTTAATATTAATTCATTCCTGATACACCTATCTCTAGAAATGCCTTCATTTCTTTTCTCTCTTCCTTTTTCTTGTCCAAGTTGTGTATTCCTTAAGATGAAAGACTCTACCCACCTTTGCCATGACTCCCTCTACCATGAACACTGCAACACCTTGTCTCTATGCCTGATCTGTGTCATGTGAACTGCAAATGTCACTCACTGTATTTTAGAGAGATATACATCTTGTGCCATTAAATGCATGCTAGATTCTGTTTTAGTAATCTAGGAGGGTGATAAAGAAATTTAGAATATGGTTCTGTGTACTTTAGAGTGTACCTGACAAATTAAAAGAATTAATGTTCATAACAGGATTATGCGGGCTGGGGATTTAGCTCAGTGGTTCCGCTGCCTGCCTCGCAAGCACAAGGTCCTGAGTCTGAGTCCCGGTACCCTTCCAAAAATAGCATTATGTGATTACTGGGGAAAAGTGTGACTATTTTTAGTTTGAAGTCTAAGGGGAAGTAAGTGACTTATTTAAGGTCGTATGTGACCAGTAGCTGGGCTTTTGCTAAGACTCCTTCTCTTATGAAATACTAGCCCCTGTCTACTGGGTAAACTTTATTGATCGTGATTTCACTTTCTTGGTGTTAGAAGAAAATTGGGCTCAGAGTTTACATTCTTAGTGGATGGTAAAAGATTAAGGTTGCAATTATTTAACTATGTATGATTTCGCAGGAAATTTATCATTTTAAATTTAGATATGAATCTTTCGAAGTGCTGAACGGCTTTATGGATTGTCTAAACATTGAATGAGTATAATAAGCTGATGAGCAGCTCATAGCTGTTGTGAACTCTGATTCCGTGCACTTTTGTAAGCAGGGACTGTGTTCTTACTACCTGCTTACTATTGATTGAGACTAGGGGAAAACAAGCAAAAACATGAAAATGTATTCCTGCTTTTATTGAGGAAGTATAAAGTCCACTAAGGCAGCTTCTCATGTATTGGTAATTTTCGATGGTGAGTGAAAGTTAAATGGGCTTTGATTGTACAATTACACTTTAAAATTTTTATTAGTACGCATTTGCAGTACATAATGTTTGTGTTCCCTGAGTTGGTGTATGTGCATAACACTTCTGAATTCTTTTTTTTTTCTTCAATCCCCTTTTCCTACTGTCCTTCCCCTCCTGATCCCCTTCCTATTTAAGAAACACCCATCTCCCTCATTCCTGCTATCTATCCTTTATTTTGTCCTTTATTTATATTCTGGCTATCTCGTGTAAGAGAAGCTAATTATTTTTAATTGTATATAAGGTTGAAAATGCCACAATAAAATGACAGAGGGGAAAAGTCTTCTGGTGGAGATACAACCTCTATTTGGCCACCATGAATTGTTACTTAATTAAAGATCCAAAGCAGCAAAGCAAGCAGGCCTAAGCCCCTGGCTAGAGGAGTGAGTATTAGGCTGGCTGTGGGGTAAGTAGAGAGGGGCGTCCGCTTCTCCCAGCAAGGGCCAGGTAGACAGCTTCAGGGTAAGAATGCTCTTCTGTGTGAGAAGGGGCAGCCAGGCTGTGTGGCAAAGGATGGGGTTTAAAATGGAGAGGGAGAGTAGATGATGTTGATTCCGTTGGACTCTATCCCCAGGTGCTCCCAACTCCAGTCGGGTGACTTCTCTGTGTGGTTTGCTAGTTCAGTGCTGCGGACCGCACAGCAGAGGGGATGATGACAGAGGTGCTTTACAGAAGACATTCTCAGGCCTGAGCTCAGCAGAGCTAAGCTGGGCCATCACTCAGCATCTGCTAGCTCTGCAGACGTGGCTGGGATTCCCATGCCGTCTGCTCAGGTGAGACTCTGGAAGTTGTGACACTCAACACTTTTGAATGCTGACCTGTGGAGGATGGAGCATAGCTCTGTTACTTGCTGCTAGATAGAGACTGCCTTGTTACGAAAGGTAGTATGGTTTTGGCAGACAAACCCACATTTACAAAAAGGTCTATTCAAGGATTTTTTTCCCCCATCATCAGAATTCTGTTCAGTTAAGCTTATTCTTTCTGCTGGGACCGCTGGGGAACTTTCCTTTATTATAAAAGATGAGGACACCCTGACGGTGCTCTTCTCCATCTTCCTGTTAAGTCCTTAATCTCCTCCACCTGGCTGGCTTCTAATCCTGTCCTCTATGTACCAGTGGTTCCAAGTCGGGACATGTTCTGTGTTACATAGATTGCGCCATAAAGGGGCATGCTGCTTCCCAAGATTACCTGGGAAATAGAGGGGGTTGCTGCTCACAAACAGCTACCAGATTTAATGCAACCCAGTTAGTGCCTGGCATTCACTCACTCTACAACCAGGAGTGCCCCATCGATCAGCAGCAGGGAGCATCTAGTTTGCTTGGAGCATTTCTCTTTCCAGGGCTTCTAGCTGGAAAATTGTCAGTGCACTGCTTTTGTGAGCCCCTAAACCATCCATTCTGCTTTTCTTATTGCCATTTTCAGCTCAGTTTGGAGCCAGTTGCGTTATTTCATGATGCCCTAAACTGGGAGGTACAGGGGTTTAAATGAGCTTGTTTTTGAGTCTTCCCAAGTCAGGGTCCTTCTTTGGAGAAGGGTCAAGCAGAGAATGTAGGAGACAAAGTTAATCTATTCTTCTTAGTTATCACTGTGCAAACTCAAAGTCAATGGTCCACCAAGTCAAGAGGTTATGCCCTGAATTGAATTTCAGTCCTGAATCCCATTGAAGTTCAGAAAGAGCTCATGTTACAGAAACAGTTCTCTTATCTCAGTCACATAAACCTCCTAACAAGTCCTCTCCACACCCAGGGAGACCATGTGTACTTCTTTGCTGCTTTATGGAGTGGCTGGAAGATGATTGAAGGAGCACAGTCCCTCTGTTCTTTGGGCACAAGCCTGATCCTCTGTAACTAACTTAAGCAACAGTAGTTGTGGTTAGGCAAGACAGAGTTACTAGGCTTAGAAAAACAGAAAAGCTTTTCATTGGATGGCAATTTTACATCTCTCAGTGGGCAGGTATAATTGGATTGAACTGGTTTCTAGAAGCACAGACTTTAAAAGTTTTATTTACTATTGTCCGTCTGACTGTCAGTATAAAATAGTAGATAAGGGAAATTTCTTAGAGCACAATGTTGCTGGGAGGCTGTGAACAGGTTCTGGTCTGAGAATGTGGAATTTTCTGTAATATTAATATTCTTAAAAGAAGGAGAGATTTAGAAAAACGTGTGTGTGTGTGTGTGTGTGTGTGTGTGTGTGTTAATTGGGAAGGAATCATTTGGAAAATACAAAGTAATACAACATTGGATATTTTATGACAATCCAGCCATACAAACATTTTTTCACTCCTGAGTTTTCTCCAGGTTCTTCCCTTAGTTACAGTACTTCTGATGTGATGGATCCTGGGGGCAGTAACTCCAGGGAGAAGAGGCCATGCTGATTTACTTGGCAGCGTCCATGAGGGTCCCATGTGGCTGTCACCTTGCTCCTGGAGATGTCCGGGCTCCTGCATCTTTTCTTGATCATTATGTACCCTTCCCATGTTCCCTGAAGACTTCTGTCTCCACCTAGGCTCTGGACTCTTCCACCCTCCCTGCCTTCAGTCCTGACCAGGAGGCCACACTTGCAACCCACCCTCTCATCCCTCTCCTGACCTATGGGGGACCCTAGCCCTGTTAGGAAAGAATCTATCCTTGCACCAGGTCTAGGAAAGCTCAGAAATGAGAGATGTGATGCTGTGTCTGTACCTTTCATAGGAGTGGTTTTCAAAAAATATCTAGGGTGTGTTCAGTGGATTTGACTTTGTGGCAAAGGAATGACGATTTGACTTTAGCACAAGGAATGAGGAAGGTTCATTTGGAACTAAGAAGCTCTTGTACTGCAAGATTGTCATTTGTAACCTGTCTGTCTACCTAGTATTTCCTGGCTGTTGAGTAGTGACA
Source organism: Fukomys damarensis (assembly GCF_012274545.1). NCBI lineage: Eukaryota > Metazoa > Chordata > Mammalia > Rodentia > Bathyergidae > Fukomys > Fukomys damarensis. Next base: position 9,029,443 of record NW_022900926.1, on the reverse strand, counting down.
CATTTGATATGGAGTAGCAAGCCAGGCATTTTTATGCCCAAACTATAGCATTATTTATTTGAAAGTGACATAATCGTCTGCTTTCTCCTGCCTCTTCTGTTCTCTTGGCCTGGCTCAGCATCAACTCGTGCCCACCGGTAGCCGGCTGTCTCTTTCCACATGTGGAGCTGTGTGCACACTCCTCCTGCACATTTGTACATCAGAGGCCGCTTTACCTTCTGTCCCCAACCCTCCCTAGGTGCTCTTTCAACCCTTGTAAGCTGGGCTGTCCTCACTTCCTTGCACCTGAAAGTTACTGTCTCAAGCTGGAGGCATCTCTAAGCTTTCCTGCTTCTGCATTTCCCTTGATTCCCATGTAACGTTTGTGACTTAAAGAAGCTACCCTTTCCCTCTTTAGACCTGAAAAAATATTTTCCTTGAATCAAAATACACCCCTTCCAGATAAAACAAAAGAAAACATTTCATTGACCATTTTCACCTCTTCCTTCTTTTTCATTCTTCTTCTTGTAAACAGTTATAAGTATTTAGTCAGTGCTGTTTATAAGTATTTAGTATGAATGAAATATTTTATGAGCATTTGACTATGCATGAGATATAAAGAATAATAGAACATACGTGTCTACATACACAAATCTGCTTAAATAGCTGGGGGATGTAGCTCAGCAGTGGAATGTTTGTTTAACATGTGCAGGGCCCTGGATTTGATTCCCGAACCTCGAACACACACACACGCACGCACACACACACACACACACACACACACACACACACCCCTTAAATAATCTCACCAGAATCTCTTGCAAGTTGTTTTGCTTTAAACCTACCTTCTAACCAAGGAAAACTGTGCTCTGAATTGTGTCTTCAACATTTCCTTTCTTTGCCCTTCTATAAAAACAGATACTTTCATTTTGCACATTTCAAGTATGTTACACATGATAGCAAATTTTGTGGATTTTTGTTCTGCAAGTTGATGCCCCTTTCCCCAGTTCACATCTGTGTGTTCTGTTATTCTTTCTCATTGAAAGTAGTGTTCTGTTACTAAATAAGCTAAGATGAATTGTTCAGTTTTCTGCCCATAGGCATTGTGTTCTTCGTCAGTTTCTAATTGCTGTGTTGAAGATGTTGCTAAGGGTCTTCCTGTGTATGTGTAGAATATTGCTAAGGAGTCATATTGCTAAGTGGTGCAGTGTGTACTCGACCTAATGACCCGAATTGTTTGCCATGTCAATGCACAGTTGGGATTCTAACCTGCACTATGTGTTTTTATTGTTATATATTCTCACTAGCCCTTGATAGGTATGCATTTTCAGATATCCCCTTCCTTGGTTCAGGGCAAAATTAGGGGCAAAATTTGAATTTCTCTGATTATTTGAATTTCTCCACCATTGGCATTCGGCACAGTCTCAAATGCTTGTTTGCGTTTATCCTTTTTCACAGTTCTCTTTTATGAGCAAAACCCATTTTTCTGTTGGTTTATCTACTTATCAGTTGGCTGGCTCTCTCAATATTTAAGAAACATTTGACATAATATCTGTACTTCTTAGTTTAAGGCTTATTTTTCTATTTTTTTTCCTATAGTTTCTTGGACAAAATGTTTGAATTTAACTATTGATGATTTTATGGATTTTACATTTACAAATTAGAAAGAATATGTATTATGGTTAAGAAGCCTTTCTTGACCCTGAAATTGTTTTATTCTATATTTATATAAAACAGTGTTTTTGAGTTGCCTTTCAGCTTTAAAGACCTTCGCATAGATGTTATATATGGTGTGAATATGGCCTTTTATGATAGTCCTCCACCTCTTTTTATCTTTTCCCTCTGCCTCTGTCTCTGTACCTGTGAGCGTTTTCTTCTGAGATTTCTTCCCAGATGTCCAAAAAAATTTCCACATTGACATGTCATGCACCATTGGTCAAATCCCAAAAGAACCCCCTTTTCCCTAAATTCTCAGCAGCCCCCCACATCTAACTGTCTCCCCTCATCGGGAATCCAACACAGGGACCTGTGTTTGCTAGGTAAGCTCACTGCCACCAAATGACCTGACCAGCCCTCCGTGGTTTCCGGATGCTTTTAAAATATGTCCTTTGAAATAAGCTTTAATTTCAAATCTCTGTGGTGTTTCCAGCAGTCGTGCATTTCAATGACACCATGTTGCATTTATCTTGCTGAAGCAGGACTCTAATTCTGTCCAGTTGCTGTTCTATTTAACTCCTCCTTGTTGTTCATAGGCAGAGTGACTCTTCCCGGGGCTCCTGCTAGTTCTTATGTCAAACCTCAGCTCTGCCTTTTAACCATGTCTTCCACTGCAACATCTCTCTTCCAAACTGGTTTCTCTTTAAATTGTCCTGTGCTTTCATGTTTATTCATTAGCTCATTCCACTGAATGCACTATTCTTCGTCCAGATAAATCTAAGTCAGACCCATCCTATCTTTATTGCCATGCGTGGGTCACTGAGTTGTAAGTTCCATGAACATTTTTGTTAAACTACAGGTGTGGATTCTTATATTTCCCTGTGTTTACTCTAGCATTTATCATGACAGCTACCACATAATACATAATAAAGTGATGGATTTAGAAGAAGGATACTAATGTTAGCCAATGTAATTATATTTGAGTTCTTCTGAGTGAATTAGTGTTTGGTTGGGAAATGAGGTTTAAAAGATTTTCTTGATTTTTTAAATGTGAAAAATGAAACCTCTAAGTTTTCTATAGGATACTTGACAGATGTTACATTTTTCTGAAAGTTGTGATTTTCAATCAAGATGTAGAGGTTTTTTTCTTGCTAAATTAATTGTATTTTTATGTTAGCTTTATATGGTGCATTTTTATTTTGTTTTATCGATTTTTTTTCTTTTTGGCAACTTTTTTTTACTTCCTCAGCCAGAACTATCCTCATTATCTTCATTTTCTACCATATTTGTTTTTCCCTTCTCTTTTTTTTTTTCATTTTTCTGTAAGCTGATAAAGATGCAGTAGAAAATGCCTAGACTTTTGAAGTATGACATTTTCTGGCCTTTATGTGGAAAAAGGTAACTTTAAATCCTCTAAGCTAATGATGTGGAAGATGAATCCAAAAGTGGTGATTCATGTAAAATAGAAAAAGTAGAAGAGAAAACCTGGCTCAATCTTCTATTATTTCAAGTCAACTTTATTTCAAGAAGTGACTGGTTTGCACTGAGGTGCTACTGGTGAGTCAGAAAGTCATGACTTTCTAAAAGGAGTTTTTCAGAAATCTACTGAAAAGCATGTTAATTCTTCCTGTCATCTTTTTCAAACTTAATGCTTAAGTCTTTGTTGTAGCAATCCAGGAGAGAATACTCAGAAGACAAGTAGAATCAAGAACTATTTTTGTCTTCAAAAAACAATGCCATTTAGAAAAGAAATACTGAAATAGTGAAGTAGGAGCAAGAGAAACTGCCACTGAACTTTCCTGTTGAGCAGTGCTATCCAATAATCCATCCCTAAACTGCAGTGGCTTAGAATGATTTGCTTCTTGCTTACCAATCTGAAGGGCTTTAATGATTATTTTGTATAATCTTCAATTGTACAGACTTGTAAAAAGCTACAAGATCTGTGGATATCACATGATGAAAGTATCTGAATGAACCAGGATTTCCATTACAGTTGTTTACGATTACTTGTTCTATGTATGTCCTAACTTTTGCTTTTCTCTTGCATGAAGGATGCTGCGTGTATTTTTCTTATTTACATTTATTGAAATGACTTACTCTTTGTGAGACAATGAATCATGAGTAGTAAAAAAATTAGAATATGGTGGAGGAAAAGTTTTGCCTCCTTGTATGAAGTGGTGCCACCTTCAGTAGTGGCATTAACTGAAAAGGTTCTAGTCCTCTTTCTTTGCTTTGGTTTTGCTTTGCCAGTTTATGTGGCAAGAGCTGTTCTATCACCTTGAGTTTACTAGGGAAGCAGAGAAGCCCCTCTAAAACTCTTTCCAAGTAAGCCATAGACATCACAGCAGCTAGTCTTTCTAAGCAAGCCGTAGACAAAATTTGATGCCCTTCAGAGTGATTTTAACGCTCCAGGACTGCATAAAGCATGGGCTGTGACAAGGTGCTCTGTGCTGTTTCATTCTGTCTACAGTGCACCTTTTGTGTCAAGATTAACTTTCTGCGGTTTCTGCAGAATTCACATCATTATTACACAGTGTTGTAGTGGGGATAATCAGCTCTCAGAATTGCAAACGTGGTGGAAATCTTATATTCTTTAAATTCTGTGTAAAAAATAGTTTTAGTGTTTTAAGGAAAATCTTTTGATCTAGAACAATTTATTTTAATGGATTAAAATTAAGTAATGAATCTTTCTGCCACAGCTTTAACTTCAATCTTCTAGTTTAAGGTAGTCATTTATAGCAGAGATTCTTTGACCATCTTGAGGAGGAAAACAAAGTCAATTCTACTTATAGAATACATAGTGTATAAGAGTACGATGGTATCAAACCACGTTAAATCACTTCATTACAAAAATAATCCTGACAGTGGCATGGAGGAAAACTGATTGGAAATTTGAGGGCTATTACACTAATAGATATGGTCCTCAAGTGTTTATTCTCTGGCTTGTTCTGCAGCCGTGCAGACACTGTCACGTAAGTTGTCCTCCACGGACCTCCTTTTGTATACCGATGGCCATCTCAGAACCTTAAGGCAGTGCCAGTAACAGGGAAAGCAGGTAAAATATACCAATAAAGTTAGGGTAAAGTTCAGCGGCTATTAAAGATGAAAGAAGCTAGGGACAGAGGGCCTGAAATATCCCACTGACAGTGCAGGCTGAGTCAAGTCCGTTGTTTTCATCAATCATGTGCAAGAACTGATAGGAAGTGGGAGTTCTGTGGCATGTAGACTTAGCGGGTGAAGGCAGAGGGGATGCCCCGTTTTCTAATTGTGCAAGTGTAGCTGCTGTGATGTCATTTATTCAGGCACAGGCTAACTGCCAGGAGGAAGAGAGAGTGTGTGTGTGTGTGTGTGTGTGTGTGTGTAGGGGTCACGATGCTCATTTCACTGTTAGGCCAGCCAGGTTGAATTGACTCACAATTTGAATACCCTATAGGTCAGGAGAAGTATCTTCACTAGAGAGATAGATTTGGGAGTCATTAGCAAGAAGATAGTGATAGAAGTCAGTGGGAGCTAGGATTGTGCAGTGAAAATGAACAGAGCAAGAAAATGTAAAGAATCCTGCACTTCGGATAATCTATAGAACTGGCCAGTAACTGGAGCCTTCTTTGGGGCTGAAAGCGGAAGATAACAGAGTTAACAAAGACACGAAGATTTAAGAGAAACCAGGTGATTGAGTGACAAGAAATTTAGGTTCAGAGACAGAAAGGGATACGCAAGACTACCAAATCCTCCTGGAATCTCAAAGGGCGTGAAATTAGAAAGATTTGTTGACCTTATCCAAGAAGGCTTTTTCATTTATTCTAAATATATTTTAAGTTGGAAAAATAAAGCAAAGGAAAATAATTTCAAGGCAGAATAATCTGTATTTTTCTGACTTCTTGTAACAATAAAGAGCTATTTTAGTTTATTCCTGTTTTGCTGTTTTGTTTATTTGTAATAGTAGTAGTAGTAGTAGTAGTAATAGTAGTAGTAACGTGGAGTGAAGTTCATCTGTGTTATATGCTGTTCTTAGTGGACCAGGTTTTCAGTGTGCTGCAGAACAATCTACCTGCAGCAGACAAAGCAATAAACGTATGTCATCTTATTTTAGCTTACATAGATGTAGAACATAAATTACTGTGATAATACCCTTACCCTAAAAGGAGAAATAAAGTAATGCAGTTCTTTAGCAGTGGAAATAGGCAATTGAGTCATCAAAGGATATGCTAGCCAGGATGATTGTCTAACTCTGAGATAGTCTATATATGCAGGCCAACTAATTTATTCATTTAATCGTTCTGAGAGACACTCTGTGTGTAAAAATTTAAATAGTTTAATATCATTTAAAATGAAGATGCTCCATGCCTGAAATGATAATGTATTTTTGTGTTTAAAGCAAGTAACGGTAATGATCCATTGTAGATGATATTCTAATATAGTAAATACTTTCACCTGTTATCTTCAAGACATGAAGATGATGAAAAATACTGCTTTGGCTTGTGTACCTTGCACTAAGGGCATTTGACTGAGTAAAGTGAAAAGAGAATTTCTGACTTTAAGGTTTGAAATACCAGTGTGACTAAAGACGTTATTTGCAGGAAAATGGGATTGTGTTGTCAAACATTTGCTGTTGGATCATAGCTATGTTTGTGTGGCTGTATCTTCATAACTGATATATACCACCCATTAAGGCATTCATTAATTTATCTAACAAATATTTTCCAAGAGTCTTCTTCATGCGGGGTGTTGTTTGTCTACTTTACAATGTACCAGAAAATAACAGAACAACAGAATTTCTTGGCAGGACAGTTTTTGTTATGGGTAAGGGGGTGGGGCTGCTGGAAATAGACAAGTGCAGCTAATGTCTGAAGGAAGACTAGAGAGCAGAGATAGCTGTGGAGAAGAAAATAGAGCAGGATGATGGAGCCGGGGTCTGTTGAAAGAGACAGGTTATAATTTTAAATCAAGTAGTTGGTGTGGAATTCAGTGACACCGGAATGAGGCCCATGGATGTCCACTAGAAGAACGACTCATGGAGGGGCAGCCTGGCCCTGTGACCAGTGATGCCCAACTGGGAGAGTCAGGGGCCACTGTGGCTGGAGGGCAGAAGGCAGGGAAAGACATGGGACTGAAGTCAGACAGGGAGTTGGGTCAGGTCACTTGGACACTTGTAGTGCCAGGAAGGACTTGGCTTTACTCAGAGGCCCTGAGAAAGTCATCAGAACCTTCTGAATCGAGGAGACACTTGATGGCCATTTTGTGATGCTAATGGTTTTAATGTTCTTCATGGCATACACTAAAAGGATGGGAGTTGAAGCATGTTTTTTCTCCTAATACTTACTGTTGTGGACTACATGACAATGCTACAAACAGTGTAGCCTATTGGCCATGTATGGGATTCTGGGTGACTAGAGGATCTGGAAGTTTAAGATCTATTGGTTCTATATATGTCTTGTTTTTGGAATGTAGAAAATTTATTTTTTGAGACTCAAAATGTATTGAAAACTGTCAGCTTAATCTTTTTGGTTTTGTTTTGTTTTTTGTTTTTGGTACTGGGGATTGAACTCGGGTCCTTGCACTTGCAAGGCAGGCCACTGAACCGCTGAGCTAAATCCCGAGCCCCAATCAGCTTAATTTGTAACTATAGAAGCTAGCATGCAAGATTGCCACCTGGGTTTGCAAGGGCAAGGAGTAGCATTTCGATTGCCTGACCTCGAATGGTAATAACAAGAACTGGAAGAAGCTACTCTCATCCAATTTGAACTTAGTGCTTTACTAATTTCATTCCAATCAAAGCCCATTTTCTTCATTTAAATTACAGGGCTACATCTTTCACCCATCTCTTTGACGGGATGTGGGTATATCACCACCTTTACTGTAGAATCTTTCCTTTTAATTACTATATAAAAATTAAGCCTTGTTTTTCCTCTTGAGGACCAATTTTTAATAATTCTTGCTTTATACTTCAGAGATACTTAGATTTAGTCCTGCCCTAAAGATTTTGCATATCTCCGGCAGAGGTTGGAAAATTAAGACGAGCAGGCCAAATGTAGCCTGTAGCCTGTTTTTAAACATCCTGGGATCCATCCAGTAGTGGTTTTCCAGTTTTACACTGTTGAGGAAAAATAAGAAGAAATGAATAGTATTTACACTGATATGTAAAGCAGGATCTCAGTGTTCTTAAATAGAGTTGTGTTGGTGCGTGGCCACATTCAGCCCTTTACTTGCTGTCTTTGTTTCTGTGCTAGTGATAGAATTGTGGTAGAGCAGGCAGCCCCGAAGACCTGAACAGTTTCCATCAGGTCCTTTAAGAAAAATTTGGCTGACATCTCTGCTTCTGTACTGTGCACAGAACTAACTGCCTGCTCTGCTCTACAGAAGGACAGGTTGGAGCCATTTGTAGGAAAACGGATGCCCCTTAAGACAATAATGTTAAGTGAAACAAATCAGACGCACAAGCTTAAATAGCACATGGTTTCTCTTACATGAGAAACCTAAAGCATAAATAAAGAGCAAAATAAAAGGTAGATAATAGGCAGCAGGGAGCAAGATCTTTTGCAGATGGAAAGGGAGCCAAGAGAGAGGGAGGGAGAGGAGGAGAGACGTGGATGAAGAAAGATGTGTTAAGATGTGTGACATTCATGCAGCAACTCTCCAGGATGAATGTGATCATTGTGTTTTGCAAACAGAGCCTTCTAAAAAATACTCCTAGCCATCCTTCCCGGAGATTCTGACTTTACCCATAAACACTCTGTTCCAACGTTGTTCGCAGTCATGCAGATCCTAAAAATCAGTAGACGTGGGCTTACGAGAATTTTTTTGACTATTTTGGCTTATCTCCCCTCACCCTTCCTTGGGTAATTATTCGTTCAGTTGTGGAGGAAGCAGGTCAAAGGGATCCTTTTCAAATGCCCCGAGAACGACCTAGTCCAACCAGCAGACCTAGTCCCAGCATACTGAATTTTAGAAATGTATGCCAATCATGTTTTATACATTTGACATTAGTATGGAAATACTTTCCCTTTTCAATCTCTTTTTCCGACATAAAGTGTTTATTTGCATTTGTTTTTCCTGAAGAGTTTGTGAACCTCAAATGCAAACTAACCAGATAATTAACTTGTGAAAGAAAATCCAATACTACTAACTTCAGGATTTCCTTATAGTATAAGGAAATCACATATACAGCTATGTACTCTTTATGTGAGTCATTATGTATTTATTGTTTCTGCACAAATAATTGTTTTTCTTTCCATGCTAAGAAATTAGCCCAGGGCCTCATGAATTCCTAGTAATGTTTCTTCTGCTGAGCTGACCCTCACTCCTACAAATGTATGGCTTAATGATTCTACTGTGTTCCTAAAATCATTCATTTCTTGTTGAGTTGGTCGGCTCTCTGTCATTTCCTTATGCTTACAAAATTATACTTTTTCCTGTGCTTACTTTATGTAACAAAATTTTGAATTTTGGGTGAAGCAGAGGTTTACACATATACTCTTTGCACCTAGCATGTTTTAACCTGTCATAGTGGTTAAGCAGAAATCGAGTGCTTAGACAATGTAATATGTAGCTAACTCTTAAAATGCTATTGGTTATACCAAATATATTTCACATTAACTTCAAATGTAACTTCTGTCTTCCAAAATAAGAAATGAAATGCAATAAGCTTTATCCTGTGGCCCCCAGAACTTAAGGTGATAGATACATTAACGTAATAAAACTAAATTTCCAAAATATTGGCAGACATTTGCAGAGTTCACTAATTGTACATGGAAAAAGAAGTTAGATTCAGCAAAATGCAGGACACTGAAGAAGACCAGCTGAGTAATTTAAGTGGCAGAAGAGAAATAGTGATCACAAAGGATTTCTCCTTGGAGGTTTTCTAGATAAAGGCACAAGGAGAGCAGTTTCTCCACAGACCAAGCAAGAGAACTGGCAAAACGTAAACTGCACTGAGGGGAGGCTGTCATTTAACCAGTCATAGTCTCCTTGGAAAGGTTGATGATTAGCACCAGGCTTGGAGTAACATTAGGATCTGTGCATAGCAGTCAAGGCACACGTTTATTAATTTCTTCTTTGTAAAAAATATTTGCTTATATAATTAAACCAACATCTCAAAATACGTTTAAGAGATATGCTTAGATATTTATCTATAAAATGGGAAATTTTTATTGCCCCAATGGAAACAACAAATGTAATGTGGAGAACGAAGAACATACAAAAGCAAGGATTGAGAGAAACGATAAATCTCAGCTGCTCTAAGCACAGTCTCCATCTCACTGGGCATCGAGGCTTTCTTCGGTGCTTTCAGGGGTGTTGTATTCCTCTGCTGTCCATCTGATTGGAGCGTGAGCAGGAAGCTGATTCCGCCTTGTTTGTATGTCTGCCTTGTGCTTCTTGCATGTGAGTTATCTAGAGTACTGGGAAGTCACAGAAACATTGGTAACATGAATTCTGTCGGTCAGTGTGGCCACCTCTTCTTTCCTCACAGAACTTGACTGTATTGTGGTTTAGTTATAGTGGACACAGCAAGCTATGACTCAGGTAATTCCTGGAAAAAGTATTTTGATCTGGTATTTTGCTTTGGAAAAGGTCTGTTGTCTTAAATTTTATTAAGGTTACTTCAGTGGTAAGATAGGCTGGTAAGGGATACTTCTTGTTTCTGGTAGGGTTTCAGAAGTTGCAGTTCAGTGAAGCGAAGATCATATATGATCATTATGCTGTGGCTTGGGTGTTTTCCAAAATTTGCATGTTGCCAATCTAATGGCATTAAGAGGTGGGACTTTCGGAGATGGTTAGATCACGAGGACTTTTCTGATGGGGTTAAGGTTCTTATAAAAGAGCCTCGCGCGCTGCCCCTCCACTTTTCACCAAATGTTTTTACCGCAAAACATTGCTCCTCCTTTCTGAGCAGGAAGCCACAGTGCACTGTCCTGGAATCGGAGACCAGTCTTTCCTCCACAGCCAAACCTGCACAGCCTTGGGCTCGTCCGTCTACTTCCTTGCTTTGGGATAAGAAGAAATAAACTTCTCTTTCATGTTTTACCCAGTCTGAGATTTTTTTTCTGCAGCTGCCTCTATACACTGTGCGCTGACACCCTTACTTGCATTGTCTACGTAGATTTTAATAATATTTAGTTGAGGTGATATATCGTGATGTCTGTTCTAGAAAGAAGGACACTCAAAGGCTTGGTGATGTTTTCTTAGTCAGAGTTACAAAGCCAGTAAACACCAGATGGGTGCTGAACCTTACTTGTCTCATCCCAGTGGACTGCTAGGATGCTTCTGTGGATGAAACAAAGGATTTTAGAATTTCTTCTCTGAGTTAGGAATTCCTTTAGGGTCAGGGGTACAACTATTAGTAAACACAGCTGTTACCCTAGAGTATCTTCCTGTCTTGTAGTGGATGTAGAACAGTCAACAAATAATGACATCAAAATTCAAGCGCCACTGTGGGTGTATTGCCGCAGTACCCTTATGCACACAGCTGAGGATTACCTGCCTTTTGAGACTGACAAAGGAGGAATTCAGAGAACAGTAATGGCGAAGCTTTTAGATACTGAGTGTCAGACTGCAACCCGAAACCCACCTATTTAACAGAAAAGGCCAACATGGCAACTAAACCTGAATACTGAGTTTTTAATTCAGAAAAAATTAACTCATGTATTAACATCTTTTGTCTTAAAAGAGGAACACAATAACTCATGTGCCATTGGTTTGCCACCAGACATAGGGCATACATACACGCTGTGTCCTTGATGTTCTTCATATGGAGTGTTTTAGAAAAAAGGGTAAAGCTCAGGACAGATGAAGAAAATACTGTATAAATCCAGAGTTGTGAAAGAGATGTTTTGGGAATTATATTTCCTTGTATCTGGAGAATGGAGAAAACAAATATAAAATAATATTTGAAATAGACATCAGGACTTCAAAAGGAAGACATATGGTATGTTTCTATTTATTCCCAATTAATTTTTAGTTTTGCTAAAATTGAAATTAGAATATCAATGGATTTGCACTTGATATATTTAAAAGTATTCTAGTATTTTTGTAGGGTAGCATGTTTCAAAGTGTTCTTTAAGAATGCATTTTATTTTTTATTCCAAATGAATACAAGAAGATTTATGTTTATAATGTGTGGCATATTTTCCATGAGAGAAGTACTGGTTTTAATCTTTAATTGAAAGCAGAATTATTTCAAATATATCTATATATGAATTACCAGTATTTATTTTTCTATGACTGAAATGTTTTCCTTTATGTATTTTCAACTGTTTTTTGAATGTCTGTGAAATATATAGTAATCTTATGGACATCTGACTTAACAATTCATTAAGTACAAGTCTTTTTTTTCCCGGATAAGTTTTTGCAAGATAGGTTTTATTGGTCCATTGATATCTTTCTACAAAGTGTACCCTTTGTGTCTTTTCCTTTCTGACAGTAGTACTCTTTTGCTTTTTCTTGATATATTGCATTAGGGTGAACTTCTAAAACCACAGATTTCCCAGAAGTGATTAAAACATTACAAAGTGTGATTAGAGAACTTTACCATGTATTTCTATCAAGAATAATTACAACTAAATGCCTATCAGGATGGCAACAGGGTGCCAAATGTATGAAGTGGGTCAAATGCAAGAAAACAGAAAATTATCAGAGCCAAAGAAGTAGAGAATATATTAGAAACAAACAAACACAAACACCTGTACCATCTAGAAAACACTCCTGCAAGTTGATTTGGGTAAAGGACTGCTATTCTGGTAGATGCTCCCCGTTGGGAAAAGCTATGTTGGATATTGTATGTCTGTGTTTTCTATTGAAATACAACGTGGCCCTATGGAACAAATTTCAAGTCTGAGCTCATATTATAACTCAGCCCCTGATTGGTGCATACGTTATACACGCTAGCAGATTTCTAAACACATCCATAACAGCTCATCACATATTTAGTGGCTTCTATAGCCAGATTATGGTCGTGCATTTCCACAGTCTTATGTCTGACGTGGGTTTCCTCAGTCTACGATCCAAGTGTCAGCAGAGCACTGGGAGCAGATCTATTTCCTTGCCTTTTTTAGCTGCAGGAGGTTAGGTGCCCACGTTCATTACTGTGTGACCCCTTCCATCTCACCTCCCCTGTGATGATGCACCTCTGACTCTCATCTGCCTCTCAGAGTTTTAAAGAGTTTTATTGCATTCAGCCCAGCTTTAGTCTTCTACTGAGGCCAGATAATTAGCAACCTTATTTCCCCTTTGCCATCAAACAACCTTCCTTGGTTTCTAGAATTAGTATAAACATTTTCAGGGAGCAATTATTCTGCCTAGTGTGTTTAACTTTTATTATCAGTTTCTTATTTGTGAGACTGTTGTTAACATTGAACCAAAAGGCCTAAGTGTATGAAATGTTTTGTCTAATGCCTGGTGTATAATAGGAATTCAATAAGTGGTATTTACTACTGTTTGTTATTTCCTGCATCGCAGTTCTTAGTACACCCTTAATTTGTTGCTCATTGTGCTTTATATTTCTAAAATCGATCGCTTTCTCTAATGATTAAGTGTTGCAATGTGTTGCTTCCAAAGCCAAAAGCTGATAAGCAAGAAGTTAACTCAGAAATTTGGAGCGTTTAAAGGAATTAGATTGCTTGTATGTAGAACCCGAAAGCCCTCCAGTTCTATATCCTAGAGTCGATTGCTCCTCTTCCCTTAGTCTCTACCCCAAAGTTTTGCAAACTTGAGCAGAAGCTGCAATACCTGGAGGTCTGGATAAACTTACCCTCTAGTCAGGGTGTCTTGCTCCACAGGACTGGGGAGGATTCAGAATTTGCTTTCTAACAAGTTTCCAGTGGGTATTGATGGTGTTGTTCTGGAACTGCATTTGAAGAACCACTATAGTTGAAAAACCTGTGAAGAAAATGGAATTAGCTTGAGATTGTCCCATGTGCAGGTCAGTGTATCTGAGTAGATCTTTGACAGTTAGCTCTCTGAATACTGAAAGGATCAGAGTAGTGGTAGAATACAGCACTTTTAAATATAAATACATAGGCATTTCTTAAAATCAGAGATATAATTCTGCTATCAAAAGTTGTGTAAATTGAAATGAAGCATACTCTTCCCTTGAAGTGAAAAGCTGAATCTCTGCCTTTCCAGCTGAGGACAAATATTCCAAGATCGCATTGAGATTTTGGTTCATTTCTATCTTCCCAGCCAGCTTAGCAGGCTGTTTCTCAATTGTGAAAACCATAAAACGGAATGGTTGTCTGTTTGATTGTGTTACTGCTCACAAATCTTGTATCTTTTAATAACTGTCTTGAAGTTACTAAATACAGTGCCAATATGTTACAACATGACATTTATGCAATATAAAAATATTTCATTTTATATAGTGTGTGAAAAATAGAATGTTAAATTAATATTGTTGGACACATCCTTGAAAATTTCCTTGAATTGTAGCATTATAAAATACCTAACAATTCGTGTCATGTTTGAACACAAAGTGCTTTGATATGGAAATCTAGAATAAGTTTCTGAAACTTATTTCATCTGCCTATGGTATATTAAGGTGGCGTAAGTCAAATTTTCTATATTTATCTCAGTGATAAGAGGCTGAAGCTTTAAAGGAGAAAAAGGGCCTAATGATCTCATTAAAAAGCCTCAAGTATGGAATTAAAAAGTATAGTTCTGTAAGATAAATTACTCTTTTTAAAAAGCATGATTTTTAAGAATTTAATGTCATTGCATTGATTGAATAATAATAGAAAATCAAATGCATTGTTCAAGTAATTTGATCTTTGATCATTTAAACTATACAAATCTGACATTTTACTTCAATACTGTTGTCCTCAGACTGGACTCAAGAGTTTATAAATTTGCTTTGTGACTCATTTCCTGAAAGAGACTCACATACGGCGAACTGTATTTGGTGTAGCATTAATGGTGATTGCAGTGTTGTAGTAAGATAGTGTAACTGACGTTCCAGGACCTTGAAATACATGCTGCAGCTCACAAAGCTTTGATGTGAACAACAGTTTCCAGAACTTAGATTGCATTTCATGGCTTTGTAAATATTAGAGTGACTATCGTTTACGCGATGCGCCCAAAATGACTGCCTCAAGGCTGTGTCCCTCAGAAATAATTCACACAAGCTTTATGGAACCTAGAGATATTCATTCCTGGAATACACTTCAGGTCCCTCTCGTACAGTGCCCCCACTTGGAGAAGTACTGGTCTAGGTCATCGGCCCGCAGTCTGTAAATCACGGGAAGAGGGAGAGGTCGCTGAAGGTGGAGTCCGTTGAAAATGGGAGAAGACCGATGTACTGAAGTAAAGGAAAGGAAGCCCATGAGCCTGGGACAACAGGGCAGCAGGGAGAGCTTTTCACTTCTTGATCTAAAACTGCTAAAGAGGTATCTGCCTATTTTTAAAGAATTGTCACTTTAAAGTTGTGTTAAACTAAATTATATATGTATAATGTATGTATGTAATGTTATAATGTTTATATCTATTTTTACATTCATTGTTACATATTTAATGTTGACTATCTTTGGAATATGAAGGGGAAGTACTTCCAGAATTCTAGGTAGAATAAAAGTCCTTTCCCTCAGCGTGCTTATGATTTAATACAGAGTATTTTACTGTTTTGGTTTAATAATCTTTATTTGAGAGATAACTTACTTGGACCTCAAAGCATGCCAAAAACATTTAAGATTGGTCAGTTACTCTGTCTTGTGTCATTTTTCCACAATTTGTTTCTTCCATATGCTAGATTAGAAAGTTCTCACAAAATCACCATGGAAATACTAGGAGTCATTAAAAAAATAGAAAATTATTCTTTGAGAAAGTTCTTGCTTCAGAATTTGACAAAAAGTTGGAAGTCCTTTTCAATGGATTGGAAAAGTAATCTGGATTTATTTTTTATTATCGACCCAAAGCATATAGTTGATGACTTGGAAAATTATAAGTGGTCTTACATAAATTTTAGAATTTAATGTTCTAAAATGTGCATATATACAAAAAAGTAAATCTTGAGTAACATGCATGTATATGAAAGAAAAAAATAAAGATAATCCCCAAATGACAACCACTAAAGAATATCCAGTGAAGTAAAAACTGGGCTTTATAAAAGCCATTGCAGTTAGATGGCGAGAAGCACAGTACTGTGGAAATAGAAACCCAGGGACACCGCATTTAGCAGTGAGTGAGTGAGTTTCAGTGAGAAACCCACAGGAGAGTTTTGGGTCAAGAAGCCACCCCTGGTCAGCCAGGAAGAGATGATGAATAAAGAAAGGAGACTGAGAGTAGAAATTTGGATGAGAAGAGATATTTGGACTATATTCACAGGGTAATTTTAACCAAATGAAAGCTTCTCAGAATGTAAGAAACTACTTGAGCATATTTATAAAAAGACTACCAGAAAGAAGCAAGTGCACAGGAATGTGAAAGACTCAAGAAAATGATGACAAGTGGAATGAAATCCAGGAGAGCAAGCAATCAAAGGCATAACTTGGTCCTGAACTCTGAGGTCAGCTCACCTTCCAAGCATAATGAAAAAGAAAGAAAAGTAGTGATGCACAGAAAGGTTTAGGTTTTCTTTGAGTTCTCTTGGTAAGGTTTGAGGCAAGATCCTTTAGTATGTGACATTAAAGAATAGGGGTTACAGTGATTTAAGATTATAAGTAAAATAGGAAGTTAGATTATCAAATATGGAGTTTAAGGTAGATAAAAATTTAGAAGTCACTCTGACATGGAAGGCAGAGAGTGAAGGAGTTTTTATTTATTATGCCTGGGAGAAACCTTGCATTTGCTCATACGAGATTAACTGGCTCCTTCTGAGCAAGACTTTTCCCACCCTGAACAACAGGCAGCTCAGTACTGCGATTTCTGATAGGATGAAAATAAATGAAGTGATCCTTAAGATGATCTTAACTCAGGGGCCATCTGTAGTGCCTGGGTTTGGTATGAAAAAGAAGCCTAAACAAATCTAGCAGGCTCGGTATAGGTGGAGACTGAGATGAAATTTGAGGAGGTTAAGGCAGTAGAATGTGTGGAGCAAACGAAGATACCCAGAAAAAAAGAGATTTGCAGAGAAGTCCTTTCAAATATATATTAGGTCAAGGGGCCTGGGATTTAGCTCCGTGGTGCCACAGCCTGACTCACAAGCACAAGGTCCCAAGTTCAATCCCCGATACATCCCCCCCAAAAAAAAGATTGTATTAGGTCTAACTCCACTTCAGAGAAGTAAGATGCATAGAAACCAAAGAGCTCCAAATAGCTGCAGAGGCTTCCATTGAGACTGGCATGTATCTTAGCTCAAACTCCCAGAGGCGTGGTAATGGACCACTAGAAAGGGATGGGAAAACATCCTTGAAATTCGCAGAGCTGGGACCAGTTCGTATCTCCAACAACCAGGGTGGAGACCTGTCATTATGTGCAGCATCTGGCAATGTGCTTGGAATGCTATCACCTGAGCAGTGGACTAAATTACCTTTATTCTACAGGCTGCCCTGGACACACCCTATCGATGGTCACTATCAATACTGGAAATGATATTATTAAAGCATACATAAGAGGGTGCCCCAGAAAATGAAAAGAAACAAAAGACACAGCAAACATCTCCTTCCTATTCTTTGAATGAATACAAAAAAATCCGGCAACAAACAATATAAAATCACAGTGCTTAAATTCCAATAAAAATTATCTCACATGCAAAGGAGGATAAGGTGATCAAATTAGCAGCGCTGTTAAACAGCTAGGATATGCCAAGTGCTCCAGAAATAGGAAAATGTGAGCATGTTATATATAGCAAGAGGTGGAAGATACAAAAATGAACCAAAGGGAACCTCAGGGGGAAGTTTCAGTTATTATGAAATCATAGCAAAAAGTCGTTGGACATGAAATAAAAACTGTAAAAAATATGCAAATAAAGATGAACAGAGTCACTTTTAACTTGAGTATCAGTCTAACGAGTACAATTCAGGTTTCACAAGAGAAGAACAAAAGGATATTTGGAAAATTAATAGACAGACACTTTCTAAATTAGATGAAATCTATAAACTCACAGGTCCAAGAGCACAATGAATTCCTAGCAGGGCAAGTATAACGTCTACTATGCCATGTCAACCCCTAAGAAAGTGACTGGATACCCGTGCTAAAGAGAAAGTAATTGAAAGCCGTCTCAGGGAAAAGGTGTAACTGGGCCTCCCTTCTGTAGGAAGGAGAGCTGTGCAGTGGGGAAAGGTGGGAGCCCACTCTGGTCAGATGACTCATGGTAGAGCTGGGAGGGCAGTATAGCAATGGCAGGCCTTCCAGAAGGACGTAGCGTGAAATTTCTCAGAAAAGGGGAAGGGAAGGGTGACACTGAGTAGAACTGTACAGAGAAAGAGGCGTTTCGGGTACTGGAGGATTCCTGTATTTGTAATGAATGGCTTCACTCTTTCCGACTTTGGCTTGTGGCACTTTGATGACAGAACTGGCTGAGAGTTTCAGAGAGTGACCAGGGTGACATCGGAAGGTTCATATGGTTTGTTGTGTTTTCACAAGAGTGGTAAGAGAAAAGCAATTTGTAGCATCTGGTTTCTGTGAGAATTGGGCAAGGAGAAGATACTCATCTTCCTTTGAGTATTATGTACAGAGGATGCAGGTGTATAAGGTAACAGCTATATTTGTCTCATTCAACTTTATATTCTTTGAACAATGCCAAGCCCACAACTTGGGATCTAAGATATTTAATGAACTTTTCCATACTTTTCTTCACTAGTGGCAATTATGTAACACCAGAGGCAAATAATATTTTAAAAATATATGTACAATAAACACCATATATTTCCAGGCAAGTATGATGTAGTATAGTAATGGTGGCCTGAAATTCTGTTGAATAATTGTGTGGTACAGCCTCACAGAAATTCTGTGTTTACTGTAGTTTCCTGAGTCATGAAAGAAAAAGAAAGATGACGTTGTTGTATGTACTATTTACAGTAATGATAAAACCTTATGTACTTTATAAAGTGTTTTGTAAATGTATCCTTTGCATAAATATCATACATATTTTTTAAACTGGGCATTATATTTTTGTCCCTTCTCACTCTAGTGAAATTGAGAATAACCTTTCAAAGTTTTGTGGGAAATTTGAAACATTTCATCTTGTACTCAGCATCTTTAGCAGAGTGAACATTTGAAGCCAGCTACCATGTGGGGAAGTTGTGAAAGGCAGAGTTTCTATCATTTTAGGGCAAAAAGATGGGTAGATCTGTAGTTGGTAGCATGGGTTTGTGGCAAAGGCTCTGTGATTCTTCCTGGATGTGGGCGGGGCCAGTGGCTAAGTGTGGTTGTAGAGATCTGATCAAGATGTAATCCTGGAAACATGCCGAGGAGGCGGAAACGTTTGAACTGCTGTGATTTGTGCCGGTGACCATGTGGGAGAGACACCATGGCACAGGGTTTTACAGTGGAAAGGCACCTTGGGGAATGACAGGCTGCAAATTACAGAAGTCTACATTTAGTAGAAGTTAGGATTTGTTTTGAAGCAAAATGTGAGACTGTAAAGGCTGAATGGACTGTAAATGCTGCTTTCAATAAATTTGAGTTTTAACCAGTTTAAAAGAATATGAGAACAGCTCTGAAGGTTTACCTGTACTGAATATCTTCAGGACGTTGCTTCATAGAAATTCAACTTTTATTGCCATAGGTAGACTGCATAGAATTGGGCAGACTTGTTGTGCCATTGTAGTTCATTCATTTCTAGGTAGTTGATCTATTGTTATAATAAATGCTAATGATTTAAATTTTATTGTGTGTGTATATATATGTATTTATTCTGTTTCTCTTTTTTAATTCTGTGTTCCTATTTCTGAAAAGGGACTGGCTACATTTTATGGATTAAAACACTGAATGGTATTTATAGTACTGGGTGATATTTAGAGATTTGTAGTAAAATGCTTTGCATGTAGAAGCACATACCTTTTAAAGTGCCTCTTAACCCTCCACCAAACGTACAACTGCTCCTGAGATCGAAGAAAGGACTCTTGTTTTATTGCTATTATAATTGTGAAGCTAATCTCAGGAACCCAAGATGTACTATTTTAAGCTCTTCTGAATAGCTTTCTTTCCTCCATTCATACCATTTTCCACTCCCTTTGGCCGAGGGCTGCCTTTGAGAACATCTCCTTTCTGTTTTTGTTTCACCTTGTCACTTCCCTAAAGGATGGGGCCACCTTGGAGGAAATGGTCTGTGAAGGACAGGTGCAGGCCCAGGAGCCTCAGGGCCAGGCAGGTATGGACTGGAGGCAAACACCAAGGGGTTCAGGATGAATTTCCCTCTCTGGAGCAACCAGAGAGTTGCTGAGGAGCGGCCTGGCCTTTTGACCCTTTGTGGGAGAGAGACTTGCTGCGCTGCTTGCTGTATTCGCTGAGTTTGTAAGAAGAACGTACTTAGGTTTTCCATATTTTGTCAGTGCTCTAATCTCTTTCAGTAGCTGTCTGATTCATTTTAATCCCAAGTACTATTCCTTTTTTAAACCTTATAGCTATATGATAGCCTCTTTTTTCCTTTATCTCATAAGTTGCAAGGATAATAAATACATGGTATTTATAAACTATTTTTGCAAAAACGCTCACAGTGCTTTCTGGAAATATCTACTAATTAATCTTTGTAGAATCCCTTTGAGGTAGACAGTGCTAGATAGGACAGTTCACCACACAATTCACTAGACCCCCCTGTTCAGCTACTATGATAGATTATTATTATGTTAAAATGTGTAGACACAGAACACATAAATTTGTAGAAATTGATGTAAACTGAATCCCTTGGCAAAACCATGAACATGCCAGTAGCATAAAATTGCAATTGTGAAGCAGGTTTTGTCAGCTTCTGGTGTTTAAAGAATTATTCTGGAGCCACACACTAAACGTCTGTTGGATAGCTTGTTTCTTTTATCTTGCCTTTGCGGGGGCCGGGAGCACTGAGCTACTCAACTTTTCAGAGTTTAGCATGTGACAAACTTAGATTCTCTATAGCATTATTTAAAAATTTGGCATGTATATCTTACAGTTTAATTCAGCAAGGTAATTGATAATTTTATGTTTATATAGTGATAATACAGATGGAAAGCTAGTCACGTGTTCTGTGCTTTTTACAGAGTTTGAACAAGATCATCTGGTTTATCATTTCTACAAAAAACTGGGGACACTTCCTCTTAAGGGAAGAAGCTCTGTTATGTTTTGTCAAAAACAAGAGAGAGTCCTAAGGCTCATTTGTATTTCTCTGCTCTGTTAGTCCATCCTGGACCATGAACAAAGCAAATAAGGGTAAAGGAACGTTGGAAAGGCAGATATTGCCACTACTTCCTTGTGCTCACTTTTTCTTTTCTTTTTTCCCCTCCCTAAATTTAAGCATGTTGCCTTTCTCTTCCCAACTTCCCCTCACTTCTTGCTACTGAACGTGTTGGAGAATGCAGGCAGCTCTTTTGGAATTCGTATTCCCTATAAACACGCAAAGATGAAGAATGATTCTGATTGGAATTCTTGTGTGCATCTGAGAAGAATGGGCATTGTGAGAAGTTTGGGTTTGCTGTAAGTGGTGGCCCCTGGACTGCGCTGCTCTGCCTTCGGTTAGGGTTTCACCTGAGAGGGAGGCAGGGTGAGTTTGGAATCAGAGGGATGGCAGTGTGGGAAGGGGAGCTTCCCAGGGCAAGATGAGTTGTCTTATCTTAATAAGTAGGATGCTCCATCCTGTCAAAGATTTGGGGGGAGCTGGATTCCCATCTTACCAAATGAGTAGCTGATACTCAGCTAGGCAAGTGCCAGGCATAGGGAGGTTCCTGGAGTTTGAAAGAGGGAGAATTGGTGACAAGAGCTAAATTGGGGAAAACAGTAATCTTCAGCTTAGCTTCGAAGCCTTCCCATGTGACTCTTGAATTCTGTTTCACCCTTTGCTTCTTTAACATTTGGGACAGAGAGGGGTGGTATTGTACTCTTCATAAAATATGCCTAAAAGACAGATGACTTTTTAAATTACCAAAATACTAACGATTGTTTTCTTCATTATCGACCCCGAAGCTGGGTGTGCGCCTCCTGTCTTTGCTGCGCTTCGGGAAGGCAGATCTGGGCTCGTTTCCTAGCTGGTCCCCTTGGCCGGTTGGCCAGGTTGGCCCGGGGCTGCCCTGTGAACAGGGACCAGTACCGCAGGGCTCAGCAGAGTGGATGGATCCTGTCTGCGGGGTCAGTGCGACGTCAAGCTGTCTTTGTGTATTGGTGCACGGAAATGATTGCGGCTTTGTGCCGCATGTGGCTTTGTATTTGCAAATATTGATTTCTTTTGCCTCCTACAATCCAGAGAAAGAAGGGTCAAAATATGAAATCACTTTCAGCTACATATATTTCCCAAAAGTTTGATGTGTTTTTTTAAACAAATTTTTATTGAAAAGCATTGTTTATGGAATATGCTATAATTAACTATAGCAAAATGATTTAAACATTATTCTAACTCCCGAACATGTGACATAACTATAAGGAATATATCAGCATTTTCAAAATATGTTTTCAAATATTAGTAATCATATCCTGTTTAAAAATTTAAATGTCTTAATCTAATAATGTGTCTTCATATCATATTTGGACATTGTTTTGTGATCATCATTTTCAAAAACTGAAAAACATGCTTAGGAAGTTCTATTGAGTTCTTTTATTGCTTAAAATTTACTGTTTTTGAAAATTATCTTATACTGTTTTTGTAGATTTCAATTCCTCAAAGATGGTTTTGGAACTAACCATCTTTCTTGTTCAATTGCTTGGTAGGTTTCTGTTTCATTAGGATTGAAACTCAAAAAGAAGACAGTAGTAGTGATAATTTTCTGGCTTCTAAGAGCAAACAGGAAGTGTTCTAGAATTTCCCCTCTGTCCTTCAGAAGTTCCTTGGTGCCTGTTTTTGTGGTAAGTGGCAGGTGTCAGGGTTGACGATGGAGGCCCTCCCTACATTCCCCAGGTTCCGGAGCAAACCTGAGGACTGGCTACCAGGAACCCACTAAAGGCTCAGATGGACCATTGAAAGGAGAGCAGCAGGAGGAGCTCAGAAGGAAATGTAGTTGTTCAATGCAAGCTCTGTTCTCAGATGAAGAAGATAGATAGAAGGAGGTTAATTCTTCAAATATCTTGGCTGACCTTTTAAAAGTATTCCTAATAACAAAGGAAAACAGCAAAATCTTTTCACACATGTGGTCAGTGAAGCTGTTCTCTAATATGTCAGTGGTTAACAAAACTTTTATTGCCTCGTGCTGGGATTGTTTAGGTTTCTGGTAATAATTACTTAGACATATTCTGTCCATGAGATGTTGGGAAATTGGGACAGAATGTAAGGAAGGGGCTGTTAATAATTAAGGCAATGATTATAATCTGTGAATACTCTCAGTGCCCTAAAATTTGAGGTGGAGGAGTGTGTTGTGCAGAAATTGTATAGTTATTCCTGTCAAACCTAAATTATATATGTACATTTTGGTACCAGGGATTGAACTTGGAACCTTACACGAGGCAGGTGGCAGCACCACTGAGCTAAATCCTTGGCCCAAACCTAAATAACATTGTAATGGTCTCTTTGCGTACACACCTTTGCATTCTTCTTTATGCTTATCTGAAATATTTCAAAACACATTTGCCATACTTTTTATCATTGGCTTCCATTTAAAAAGGGATTTTTAAAAAAGCAAATAGCTCTTTAGCTTATCACTAAAATATATATATCTATTTGGCTTCTGGCTGCATTGATTCCTGTCAAAGTGGCTGTTGCCCAACAGATCTGACTGATAAGCAATTTTATAGTCTGCTAAGGAAAGCCATTCATTAGGGAATAAGTCTATTTACTTTTTGTTTTTAATTAAAAGTGTCTAATGCTGGAATACCTGTTGCTTTTCCATTTTCTCAAACATCACAAATCAATATTTTTCTATTTTTCTTAATCTAAGGTCTAATCGGTATTCTTTTTTTTTTTTTTTTTTCTGCTGTTCATTACAGTCCAAGTGGACCACGTTTAAAGAACAAGCTTAAGCACTGAACAGGTCTTGCAGATGTTCTTTACATTTTTTTAAAAAATTGTCCTCAGTAGTGATTTGTGAGGCCCATGCCCCCAGGGAGGGGTATGATTTCCAGCTTTATGTCCTACTTTTGAGATCTCCCAGTGTGAGCTACTTCTGGTCTTAGTAAATGCTCAGAATGATTAATGACTGAACAGGAAAGCTAAACACATAGCACATAGTGCTTCAGAGACCAGATCAAACCAATCCTGTTTCTTCTCCCATCCTTTCCCCCTTGCTCTGGACCCCTTCCCCTGCTGTTTTTTTATTGCTGATTAGAAGTGTCCACTCTTTTGATATGTGAAAGCGTTGAAATGTACCAAGACCACTGGCCTAAGAAATCAGGTCTGCGTTAAAACGGAGGTTGTACTTTGTTCCTAATAAATTTAGTTTTGTTTGTTGTATCTCATTATCACAGCCTAAGAATCTTTATCATTTTTTTTACCAGAGCATTAGGTATTCCTTATCATCTTGTTTATAGTCCTTATACTTAGATAAGTATTGGCTAGTTATGTTCTCTTTCAAGTGTTAACAATAGTAATAAATAGACTAAGACTAAGGACTCAGTCCTGTGGCCTTACGCAGGGTGGCTTCTCCCTGGTAGACAACGATTGAGTCGTTTTGCAGCATAGAGAACAGAACGGTGATAACATTACTTTGTCAGAATCCATCATCTCTCATTTCTAACTCTTGCCTATAAGTGGACGGTGAGCGATTCAGCCCGTCAGGTAGGAACAATTTAAGAACTACAGCCTTGCCTTTACCTGTTACTACAATTCCTGTAGCTTTTCTTTCCAGATACTCAGACTCTTCATTTATGAAAACATTGGTATGCAGATTAAAACAACAACAACAACAACAACAAACCAAAAGCTCAGCTTCTTCTGTTTCTAAAATATCAAAACTGTATTTGTACTTATAGTCTCCTATCTTGCCCATGTTTATCATTCTCAATATTAGCAAATAATAGATTAGGTCATTCTGCCGTTTATTCTACAAATTATTTTTAGTTCCGTAGAAGGGCCCACATACTTCTGCAAGCTTTCTCCATATTTTTAGTTATTTGTTTGGACTAGGATTTGGAATTAATGTGGGCCTAAGCCAGTGGCTGAGGTCAACCCATAAATCACGCTGGAATGTTATTCTAACCACACAAAAATGAATGTGTGTCCTTTCCCCAACCTTTACTTCTTTGGCCAGGAGTCAGTTACAAGCTAGGCTGCCCAACCTCGACAAAGAGTCCTGCCCCTGTTATTGATCTTCTCTCAGAATCTGTCTCTATTATTACTATTTCTAGAGTCAGGGTCAGCAGGAATATTGTTTTAAGGGAGCAGCTCTCATATTTCATTGGGGTGAAAAGTATGATTGTGTTCCAAACCCTCTTCTCCTTAACTGGATTCTCAGTGTCTTGACAGAGCTCTCGCATGTCTGTTCCGTAACAAAAGACAAAAGATACCCATTTTCTCGTATGACCGTGTTTCATTGTTGTCTCAATCAAAGAGTGGCATAAGTTGACATCTGCGTGTGTATTTTGTTATATTCTTTGATAAATGTACTTTGACGTTTAGAAGACCATCCAACAAACTACTTTGGCTTATAGTTCAAAAATTCTTTTTATCAGGCTTACCTCTAAGGTAAATGTTCAGTGTGTGTCTCATTGAATTCATTTCTGCAGGAATCTAAGTAGAAAGCTGTTTTCAGGTTAGTGAAACTTTCTTCGGATTGACAGTATTGTAACATGCGGTATGCAGTAGATTTTTCAAGCAGCAGGTTCCTCATTGTCTTTTAGTTAGAGAGGATTTGGAAAAACTTTTTCTAAAGATACCGTGCTTCTGCGGTGTTGTACTCTATAAAGCAGGGACACCCGCTTGGACATAGGATAGAATCTTCGATTTATTAAGAACTGTGCAAATGTCATATGCTTTGGTATTTAAAACATCAGATTCGTTAAGACGTACGCGTCTGTGTTTCAATGACCCTGTTCAGTAGCTTCACCTTGAATTCTCTGATAGGTGTGTCTACTTCCTGTGTGTTCCCACATTTTCTAAAATCTGTCTCCAAATCAAGCCAGATCGACAGTCGCATAGGAAACCCATCAGTCTGCTTCCCGGTGGAATTGTTTTGCTGAATCAAATTTCCCTGGGAGCTGCCTGCTACACTTGTTGCTACAAAGCTGCCGCCCGCCTGATTCATGGCTCTAGTAAGAAATACACAAATGTGTATAGGAGACATACGTGCGCTTTTTGCCGGGATCTAATTGATACCTTCACTCTTGTTTTTGTCTCTTTTCCCTCCAGTTGTATACTTGTGGCATTTTCTTGTGGTTGATACATCCTTTCAGCTGTCATTATTCTAGGATAGGGTGAGAATCTACATAATGAAATAAAAACCATCTGTAGCAGAAAGGCTAAGTAGAAAAGGTCTGATTTTGTTTTCTTTTCAGCTTCTGCTTTTGTGTTCAGACACTATTTCTGCCACCTTAAATAAGATATCCTACTAAATGCTTTCAGTAGACATAAACAAATTCATGTTTAAATTGCTTACAGAAATTGTCAACCTTTACACATGTCGCCTCGAGGACATCTTACCTGTGTTTATTGAATAATTTAGTACATTGACATTTATAATTAAGGCATATAATCTTATATTAGCAATAATATTATATTAGCAATATTTCTATTAATGATTTAATGAAATAATAATCTCTTGGGTGCATACACAAAATTTTTTGCAACATTTTACATATATCATCTCACTGACAGAACAGACCAAAAAAGTAAGAATGGATTTTGTATATTACCATCCTTTTGAGGCTTAGTAAGGCATCCCTCCGAAATTCAAAATAAAAAAGAATATATCACGTAGCAAAAAAATTAAGGTATTAAAGCACCTTAAGATTTAGCCATAATTGATCAAGTACACAAATTATCTTTTAGCCTTGTGAAAGTGTAATATTGAAAAGGAGCTTAGCACTTTGTCTAGCTTCTTTTTTTATGGATAAAAACTATTGGAGTCCAGAAATGAGCCAGTCTTGTCCTCTCTGTGTCACGTCATGCTTCATCCTGTGTAGTTCGTTGTCACTGCACAACACGCAAGCCGTTCCTCCTTGTCACTGAGACCGCACTACCGGTGTGCTACTTTCATTGGAGTTGAGTAGTCTCAGCTATATTCCCAGTGACCGTTCCAAAGACCTTAACTTCTGGCTTGGTGTTTTTACCCTTTTATTCTCCCTTTCATTACTAGCCATTCTTAAAATTAAATTGTATCGCTCTTCCTTGCCGATTGATTAGCTGTTTTCAGTACAAATAGACCCCCTGGTGAAAATCCCACTTTATAGTACTTATGTCCTTGAACTGTCTCGACTCTTTTAACATTATACAATTTCCCTATTATTTCTGAAGAAATAAGAACAAAAAAAAAGAATTAAGAAGATCTCACACATATAAATAAATTAACCATCTCAGGGCTTGGCACACTCAGTTCACACTCACACTCACACTCAGAGAAAAGAATAAAGAAATAATATACTTCCAGCAGCCTTTACCTACAAGACATGGTTTAGGATTCAGAGTGATTTGCATTCAATTCTTGGTTCTCTTTAATTTCCGCTTTAGTAGAGTGAATCATTGACTGTGAAGGATTGTGTCTTCATCTCTAAGACAGAGAAAATCTACCTTATAAATGTGCTTTTATGATTAAAATGAAGCAGTACTGCCTGCTGCTCAGTGCTAGTGCAACACAAGGGATATGCATGAGAAATGGACACATTAACCTCTGACATACCGCAGTCACCCTTGAAACGGGAGCATAACCCAGCTCTGAGTGTAACTGACTAATAGTATCACAAGGTGCTTTCAAACACAATTACATGCAATAATTTTGATGTAGGATGTTACCAGTTGCAAAGGTCATGTTCATTTATATTATTTTTGTTTGTAGCATAAACCAAAAATCTGTCTTTTGAATTCTTTATCATCTAAAATGGTACAGAAAGACATTCATCTTTGCCAAATTGAGCAATTTCAGATGAAATTCTTCTGACTTATAAATTTAATAGTGAAGCAATCTTGTTACTTTTGGGGGGCATGAGTGAATCATTTGATTGGACCAATAAAATATTTTCAAGACTATTTATGTTATGACTAGTACAGCAACCTGATTTTTTAAAAATCCAGATGTGAATGCCAGTATGTAAGTCTATAGATCATTGGTCGGTGAAACTGTGGCATAGTTACAAATTTATTTAGAAGAATTGTAAATCCTAGGAAGCAATTTATTATGTGTTGAGTAGAAGTAGTAAAGTGCTCTCAAACTCATTTCCAAATTGTGTTTTAACACCATAGTGTTAACCCATAGTTAACCCATACTGTATTTACCAAATATCAAATTATAATTGTACTTTTCTGATGTTTAGAAAATGTCAGTGTCTTAAAGAGCTGTCAAGCTGAATTTAGATTATCAGGGACAAAGTGCAGGCAGCCCAGATGAGCCCTGTCTTCTGTTCTGTAGGATGGTAGATCATCCTGGAAATGAAAACAATAACATCAAAAAGTACTTTGGTAGTTTGGAATCATCTTGCTTATTTGAAGTCGTTAGTCATTATTTAAACTTGGCATTCTGATGGTCAATATTTTTAACCTAATCACATGGTAAAACTAGAATTTAAGGAATATGCAGAGAGAAAATTTACATAATAGAATTTTGATCTTTTTATGCTATTAGTCTAGTTATTTCTGTGATTTTTCACTCTTCTGCTAGTATCTTCAGCAAGACACATTAATGATACAAAAGGTACTTTGGCTTATCTCTGTGTATGTATTTGGAGAAAAAAGAGTATAACTTCATAATATTGTCTTTCTTTTTTTTATTGAATGTGTATTTTATTTTGGTAGTATGAGGAAGAAATTGTCATTTTTTTTTATTGAATGATTATTTTATTTTGGTAGTATGAGGAAGACTTGTAAAATCCATGTAAGTATGAGGCTTTTGAGACACTAGTGCTGTGCTGCTACTTCTGCCTTACTGAGTAGTGGATTTCTTAATGGAATTCTTCTTACTGGAAAGTCCCTGCGTGTACTGGGGAGGACCCTAGACATTCCTGTCTCTAAACCGGAAGGACCTATTCTGTGACATCTGCACATGTTTTGCTCTAGAGTTCAATTTCAAAGTGATTATAGCAGAAGATGTTGCAATTTCAACTGCATTTCCAAAAGTTATAGCAGTTCAGGCTTATATTCTGGGGTCTGTGGATCAGTAGCTTGACTCATTTTGCAGCTTACAGATTTGCAAGACTCCAGTTGGGCAGGAGGAGCTTTGGTTTTCATAGATTGAGTTCTGGTACTTCACAGAGATTGGAAAATGGTTGCTTTCTGTGAGCAGCTGGTGTTGTCTGTAACTTCGCTCTCAAATCCATTGTTTAATAGTTCCGATAGTTCTTAGCTTATTTGTTCATAACTAGTGCGTATGTGGAGACTCTGTTGTGATCCATATATGCAACAGTATGTGAGCATTCATACTGAGCTTCTATTAGGAAACTGAGTCATTACTATATGAAAGAATGAAAATAATTTTATAACTTTATTACTTTTATGGATACATTTCAAGTAAACCTTTCAGTTTGATATTAATTTTAAGTGCATGTGTGACAACTATTCCAAGTAAAGTGAACAAACACACAAATGTGCCAAGGATTCATAGCAATGGCCGGAGATTATGCATGAGTACTCTTAGAAGAGAAGTATCAAAAATCACAATTGGCTGAGCCTGAGTAATGATTCCTTGGAAGTTGGAAACAGCAGCATATGAGTGTTTTGTGAATGCCTTAAACTTTGATTGAGGAGGGCGCCTCAGAGCTGAGGCCAGGCTGCCTATGGCGATTTGCACTCTATCAGACCTTTCTCTTTTTTGAGTAGTTAATACCTGCTTCTGCCAGAAAACCAGATCAAAGCATAGCAGGGAAGATTAGTACATTGGTTTTATCAGCCGTTTTCCAGCTACAGCTCTTAGAAAGCTGATAACAGGGTGGGGGTGAAGTAAATCATCTGCTTTCAAACTCCCCGCAGCGTTTTCATCTTGATTTGTTTAAGAACCTGGGAGGAACACATCTTCCTTGCGGACACCTGGTCAGTCCCCTCTCCTTCCCTGTCAGGGTTGCAAGCATTTAACTGGTAATCACTGCTCTGACTCTGGGCACTTGGGTACCATGTTTTCTTTGCTTCTGACTTGGCGACCGCTGTGTCTCCTTCAGCACCTGATGCTCTGCCCACCATCTCCCTTGGCTTGGATTTGCTGCAGAAGACTTTCTGGAGGCTTGAGTTGCTCTCACTGTTATCCAGGCGATGTGCTGCAGCTTCTGCGCCCTCTCTCCACAGACCACCCAGCTTCTGCAGTCTGTCTGCTTTCCTCCTCCAAGGCTGCTCTTCATGTCAAGGGCTTCAATAAAGCAAATCTTACTTGGCAACAGTTGACAACTGAAGTCAGAATCATAGCTCTTGAAGATTAAAAAAGAAGAGAGAGACCTTAGCAACGATGGCCTCCTCCTGTCTCTTTTATTCAGCGTATTTACAACTACAATTTTTTTTAAAGGCAGGAGGTAGAATCCCGGTCTCTTGACACTCGACTATTGTCCTGATTTCTCCATAACAAAATTATGCTCTGGCTACCTATGAACACAGTAATTCCTCAATGGTTCCCTTTTGCCTTTTGACCAATGAAGATTTCCTGAATAGACTTTTGAAGAAATATAAGACTATATGAGATGTTACATGTGATATATTCTCTAAAACACATGCATACATTGTGTCTCTAACATTTCTTATATCTGTACAGTCCCCAGGAATGTTCAGAACTGTGGGATGTGTTTACCATAGAGCATAACACTTAAGTTTTACAGTGATCGTGCAATAATTATTTATGCTCATGTCTTGTTGCTTTGGAAGGTCGGTGCAGGCTGTGTTATGGTAGACTGTAAAGTGCATCGACCCTTGAGTCCAGCAGTGATGGTGCAGTTGTCACACACGTCCAGGGCATCTCAATTGCAAAGGTGCTGGCATAGGTGTCTCTTTCCTTGACGTAATGATTATTTCACAGAAACGGAGTCGTTCCCTCAAGAACCAGTGACCTTTTCCCCACTATTCCATCACATTGGAAGAAAGTAATATAATTCTTTGTGTTAAAATATAATGGTGTTAGTTTTAGGATAGTTCAGATTATAGTATAGCTGAACTTTACATTTCCATATAATCACTAGGAAATAAGAATGGTCCAATAACACTTGAAGTTTAAATAATAAAGAAAATCGATTTTTTTTCCTTCAAATATAGTTTTAAAGCCTTTTCCGTGAAGCTTTACTGGATTTCCTTTCTAAATAATCTCCAGTTTGTGCTCATGCTCTATTCCTGTGCACAGTTTTGAGGTACAGTTTTGTATTTCTGAACTTCTGTTATGCCTGAAATATTGAAGTTAGTATTAGAACTGTACTCAAGGTTTTAAGGATTGCCCATAGCCACAGTCCCAAAACCAGAGATAATTATGTTCTTTTTGTTTGTTTGTTTGTTTGTCTTATACTCCTTTTTTTTCACTTTTTCAAATACATTTTTATGAGTTCATATTAATTTTGCCAAATTTTGGGTTCCAGTGTGGTGTTGTTGTACACGCGTACAACATTTTGACCATTTCCAAGCCTCCTGTTGCCTTTCCTTATACCCTGTCCCCTCTTCCTCCTCTGCCTTGATCTAGTGTCCAAGGATGTCTGCATATAGTCCATTGTTGAATCTGTGCCTCGCTTGGTGGTTACTTGTCCAGGGAAGTTGATTTGTGAATTATTAACAGCCAACTATTAAAGGAAAAGTTACACAGTTTCAAAGACCATGGGTTTTTAGATCAAATG
>NW_022900926.1:8984103-8997661 GCF_012274545.1 Fukomys damarensis | reverse complement strand
GTTTGCTGGACTGGATATGGAACCCAGGACCTCACATGTGCTTAGGCAAGCTGTCTGTCATAGAGCTGGTTTTCCAGCTCTTTTCCTTTTTGCTTTTGAGACAGGATCTCACTAACTTGGTCAAGCTGACCTGGAGTTTTTGATCATCCTGTCTCAGCCTCCTATATAGTTGGGATTATAGCTGTGTGCCACCCCATGTGTTTATCTGGTCTTTTCCTAACTAACTGGCCTTGTTGGCTTTAGTACCTCAAAGTCAAGCCTTCTGCAAGCTGCTACTAAATTAATTTCCTTTCAGTAGACTTTGGCACATCACTCTCTTCCCAGATGTCCAGGCTTCTCCAGTAATAACTCCTAGTATCCTGTGGGGTAAAATGTAACCTTTTTGAGTGTCTTTAGTTTTACCTGCCTGTTTCTCCTCTTGTGTTTCAACTGATTTATGTGGATACATCCATCAGAACCTATCTTAAAACCCTGGATAAAGACCCTGTGTTACTTAGTCTCTGGTTTCCTGACTGTTGGGATTGTCTGTGTTTTAGCTTTGTTTACAGTGTCCCATGGTACTGCCTGACACGTTAGATCTACGGGCTTTCTAAACATGCCCCCCAGCACAGGATCCATTTATTCTTCTCCTAGATCTTTTACCAGACTGCTTTGCCTAGTGCTGCCACAGAAATAGGTGCACAGATTAACATTGTCCTTGGAGCCCTTATTACAATTACTCGTGTGGTTTGGATTTATGTTGTGGAATGAGTTTGCTTCGAAGAGAATGACATGTAGGGAGCATTTTTAGATTTATTACTTACAGTATCCCATAATTCTTCTGTAAAAGTCATGGTGGAAAGTAGTGTTCCTTCCTACCAACAGGTGTGCTGTTTGCTTCTGATTTTGAGCGCACAGTCTGCTTGTTAGTGTGTAATAATGGACAAATTGATGAACCTGACAAGGGAACCAGTTAACTTTTTTTGCAGATAATTAGCAATTTCTTTTGTTATAAGATTGATAAACCCTTGAATTTTGGAGCTAAATTTCAGAGACTGTTTCTTTAAACTGTGGTTCTTTTACCTAAGAGTGTAGAGTCCCAGCTCTGGGACTCTATGGAAATAGTGAGCCCCTTAGCTTGGTCAGTATAAGGTGCTTATTACCGGGTGCTTCTTGCCCTCCAGTTTTACTTGATGAGGACATTAGTGATTGAGGAGATTGTTCTTTCTGCGTGTGCCACCACTGATAGTGCATTGTATATGATTTCATCTGGATCATTGCTTTTGATGAGGACAGCAGTACCGGAAATGACTGGCGAAAACCACCTAATAGATGAAAGGTCTCGAGTCATCTTTGCTAAAAGTGCACATTTACATGTTATCGATGAGAAGCAAACGATAAGACTAATAATGATAATTCCTTCCAGAATGCTAATCCTACACTTCCGTTTTCTACTAAAGCATGGAAAAAAACTTGAGTAACATCCCACGATATTGTAAATGCTCCAATTTAATTGATTGATAA
Organism: Fukomys damarensis; assembly: GCF_012274545.1. Taxonomy (NCBI): domain Eukaryota; kingdom Metazoa; phylum Chordata; class Mammalia; order Rodentia; family Bathyergidae; genus Fukomys; species Fukomys damarensis. The sequence continues at coordinate 8,996,158 of NW_022900926.1, read as the reverse complement.
ACACTTTATCTTCAGGGAATCTGTAGCAAGCAAAGAATAAAATGGTAATATATGCACGTGTATCAAAAATGTTTTACTTTAGCTGGCTACAATTAAAGGAATACTTCGTGCTGCAGATGAAGGACTGATTTAAATTTAAGTGATTGGTTATTGTATAGTACTTTAACTCGAGCCACTGAGGTTTAGAGATTGTAAAACAAATGAATTGTTAAGAATAATTTTACTGTTCACTGAGGCACAGTGATTATTACAGAATAATGACTTTATTTTTAATGCAGTTGGCAAGTATAAATAAGCTCTTTTTCTATTTGTGATGCTTTATCTTTCTGAATATGGACCCCGTGAACAGAAAAAGTTGAAATTACAAGTATTTCTAATAGTTTTCTGTCATCTTCCATATAAATTTTAATGATTCTTTCAGTTTCTTTGCATATGATGCTTCATCCCCTGTGGAAAATATGTCCCTTTGTGCTCAAAAATGGGTGATGATGGGGAGTTAGTGACAAATGTGTGTTAATTGGAGCCACCACCATCATCAACTTAATAAGAACATCTGGTGATATGTTTTCCACTTTTAAAAAAATTGAACTATGAAGCAAACTGTGTTTGTGTGGTTCCAGCAGTGATGGTGCAGTTGTCACACACGTCCAGGGCATCTCAATTGCAAAGGTGCTGGCACAGGTGTCTCTTTCCTTGACGTAATGATTATTTCACAGAAACCAAGTCGTTCCCTCAAGAACCAGTGACCTTTTCCCCACTATTCCATCACATTGGAAGAAAGTAATATAATTCTTTGTGTTAAAATATAATGGTGTTAGTTTTAGGATAGTTCAGATTATAGTATAGCTGAACTTTACATTTCCATATAATCACTAGGAAATAAGAATGGTCCAATAACACTTGAAGTTTAAATAATAAAGAAAATCGATTTTTTTTCCTTCAAATATAGTTTTAAAGCCTTTTCCGTGAAGCTTTACTGGATTTCCTTTCTAAATAATCTCCAGTTTGTGCTCATGCTCTATTCCTGTGCACAGTTTTGAGGTACAGTTTTGTATTTCTGAACTTCTGTTATGCCTGAAATATTGAAGTTAGTATTAGAACTGTACTCAAGGTTTTAAGGATTGCCCATAGCCACAGTCCCAAAACCAGAGATAATTATGTTCTTTTTGTTTGTTTGTTTGTTTGTCTTATACTCCTTTTTTTTCACTTTTTCAAATACATTTTTATGAGTCCATATTAATTTTGCCAAATTTTGGGTTCCAGTGTGGTGTTGTTGTACACGCGTACAACATTTTGACCATTTCCAAGCCTCCTGTTGCCTTTCCTTATACCCTGTCCCCTCTTCCTCCTCTGCCTTGATCTAGTGTCCAAGGATGTCTGCATATAGTCCATTGTTGAATCTGTGCCTCGCTTGGTGGTTACTTGTCCAGGGAAGTTGATTTGTGAATTATTAACAGCCAACTATTAAAGGAAAAGTTACACAGTTTCAAAGACCATGGGTTTTTAGATCAAATGCAGTTATAGTAAAATCCCAGCTGAATCAGTTGTTGTCTCTTTCTTTGTAGAATTTATTTATTGTGTTTAACCATCAGCTTGTCTAAAGCGTGCCCAAGGAACTGTCTGGCAGATAAATGCACAAGATGTAGTAGTGATTTCTTTTTCACTCTCCCCTTGACCATGTTGTTTAAATTTGGATTATGAGTGTTGGATGAGTGGGTGGGCTGAGGTGGTTATTCATAGCTTGTTGGAGAAGAAAAGCTAAGGACACCCAGTTATGGGTTCCAAATCCTGGGATACTGTGCGAGACTCAAGATCACCGAACTAGGTCAGTGTGAACAGTTTCTGGTCAACTGAAGCTGTCTCCCCCAGCACTGAAGGTCATCTATTACTGTGCAACCACCCTGCCAGCCTGCATTTCAGAGGATGGAGAGGGATTTGGAGGCCTGAGCAATGTTTTCAGAGGAGCACAGTGATTGAAACAGCCACGCTTCTAAGCCCTGGCCCACCACTCCTGAAAGTACAGTTTGTCCTTTCTTCTGGGACAGTCAGGGACTTAAGTGCCATGCCTTGTCACTGCAGATTCCCACAGTAGGTAGCTAAGCAGAACTCAGCTTGGTCTTTGCTTTGTATCGTGAGTTACTGCCTATCCAGTCAAGTCTGCTCTGAGCTCTGCACAGGGCAATACTGATCTTCTGGAGGGGAGTCTGCGAGGAGCTGCCAGGCGTGGTTCATGAACCCTGAATTTACAGGATCCCGTCCCCCTTGGATGAGGACTGAGGGCACCATGGTAAGAGGTTTACAGCGACACTGAGCGACACCCAGACTTTCCTTGCATGAGTGAGACTACCATTCACAGAGACAGTTGTTTCCTGGGTACAAAACCATCCCTCTGCCATGACGATTCCAGAACTTTGATACCAGGACTGACACAGCGATCCGACAAGATCCCAGCCTGCCAGCCCATCCTGGAGTGCTGGCCTCCCACCTGTGAGCTGCTCAGTGAGAAGCCCTGTATTAGAGTGGGCCCCTGCCAGCCACCCAAGTGGGGGTCCTGTCCCACCTTCCCTCTTCTTAATGTTTTTGTTTAAATAAATAGGCTCCACTTTTGGTTAGGATTTTTTAATGATCTTACAACATGGTATTTCATGTTTATTAAATTATGTAATTTAGGCTAATTTTGATATATATATTTATACATAGTGAGAAGCCCTGTATTAGAGTGGGCCCCTGCCAGCCACCCAAGTGGGGGTCCTGTCCCACCTTCCCTCTTCTTAATGTTTTTGTTTAAATAAATAGGCTCCACTTTTGGTTAGGATTTTTTAATGATCTTACAACATGGTATTTCATGTTTATTAAATTATGTAATTTAGGCTAATTTTGATATATATATTTATACATTTTTGTGCATTGTGAGCATATATTTTTATTCTCATTTTTATTATGGGCATCAGGGACAAAATGAGGAAGAAAGTAACCCCTCCACACCACGCATATTGGTCTTTATAGAGCATCAGATATGAGACAGGAATTGAAGAGAGGAGATGCAGTGCTCCATGATACTAACTGTCCCAGTGCTTTCTATTCTGACGGATTGGTTATAGACATAAGCTCCATTTTTGTCCATTGAAAGATACTTTGTGGCTGGCATATGAGCCACAGACTTTAAAACCCTCCTGAAACCCTGCGTGTACTGAGTTCTTACTACTGATGATTTGTTATTTTGTGGGAGCACATTAACATGTAGGTATTTTTGTCTCTGCTTGTTTCTGAAAACTTAAGTGTGAAAATCAGTACTTAGCCAGAATGGCTGCCTGGGATCTCTTTCCTAAAGATACAAACCCCAGTCACGATGTGGAAGCCTTCACCGGCCTAATTTTCCCACCTCTAGATTTCGTCTCCTTGGAGGTTAGGGTTTCAACACACGGATTTCCATGAGACACAGACATGGAGACTGTAGACCGTTTAAGGTTTTAAAAAGTTTAACGTCTCTAAAATACCCACTATAATGAATTTTATGACATCTTAGGGAATAAAATGTAGCTTCAACCTTAAGCTTGTGGTGCAGGACGCAATCTTGGAGGGTAATTCTACTGAGTTCACCTACATTGGACACTGTCACAGCAAACAGTTTTAAAGGGCAAGGCAGCGGTGCCAGACTCTTACCAGGGTTTCAGTCCTGGCCCTGCCCTTCAGTGATTGGGTGACCTTGGGGAAAACCTGAGCTTCTCTTTGCTTCTATATTTTCCTCAGGAATAATAGACCCTTCACACAGAGTTGGTTTAAGGGCCAAATGAATTACTATTTGAAAACAATTGAAATAAATTCTAACATATAGTCAACCATTACCTGAGTTTGTTAATAAAGGCAAACAAAAACTATAAGGTGCTTATATTTATAATTATTTTCCTGAAAATTGGTCTAAATTACAGAAATTAATGATTCCACCTAACATAACATGTGCCTCTTAGCCCTAGCACTTAAAATAGCCCAGTCCATCCTACAGCATGCAGTTCTTGTGGATATAATTGATAGGCAGGTTCGATAATCAACTCTATAGACCTCTGAGCATATTCAGACTTGGGGTCCTATGTGAGCATGGCAGTTTCTCTTGGCTTCATTTGTATTAATTACAGGATATGACTATTAGTGTCTGCTTACCTACCTAGCAGGTCTTCTGCTGGAATCAAATGAAATAATGTAGATCAAACCAGTATGTCAACTGTAAACTGTAGATTTGCTTTTCTTACTCGCTATGGTGTACTTATTTAGAGCATTTTACAGCTCTTTGGCTTTTGATGTAAATCTATAATTTAAAAAGTCCATGTGGAAATAATAGGAATATGTGTGTGTGTGTGTATGTGTGTGTGTGTGTGTGTGTTTTGCCATTTGCATGACTTTGACATCGGTATTTAAAATAGCAAACTGCTCATCTTTTTCAAAATTGTCTTTAATGTTTCTTCTTAGCCACGGCACACTTAACAGACCATTCTAAATAACACCACCTTCATCATATATTTTACTAGTTTTTCTTTAGTCTTCAACCCAGGAAGCATGTAACCTATTTTTCTACCAGCAGCAATTATTTTCAATTATGCTTTCTTAATTCACTTTCCCCTGTCTCTTAGCAATGTGAGGGGCAAATTTTATAGTTTTTGGTCACTTTCGAAAGTTATCAAAATTTCTGTTCCATTGAATCCTACATCCTCGTATTTTCCATTTTAATCCCCTCTCCTCACTTGGCCTTGCAGCTTGGCTGTTGAAGAAGAGGGTTCAGTATGTAGTCATCTGTTTCTCTTCTACCCAGAATTGAGTTTGGAAAGCAACATAAAGGGCAGGGATCTTTTTCTGTCACTGGATAAACTGGCTGTGACAGAGACCTCCTAATCTTGCTCTGACTACTTCTTCTATAGTTGTTTGCCTCGCTGCAAAGCTGCGTTAATGGTATTTGCTCATAGCTGGTGGCTCGATTTCCAGGTGGAGTGCAGCACTCTCTTCCCTCCCAGCCCCTTTCTGTCCCATTGGAAATTGGCAGCTGTGTTCTTTCTGGACTGAAATGATCTACAATTCTGGCCCTGAGCGGAAGTGATGTCTCACCTAGATGCTTCCTGGGGAGAAAGACCACAGTGTTACCTCTGGGCTCAGGTGGCAGGGAAGCTGACATCCACTTACCTGGCTTCTCCTGACTTCAAGTAGATGGCCTGGTAAATGTTGAGGCAGTTTTGGTTTTGTTGTCACACCCATTGGTAAGTGAATCTTAAAATAGATCATATTAAAACAATGTACCAGATGCGTGAAACTTATCACTTCTTAGTTATTTAGATGCATTTGATTAATATTTATGCAACCAATGTTATTTTTACTCTGTTGAATTTTTGTGCTGAAAAATATTGCCCAGTAGAGTGCTGCTGTACATCTCTTGGCTGCACATTTACGGCATCCATCTTGGTACCTTGAATTGGCCCTGGTGAGGGTATTTCTGTTTCTGAGACCACAGACCATGGTCTCCCCCTACTCCAGCCACATGCTGGATATTTATTAGCAGACCTGGGGCTTCCTGCATCCCTGTTTCTTGCAGTCTTGCTGCTGTAGACTACACCTGGAAGTGCTCCTCCGCCTCCAATCTCTGCACTGAGGAAAGAACTGCCTCTTCTGTTACCAACCTGGGGTCCCTGTGGAGGAGCAAGTCCCTGATTGCCTGACAGGTTGGAGGAAGGGAAGTGTGGCAGTCTCGCTACTGCTCTTCTCTGGTCCTTGGGTGTTGCCTAGCCCAGCTTCCCTGCTGAAGATGGGCCCAGGTGTTATCCGGAGTTATGTGAGTCATCTAGAATGTAAAGTCCTTAGAATATTTTTTCCACCTAATTTTGGAACTCAGTCCCAATGTTTGGAAAAGACAGTGAGCATTATTTCATAGTAAAATTTTATTTCATAAGGTAGATTTTTTGCTTCCCATTTACTTTGATATGTAAATTATAATGGAAAAATTGAATATTCCTGTTATTTAAGTAGCTACCCTTTAACTGTTTTCCAAAGTGACTAAGAGTTACTGGGTGCTGGGGAAAGCATTGGTCCTTTATATCCCTCTCTCTTGCCTTCTTAGCTCAACCTCTCTGTGTAGCACTGCGGTTGGGTCAAGTTTGGGATTTGCCTTTATTAAAACATAATTTGAATAAACTCTATTCTTAAGGAAGCTAATGTTTTCTTTTGTATATGAGGGTCTAACACTCTTCAGCAGAATGCAATCTGGAGCCAAGGCTGGTGTGCATGCCTGCAATCCTAGCTGCTTTGTAGGCTGAGGCAGGAGGATGGCAGGTTTGAAAAAATAACACAAAGAGATGGGGAAATAGCACCTTGCTGAGTTTAAGCCTCAAGTTCCAGGTAATAAAACAGAAAGAAAAATAGAAATGAAAACAAAAGGAAAAAACCCAAAATACATAGAACCCATCTCCTCCTGGGAAAATACAGCCCTGGCACAAATTTATTCAGAGGCAGTAATTTCATCTTGAATTTGTCACAGGGAAAATGCATTGGAAACTGGATATAAACTTGGTGTATCAACAACTTTGTGTTGCAGTATAACTTTCACTGTGCTGTTTAATTTTTCATCCATAAAATTGGTAAGAAATCCTAGCCTAGAAAGTAATATCTGACTGTAATAGCGAGCCGTACAGCAGTGCGGGACCCACAAAGAGCACATTTGGCCGCATCTGTCCCTGGACCCGCGGAGAGATTTCTCAGGTGAGTAACCCCAGTACTGGATCCTAGGCTGGGTCGTGTCAGTCTTGCTTATGGACGCCGGGAAATAATTACTCCACCATGTAAGCGCCCAACTTGAAGCTGTCCTTAATTGCAGAACCTACACTCCTGAGTCTCACGGAATTTATATAAAGCAGATGAACATTGGCGGTGAAGCACCCGTTGGTTTTTTGTTTTTTGGTTTTTTGTTTTGTTTTGTTTTGTTTTTGTTTTTTGTTTACTTTTTATTTAAGTATCGTTAATTTTCCAACCAACGACGATTCCGCAGGTTTGATGAAATTCATAGGTCAGAGGCCTTCTGCTCAGTGAGATACCCACTAGGCAAATGTGGTAGTTTAAAGGGAAATAATACTAAAACACTTCTTCCGGCGCCCCGGCTGCATTTCAGATGCAAGAGCACTGCTAGTGGCCGCGGTGTCGGAGCGGTGGAGCGTTTCCACCTGCAGACGGTTCTTTTAGACACCATTGCGCTGGAGACTGAGAGCTCGGCACTTACTGTACCTGCTCTGTGATGACCGTACATGCATTGCAGCTCGGTTTCCCTGCCCTAAATATCTTCCTCCTTCAGAATTGGTGACGATGTATTTTGTAAGAAGAGCATAATGAAAATAAACTCTCTTGATATTTGTAATGTAATGTTCCACCTGTGTTATGTACCAGCTCGAACATTGTCATTTTTAACATTTCCCCTCTTGAAAACATCCCCTCAAATCGATGAAACCTATTGAACAATCGGTGTGAATATTGATTTCTCCTTTTACATCTTTAATCTTGTGAGCCAGAATAAAAGAATGAGTCATTTAATAGGATTAAATAGAAATTGCAGTTTATTTTGAAATTTTATTTTAAGTGTTGAGTTTGACATAGCACTAGACAGATCTTACACTGGGGCAGGCATAAAATATAAAATATAAAATAAAATCCAGAGGCTTGACAGAGGTTGCAGATCAGAGAGATAAAAAGAAATGATTGCTATCCGCGATGAACTATGGAGTAGGGACATCAGCCTGTAACAGAAAAGAAAGCAAAGCTAAGGAAATACCAATCAGTTTCGTTACTTAGAAAAAAAATTTGATTTTGACATTTTAGAGCACTATACCATTAACTGTTAAACTATTAAAGCAGTAGCCGTGTGTCTTTAGAATAATTCAGTTAACGTCATTTTTTCAGTATCTTCGAGCATTTCAAGTTTCGGTGACAACATGCTTTAATACCGGAATCAAGCTGAGAATGTAGTGTGTTTTGAAATAATGTTCGCGTCACTTGCTTGCAAATTCGTTGCAGTAGTGGTTGCATAAAACTTTAAAATGGTGGCAGACTGGAAAAGCGCTGTCAGAAGTGAGCAGGGCGCAGGGAACTCCGGAGGGATAAATGCGTCTGCTCCCCAGCTCGAAGGGGGCGAGCACTGGGGTGCGTGCGGCTCAGCCTTGCTCAGCCCGTGCCTTCCTGACCTGCAGACTCGTTCAGACTGCGTGCCACCCCCACACTGCCAGATGGGCACAGAAAGACCAGGCCGTGTCCCCGTTTCTGCGGCCGTCCCTACTGCTCGTTTCACCGTGTTTGCCTTGCGCAGCTGCAGCGAGACCCTCAGTGTTGTCTCTGCTCGGCCTTGGCCGACCCGTAAGCAGCTTTCTCCTCACAGTTCTCAGAATAAGCGTCTTTAGATCACAGCTCAGATTAGCTCGCTCTGCTGTCAGCCTGCTCTGTGACATTTAGAACATTCAATCTCTTTCTTATGAAATAGAAAGGGGGACTTGAAAATTATTTTTCAGGAATCCATGTCACGAAAAGTGTAGTCCAGAGAATACTTACCTGAAAAGATGCTCTAAATTATACAAGTTGATACCTATTTATAAAATTCAAAGATAGACAGCAATAAAGTACAGTGAAACTCCTCCTTCGTTTTGTTTTACTCGCTTCAGATTGGACCCCCGTCATGGTCACTGCTAGTAGTTGGGCGTTTATGCTTTAAAGACATTTTTGGTTGGCCACGTTTATGTGCTTTATCTGTGTAGCGATTAGGGAATGAGAGTTTGTGTGGATGTCTCGGAAGCAAGTCGTATTCTTTTTTTTCTTTTTAACTGTGCAAAATGAAAAGGGAAAAATAATGCTTTAAGTTGAAACTTCCACTGCTAGAAAAGTAATACAGTTAGACTTTTTATGGCCTTTTCCTAAAGATTTATGGTTTTCACCTAAATGGATGAAAATTGAAAATACATTGAATCGTTCTTCTACCTCGTACTTCCAGCTGTTCTTCCTTTCTCTCTCTCTTCCTGAGGATTTAGTTGAAAGGACATATTTTATTTCCAAGGAGAGAAACACACACACACACACACACACAGCCCTTACTCAGTAATCCCATGCAAATGTGACATAAATAATGAAGTCACCACCGAAATACGGAAATGCACAGGGAGTGAGAGCCATGCATAGCCTCCTTCTCTCTTTCTGTACAGGTACATTGATGGCTGTCACATGGGACATGTGTGTGTATGTGTGTGTGTGTGTGCGTGTGCAGGCCTCTGCGTGCGTGTGCAGGCCTGTGTGTGTGTGCAGTAGTCATCGGAACAGTAACGCGTACCTTTTGGTCTCCCATCCACGCGTTGTGAAGAGCTTCCTTTGCTGGGTGCAGCCACCTGCTCTCCTGCTTCTCCTGCCTCTCGGTACTGCCCTGCTGGCGCCCTGCTGTGCTGCTGTCCCTGGGGCTGTTACAGTGTATGGTACGGCTTCAAGGATGGGGTGCCCTCGCCATGTGCTCCAAGATGCCCTGCAGCTATTACCGCCTTGCTTGTTGCTCAGTGGGCAAAGGTGTTGGAAGCCCTGCACACCCCTGCCTCAGATGGCCTCCCTGTGGCTTTCCCAGCTTCCCTTCCTGCCCTTGATAGGCTCTTCTCATAGCAGCCTGCTCCTTTACAGTGCATGTGAAAGGACAGAAATCGAGGAGCTGCCGGGACCCTGCAGTGGCTTCTTCTGCACAGACTCAGCACCACGCCAGGCTTCTCATTCCACACGAAGCTGGTTGGTGGCTGCTGTACCCTCCCTCGCCCTACTCCTTAATTACGGACTGCTTGGAGATCATCCCTCTTTCCATGTCTCTGAGCTTGCTGTTCCTTCTGCGGGAATGCTGTGTCCTCCCCTTGCCAGACAGGCCTTTGTTCTAGCTTCCTTCCTTGGAGGTTGGCTCCGTCCTGCGGGGTACTTTGGTCACCCTGTGTTTGGTTTTGATGTTTACTCCATAGTCCAGTATTTTTCACCGAGGCAGTTTTTCTCATGTTATTCCTCTCTTGTACTTTTAGATGCTCACTATCTAAGGACCATGAACATATACTACGCCAAATTCTTCAGTAGACAAAGAAACTAAAATTTTAATTTAATGCTCGTCTCCTTTATTGTTTCCCTCCAATTATCTTGAGTTTTGTGATCAGTATCTCTTCTATTAAGATGGACAACTCAGGAAATTTAAAGGAGCGAGATTAGTCAATAAGCCATGCATGATGAATTCTGCTGTCAATGTATAAATATTTTGATCTTTTTATAACATAGTCAGATGGAGATTTTAATTATTGCCTTGCTTAACTTAGCCTTATGTAATTGACTCTTTATTATAAAAATTTCAAGACATTTCCTTTTAGTTTTGTATGGCATAAAATATTTAAAAATAATATAGTGCTTTATAAACAGACATTTTTTTTTGTACTTGGATCCTAGTGCTTGTGAGGCAGGCAGTGGAACCACTGAGCTAAATCCCTGGCCCCATAAAAAGGGATTATTTTAAAAAATAAAATTTAAGTTTAATTATAAAGAAAATCTATTTTCAGACAACTTCTTAGCTGTGTGCCTCTCCTCAAAATCACCTTGTTTTTAACTCTGAGTGATACTAATTGTTTTCTCAATAAAATATGTTCTGTTCATTTTTATTTGTGCCTAGGTTCACTATGAATATATGACCAGTAAATCTGAGATTTCTTTACAAATCTTCATATTTTTGAGACTTGGAACTGTGAATTAGAATACTTTATCAAAGATTTTTGGTTTTTTGGGGATGACATGCAATATAGAAAATAGTGGACTGTGAAAACTTGATTTAACTTAATGTAAAGGGAGTGAAAAGCTTGCATTTTATTTTACCAGTTTCTCTCAGTGCTTTGTAAGTCATAGGGTGGTGAAGATATTGATTATGACATTGAGTTCACATTAAATTTAAGTGAAGAAAGAGACTTATTATCTCTTTTAAGTATTTGTTGCTTGTTATTAAATTTTGAATTTAAGAGTACGACACACTCCACAAATGTGTACCAGCGTTTGTACTGAGACTTGCGTGATCTCCGTAAATATGTAGAAGACCCGAGCAGTGTCTAAATCTTCCTCCAGTGCTGTATACACCGGTGTACAGTGCAGATTCCCTCACTGGCTGCCTAAGAGCCGCGATGTTTAGGTGTGCTCTCAGATGCTGAGGCTTTTCTGATAAGATCCCAGTTCTTCAATCAGTTTATTGCTCACTTGCTGCCACACTGACCTTCTTAAATTGCAAATCAATCATGGTTATCCCAGTTGTAAAACCCTTCAAAGCCAGAATAAAGAACCCACTCCTGTTTGCCCATGAAAGTCTCTGCAAGAGAAGGTCCTGTCTTCCTACCTCTCAGTCTTAAGGCTCTGTTCAGTTCTTCCTAACTATACTGCAGGGCCAAGCACTCATGATGTTCCCTGTTGTTATTCTTTTGCAAATGGACATTGTATGGTCTACACTGCCTTCTTTTTCATTGTTTGCTTTGTATCTTGAAATTCTGTGCTGGAGTCATTTCCTTTTTTCAGTCACTGTCTGCTTTCCCAGTGGACAGTAGGTTGCTATCCGTTTCCCGTGTCCTGATATTGCCCGTTCATGTCGTAGACTGGTACCTTCTCCAAGTTGTGTCTGTCTTTCTGTCCAGTTTCCCATCCCTAGACTGGAACGCTCACTGTGTGCTCACTAAGTCCTAGATCGGTGTTTCTTTGGACCAGAGAATCACACAGAGGTCAGTTCCTCCGCAGTCCTTCCTCTTCTTCCAAGAGGAATAATGTTCCTGTCCTCTGAACGCTTTCCTCTTTCTCTCTATTTCATCACAGATAACTGAGCTATAGTTATTTCGCACTCTGTCTGTTTCTCCTGTCTCATTGTCCTCTTGAGGACAGGAACCAACATGTAGGTATTTCTTGCTATCAAATATTAGTCAATCATATTTTATATGTTCCATGGATTTTTGATAGATTTGTAGCTATTGTTTAAATTTTTGAAAATACTACTTATACAGGCTTATATATATAT
>NW_022900926.1:8938363-8984073 GCF_012274545.1 Fukomys damarensis | reverse complement strand
ATTTTTTTTAATTTTAGCGGAGTATATGATAAAAAAGTGAGTTCCACCTACAGATTTATTTTTCATGCAAAGAAAAGGAACTAAAGGAAGAAGACAGCATTTTAGGACCATTCCTCTAAGTATAGAGCTAAATGTGATTTAAACCGGGTGTGGTGGCACATGCCTGTAATGCCAGCACTGGGAGTCTTAGGTAGGAGGATCCTTGTGAGTTCAAGACCAGCCTGGGTTACATAGTGAGTTCCAGGTCAGTCTCAACTATATAGTGAGACCCTGTCCCACAAAACACACACCAACACACACACAAAAAAATCTACGTGATTTGTTAATACTTAAATGGACGGTACGTAATATCAGGGTGAAGGTTAGGCAGATAAAATGTCTCCTTCAGTCACTGGAAAAGGCCTTTGGCCATCATAGACTAGAAGTTTTTGACTGACCGTCTCTTCTAGACCACCCAAACCACTTTAGGTTGCTCTCTGTTCTTCACCCTCTTTAGTAAAGGAGCCATCTGAGCATTATGTCTCTCACTTTCCCACACTTATAAATCTTACCAATAAAATTAAGGTTTTTCTCTCCTCCTCTACTCCTATTTCTACTTAAAATACAGCTCTATGCCAGTCCTTTTGTTTTATATGGGTAAGAAAATTGTTCTATGAATCAGACACATTTGAAAGACAGGTATATTTCCAAGCCTCTGTCATGTACCAAGAATTCCAGAGATTTCTTTCTTAGTGTTGTAATTTCTTAAATTCTGATTCCAAAAACCTATTTTTATTGATTGCCAGACACCTGGATAAATTGAGCATTCTACAAAACTAATATTGGCTTTGTATGTGGAAATGTTACTTTCCTTCTTTTGTTGACAGACTTTACACCTCTTAATAAGCTAGATAACATTTTTTTTTGCCTCAGAGTTTCTAGTGAGAAAAATTCGTACTGTTCCATCTGTTGCTGATTTATGACAAAGCAGTATTTTAAATACATTACCAAATATCAGAATTGATGTTTTTCAATGAAGTAATTGAACTGTACATTTGTAGTTTATTGTATTTTTTTAATCAAGCATATAGATATGCACACATGCATCCATTTTATGTGTTTTATTTTTGTACCAGGGATCGAACTTGGGTCCTTCTGCTTGCAAGGCAGGTAGTAGAATCACTGAACTAAGTCCCCAGCAGCCCTGCACCCATTTTTTTAAGTGAGGCTAAGATAGCTACACTATTGTGGTGTCAGGATATCCTTTAAAATTTCCCACTGTTTTCTTCTGAAGAAATAGACTGAAAGTTTATTATTTCTTGTTACTTATTTTGAATTTGGGTTAAACTTTTTAATAGCTAAGATCACTATGATCATAAATTATATAATCCCAAATCATATTTGCTTAAGATATAACTGTCTTTGACCATTTGGCCTGTGAAATAAGGCAGGAAATAAAGTTCATTATCTTTGTATTCCTAAATTAAAGCAGGAGTATACAAACTAGCTATTCTAATGAACTCTGTGTAAATATCTGTCTCACCATCTCTACCCTCATCACTGTAAAGAAGAATGATACGTTCCACAGTAATTCTTAAACCAGTGTGATGTATTTTGAGAGTTCTGGTTTAGAAATGGTTTGGACAAAACAGTTGTTTATTAATTTGTTTGCATGTATGGTGTCATAGCTTAAGTTTAGCATCTTGTTGAACCTTACCTGGCCTGGACAAGTCCGTTTAGGTTACCTGTTTAGTGCAGTGAACCACTTGGATGACATAAAGCTTGCTTATCCCTAGAAGTGCATTTTGTCAGGAGACTCTGTGGGGAACAGATATTTACTGTGACGGAACATGTAGGTTGAACTACTAATTTCAAGTTTCTTAATTGCTCCACATGATTATAAATGAATGCTTGGGCGTCGTTTAACTTTGGCAGGGAGCAGGATTGCTGTATTCATTTGAAAGCATCTTTTCGGATATAGTTGTGCAAGGTAGGTGATCTGTTTCTGCTGTGTGGAAGATTGGACTGTTAGTGCTAAAATTTAAAAGGTTCTGCTTGTGGACTGCAGGAAGACAAATGGCACATCTCTGGAAGCAAGGAAAAATAGTACTGTAATTCAGTGTCACGTTGATAGAAATAGAAACCTTAACCAGTCATCTTTTATTTTTGGTTCAGACAAGTGACTATAAATTACAACCCAGATGGTGGAGCTATGTAGTAAGGATGCAGAAATGACACTTTGCTGATGAATTTTTTGCTACCCTTTGCTTCCCACCTTCATTTTTATAAAAATTTTTGTGGTCTAAATTGCTTGCTTATGTATCAAAGGGCAGATACATAGAATGAAAAATGTATTTGGTGGCAGTTTTAGATCTTGGATTATTTCAGTAAACTTTTGTAACATTTTCTTCATCTAATTGCCTTTTTTAGTTTTTCTCATGTCTTGCTAAATTCAGATCTAAGACAAATTAAGTTGTGCTGTGAATAGTGGATCCTGCTCAATTTATTTCTGAATACATATTTTAGAGGCATTTAGAAGACTGTTATCCTCTGCCTGCCTGCTTTGGAATGGAAAAGCCCCTGAAGAGATCAGTGGATTAGCACATCTTGTCCTTCGGGCTCTGGTCTCAGGCAGCTTCCCGTACTTACACTGTGAATTGAAGTGAAAAGCGACTCATTTAAGGGTAATTTAGGGCTAGGGGTATGAGAAATTAAGAATAACAGACGTGCGGTTTTGTGGCGCTGAGTTTCCTGCAGTTCGGAAAAGCCGAGGGTGCTTCCTCATGCCCCCAGCATCCAGGTCACTGACGCTGCCCCTTTGTCTCCAGCTGGGTCTCAGGCACTGCTGAAGAGGCATCAGCCCTGGAGAGAACAGGGTGGAGGGCTGGGCAGGTCCGAGCGGGAACGTGAGCAGACGTCAGTGGCTCACGGTGAAGCAGGTGCCACCGCAAGTCTGTGTCTCTGCAGATGCGCCCCGTGCACCTCCATCGGCCCGCAGGTCTCCTGTCAGTGCCTTCTGAAGACAGCGGTGTGTACCGTTTTGTCTCGTCTCAGGGGCCTCTTGATGCAGAGAGGATGCAAAAGCACGACAACTTCTTGGATTATCTTTATGGATATTACTCATTCTTAATTGAGGTTCTGGGTTTATTTTCCGAGATGAAAACTTGGGTCTGGATCATTCTTCACCACAATCTGGTTAAGAAATTATCATTTTTGATCTTATTAACCTGCATCAATACCTCTTAAAATTTAAGAGACCGCTGATAATTTTTTGCAAGTGTAAGATTTCAGGAATGACTTATGTAGTTAATAGACTACTGTTATGAGTTAAAAACTTTCTAGTGTAAGCTGAAAAATAATTATTAGTTCTTTTATTTAGATCTTCTTGACTTTTGGTGATAACATAGGGGAAAACCAACTCCCTGGATTAATTTGAAGTGTAGGAATGAACCATGCTTGCATATGAATTTTAGAAATGAGCCATTTGAAAATCTCATTTTTGGGCTCTTCCTTCAAGCAATCTATTTTGGTGTAAAAACTCAGGTGTTTTATTTTTTCCCTTAGACCTATGGTCCTGCTTTTTCGCCATTTCCTGGACACTTGCAGGTGCTTTGATTGATGTTCTGGTGTTTATCAGACAGAACACAGTATCACTCTGGAGGGGCTTTGCAGTTGGATGGATGCTTACTTGCGTCTTTTGGGTGTGCAGTCTTTTCCCATCGAATGTTGTCACCTGTGTCACATATTCTGCTGGCCGCTCTCATCCCGTAGGCAACTGGTAATATGATCCTCAGTATCTTTTTGTAACCAAAGCCCACTGATACTATATTCAAGAATATTTGGTGACATTGTACATTATATGTGCATTCTAAAAAAGGCTTAAGTTACTTACTACTCCTTCACTGTAAGATAGAAAGATGACAGATAGACAGACAGACAGACAGACAGATAGATAGATAGATAGGACTGTGTGGATGTACCTGTGTGGGTACTCCTATAGCCAGGTGTTGCTCTTAGAGTCTCTGAAGCCCTAATTATTCCATTCAGAGTATAAAATATTGATAGAAGTTTTCATAGCAAGAGTCTTCAAGGCAAATAACTAATTTTGATTTCCTATGCATTTGTAGACATGGAAGTGCAAAGGAAAACTAAAATCTGAAGTATGAAAGGCTTTAGATGTTGAATTGATTTGGCCTTTATGATATGTCTTAACTGCCATCTCTATTAGCCATAGATCCCTGTAATTATTCTCACAGGCACACTTGAAGCCAAAGACAGTGGCCCTACTTCTCTTGCTTACATATTTTATCTATGTGCCTTTGTGATTTTACGTATATATCTCTTTCAGGAACGAAAGGAACAACTAAACATCCAATAGAAAAGAGCTAGGAAGAGTTAAGGAATCGTTAGCTTCAGAGTCTTGCGGCCCTTTTATGAAGGCATCTTCACACTTCAGTCTCTCAGAAGTGAACTATTACGTGAGCCAGTGGGCAAACCAGCCTGCATGCAGCATTTGCTGCAGAGAGGCATCTTTCTTCTAACACTGTCAAATAATCCAGAGTTGATAAAGCAGAATCCCAAGATGACAGTGCCAGGGAGGGATCCACAGGGCACCAGGGAAGCTACCTAGTTGCAAGTTGGACCTGGTCTCCTGTTTTCTCTCCCTATCTTCATCTGTATGTTCTGATAGGAATAGAACATACACTTTCCAAAGAAATTGTATTCTGGAATTTTAAGTTTCCAGATAGATACTCTTTAGATCTTCTGGGGATTTCAACGGAAATCCATGCCTGATAGTGTTATTTAACCATTCAAGGGAATTAATTATATTTTCATGATTTCTAAATTCATAAAATGAACTGGAACTTTCTCAAGGGAATGCCATTTTATTATGTCAAAAAATTTTATGAGCTAGGTAAGAATGAGCTCACTGCCTAATCCCATTTTTCCCTTGGAAGTAAAATAATGAACAAGAATCCAATGATATTTGGTAGTCATTTTCTGTAACATTTTGAAACTTTCTAACCTTGAGTTTCAAGAAGAGCCTTGATTCAGTGCTATTATGAGGGATATATCAAGTGACCACCCTCAGTGACACTGTATTTTGGAAGAGGAGACAAACATTAAACATTTCTTTATCTAGTTAATTATAGTCCAGCTTATAGAGACTTTCTCTGCATTAATTCCATGTAACTTTGGTCCAGGCCAGTGGGTAAGAAATGCCTTTGTCCTTTTGGTTTTCTTTCCTTTCACCTGTGGTCATCATCACTGGACTGCCATGCCATTTTCTTCTATTCTTCTTTGACTGTGGTGTCAGCATCTTTTAAGTTGTCCTCTCCACCTCCAAAGTCCACTGTCTTCATACTGATGACTTCATTCTGTTTGTAGAAAGGCCTTTGAGAGACCTGGCCCTCTCCACCTCGAAAATGTATCCTTCTTGTTTTACCTCCAGAAATGACTGCTTTTAGTCAAATAGATGGTGTATATCTAGCAGCCATTCTAGTTTTACACAAATGCCTCTTATATCCTACGCACAAACACCTTTTTTTACTGTACTCTTGAGAGTTCTAGTCTACCAAGCCAGCTGACTTCTAACACGTTCCTATCAAAGTTTGATTTCTTTGTGACTATTTTGCTAACGGCTTTGGCCTTTCAATAAACTCTGTTTACTTTTATCTTAGCCAATGTTTCTGGGCTTCGATCTGGGTAAATACAGTTCAGAAAACATGCCATAGTATAGATTTTGATCACCAGAAATTCATGGTGTTTATCTTATGTTGGGCCCCTAGTATCTACTTGTTGCGTTGCTCACTTCGGTTTTTTTTCTTACTTCACCTCAATTCCACACCATTTGATTCTTTCCAACTTTCAGCCACTCTTTCTTTTCACCACTCCATCTCTCATACCTGAGAAAGTTGAAGGTGCATTATTTTCACTCCCTTATTCAGCAGCCCTACCATCCCTATCTTCATGAATTTCTCTTTCTCACTTTCTCTGAAGGATGCATTTCTCTTCGGGTCGATGACCTGCACCTGCCCTTCCTCACACTAGCAGTTATAGTTTCTTTCTCAGGTTCACTCTTAATATTCCTTCCCAATGCCAGTCAGCTTCATTAATGTGGAAACGTGCATCTCATCTTAAAAATTATTTTAATTAAAAAAAAGCTTTTCTGTTTTTCTAGCTCTTCTTCTATCCTTAGTTAAATTGCTCTGTATCGTTCTAGAAATTTTTCTGTATACATTTTGCAACTCGTTTTCTCCATTCTCCACTGTGTTCATCACTGCCCAGCATGGATTTCATTCTGTCGCTGTGCAGAGGGAAGCCTTGCCTTCAGGCACATCTGACCCTAATGGCACAGATGCAGGACATTTCGTTCTCCAGATTGCCTAGGGTTCGATCCACGTTTAGTACTGGCATCTCTTCTCCATCAAGCATTCATTAACTTTTGTGATGTCTTGGCACTTACTTTGCTTTTTATATCTCTATATTCTTACAGTTCTTTTTTCAATTGCACCCTTCCGCTTTGCAGGCCCAGAAAATATAGGGAAAAGAGAGCCAGACCTCGAACAGAGACCCAGGAACTTGTGTTTGAAGTCCACACAGTAGAAGTCAGTTAGTTCTAGTGATGATGACCGAAATGGGTTTGTGTGTAGCACGCTGTCAAGGGACTGTTTATGTATACATGAGGAGAGGACTTAGAGGCTCCCATCGTCGGGGGAGAGGCTTCATGCACTTAAATCTGCAGCCTTAGTCACCTTCCTGTGCCTCACTGGTGACTATTTTATTCATTATTAAAATTTGTGCTACATCAAAATAAGCATTCAAAACAAGTCTTGATTTTGTTACATTTAAACTCTGAGGGCAAATAGGTAATTTATTTTTAAGTTGACATTAGCAAAATTCATTGTTTAGAAATCCAAATTGCAAATCACTGATTTAAGGAGGTTTATGGGGGAAGAAATACAAGATCATTTTATGTTTTTCAAATTGGCGGTAAAAGCTTTGATGTTTGGCAAGGGTGTGGAGGGAGTGGGAATACATTCACCTTTGGAGCACCTGTCTTCTGTGGTCTGCCCGCCGACACAGAATAGGTCCTGAGTGCTGGGAGAGATGCTGAATGTTTCCTGTGCATTTTCTCATTTAATCCTCCCTAAAGCCCGGAGGCAGATGTTAGTAATTAAAGTGTAAGTGTTTATATAAGTTAACTTATCAGATAAGTATATGAAATATATATATATATGCACACACACGCACACACACACACACACACACATATCCCACTTTGGAGTCTGGACTCCTTACATTATGAATGAAAAACTAAAGAGCAAAATGAAGTACTTTTAAAATCAGATTTCTCCAGTATCTACAATGCTTTGTGTTACGTATTCTTTTTCACACATTGTTCAGTTGTTTTATGTATACCGACATTCACCACAGAGCTGTGATGTAGGGTTGCAGGGACGCAGGCTCGGTTAATTCCTCGGTTTTTCCTTGAGAGCAGCCCAACAGCTCGGGGCTCTGCCCGGACCTCACGTTCAGCAGCGCTTCCTTCTCTGCATTTCTTCTGTGTGCTCTTTTTCTCCCCTCCACTTTAATTCAACTTTACTTCATTTCCTTAGTTAATAATCCAGCAATGTTGCTGGAGTAGCGAATTTTTGATTAGAGCAGCCACCTTCAGTATTTCAGGTAATGGGGCGGAGTGTAGCAGCACAGAAAGTTGTGCCCATTCACCATGCGGACGGGTTCCAGTTGACACAGGGTGGCTTCCCTTGTACTCCTCTTCTGGGGAGCCCTGCTGGACCATTTGACACCAGGCATGAGCTGTGATCTGAGCGTCGGCCCAAGCAAGCTCTGTGTAATTAAGCTGTGGAGATTTGTTTCCCCTGACTGGACAGAAGAGCCTCACAAGGTGAGGGTTCTGTTGAAGTAAGAAAGTGGATTGCGTCTTTAGCAGTAAAGGAGTCTGATCTAAGAAATTTCCTCTAGCTCTTGTTAATGAGGCAAAGACAACACTTAGCAGGGAAAATGAGCTCACTAAAAAGTGAACCTTGTATTTTTTCTTTAATAAGGAAAAACCATTTTGCCTCCGTTTAAATCAAGACTTAAATTTATTGTCCCGAATAAACCTCAGATTAAATGAACAAATAAGAACTTTCTCTCTGGGGTATAGTAATCTTGTTTAAACTTATCAGTTATAGGAAGCAAGGGAAGTCAAACAATTCTAGAAGGTAATACTAGGCTAAGCCAAGAAGTTAAAATAAGGTAATCAGTGCTGACAACAACAAGATGGAAATAACTCGGAATGACTAGCTTTTACACCACTGTGTGGTTTATTCATTAGAAGGTAATATTTTTCAGAAAAGGTTTTCTTCATTCTTTCTGAATGTTGCCTATTCTTAACCACTTTTCCAGCAAATGAAACTTATTTTCCTTGGCTTGTTCCCTTTCAAAGCCTGCAGTGCAATCATTAATAATCCTACCTGTGGGTTTGTGTAACACTATTTCCGTGTGCTCCTATTTAGTGCTCAGTGCCATATAGTGAAATCTGTGTAACGCACAAGTTGTTGAAGTGGGACTTGGCTCTTCATCTTGCTGTCTTTGTGGCTTACTCAAAAATTTGTAAACAGGAGAGCTTGAGTCTAATACAGGCGTCTCACGTCCAAGACAGTAGCCTCTATGCCATAGTTGTCTCAGTTGTGCACTGTTTAAAGTTTTGGCTTTCTTTCCCACCTGGCAACTGTGTTCCTACCAAATGCATCCACGGGAGGTGTTGATCAATCTGGCACACGCATTGTGTGCGCTCACAGCGTCACACACTTCTGTCATGACATTTGTTTCTGCACACTGCAACATGCTCCCTCTCAGCCTCACGCTATTCCAGGAAAAGCAAAGTTACAAGGGGGAGACTTGGAGTTGAGAAAAAGTAACGCAGGAAAAAGTTCACCGGAGCTGATGGGTGAAAGAGAAGCGTAAGTCCCAGCCGGCTGTGCCGCTTTGTTTATAAGCTTTGGGTGGCTGTAGGAGTGAGGCAGGAGGATGGGAAGGGCCGCTGCTCGTCATGCTGCCCGGTAGCCAACGCGTAGCTCCTGTTTGAAATGACATTGCAGTTTTCCAATTTTCCAATTTATTTAAAATTGTAGACCTTTACATGAAATGGAAGGACCATGCACGACACATTGAAATGAAGTACTCTCCTTGAGTCCACGTCTTTATCTTGAGAGACTGTGCAGTGACTTTGAGGAAATCGGTCTGAAGAGAGGTTGGCTTGCTTTACCCTGGCTTTCACACCTGTTCACAGATTGGTCTTGGGCTGATTACTTAGCTTTTCTTTGAAATGAAGCTAAAAACGATGCCCACCTCATACAGTTGTACAGAGGATTATGTGTGCGTGTATCCAGAAATAAACAATGCAGACACAAGTCTTGACTGTGCATGCCAGCTTAAGACAGTCTCTTTAATATCGTAGGTGCTCAATAAGCATTCATTATTATTATTATCACTCATTTACTTTACCTGCTACTCCTGTAGGAGAATAAAACCCTCCTGGCAAAAGTTACTAGAGAACTAATAGCCAGTTCCAGTTGATGCTTTTTAAATTTCGTGTTCTCTTGACTTATCTCTTACATTTGATCTTATTTACTGTGATCTACATCATTTTTAAAAAAATAAATGCAACCTCCCAAATTTGCAGGCTTTTGGTGCATTTTCATGCTGCTATCACAGACTTCACCATTTTCACTCTGTCCCATCTGAGTCAGAACTGTAGCCCAATCTCAAAACTGGTAAATATTCTCGTGGGAGACGAATACTAAGTAGGGATCTTTGGATAATATCGGAGAAGCTCTCTCCTCCCAAAATTTATGTTCCTCTAGATGCCACTGAATACAAGGATATCTGAAGTCTGGGTCCAGTTATATGTGACTCACCTGGCCATATCGAGTTAGTTTGATGGAAGTGTAAATCTATCTGAAAGCCCCTGATACTTTTTTCGCTTCCTTAGGCATCTATTCTAATCATGCTTGGTTAGCTTTATTTCTGCTCTTAAGTCTTGTTCTTCCCTTTCCAGGAGAGCTCCCCTCTTAATTTATCTTTCTGTGCCAAGGGCTCACAGAAGATTTTGGATTTGGACTTTTCAGCAGTGCTAGAACAGTTAGGACTTTGACAGCCCTTGAGATGGAGGCTTAGGCTGGAATGTTGCAATTTAGATTGAAAATGCTTCGTACAATCTCATGCTTGGAGGAGGAACGTGATCAGAGGAGGTGGGTCCCTGCGTAGTCACCCGAGCAGGTGTTCTTGTTTCTGGTGCTTCCCTTCTCTCTCTGTTTCCCGACTGCCATGGCTTGAGCACTTTCCCCCACCAGGCCCTTCTGCCGTGTCACTTGTGCCTCAGAGCCAGCCAACCACGCAAGCACCGAAACCATTGAACCTGTGACCCAACAGGTTCAAGTGAATAAAGTCCTTCAAACTGTAGGTGTCGGTTATATTGTCCAGAGATTAGAAAGCAGATACTAAACCATCTTCCTCACTCATCACCTTGATGTTTAGATGGATAGCTTACTCCCTTCCCGATGCTGTCTTCTTAGCATTTGTCCCCATGTAGATCCATCATTTCCAGATTCATCAATCTGGTCATCTCCCAAGTACTTCCCTCCACATGGATCAGAAGGAGATGAAATTGGCCTTCTGAAATATACTTAGTATATTTTGCTCACATTTGTATCTTTTTTTCTGTATCACTACTTGTCCAGGCTATAGTCCTGACAGCTATATGCAGCTAATAAGCAGAGACAGAAATTATTGAGTGTTTTTATGTTTCACCAAGTTCTGTCTTGTCTGATTCTTCGTCATATTTTTATCTTTTTTTTCTAGCTCAGTGTTTCCACTGCTGCTAGCATGTTATTGATCTGGGTTTTCTGAAGACTGCCTTCTGTTTTAAAGTCGAAGATATTTTCATTAGACCAATTTAATTATATTCTTACTTTAACGATCTACTTTCAAGCCAGGCGTGGTTGTGCATGCCTGTAGTCCCCGCACTACAGAGGCTGAGACAAAAGTATTGTCATGAGTTCAAGGCCACAAAGTGGCCACGTAGTGAGTTCGGTGCCAGTCTGAACTACATACATAGTGAGACCCTGTCTCAAAAAACCAACAGTACTAAAAGAAAGAAAGATCAACTTTCATTACATTTTCTAAAATACTTTGCAGAACACTCTCAAAGTAAACTGTATTTGTATGTGAATAAAAGAGTTAAATACAGCTCCGAAACACTGAATGTTAAATCTGCTTTGTCTTGGAAAACGATAGCACACGAGCCGCCCTGCTCTTCTTCACTGGGTGAAATCCATTTTGCCCGGAATACCAGTTATGCTGGTGTGGTGGCGCACACCTGCCATCTCAGCACTTGGGAGGCTGAGGCTGGAGAATCGCTGCAAGTTCCAACCTAAGCTCCGTAGGGACTTCAAGGCCTCAACTCCATAGCGAGTTGACCTCGAAAATAAATGAATCCCCAAAACTCAAAAATAAATAAATCGTAGAAAATAAAATGACAGCAACTACAAAACCCAAAAACCTATCGGTTCATCTCCATTCTTGAAATTTCAGCTGTTTAAAAACTCAGGAAATTTCATTCATTTGATATCTTCAGTGGTTGGCAGGGAGCTTGGAACAAGCATGCACAAGGGAAGTTAAATAACAGAGATGAATAGTCAGTGAAAAAGATTTACTTTTGGAAATGTCAGATTTACTGCTATTATTCTTCATTCTGCCTTTAGATTGTCTATTCGTGACACCTAACGGTTCTTGATAGTAATTCTTTAAAAAAAAGTTTCAGCTGTTTGACTCTCGTAATTAAATTATCCAAGATTTTTGTTTACTTGTACAAAGTTACCCTGTAGATAAGATAAAATTTTAATTCTTAGTGACACAAAAATCAAATTTACCTCTAAGTGTCACCTATCACCTTCCCTTCAACTGTGGACATTTCATAAAAATGATTGCTATAAATGTCTTCTGTTTCTTCCTGACAGGTAATATTTGAAGCTGAAGTCTCAGGAGGACGAAGTGGTTACATTGCCATCGATGACATCCAAGTATTGAGTTACCCTTGTGGTAGGTTGTGATTAACAATTGGATTTCCCTGTGTCTTTTCAGCAGTTGTTTTAGATTGCCAGTGACTGTTGGTTGTTTATCACTAGGACATCATTGTTTCTTCTGTTGTTGTTATTTGTGCCCTTCTCAGTTTTGTGAGAACACTGAAATATTTGTAGAAATTCTACATAAAATACATGGCAGACTTGTAAATAAGCATACACATAGTAAGGGGATTATTATTACTTTTTAATCACTCAAAATATGGATGCAGAGCAATCCTTGGTAGGATTTTGCATCTTTGGGGTATTATACAATTGTTTATGGATACAAAGAATAATAGAAAATTAGAGTTCAAA
The DNA here is from genome assembly GCF_012274545.1 of Fukomys damarensis. Taxonomy (NCBI): domain Eukaryota; kingdom Metazoa; phylum Chordata; class Mammalia; order Rodentia; family Bathyergidae; genus Fukomys; species Fukomys damarensis. The sequence goes on along the minus strand of NW_022900926.1, from coordinate 8,971,648 downwards.
AGAAAGGAAATGAAGTAGCAGCCTCAATAGGTTATTTGATTTTCTAAATTTAAAATGTGGTGAAGTGAAGGGAATGAATTACTCCACCGCATTCCAAATTTAGGACTGCTTTTTACCATAATAAATATCTGGTCATCTTCATTAAAATAGTTAACAAAATGAGAACTCGGTTTATTAATGCATACTTTTGTTACGCCCTTGGTCCAGCATTGATTTTGATGGTTTATATTTGTGTCTACATCCTATTACATGAAGAATGACTTTTGCAGTAATTCATTAGAGGCAGGGAAAAATCAGCCGGCATAGATTCAGACTTTGCTCTCTGAAGCACCATTTTATCAGGCCTGTGTCGCCTGAACTTTCCTGTGCAGTAATCTTCCCTGGTAGAAGCATCTCTACCACATTGTAAGGATGTCCAGGGCCAACGTAGGGGTTGAGCCTGGGCTCCTGCCCATGCTTGGTGGTTGGCATGCTCGGGTGAGCATCAGAATCCTTTCCTGGGCGATCACACACGGTTTGGCTCCTGCCCTCATTTTGATTCATTGAGCCTGTAGTGGGGCCGGGAAATTTACCTTTTTAATCAATTCCTAAATGGTAATGATGCTGCTGGTCTAGAGGGTGTTTTGTTTTGTTTTTGCACTGGGCATTGAACTCAGGACCTGTGAACTGAGCTACATCCCCAGCCCATGTTCTTTTTATTTTGAGACCTGGTCTCACTAAGTCACTACATTGCCCAGGCCAGGAACCATTTTCTCAGCTTGTGTTCTAGCTCAAACATTTATTTTCCTTGAGCTCCTATTGAGGTCTTGAGAAAGAGAAAGGGTCCCATGTGGTAGGTATATTCAAGTTCAAGTTGGCTTATGATATTCTTTGAGTCCATATTATAAGGTAACTAACTGTGCTTTCATCTACCTTTCACATTTACTTCTTAAATGATAGACGATAAAGTAAGACTTTTGAGTAAATAGAAAACTATGGATCAGAATGGTTCACTGAGAGCTTTATTCTCTGAGCCTTGGCTTTTGGTGTTTATATTTTCCCCAGTGGAAAACAGGGATGGGGCTTCAGTTTTAGAAGGAAATTGTAGAGTTTCTGTATGACTCATGTATTTTGACTACAGTCATCACTTTCTGTTTTCCAGTATTTCTTTTGGGTAACTTCCCTACAGCAATAAAGAAATAGAGAGCGGATATAACAGTTAGGTCGAGGTACTGTTGTGGGGAAACAAAAAATATTGCTTTTGTCCTTGCAGTACAAGAGAATTTATAACGACTGAAGTTTATAAAATAAAAGAGATCATCTGATTAAATTGTAGGTGAACAGTCAATCACCATGGAACTCTGTTTTAGAAGCGTTATGAGTCTTCCTTACATTTTGGCACTGTCCTCTGATGTGGCTTCCTTAATGCCTCTTACTTACTCTGACGTAAAACCGTTCTTAGCTCTTGTATGGAGCCTGCTGTGACAGGCTGTCATAGCGACCCCAGGGTTCCTTCACAGCGCTTCAGCGTTGTGGGCCACTGTGTAATACAGCTAGTGAGAAAAAAACAGAGTGAGGAAGCAAATGGTAGCTACTAAAACAGAAAATTCTGTTTTCCCTATTGTGTTAGTGTTGGCCAACTGAAGAAACATTCAAATGATTTGGTTTGGGAAAAGTAACGAGACGCATTCTCTTCAAGTGGGAAAAAAAAAAAACACAAAAAAATAACCTCAATTTTTTTTTTCTTTCACAGACAAATCCCCTCATTTCCTTCGCCTAGGGGATGTAGAGGTCAACGCAGGGCAGAACGCCACATTTCAGTGCATTGCCACGGGGAGGGATGCGGTGCACAACAAGTTATGGCTGCAGGTAAGGCCCAGGTGGCAGCTGAGCTAAAGAGTTCTGTTCAATAAAAAACAAATGAAACTGCCCGCCATGCCATCCAGGGTCTTGTGGGCTGTGTTACCTACGCGCATGTGCACAAAGCTCCCTCTACCGGGCTCCCTGTGTGCTTAACTTCATTGACTGCGGATTCATGACTAGCGCTTCCTTTTTTAAATTTATGGCTGACACCTAATGTTGCCCTTATGTTATGTACAAATGCTACAGAAAATTTATCTGCACTCCTTCAAAATAGAAAAAAAATGACATTTTGTTATTTAATATAATTTTGAAAACTGAACTGGAGCATAACAGGAGCCGTCAAACTCTGCTGAAGTTTTTTGGAAAGTATTTTAAAGAAACTCGTCAGAATGTTTTCAGGAAATATACATTGGAAGGAAGACAATGCAGTTCTTTTCAGGATGTGTGTGTCTGAAGGTTGATCATAGACCTGAGGTGGTTAACTGCCTTGAACATATTTAGTCCTTAATAAAAGTATATATTTAATAAATTGGAATTTAACACACAAGTTGGGAAAATATAAATGGTGTACATAAAGAGCGTTAAATGAACCAAAGAAAAATCTGTAGACCAAGGAATTTGCTTTATCTTTTGGAATTTACTCGAAATATTTCAGCAAACCTATGGAGCTCTGAAACTGGAAGACAGGCTCTTAGCTTTGAGCAATGCGTTTCCGTGGTGCGATGGAAGAAATAATATTTCCTGAACACCAGGGTGTCAGCCTTCCTTTTAGTTCTGTCTGCCTCAGAATGAGGAAATGGATTAAATTAGTTTAGAATTGTAAATTTCTAGAATACGAGTAAAGACCTAAAACCAAAACCATGGTAAGTTTAATTTAGTTTTTGGGACATAGCTATCAGGACTTAGTATTTCATCATATTGTCCAGAAAGGTACAGTTAGTGTTGAGGATAGTCATAAGGGTGAAGTGTGTTGGGATAATGATTAGAGAACATGGTTATGTAAACCATACCTATAGAATGTCTCATTTTGCTAGACATGCTTCATACTGTATATTAATCTAATTATTGCCGCTTTTGTAATTTATAGATTTTTCAGATATCAGGATATCATCATTTTGGCTTAGCAGGCAAAGGAAATGAGATTCTCTTCTTATTATACTAATTTCCCCTAAAGATACTGAAATATATTGTATAGTATAGAACCTATCTTATGAACTAAATATTAAGTCCATTTTCTTTTTTTCTCTGTCAAAGTAAATCATTTAAAATATGATTCTCGATGCACGTTTTAATTTTCATTAAAATAAGAATTTTCATTGATATTTGGCTCTAGTACCATATAATGTTTTTTAGGGAATCATAAATGGCTTTGTAGTCTGCAGCTGGTTTTATGCCCCAGGATGTAATGTGACATTGAAATAAAAAGCAGTCTTGTGTCAACAAAGACTTTCTTGAAAATGCTGGTCTGAATGAGTTGCACTCAAATTATTGCTTATTTTTCTAGTTTCCTGTTTTGCAGATTTTATTAGTTTCTTAAAGCTTTTCTATTGACAGTTTTCAGTTACGAATGAAAGAATATACTCCATGATTTCTAATCTGCTTTTTCTATCACCTTCCTTATCTTTGCAATTGCCAAGAAAGTGAATTTGTGTATTTTTCTTAGACTTTGGCATTGATATACACAATTTTCAGTAATATGCATGTTCCCCTTATTTTTTAAAAAGCAGTTCTAATTTTATCAATAATGCCACATAAATCACCTTAACATAGTCTCTTAAATCATTTTTTTCATGTTGAAGAAATATTGAAAAATATCAATTTTTTTTCTTTTAGGAATATTTTCGAGAAACAGAAAAAATATTCTTTATGATGATATCATGTAGCAATCAACCAGATAAGACCAATCCTTATGTATATATGAGTCTATCAGAGAACAACTGTAACTTAAAAAAAAAAACCTACTCATTCTTTAGTGAAAGTATTAAAAAAATATATAATAAAGCACAATAAATTCTGGCTCTGCAGTGAAGCAACAAACTAACTCGTTTAAATAGATGTCAAACTATTTTCATTTAGTGTAGGATAACAACTCTGAGTTCAAGAGTCCTAGCGCTTAATTCCAACCTTGATTCTAACCCTCTTAACTCTTCTAACCTTGCTGAATATAGTGAACCTAGAGATTGTATTGAATTGTTCCAGATTTTTATTTCCTTATCTACAAAAGATGTTCGATAGAGACTGCAGTCACTTTCAGCCTTACAAAGCTAAAGTAAGGCCTTTGTATTAGTTCTGCTTGTTTGAAACATGACCTTGATCATCTTTTTTATTTGATGGGGGGATGCAAAATGTTATTAGTTTTACACAGGAAAATAGTCCCTTTGTGTAAGCTTCAGTGTGAGAATGATAAACCCATCTGCTAGCGAACTGGCAGTAAATGTCCGCCACGTCACTCAGGGAGGAGTCCTTGGTGTGGAACCGGTTCTGCACCCACCATAGCCCAGATGGTACATTGGTGACTGGCTTTTCTAGGCCTCCAAATCACTTAGATTATGTTTTGTGGCACTTTGATTAGTAAAATGTTGTGTAAGTATGAAATAAAGTAACAAAATATACGAAAACATCCACTTTTCTGTTTTGAAAGTAGAAATGGAGCATTGTATCCTATGAAAGGCACTAAACATAACATCTCATCCTATTTGATATTTTAAGACTTTGAATATACGAATAGATGTAGGGAAATTTATGTCACTTACCTGTTGTTTCTAAATTATAATTCTTATTTTAAATGTTTAATGTTTTAAACTAGCACACCAATTTAGATGAGTAGAAAAGTAGAGGGATGTAAAAGCAACACATAATGAAATGCCTACCCTAATCTAAGTTAATTCACGTGGAGTATTATGGTAGTTCTGCGTATGTGTATGGAATAATCTTTCTGATGCAAATTGGTATATAACTAAAAAAGCTTAAAGAAGGTCATTCACTCTAGATATATAGAAAACAGTTACAAAGTATGTAACTCAGCTTAACTGTCTTATTCATGCTGAATACATGAAGGATACATAAATCCACACAGGTGAATATTTTTGGCAGACTACAAATATGTGAAATTGTGAGACTTTCTGATACATGGTATTAAAATGTACACTATAGGGGCCAGGGACTTGGCTCAGTGGTTCTGCTGCCTGCCTCACAAGCACAGAAGCCCAAGTTCGACACCCGGTACCAAGAATAAATAAATAAATAAAATGAAAAGTACACTATACAGTCTCCTATGTTAAGAACTAAGCTATAGAAACTTAGAAATACAGAAATTTAGACATTTAAGGGATGCTAACAAATGCCAATCTTTTCTGCTATCACAAAGCTCGACGAAGTAGCTCAGATTCCAAACATAAACACTTAACCTTCCTTTTCCAAGTAAATGATTTATAAAGTTTCCATCATAAACTCTTTTGTTCAATTCTTATACATTTTAGAGCTAAGTTATTATAATTGTGCTCTTGTGGAAAACCCAGCGGGTAGAAAATTTGTGGTTCGTAACTTGGGGCTTAGGATAACGCTCAGGTTGTAGGAAATTAGATAAAAAATGAATCCATATACATGTGTGTCTATGTATCATAAGCAGAAATATTTATATATTATATATTTATTTTACTTTCACGAGTACATTTACCATCTGTAATGATGACATTTATTGAATATTTATATATTAAAACATCTGATTGTATTCCTGAAAAGTGGCAGGTAATTTTAATATAGGAAAAATGAAAATTAGGTTATGCATTTTTGTTGGAAGTAATATCAAGCATGCTCTTTTTGTTATTGTTGTTTTGTTTTTTTGAGACAGGGTCACATTATGTAGTTGAGACTGACCTGGAACTCACTATGTAGCCCAGGCTGTTCTTGAACTCACAGTGATCCTCCTGCTTCAGCCTCCCAAGTGCTGGGATTACAGGTGTGTGCTGCCACACCCGGCTAAATGCTCTTTTTATGGTCTATTTTATTAGCATTAATAGTTGTTATTGTGATTGTAGGTGAATCACATAATGAATAGATAGTCATATAACTAATATGGCACAGCAGTTGGATTGTTAGGTATTTTTTTCTTTCTTTTGTAAAATAAGTACTTTGCAGTACATAGTGATTTATCCTATTTGGCAGAGTAGTTCTTTATTGTGTATGAATAGCACATTTTCTTTATCCATTTGTCTGTTGAAGGACATATGGGCCACTTCCCAGAGTTAGTTGTTACGAATTTTGCTGCTGTGTGACTGTATCAATGTAATACGATAGCTGTAACTCTTCTGGGAAGATAACTGGAAGGGACACAGCTGGATCCAATGAAACTACTAGTTTTTGTTTTTGGAGAAATCTACTTACTGATTTCCATAGCGGTTGTACTAGTTTCCATTCTCACCAGCAATTCAGAAGAGTTTCCAGCCTAACTGTTTTCTCAAGTGAAATCAAGAATGTCCGCTAGTGGTAGAAATGATACGGGATCTGTGATTCTTTCAAGAGAAGGGATGCTGCTTAGTAATAGAATGGAATGAACAAGTGGTACAGGCAGCAGCATAAGAACCTCAGCAATATCATGTTGTCAAAAGGTAGACAGACACAAAAGTGCATGCTGTGTGATTCCATCTATATTAACTCTCAGGAGAAATGAAACGAGAAGTGGGAACAGTGGTTTCCTGCTGCCAGGAGACAGAGATGGGCCTGCCGTGGGCAGGGGAGCATTCTTAGGGAACATAAATATCAGGGGTTTTGATCAGGGTGTTGTGCTGTGGGTGCACATCCGTGTGATGAGTTAACATCTGTCCAACTCACTGTCTGTACCTTTAGCCTAAATGAAACTCAAGGGAGGAAAGAGTAAGCATAGGGCACATTTTTATGATATCTAGCTTCATGGCCATAGTCGGCATATGTCTAAAAACATAACCTATATCCTTGTCCTCCTCACCCATTCAGAGTGATTTGACTGGTTCACCAATAATCCTGAGTGTCAGTTGAAATATTAAAGGCAGCATGTTCAGAATATTCTGTGTTAAGAAAATCCCCTCCCTTGAGAGTGAGAAAGGGTTGCAGTGAGTTGTATGTGACTTATAAATTAGTATTCTTTCATGAGAGTCCAGTAGTAGTGGACACCTACATGGCAAATCAAATAGAGCCCATTGCTGGAACATCTGTCAAACCATATGCTTTGGCTTCATGTTCAGTGTAGCAACTAAAATGCTAATGACTCCATCCATCATCCCAGAGCTTGGCAGATACGTGTCATTGAATTGGGCAGAGATGCTCCACAGCAGAGTTATTGAAAGCAGCCAATTGCGGGGGTGGATTTGGTGGCACCATTTGTTTTGGTGAATTGCAATGAGCTCTTAATGTGTGACAGGTTATCCTATGCAGATTGCCATCAAAGCTGTGGCAACTGGGCCAATCTGTCAGTGATCGCCTCAGGTATTGGCGTGGTGCCCCTGCACGGGCCCGCCAGAACGGGAAAGTCAGTCACCGCTTTGCCCTTGGTGAGCTCCAGCTCTGCCAGTGCGGTGTGACGCAGCTGGTTTCACAGCCAAAGGAAATGTCATTCCTTATAGTGCGACAGATAATGTAAGCAATGGCTTGAGAGTAATAATTGCAGAGCAAAATTAGTAAAATGAGATGCAAATTGCTCCAAAAAGCAACCACAGAGAGGCTGACCCCTTGGAGCAGCAACTCTAGCCAGCTGAGGGTCAGTAAAATGTTGCTCTGAAACTCCTGAACATGTGGTATTGTGCCTGTCCCAGCAAACGGGACAGCTTTGTTCCTATGCTGTATGTGAAAATGTCCTTGCAGCAGGGAAAATCCAGAGCATGGCTTTAACCAAACTCAATTAGCATGAAAACACAAAAGTTTCAGCTGATGAAATACTTCACTGCAGTATTTTAAACACCAAGTAGCCAATGTCTAATACTTCCTGCGTTTACATATCCTGTCAAATGAAGTACTCAGATCTTGTAGTGTATTTAATTGCCACAGAAACTTTACTGGCCCTGACAGTATATCTTTAGAGAAAATATGTGGAGGTTTTACCCTTAATGTAATGAAGGAAAGTTCTTTGAAGAATTCAACCTTTGTCTAAAAACTTCAGTTTACAGTAGGTGAAAACTAACTTGAAGGGAATTTTTCAAAATTAACCTGATTAAACTTGTATATATGTGATCAGTTAATATGACATATCATAAAGGAGAAAAAAATGAAGGAAATGCAATGTAATGAAAACTACCCTAACATCAACATTTTACTGAAGTTCTATGATTTTTTAGATAGTTGGCTTTAGGAGCAGCTGACACATTTCTGATAGATTAGAATAAAAAAAGGCAGAATATAGTTACCAGGGTGGAGTAACTTTGAGGAAATTAAATCAGAATGGCCAATGGTCTTTTGGAGACAGGGTTTTGCTATGCAGTTCAGGTTGGCCTTGAACTCACTTTGAAGCCCAGGCTGGCCTCAGACTAATAGTGGTCCTCCTGCCTCAGCCTCCGGAGTGGTGGGAATCAGGGGGTGCACCACCACACCTGGCCTATGGGAGACTAGGTAGATTTCTTAAGATCTTAGAATATAGGGGATACACAACTAGTGGTGTAACAAGGTACTTCTGGATCCTAAAGTATAATAATTACTTCTCATTTGAAGCTGTATTATAACAATGCAGGCCAATTCCAAAAGGAGCTCTGTAATTGTGCGGTTGTTGGAATCTGAATTGTGCTGCTCCAAGAAATAGTGAAATTACCATCCGAGGAAGAATCCAGCCATAGTCTGGACTGGACACATAATCTGGGGGTGGGGGGTGGACGTCCCGACTGGAGGCTGAATCCTGTACAAGATCCTATGAGTCCTGAGTGACCATATGTAGCCAAGTAAGGACAGGCCACGCAGAATCAAAGAGCAGGTCCCTTCTAAGATGAGGGTAAGCAGTGAAGTTGGGGAAAACACTGGAGAAGCCTGGATTGAAACCTTGAGGTACGAAGTGGTACCTGGAAAGGGTGCCACCTGAGTGTGCATGGTCACTGCTGCAGATGTAGGGGCAGCAAGCTCAGGTGCACGCATGAGAAGTGGGACAGACACAAGAGAAGGAGCAGCCTGCTGAGCTGGGAGGGTCTCAGGAGTGTAGAGGCTGACAGTACGGCAGGGGTGCACCGGACCACAGGGGACACCTGTGCTCAGGAAGAAGAGACAGTGAAAGACCTGTAGGTTTTGCATCTAGTTGGTACTGATTAATAGAATTTGGGGAGATGTGAGAGCAAACTACTGAAGACACTTTTTTAAATTCTTTTGCTGTTGTTTGTTTTAAAGGCATTAAATGTGTTTACTTTCAGCTTTTCTGGTTCTAGTTTGTCTGTTAGGATCCTTGTTTTTCTACCTTCATAACTGAATATAAATGATCCTTAGTGGGACTGAAAGATGAGACATTCTGGTTCCTTTTGGCTGCATTTGAACTTTATTATAGTCTGCTAAGACAGTTTGAAGCTTATAACCAAAACCTTTGGCAGGTCCTTGTGGCACTGAAAATAATAAGTTTAAATTGTTCGTGTTTTCACCCTGTCTTTTTTTGTACCGTATGGTCATGGACTAGGAGTGAGAAGAGTTCAGACCTTTTTTTTTTTTTTTTTTTTTTTTGAGTCTGTCCTAACTTCTGACTTCTTGATTCTGGTCTAGACTTAAACTGACATAGCTAGTTTGCCATTTAATTCTAATTTTGTCTGTTTATCCTCCAGTTAAGCAGTAATGATTTTTTCATGTATAGTCTGGTTTTTAATTAATTACTCTCCACTTAAGGGAGCATGTTATATTTGGGAGCTAAGACCTGCCCCCTTTGTCATGCCTGCTTTTCCTTGGGCAGTTGGATTATTCTTTTCATGAATTACATTTTTATGGCTTTATGTAAAGCATTCTGCTGATAGGTCTTGAGATTAAATTACTCACCACGTATCATGGATTTTCAGGTTTATTTTTCACCTTCTGGCATTTTGGATGTGCGTGTGTGTGTGTGTGTGTGTGTGTGTAACAATGACCATCACAAAGCTTAATCGCACTTAATTTTCAGGTTATTAAATGTTCCTGAGTTCATCTTGCTTGGCTTTCTATGATGTTCTGCATTTACAGTTCAATGCTTTATAAATGCAATTCATTCTTTTACTTCGTTAATAACTTATAAGCTATGGCTGTAATGTCTGCAGACTACGTCTTTGATTACAGACAGTGTGTGGATTATCTGTGCATTAGAGCACGACCATAAAAGCTTGGCTGTCACAGAAGCTCAAAGATCTCTCCCTATCGATATCTATAAATTGCAAGCTCCTGCTCCCCGGAGCACGAGTGATGTACTCATGGGTGGCTTGTCACTGTGCACTTTCGGTGTTTCCAGATGTGTCACATCAGGCATTGCATGGCTTTCTCAGTGAGCTTCTGTCATTTTCACTGTGGCACTGGGCTCTGGCAAAGGCCTGCTTTCCTCCTGATGGAAAGCAGCCTGATACAATGGAGGTAATGTCTTTAAAATGAATGTTTATACAATAACAAGTAGACACTGAAAATTATCCCAAATTTAAAAGAAAACTGTGGTGACTTCATGAATCTATGTTAAGCAGATGACATAGGCCAAGAAGCAGACTCTGAGCTAGCAGTGACCCTTCTCACGACTTCAGAAAAGTATTCCTACACACTGGAGGTTAGCCTTTTCTGTTCTTTTCAAAAGTTTTTAAAATTATCCTGGCATTGATCCTTTTAATTGTTTTATTATCTGTAACCTCTTTCCCTTTCTTTTCCTCCGAGTTTATCTGTGGAAGAACCTAGGCCCCTTGCTGTCTAAGGTTCCTTATTTTTGCTGATTGCAGACTGCTGTCTTTGTCAGTTAAATATACACTTCTTTCCTCCGTATTTTCCACAAATTGGAAGCCAGATCCAGAGACAGCCTTGCCCCTTTGGTAACATCATAAGCAGTGATCCATATAATTACAGGAGACGCACGGTACATTCTTATTTTTTGTGCTGTTGGAAACTGTTCATGGTCACCTTCATTTACTCTTCTGGAGGCTGAAACTTCTGATACTCAACTCTTTGTGCTAGGAATGACTTTTTCATTTCTTTTTCGTATTTGTTCAATTGATAGTTTCTTTTATTAACTGTTTACCTTCCGATGCAGTATGTTAGAGAAACAAGAATAGGTGCTTTAACCTTTGCTTTATTTGGTAGTTTTCAATTTAGTGAGAGCGTTCTCTGTCATGAGCCAGAGATGACTGCTTCTCTTCTTGTTAATATGAAGTTGGGAATTTAAACATATATGGCAGGCTACAATTGATTTCAGTAGCTATGAACCTTGAAGCTTTGGTTGTTCCACCTTCAGTGAGGGAATTTCCCCATTTCCTCCTGTGTCCTTTGTCATGAGCGCTTCCTTGCTACCTGGCTTTGTGGGGAGCTCCCTGTTTTCTGCCCCCACATCTTCAGTCAGCCTTTCATCCACAATGGCCCTGTTTGCCTTGGTGAGAAGTTGGTGAGAAGTTGGTGAGAAGTTTATACAAGTGCTGAGTGCTTAGCAGAACTCATTGCTGGACTGTTTCAGCGAATACAGCTATGACCTGTATGCACATATTTTTAAGGACAAAAGTACCTACAGAATTCATATTGATGTTTAAAATTCAGGACCAAAAATATCTCATTTTCTCTTTTCTCGAGTACAACTTCTCATATTTTTTCCCAGTCTGTCACGCTTGGTTGTCAATGGCATAAGTAAAGACAAATTTAGAGTATCTCATAGTTACTCATGTGTTTTATCACGCGTTATTTTGAATATTTATAACACAGCTCCGTTGTCAGCATGTAAACCCTGCATACGTAAAACATTCTTTTCCATTTCACCCTTATACTAAAAGCAAATGTGCCCACCTGCAGGTAAGGTGAAAAGATGGAGTAGTGATCTGAGAGGGCTAACCGCTCAGTCTTTTCAAGAGCAGAAGGGGTACTGAGATGCGTAGTGTTAAAAGACTTAGGTGGGTAAGTGCACCTTCAAAACAAAAATCTGATAGAGGGGACAGGCAGCAAGAACTGGCCAGTCCTGCATAAGGACCGAGAAACAAATGACCCAAGTAAAGTTGACCCTGATGGAGAACATAAATGACTTGAATAGCTGGAGGGATAAATGAGAGGAGTATTAGACATCGGCGGGTAGCATTGCCTCGTCCCGGATGGCCTGCCATCCACTTAGGAAGACTGTGTGGTGATGATGTGCTAACTGAAAAAATTCATATATATTACACACACACACACACACACACACACACACACAGTTTTTCTTTGTGTGTTTCATAGAGAAAAAAAATTAGATGATTTTACAGCTTTATATTTCAAAACTTTTGGATGTAGCTGCTTTTTCTCCCCATTATCAGGGAAGTGAGCAGTAGTGGAGCAGAATGGCTGGGCGTGGATGAAGAATTAATAAATGAGGAAAAGTCCTTATTGGTACTTTGTTTCCTGAAGCTGCATTGCATGCATTTGCACACACATATCTACTGCAATATATATATTACATATATATGTATACAATGTTATATATAATATATATATATATATATATAATTTCCAATATGTTTAGCATTGAGGTATTTATATGTTGGGTTTGATCTTCAGCAATGCAAAAATAAATAATAAGACAGTAGATTGCTACTTTTGTAATATTCAGAAAATCATAGAAAACATTTTTAAAATAGCCTTTTTCCTGCAAGTCTTCTATCATCTTCTTCCTCTTCCTCTTCCTCTTCCTCTTCTTCTTCTTCTTCTTCTTCTTCTTCTTCTTTTCTCTTTTCTTTCTTCTTCCTCTTGTACCTGAGATCGAACTCGGGACCTTGCTCTTTTGAGGCAGGTGGCAGAACCACGAGCTAAATCCCCAGCGCTTCTATCTAGGTTTTTTTCTTTTTCTTGAAATTTAGCACACACATAGTGCCATTGATAGAAGGCTGGAGCCAGTGGGTACCAAGGAGTTGTTAAGTTTATAGAAATTTTAAAAACCAGATGATACCATGTCGATGGTTTGAATTTAGTGGTGCCGGGGCTACTGAACATCAGAAACTGACCAATGCTGTGAATTAGCCCTTTGAATTTTGGTTGAAGAATTCACTATCCTGTATTTTATAAGTGCACTTTATTGTAGTTTTCTTAGATTAACTGTTACACTGTATTTTATTGAGTGAGTAAAACTCAGGAATATTTGGACCTTTCTCATATTTACAAATGTTGCTGATTTCAACATCCTGGAATATTTCTCCTTGACCCCATATGCAATAGCAATTCAAATATACGAATACAGAAATAAAACTGCGGGGTTCCTAGGTTTGTGTATTTCCAACTTTATAAATGGTAACAAATCATTTTCAAAAATCTTTCTCCCATCTTAGATGACCAACAGTAATTCTAGTGCTGTTTGGTTTCCCATGTCTATTTCTATGAAATGACAATGTAAGTGTTATGGAAAGATTCCAGGGATCCTTAGAATTTCACTGACAGGAAATGATGGATGCTCATAATCAGCTCTTTCTCATAGTTATGGATTTTCTTTGCACTTTGTCTCTCTGGCACATAGAAGTTTAAAATGTTTAAGTTAACAATCTCCTTTCATGGTTATTAGTTGTATACATTTTCTCATTTATTGCCTGTCCATTTTTAAAATTGGGTTGTTTATCTTTTTTCTTGTTGAACTGTAGAAGATCTTTACATATCCTAGCGATTTATCCTCGTACAGTTATATCTTTGACAAATATCACAGTTTCTGCCCCTTTTTCATTTTATTTATAATGCCTTTCATCATATACAAGTTATAAATTTTAATGTAGTTGCCATTTTCAATCTTTTCCTTTATAGTTTCCAATTCTTGGTCTTGTGTGAGATACCCTGATATCATAAATATGTTTTTCAGTTTCATTTTGAGCGGTGACAGGTATGCCTTTAACATTTAGGCTTTTTTGATTACTTCTTTTAAAATGTATAAAGTGGCTGTCATTAATGCCAAAGAGATAGGAGCCTGCAAAGAGTACAGTGTTTGTGGTGACTCTAAACTGTTCATGGGTATTTTATTGTCATTCTGTGGCAAATACTTGCTACATAATAGAAATACAGAGATTATGGTGGACTCACACAGTATCACTCAGGCAATGTGTAGAAAGGTAAACAAAGCTAGCAAATGTGCTCTGGAAGGGTGTTGGCAGTGAATCATTTGCCCTCCTGTTAATGCATATATCCTGGCATAGCAATTTTTGACAAACTGAGATTTCTGTGGTAACATCAGTTCTACACCCTTAGAAAAATCCAGGTGTTTACCTGCATCCTTTTACAGAATGAATAACAATGGTAAAAATTTATGGGTCTACATAGACATTTTCCTTCGAATTTAGCAACAAGAGTAATTTGTCACAGATATTGATTGTGTGCCAAAATGCTTGGGATTTATGGAAAGGTTTAAGGACCTGTTTTTAAAGATTGGTTTCTGTTTGCAGAGACGAAATGGAGAAGATATACCTGTAGCCCAAACTAAGAACATCAATCACAGAAGATTTGCTGCTTCCTTTAGATTGCAAGAAGTGACAAAAGCTGACCAGGATTTGTACCGGTGTGTCACACAGTCAGAGCGAGGTTCTGGTGTGTCCAATTTTGCTCAACTTATTGTGAGAGGTAAAGTTGTTTTCATTTTATGAAATTGCATGCCTTTATTAAAGCCAAAGCAATTTTGTAGACATACCATTATGCAAGTTCTGATAATGTGTTAAGGCAAAATTAGGTCTGTTCTTGTAACATTCATCGATCAAGTCCCCAACAAATGGTTGTGATCAAAAGAAGTCTGTCTTATGATGCTTTAATAGGATAAATCATATAAATCATCTCATGCCTTATTACCTTCACCTAGTTTACCTTTCAAATTTAAATCTATTTTTTCCTGTTCAAAAACCATTGTATAGATAATATCGTAATGCTTTATTTCTCAAAATATCATGACACTGAAGTCATGATGTCAAAGGTTTTGTTCCCATGTAGACCTGTGAAGTTCACTCCTAGGAACCCCCGCATTAAATCTGGCCCCCTCCCATGTCTTGTAAAGTTAGAACTTCTCACAGCTCCTCAGAAATATTTTTGCATACTAAAGTTAGAAGAATATGAGAGATTAGGTATAGGAATATGTGTTTGTAGCGAATTCTGGGCAAATATGTACAAGTAGGAAACATACTTCGCATTCATTCAGAATTTGCGGAGTCCTTGTTATATATTCAACCGTGTTCTAGATTTTAAGGTTAAAGTTGTAGATAAACTACAAAGTTCCTGTCCTCATGGAGCTTAAAATTGAGATACGTTAGGTATTTCAGTAGTTGAAAACGTACTATTAAAGTATGGAGAATGTAGCAACGACATCTGATTGATGCTGTGAAGAAAGAGAATAAGATTGCTGTTTTAGTAAAGGATGGTTTGGAGGGTGATAGCTGGAACCTTAAATGAGGATTTCAGTGATGTGAAAATTTAGAGGGAAACAGCATTGGTGAATAGCATATTAGACATCAATCAGCATGGACACAAGTGGACATCATAATAACTGTAGAAGTTATCTTCACACAGAAGCTGTGGAGATCCTAAGAAAAACTTCGAACTGCTATGAAATTTGCTCTGTCAGGGAACTTGTGGCTGTGTCTTCTTTGAGGTGGGATCTGGAAGTCAGAGAAAGGTGCCCCCTGATGGTTCTGGTGGAGGTAGGAGAAAGCAGCACCTGAGGCCAAAAAGGCCAGCGTGGGCTACGGCCCAGTGTCTGGAAGGAAGCATAAGATTTGACCATCATCACGTTACTGTTTTTGCTGTGCTCCATAATGAATGCCTTTCACATTCATTATTTTAAAGTTTGTTCGATTTTAATACTTTAATAGCATCGAGAGAAGGAAATTGAAGTTAAGGTTATGTGGTAATTTGCCCAACATCTAATAACTGCCAGAATCAGAATAGAAGCCCACGTTCTGCTCTCTTCCTGATGAGCTCATGGTTCCACCCCAGCTTTCTCTCATGTCAACATTCCTAAATAATCCTGTTAGCTTCTCGCGTAATCCTTGTCCTGGGAGCCCGCGTAGTCCATCAGAACGCTCAGTCTCTTGGTTGGATAGGATTTTACTTCCCGTGAAGCTTCTCACGTCTCTTTTGTAGGGTTCTGCAACCTGCTCACGTTCATGAGGTTATAGCCCTTGTTTTTGAACCAGTGGGGCAATGTGACGGCATTTGGCCTCGGGTTTCCGATGGAGCAGCAACTGCTTACGCGCTCACCTGTGAGCGTGTGCTCAGCTTTGCCGCGCGTCTCAGTCCCTGAGCCTAATTTTGAAAGCTGGGGCTTTTCTTGGGAAATCTCCAAGTCAATGGATACGCTGCGGTTATGGGCGAAGGGTGTGCTGTTACCACACGCACTTCCCGTCATTTAAATACTGCGTTTGTGTTCATAGCATGCAGGCACAAAATTGATGGATTCCCAGTGGTCACCTCGAGTGTCCTGGGGTACCTTACATCAGATGTAACTTAATGCAGTAAAGAATACATGAATGTAGATACATGTATTATATGTGACATATTCTATGTATATATACATACGCTCTGCATATTACTGTGTGCACTTAGTTGCATACATATTTAGCTACACATTCGGTTGTACATATAGATGATTTTCTTGTAATTTTTAAAATTTTCTTTTGGCATAGATTGTTAAATGCAAAGATTTTTTGAAAAATTGGCTCCGTCCTGTATTTAGTGGGTAGCTTGGAGAAGACATTGCTGTTACTTTCATCCAAGTCCTTTCTGTATAGATACAGTTCTTTCTCATGTGTAGACGTGTCTTGCCTTCATTCTAAAGGGAAATACTTGTGTCACTGGTAGGTGTCTCATTTTTCTTTTCAGGGCTCTGTGCTGTAGAAGGAACCCAAAGCTCATGTGTGCTAGATGAATCAGTTCTCCTTTACCTGCGTTAATTACAAAGTAGATTTTACTATTTCCTCCGAACTTACTGTTCTTCACTTGAAGATAACTGCATTATTTCATTAAAATATGAGCAGAGGATCCTTAAGTTTCATAGAAAATGGTGCCTGTATCTTACTTCCTATAGAAAGTCCTTCCATTAAATATATAATTTTGAACTTTATATTAGAGAGGTTGATTTCAAATATAATAGGGCTTTAACTGTGTTATCCAGAGTCTGCCAACATCTCAAAGATATATTTTGTTATGACAGTTTTATTTTTTAAACAGATTTTAGGATCTATAGCTAATACTAACAGATAATACCTTACTTGCTGTTCTATTTGAAAACCAATATAGCTGAATAAGATTTCTTGTTTCTTCACCACATAAATATTGCTAACCAAAAATACACCATTGGGGTCAGCTGTCCTGATGCTGAAAGTGACTTGAAAATTAACTAGGATGACAGTTCCTGTCTCTCATTGGCACTTTTAAAGCTAACATCCTTTTACATGCATACAAAAGATGGTAATTTTATAGGAAATTTTGGGGGCAGTGATATGAGTAGTCTTTAACAAGAGCTGGCATTTGTCAAAGATGTCCCGTGGGTAATAGTTTATTAGTGCATTTGCTGTTAAACTGAAAGTGACAGGTGTGCTTAGGGCTATATTGTTGCTGTTTGCTGTAAGTAAAAATTTCCCTGCAGAATTCTCATGCTGAAGAGTATTGATCCGTGCATTCCCATAGCCACCGAAAGAGCAGGGAGGGATGGTGAGACGGAATTTACTTTCCATGACTTTGATGCCACTTCCCAATCCTCCTGATTTCTGGTAGCATTTGCAGCGTGTGGAAGCCAGTCATTATGGACAAAGAAGTTTTCATGGAGACAAGCTGAAGGGGAGACATTTCTGTGCACTGATACTCCAAAACCGGAGCGCAGAAAAAGTGAAATACATCCTCACACATGAAGCATCAGCTTTGTATTCCATGCCATAGATTGTTTTACCCATTCTCTGCCACATTTGTCACCCTTTCCCACCTGCCTAAATCCAAAAGCCACTTAATGCCTGTAAGCAGCTGACCCACAATAAACTCTAGAATTTCTCTGATGGTTGGGGTGGGGATTTAGCTCAGCGGTTCGGTGGCCTTACAAGCACAAGGACCTGAGTTCAATCCCCAGTACCAAAAAAAAAAAAAAAAAAAAAAAAAAAAAAAAAAACAAACAACAATAGTGACACTCAGTTTGAATTCTGATGGTTTGTTAGGTTCCTATGCAGTTTTGTATTTTTTTTTGTTTTTTTGTTTGTTTTTTGGTACCAGGGACCGAACTCAGGACCGTGTGCTTGCAAGGCAGGCGGTGGAACCACTGAGCTAAATCCCCAGCCCTGTTAGGTTCTTAGGTAAAGCATTTTTTTTTAACCTGTAATGCTACAATAACCTCTTAAGTTTTTAATATGAAAAGCACAGTATTTTACTTATTGTTAATGCCTTAATTTTTACATATAAATGCCAACTATCAACCAGTATCAAAATGCTTTTGATGTATTAAATTATAAATATTCAGATATATTTATGTATTCATAATAACAGTGACCCCTAGCTGCAAACTGGAGTCATTATCAATCCATTCACACAACCTTACTCAAAGTGTGCACTGAACTTTACTCAGAGTTCATGTTTAAAATTGTAAAAAAATCGCATTGATACTGATTCTTTGCCTTGTAAGGCAGTATAAGCCAGCTTAAAATTGGGAGTATTCACTGACGTTTGTAACTGGAAGGAGACAGGCTTTGGAGTTGTTGGGCCTAGTCATGAAGCCCCTAGGTTTTTGCATTTCTGTACTCTGTAGCCAGTGCTTTTGGATTCTACCCAAAAATGGAAGTTCATCCCATAGTCACAGGATGACCACGTAATTATATGCTTCCTTGTTCTCACACACTTGGGTTCTAAGAAGTTACTATCTCCCACAGTTCTCTTCCTCACTCTACTACCCTTTAAGATTCAAAAACGATGGCCCGACGTGGGAGAATTCACTAGAATGTCCAGTAGAGATCTGTGGTACACAGGCTCCCAGAGGATAAACAGTGTTAGTAGAAGGTTAGTTATTCCTTCTTTTAGGTGATATGGTTAATGAAGAAATGTTTTAAGAAAAAGCATAACGGACTCTCAAATGATGTATAGACTTTGGAATATGCTAGTACTGGAAAAGGGTGTTACCATAAGTCAAGCAGATATCCATCATCTGGTAATAGGTCTGTCGTAGTTATTTGGTCAGTGGTGAGTTATTAATGATGCCACGTGCTTAGTACCAGTGCCAGTATATTTTGAAGGAGAAAAGTTAGAACTAACAGGATTTGCATCTTAACCTTTGTAGTTTATTTTCATTTCATCAAACCTGTATAGTTCATATTTGCTTACCGGGCACCTAGTGCAATCTTTATTTCAAGACACTCAGTATTTTTATCAAAACTAACAAAGAAAATTGTTGAGTTGAAGTCAGAGCATGGGCTACCCCTGGCCGATTCCAGAGACGGGCGATGGGCCACGTCCCCCAGCAGATTTGCCAAGGTACCGGAAGTGGGGCCGCATATCGGAAGTGGGGATGTTAGTTGTAATTTATAGTGTTTGAACCAGTTGCCTTCCGTTCTCAAAGGAACTAAGGGTGATTTTCACTTCAAGTAGTTTTCACTTGAGAAATAATCTTGGCTTGACCAATATTCTAAACTTTTTGTACATACCAGTTATAAAGTCAAGCCTGAATACTTCATTTTTATGTTAGTAACAAGGGTATTTTGCAAGTGGTGAACATGACATGCTTTACTGATACATTGCTAGTTGGTGGCTAAAGGCCATGGAATTTCTAGCTTCCTGCCTTCGGCAGTCCACTTAATATTACACAGTATTGATTTTTAACTAGTTTTCATGGCAGAACTGTCAGATTTATGAATTTATATAAAGATTTTTTTTTTACTTAATAGTGACTTGGAAATTCCTTTACTTTTATTTTGAAAACTAGTCAGCTGGATGAGATGTTTGGAGTTATTTCAGAGAATGAATTAAAATAAACATCCGTGTTTTAAAAACCATAAAATAGAATGAAAGTCTTAGATAATGCTGAAATCACATGTTCATTTTCTCCAAAAACCCTTATATAATTAGGAAAGCACATGCTTTCAATGAATATCAATGTCTTAATTTTTGAGGTGACACCAACGTTTTATATTTTAAATTTTTGCTTTGCTACTCTTAAGTTTCATGAAAGTATTTGGAGCCCTTCTTCATTCATAATACCTACTTGTAATTCCAATGATTCAGTGTTTGAGATGTCTGCTACATATTTAAATTCTAAATGAGCAAATGAATACTAGATGTTCTTATTTCTGATATTCTACCTTTGTACATCCAGAAACTAGATATTGATTTGAATTGTTCAAATGATGAGCTTAGGAATGAAAAATATTAAAAATAATGATAGTATCATTCTTTTTATTTAAAAATAATAGGGGGATAATGGCTTGTACATTTAATATTAATATTAACCAGATCTCAACATTATTATGGAAACTCTAGTCCAGTCTCTTTTGTGTACTTTTATTTAAATACTTTCTCTAATTTTCTCTTATGAATTTTTTCATAGCTACTTTACAAAAATGGTAGACTGCAACACATGATTTTTGCCTAAGTGATCATCTTCATTTTATGTATTTTCTCTAACTTTATTCAAGAAATAAAAATGCCATTCTAGTCCTTTCCCTGAGGGTGCCTGTGTGTGTGTCTGTGGGCGATTTGCAGTGTAGCCCAGCAGAATGTGTGACAGCTAAGGGTCTGGTCACTGCTCTGCTTCTTTTTAAGTGAGGCTCCAGGGAGTTGGCTTTTGTTGGACCGTTCTTGTTAAGAATTTACCAAGATTCAAGGGAGAAATAGAATCATTTACATGCCAAATAATTATTTCTCTGGAACTCAAGGGACTTGATTTTAGAGTGCTAATAATAGGTGCCTACCCTTCCTCTGAACTTCTGAATTCTCTACTGTTGGTGTTTGTGATGAATTTAATTTTGGCCCACTCCTACCAAGGGACTTGTATCTATTTCATGAGCTAAGAGTACCTTTGTTATTTATAATACTGCTTCCTGATCATCATTTTTCTTTCCCTTATCCCAAACTCAAAAGAAAGCAGCAGAGTCAATTTGTACTAAGATTTTTCAGTCCCTCTGGGTTTCTTTGAAATTTCATTGGAAAAAGCAAGCAGCCTTGGCTGCGTGGTAACAGACACCCAGAACACCAAGGAAAAGCAAACGCAGGCTCAGCCCTGAAGCAACCTGTAACTCAGTTCTGTAGAAAGCCGCAGAATTATTGTCATGGCATGGAATTTTGACTTAGATTTTGGTCACACGTTTAATTCTCTAAGAAAACAAAGGTTCTCTAACAAATAAAAAGCATCCAACCAAAAAGCCAGAGCAGCTGTTTTTCTAAACCTAATGTGGTAAACACTTCTGCACCGTGAGAATTGTATGGAATGTTAACTAAGCCAAGGTCCGTACCTGGGAGAGTAAAACGAGCCTGTGACAGCAGAGAGTAATCCGCTGTGCTTGTGGTGCAGTGAGTAAAGATGGCCATTTCCGGGCAGTGGAGGGGCCTACGTCCTTGGTTCCAGTTCTTCATTGCCCATTTCTCCTCACTTCATCTTCGAGGGAGCCGGTCCGAGCTGGGCTCCTCACCAGTGCACACCTACGGGTGGGTTATTCACGTTTGCAGTTAGCGTGAATGAATTATTTGCCGCTCAACAGGTTACGATATTTTAAAACCTAGTGAATATACATTTAGCGTGCTAGCATAATATAATCAGGAGGTTGAGTATGAGTAAAGCTACAAACACAGTAAAGCAAAAAACATTTCCTAAATGTTGTTCAGAGTTTGTACCAAGAAGGCACAGGATAATATATTCTTATACATTATTAATAAATTAGTCAGAACTAACTTGTTTACTGGTTATCAGAGCACCATGGAAACTACTTGCCTTCCATTCTGGGTCAATATAAATGATATTTCCCCATTTCTAAGAGATATCCAATTTAGTAATAATTAAAAGTGAGCATAAGAGCAATAAAAACATGTAAACATAAACATTTATATATTGTTAGATCTCAGCATGGATTTTATTTTATTTTTAGTTTGTTTAAATGAAAAGGTTTGTCCTTTTGATTTTAAAATTGAGAACTTGGCACAGGCCTGTAATCCCAGCACTCAGGAGGCTGAGGTAGGAGGATCGCTGTGAGTTCGAGACCAGCCTGGGCTACATAGTGAGTTCCGGGTCAGTCTCAACTACATAGTGAGACCCTGTCTCCGCCCCGCGCCCCCCCCCACCAAATAAATAAAAAGAAAAATAAAGTGAGGATTTGGGAACTGAAAACTAGACAGAGATTAAAGAATACCACAAAATATTTAACAGCTTTCTTCACCACCTAAGTCTACCACAGCCTCCTATGCAACATTGTCTTTGTACTTATGTGTTTTGCAGAAATTATGACCCATACATATATTCTGTTGCTTTGTTAAGTATAGGGACAGAGTTAGTTTTTAACTTTTGAATATATTGCAAGATAATTTTATTTTCCTCTCCAATCTCCAATTTCTGTGCCTTAAGAATTTTTTTCTTTTCTTTTTTTTTTTTTTTCTATTATGTTGTGAGATTTAGAATCTGATTTAGCTATGATGGTGCAGAACTTGTGACTGTATTAAAACAAAGAAACAAGGAGGCCTGGTGTGGTGATTCACTCCTGTAACGCAGCATTTGGGAGGCTGAGACAGGAGGACGGCCATGAGTTTGAGGCCAGTCTGGGCTGCAGAAAGAGTGCAAGGCCAGCCTTAACCACGCATCAAAACCCTGCTCCCCAAGAAGAATGATTCCTGAGATTTTTTGAAGGAAGGTTTATCCCTTCGGCCATTCACATCTTCAATCTCGTCACTGGTATTTTCTTTCATCTCTGTGGAGGTACAGAGGGTTCCACGCTACTCTCCCGCTACCATGATAACCCTACTCCCAGGGATTTGACTTCCTTTCAGGGGCAAACCCGAGGAACAGACCTTTCTTATCCATCAAGCAGATGTTCCCTGGTCACCCTTCCAGATTCCCTCTCAGTCCTGCCCTTCTTCTTTACCCCACAGAGAACACTCTCTTCAGTGTCTTTCAGTCAGCTACTCCCTCCACCTTCGTTTCTTTTCTTTGCTTTTCAAATATGTGCATCATTTCACATTCTCATTTTGGTTGTACATTTTATTTTTAAAATTTTTTTCAAAGTACCTAACAGCTCAAGGGCCGTTATTTTCCAGCACAGAAGACAATTCATTGAGTTTTGTCCCACGGACATTTTGTCCTCTGAAGTTGTGTAGCTCTGAGTTTTGAAGAGCTCTTCCTGTAATGCCTGCTCTTTGTAAATACATGCAGAACTCAAGTTGTCTCCAGGATTTATTTATTTTTTAAACTTTATTAAATTTATTGGTACATCTTAGGTATACAACACACTTACATTCCTCATTGGGATCTTGTACCTGTATATGACTTTTATCACGTTCTTGTTTTTTTCCCATTCCCCAGCCCTCCCCTCAGCCCCTCCACCCTTCCCTGTTTACAAAAACATTGTTTCCATGTTTTTCCTTTTCACATATTTTTTCTTTGCCCTTTTACCTTTCCCCTACCCCTCCCACTTCCTCTACCCTTTTAGACCTCTCCTTCCTATTACACAATATCAATTATACATTTTGACCCTTATTTACACTTACTTTTTCATACCAGAGAAACTATTCGGTATATACACACATATAACTTATTAATTTCACTTAAGAGTACGGCCTCAATGTGCATCCACTTAGATGTAAATCTCTGTAGTTTCTTGCTCTTTTGGCTGCATAGTATTCCATTTTATAGAAAAAAGTCACATCTTCATCCAGTCTCCAGTTGAGGGGCAACTGGGCTTTCTCCACAGTTTTAGCCATTACAGACTGGTGCTGTACACATGGGTGCACAGATATCTCCAGGATTTAGCAGTGATGCGTCTCAGCACATAGACCCGAGCGCTGCGTCCTTCACTGCTGTCTTGGTTTTTCTGTGTTGTGTGTACCTGCTCTGAGTGTCCTGTCCTCTCAGTTCCTTCACTGCCCCCACCGTGTCCTCATCGCCCACCTCTCTGGTCTGTGCTTCTGTCAGCGCCTCCTTTCCTGGCCTCTCCCTTGTCAGTCTGCACCAAGCAGCCAGCAGGGCCCTGCGGGTGGCACACAGGACGCCAGGACAAGCTTCAGTGGCTTCCAGTGACTTCTGCACCTGCCCTCGTGGGCCCCAAGGCCCCGCAGGCTGTGCTGTGCTCACCTTCAGTCACACACAAGCCCTTCCCTTGTGCAGCGAGCTCCCGGGACAGTGGCTTCGTGTGCTCGATCTCGTGCACCTCTTCCTCCACTACCTGCGGACCCTGACGTTCTTTTCCTGCAGTGCTGTTCCCAGTCTTCACAGACAGGCTGCGTCCCTGACAGGGCCTCCTCTGCTCAATCAGTGAACTCAAGGAATGCTCCCTCTTGTTCATTCTTGGACCGGAGAGAAAAGCAGTGTGGCTTGTACAATCCACGTTTTGGGTTGTACGGCGGGGATCCCGTGTTTTGGCAGAGCAGGGCAGCCCATCGCTGCTTTCAATGCTCAGTGGAAACAGAGAAGTGAGTGACGTCCCAGCTGACCCCGCGTGGATGGGTAGGATGCGGGCCACAGAGAGGAGAGCATTAGAAAATGCAAGTTCCTGTGGTCTGGGGTTAAACACTGACTAAAACAGTGTTTCTCCAGGCGGATCTAAAAAGACTGTGAAATTTTACTTTGAGGCTTTTCTGTGAACAAATGTGAATGCTAGATTAAAAAATATACATGTATGATGTCATTTGATTTGGGAGCCTGGGGAGTTTTGCAGTGAGTTACTCACGCTCATCTCTGTCCCAGATAAACCAGGGTGGGACATGGTTTGCAGAAAAGTGATTTTTCGGGGAGTAAGTTTGGGGGCCTCTGGCAACCCTAACACCCAGAGATGGTGAGCGGTAGGGAAGGTGTGGTCAAAAGGCCAGAGTCATGGGTGTGAGGTCGTGGCAGAAATAATCACGAGGATATTAGGGCATGCCCGGGAGGAGAGGCGTTGGAAGATTGCCAATTAATTTTCAGCTTTGGTGAAATTGAGTATGACCGGTATTAATTTCACAATATTGAAGAATATATTGGAGAGCATAGGTAATAGTTTTAATTTTGAACTTCAGTTGGAGTGCAAGCAAGACGGCTAAGCTTAGAAGCTTCTGACAGGTCCGCAACACTTAGACTAATTGCAGTACGTTAGAAAAGCATTAGCTCGGAGATGCATCAGAGCTGGGAACTTCGGGCACACTTTCTTTACCCTCTGTCAGCTTCCCTTCCATACCCTTCAGCCAACACCAGGAGAAATCCTCACGTGGTTAGGCTTTGGATAAAAAAGCATGTGCATTGGAGAAAATGAAACATTTTTAAAAAGAGAGGCCTGACATAGTGCATCAGAACATCCTTGTTCTGTATTGCGTAAATGAAACTGCATGCGGATGACACAATTTGTAAATCGTGTCTTTTTCTCACTGCTTCGTGTGGCTGTATGGGTCAATTTAAGACTGTTAAGTGAAAATCCCTTTTTTTTTTCCTGAGGCTTATAAAACTTCTTACTTCATAAAAGTAAAGCAAATTCTCTGAAGACTTCATTACTTCCTCTACTCTTCAGCTTTTGAGTGTTCCTGGTAAGACTGCTCCTGGACGTATTTCTCTCAAGAATGTTTTTTAAAAGTTTGGGAGGAGAGAGATTTTCTCTGCGGGCCTTTTGGCCAACAGCGTTACTCAGTCCTCTGAGAATGTCATTCACTACAGCAGGCGATATGAAAATATTTACTCACAGGTGGATAAAGCCTTCCTACCTGTCATAATTTTCCTATGTTAAGTCTCCCACCGGGTTTGACATTTCTGTGTTTTGTGCGGTTTTGCTGAAAAGTAAAGTACCATGACCAGCCTGGTTGATGCATGGTGATGATGAAAAGCAGGATGTTTGGCATTCACCATGGGTGCTGGAAATGCAAGATGTCAGAGAAGCCATATATTAGAGAGAATTTGAATTGGAAACTGAATCCCAACCTGCCACTGGGAACATTCTGATCATTTTGATTTATTAAACTTTCATAACAACATTCAGACAAAACTGAATTAAAACCTTTACCCTTGGACATTTTATGGTACCCTGACCGCCACATTACTGGTATCATTTTTTGAAGGTTCTCTCAGCATCAGTGAGGATAAGAAGAATGGTGGGAGAAGAGGGGCTTATTCTGCAATGCACTTTTCATCTATATGTGTGCGTCTAACTTGAAATTCTTCTTTGCATCGTATTCCTGATTAACATGTCATTTCAACATATTAAATATATTCATATTTTGATATTCATCATACATTTGTGACACTGTTGAATGGTTCTCTGATTGAAATGTTACATTTATATACGTCATATGATGTCTTTTCATTTCGGTGCAACTGGGCACTGGAGGCATTTAGGCCTGCGTTTGTCTATGTCTATGTTTCTTGGTTTTGTAAATAAATTTTTAAGTAGAAACACTTATAAAATTCTGCAGCCTTAGGAGTGCCTGTCCCCATCAGTAGTGGAATTTCGTATATCAGATCTTTGAAAAATCATTTTCCTGCCTCAGCAGCCATGGCTACTCTTTCCTGCACAGTGTCTCCATGATAAAGAGGAATCAATTACTATTAGAGAGGGCTGTAGGTTAAAGACATTACAGGTTCACACTTGGTTTTGCAGGCAGGGAAGGATACTTAGCTGTGAATCAGGAATGATGCTGAAGACAAATGAGACAGAGTTCACAGAGCAGGGATGTGAGGGGCCGGGACCATCATTCCAAGCTGTCTCCGCCGTGATGATGGATGGCGTGGTGGCAAGAAGTGATAATACCACATGATGAAATATACATCTTAGCAATAGCAGCAACTGCACACCATCTACCTGTTGGAGTTCTGGGGCATAACAACTCCTGATTTGCAACCGCACGGGTGTGCTGCATTTAGCGACCCAGATTTTTGGCAGCTGTGAAGGAAGCAAGCAGCATATCAAACACCCTTGCACATTGTAAACTTAATTACCTCATATTTATGCACCGTGGTTGTTGACAGGAACTTGTAAGCTATGCTAATATGGTAGGTAATTTGTTACCTCCAGAAATCACTTTCCATGTGTCTACTGATCATTATCGTGAAACATGATAAATGATCTCGCCCATGAGGTATAAATGAAAATGAAATGGATAATTGGATTCTATGTCTAAGTTGTGGCTGGCAGAATTGCAGCAGTTAAAATTGAGTTTATCTCCTAGAAAAGCACTTGGCGACATATCAGTGACCTTCATCATCTTGAGCCTGTGGTCTTAGGAGAAACGACTCTTAGGCTAGGATGATTATCAAAAAACTGCGTTGTGTTGTGCAAAACATTCTCCAACACCTGAATTCGCTCTTGCTGAAGCCTCCTGTGTGTATTACTTATGATGTCTTACTTATCAACAGTGGGAGTGAGCAAATAATGATAAAGAAAATCTCATTTTTTCGACCGGCAATAATGTGCTTTGTTGTTCCCACTGCCTGGATTGAACGCTTGAGGCACAGGACAAGATGCACAGGTCCCTTGTTACCACCACCGACCTCTGCCAGCCTAGGGAGGTGTTTCCTGCAAAGAGTATTGCTGAAGAACCGAAATGAAAGAATTTATTTTAAATATCACCAGATGTTTACTTTTTGTCTTTAGGTCACTTTAAGTAATAAAACTGCTCTATTACAAACATAAAATTACTAATTTACTCACTGATTAGATTACTGTTTTCGAGCAGTTATTCTAGGGTAATCATTCTGTTTGCTGGTGATACGGTCAATGAAAAAGAATAAAATTCACAGTCTTTTGCCTCTCATTGTCCCATGTGTAGAAATGGAAAGCTAATCTTTCATCAAATCTATATCTAATCTGTATCTATATTTGCATGTCTCTCTGCTTATTCTGTAATTTTTTTATTCAGCTGCCTTCTTGTCACGGAGCATCCGAGAAGTCTGCACAAGTTCCATTTGTGGTGCTTCTTATTTCCAACTAAAAGAAACTATTTGAGGTTTGATTACCAACAATGGTATCAAAATTAACATATGATCTGGCAGTGTAACTTTGCTTTTAAACATGACATGTTAATAAACGGGGCACCCCCCACCCCACCCCCGGTGACATTTTTGGCTTTAAATGTCTTCATATCCTGTGACTACAGGTTGTGAAGAGACTGTAGCCCCAGTCGGTAAGCTTATTTCTTTAATTGATGGCCTGGTCCTTTACTCGCCTTTCTAATTCACTAAAATGTAATGTAAAGGTAGAAGAAGTATTTAGTATAAATTTTAATAATAGCCACCTATTCATAATATTTACATTGTGTGAGGGCCTCTAATAGATATTTTGTATATTAGTTGGTTGATTTCAACTACAGTTCCTAGTATCCCTTTGTATCCATGGGGACCCTGGTCTGTGTGGCGCCAGGGGACAGCCCCAGACTATGATTCTAGCTGTGTCATCCTTTTCGTTTTCGTCACTGCACAAAACTATCTAAAGCACCCAGAAAATGCTACTTAGTGCAAGATTGATAAAAATGTGAACAAGAACCAGATGTGTGTGGGTTTTCCGCTTAAATTTCAATGATTCTAAATGCTATAGTACTGTATTTATTACCATGCCACTTTAGGAACAACATATTTTCTTTAAATTTCTTGACTATTGTTTTTAACCTTATGTTGCCTTGAAAGTCGCATTATAGCTAAAACTTGCCATTTTATAGCCCTTCTTCTCAGTAGAGAAGCAAGAGATCAGTTATCCTCCCTAAACCATTGACAGAGTATTTTAAAAACTATTTATGACTGGCACTCGTGTTTTTACTCAGAGTCTGATGAACTGGTACAAACATGTATAATCATGCTCTCTCCTGTCCATTAATGAGCACACTTAGGCCAGAGTTTATACCAAGGGCAAGAGAGTTCTGTTGATATTTAAGCAGAAGCTGGCACAAGTATAGTTTATGAAAAAGCTAAACAATTATTCTGTTGCTCTTCTTGATGAAACTCAGTGACTTCAGGCCTTCCTGATTGTGGGGAAAAGTAAGTCAGCCAGAAGTAATATCTTCTTTGTGGAAACATGGTGCTTAGCAGGCAAAGGATCCCTACCAATACATATTCTGAATTTGTGGAATATTAAGTACACCCTACTGAGTGGTGTTCACAAGTATAGGTTCCCTGTATCCCAGTCATCAGACACTACTGTGTGTTCCATCGTGTTCTGTTTCCAAAGGCCTCTTCTGATGTCATTGGTTCCAGTTTGATGAAAGAGCCAGATCTCCAGATGAGATCCCACTTGGCCTTAATGGTCCCTGAGGGATGGGGGTAGTTGGTTTTCTGGCATGAGTTTAGGACTAGTTCATTCATTCAATATAGTATAGTAGAGGACACAGTCTGTCCCTCTTACTGATGTGCGGCATTTGGCTGTCTTCTCCTCTCTCGATGACAGTGATATCTGAAGAGTCTAGTACATGAATTTTGAAGAACAGATATGCTCATTTGGAGTAGCTGAATTTTCTGTTTTTTTTTGGGGGGGGGTTGTTTGTTTGTTTGTTTTTTTGTACCAGGGATCAAACTTGGGACCTTATGCTTGTGAGGCAGGCGCCAGAACCACTGAGCCAAATCCCTGGCCCGCTGTATCAGTTTTTAGTCTAACTTACAGGATGAAAGTTCTTACTGTTCCATATCCTCCCCATCACTTGATATTTTCCTACTTCCTAATTTTTAATTAGCTTGTTGTATTCTCTCATTTGTCCATATGCACATTCATTCAGCAAACATCGATTTATTGCCCCATATGACAAGTACTGAAGACAGAGTAACCTACAATCTGTGCCTTCGAGGAGTTCAGTGAATAAAAGTTGGGTGTGATGGTGCACACCTATAATTTCAGCTTGTCAGGAGGCTGAGGCAGGAGGATCCTAAGTTTAAGTCCAGCTTGGAAAATTTAAGGAGAGCCTGTCTCAAAATAAAGAAAAAGAGCTGCGGATGTAGTTCAGCACTTAGTAAGTTCGACCATGGCATTCCCCATGCCACCACACACAGAAACGAATAAAGATATATGAAGGGATGTGAGTATTTCAGGCTGGAGAGAGTATACCGAAGCAGTTTTATTTAGAATCCGTAGTCGTTGAGTTGAGATTTGAAGATAAATGGCTTCGCTAAGTGTAGAAATGTCCGAGTGTCACCCAGGCAGTATGGATCATGTAGGATTTGATTTTTTTAGGAGAGGAAATGTTCCCTTGGATGATACCAGTTGTTACATGTGAACAAATCATTGGATTCAGAGTGTTGTGAGATAGACAGGTGAGCCCGGCAGACAATGAGAGGATGGTGTATTTAATTTTAAAGAGTTTAGCCATTTCTTAGAAGTTTACCTTCCATTCTCATAATGAGCTCACTATGCTGGGCGTCCAGTGCTGTTCAGAAAAACAGCACAAAGCTCAGCAGCATGAAATGTGACATTCGGTAGTGGTCATGACCTCCCACGGCTAGAAAATTAGCCCAGCAGAGGGAGGGAGAGTTTTTTCTGTCCCACAAAATTTCGGGTTCTGAGCTGAGAAGTCTGAAGATGAAGCTGCAGGTCATTTGAGCTCTTGGAGACTGGAATCGTGTCGTAATGTGTCCCCTGGCTGACTGGAAAGTTTCGATGGTGGCTCAGGGCCCTGTGAACAAGTGTTGCAGTCCCCAGGAAAGAGAGGAAGCCGCAGGGCCTTCACAGGAGCCCCTTCCACCCTTCCCGAGCTCCCCTTGCAGGGGAGCAGGAGGTTTTAGCTGTGAGCATGTGGAGCATTGGAGGTGGGGAATAAAATTTGTTCTCAGACCCATGCCCTGATCACATTGCTGTGCACCTTTATTTCATTTCCACACGTTACCTGTAAGAATGAAGTACCAGCAGAACTCTCCCATGTCTCCCCTATGCCCCCGGCCGTTCTTCCCAGGACGTGGGCATCTGCTAGCCCAGTCACCCTTTCCAGAGCAGCTCTGACCATCTGCTTCCTCTTCCCCACATACTTGATGCGATTTTATTGAGGAAAAACCCCACAGAGCATAAATTTATTTAGCCTTTTACCATGCTTTGTATTTATATATTAAAAGAAAAGAATTGTTGATAGAAAATTAAATACTAGGCACAAATCATTGCCTTTCCATTATAAACAAAGCATTATTCCTTATAATAATGATATATCTGCTTTACTTCTGTGATTGATTTTCAAATTGATTTCTAGACACTTGCCCCATTTTAGACTCTTAATTTAAAACCTAAACCTAAATCTGAGAATAAAAGTGTACAGACAGTGGCACCCTCTGGTTGCAGTGTAGAGACCTCGTGCCAACGAAACATGGTGCCTTCTTCTCCTCTTTGTCCTACTTGACATTGTAAGCTTCCTTTCTCGGTTCTTTTTTTGCCATATGTCCACTGATTTAAGGTACAGTTTAGATTTTCCAGTGTCCGTGAAAATAGTAGCACCTTACTTTTTATCAAATTTTTCGCCTAGCATACTTTCTGTGAATCTTTTCAAAGATATAACCTCATATAAAATTTGAAGTGCACAGTAAAAATATAAGAACAGTCAGTACTGGTAGCCATTTCAAGCCCTTATTCTTGAAAGTCATGATATTTAGCAGAGTAGGCTAAGGAGGGTTTTTGTCTCTTGAAATGATAGCTGTCAAAGAAGAACTGAACTCCCTAGGTAAACTGTCCTTACTCAAGTCTGCAGAGCTCATTTTACTACTCTAGAAACTTTCCCTGCTGTAAACCCATGAATCATAGAACTGACTGCCTTCTCGTATTTTATCCTTTGGAGGAAAAGACTTATTTTAATGTTCTCAATGTCTAGATGTCCCATAAAAATGGGGGGATCAAAAACTGGTTTTTGTTCTTATTTATTTATAACTAAATCCTGTGCATTACTTTAGATTAAACCCAGGGCCTTTATAGCCAGCCAAATGGTCGACCTTTTTAAACATTTTTATTTGATATTTTTACTTGAGACAGAGTCTAAGTCACTAAATTGCCAGGCTGGGCTCAAACTCGTGGCCCTCGTCCCTCAGCCTCCAGAGTACTGAGATTGCAGGCATTTGCCATCATGCATGGCTCAACAGAAAGGTCTTTTCCTGCCTGAGCTGTCAGATTAGTGTAAAATATCCTCAGGCAGGTAAATGTTTATATGCTCAAATATCTTAAAAATGTCAATAGCATATCATGTTATTTTCTCAGATAGTCTATAATTATTCCTGTGTACCTTTTATGATTGTAGTAAATCCAGGCCTAGTGGTGATTTTATGTTTTGATAATACTTTTTAAATTGGGGCCAGATATTTTAACCTCTAAAGGAATATTAATAGAATTGCGTTTGTATTAGTCAGTCTTATGTTATTATAACAAGATACCTAAAGCTGAGTATGTATAAGGAAAGGAGGTTTAGTTTTGCTAGCAGCATGGCAGCTCCCTAGGGATAAATCCCCAGCTGCCTCACCTCATGGCAGATGGGCTCATGGGAATTCTGCATGTGAGAGAGCAACAGACACATGGCCAGCCAGGAAGCCAGGGGAGAGGCCAGGCTTGTTCTTACTACGACAGATCTTTTGTGGGAATTAAGTCAAGGTCCCAGGAGAGCTGTGTTAATCCCCCCTGTGCAGTTCCCTCCACCACCACCGGCCTGGCAGTGATGACCAAACTCCCAACGTGATGCATCACGACCTCTCTAGAGACAAACCACATCCGAACCTTTGCATGGAT
This sequence comes from Fukomys damarensis, assembly GCF_012274545.1. Taxonomy (NCBI): domain Eukaryota; kingdom Metazoa; phylum Chordata; class Mammalia; order Rodentia; family Bathyergidae; genus Fukomys; species Fukomys damarensis. The sequence continues at coordinate 8,938,886 of NW_022900926.1, read as the reverse complement.
AGAAGAGTCATTGAGGAATCCTGGTGATTATGGTGACCACATCCAAGGGCTCCACCTTTGGGGCATCGCCCTTGGTTTTCATCACTGTGCCTGTATACTCCTGAGCTACCCATTACACTCTGCCTTTCTTGCTTCAGGAGTGTGAATAGAAGGGTATTGAAGCCTGCTATCTGGTCCTTATTCAAATCTCCTGACACTTTAAAAAACGTACTTATCATCAGGAATAGCTTATCTAGAGTCAGTGGCCACATCTCTCAGTAACCTTCTTTATCTTCTCTTTATTTAGTCCAAGACATTTAACCAGTAGTACTCATGCAGGTGTTTTTGTTTTTGTTTTTGGGGTGTGTGTGTGTGTGTGTGTGTGTGTGTGTGTGTGTGTGTGTGTTCCAAAACTGCAGAAATGTTATGCAGTTGCTATTATTTATTCCTTGGAATGAATATATATTGAGTCCTTATGAAACTAAGCTGGATCCTTATAAGCCAATAGCAATTTTTTCTGATATAATGTTTTATAAAGTCTGTT
>NW_022900926.1:8889851-8938120 GCF_012274545.1 Fukomys damarensis | reverse complement strand
TGACTTACATTTTAAACTGAGAAGAGTCTTACTGCTGTAGTTCTTAGTACTTGCCTAATGTAATATCTGTAGTAGTTCTATTTATCTGTCTATTAATGAATGACTAAGATCTTGTTCAGTTGGATTTGCTATGTTGTTGCAATTTCTTTCTATCAAAAAAAAAACATGTCAGTCATAAACAGGCCTAAAAAACCTCAGCTACTCTATTCTTCAGAGATGTGTAAAAATAAAAACTGCATAACAGTTCTTCTGATTAACTTGGGGCTAATGAAGTCTTATAGTTTACCTGCCTGGAAACCATGATCACTGATAGAGGCCCTGGGTGGTGTCTCATGATTGCTTTGCCATCTGAGTTATTACACTGAAAGCATGGCCATCTGATTGTGGCTTTCTACACTTACGATTCCCTGCATCATTTTGGATGATCACAAAGTATGGACCTGTAATGAACATATGTTTATTTTGTGTTATCTTGTAATGAGTCAGCACAATGAAGCATTTAGACCTAGGAACCAAATTAGCAAACCTAAGTTTGCTTGGTTATAATTAAATGTTGAGAAATTCTTCTAACTGCCTAGTTTTAAAATCTTAAAATTGGGGGTTTAAAGTGATGGAAATCTTTTTCTTTTTTTTTTAAGGGAAGGAGTTTATTTGGCTTTTCCTAGAGGTTTCAGTCTATAGTTGTTTGGTTCCAAGGCTTGGGTGGCAAACAGGCATTGCAGAGGGAAACCACATGACGCTCACAAAGTAGCAAAAGCAACAAGGGGATTTAACAGCATCTTTCTGCCCATTTATCTTATTTAGACTGCTGGGATTAGGATGGTGGCAAACCAGTCACTCACATGTAGTGGGTTAGTAGTTACACACCCTTAATCCCAGCATCACACATTCCAGATTCAGCTACCTCTGAAAAAGAAAGCCCCACCTCATCCATATGAGGCTTTGGGGGGCTATCGAAACACAAACCATAACATACTGTCCCTGTAACCCCAAAGACTCATATTCATCTATGCAAAAATGCTTTTAGTCCATCTCTAAGAGTTGCCAAAGTCCTAATACTTCAGCATTGCTGAAAAGTCCAAGTCCAAAGTCTTCTCTGAGATTTAAGACAAACTCTTAGATATAAGCCCCTGTACAAATGAAAATAAGTCAAACATTTCCAACATTCAAAGGTATAAGATAAGACATTATCATTTCAAAAGGTACAAATTGTACAATTCCAAGGAATGGGACCAAAGTCAGTCCAAAATCCATCAAGCCCAACATCTAATTCCATAGTTCACTTCTAGCACCTGAGGCAATCTGTGGCAAGTTGTAAACTCTAAAAGGTTTGGGTGGCTCTGCCTTTGCTCATCCTTGCAGGTTTCCTCAGATGATCCACACACCTGGCTTCTCCAAACTCGTGGGGTCTCCACTGCACCTCTGGCCCCACACTCACAGCTTCACACATTGCCTTTTAGGGCCACCCTACCCGGCCTTCCTGGCCTTCTTCTGAAATCTGGATCCCACATCTCTTGCATTCCGCATGCACCTAAAACCAGTGCCACGTGAATGATGCCAGGGTCTGCTGCCAGCTGGAGCTATAGCCACGCTTCCTTCTGTCTAGGCTGATGGGGTCTGATGCCTGTGAACCAAATCCCGAGGAACAATTTCCCTAAACTGCCATTTTAGAACAACTTCCGTAGGCCCCCGCTATTCTGGAACATGGTACTCTGGGGGTTTCTTCTCAAAGAAAAATCTTACACCTTTATGACTCTGAGACTGGAAAGTGTGGAGTCCTGCTTTCTGTGATGCCATCTTCTATTTCCTGTTCCTTCTCAGCAGTCAAGATCTGCTCAGCTGTCTTTGCAATCCACAGCTTTCCTGGAGCTTCCTTTCTGGCCAAGCTCAAAATGTTTTAAAATACTCTGCTCGGCTCTTTGCTCTTGATTCTCAACATAAATCTGGCTAAAAGCTCCCAGCAGTAGCCATGCCACCAACTCAACATTAGATTGCCTTGAAATCTCTTCTGCCAGGCTAATTAGTCCACCACCCCTACTCTCAGTCTCAGGCAGAGTCTCTGAACACAGACAAAATGCAGACAAAATTTCTGCCACACTGTAGCACACATCGTCTGGAGTCCAACAGCCCATGCAGTCCTTCTTCCTAGTGGAAACTTGCTGAGCCTGGTCTTTACCGGCTCTCTGACCTTCTGAGCTCTGACCAGAATCTCCCACACAGAACAGCCTGAGGCGCTCCAGCCCTACTTCTGTACCAGCATCTCTGGATCTTTCCTAATCTTCCCCTTCCCACAAGCCAGTTCCAAAGCATTTTGTTTTCTTTTGTTGGTACCAGGGATCGAACTCACAACCTTACACTTTCAAGGCAGGTGCAGTGTCACTGAGTTAAATTCCTGGCCCACCAAGAGCTTTTGAGCCACATGGCCAAGTAATGTCACAGCACTGACCCCACTCCTCTGGTACCAGATTTCTGTGTTAGTTACCTCTTGTTGCTGAGACAAAATACTTGGCACCAAAAAGTTAAAGGAGAAGGGGTAGATTTGGCTAATGGTTTGTAGAGGTTTCAGCCCATACTCGCCTGGCTCTGAGGCTGGGATGGCAAGTGGGCATTGCAGAGGAGAAACAGCACAGTGTGTACAAGGCAGCAAAGGCCACAAGGGGGCTGATGGAAATCTTTAATGTGTTGGGATTCTAGATGGGGAAGATTCAGGATGTTTTAAATATTTTTTGATTGTACAGACATTTTGTGTGTGTGTGTGTGTTTGTGTTTGTGTATGTACAGAGATAGAGGTAATGCTATTACAGAGATTTTTCTTTTAGTTGATGTCTCTTCCCTGCTGGATTCAGCTCTTGTGTCTTAACAGGTGCTACCATGAAATGAATACGAATGATGTTACTTCAGTTTAAATCCCTTTAAGAATAATACAGAATGAGTTAGAGGCAGTGCCATGTAACTAACCTAGGCTTACTTAGTATTTTACTGTCGTATGTACCGTCATTGCCAAACATGGCCTCCATTTTCTCTCTCCACATACATATATTTGTTTCTCCTACCTCATAAAGGTGACTGATCGACTGATGAGATGATGTCATTTCCTGTGTGTGGCTCGAAACTTGAGGCAACTAAACATAGAGTTAAAGGCCTTCCTGGTTTTACTACTGTTATCCTTAGAGTCACCGGGATGTTCTTACCTTGAAGTACTGTGAATAGTTTGAGCTCTCACAAAACTGAAATGATGGATTAAACAACCATAAGCAAAATCTTCTGTGTTTATTAGCTTATGACTCATTCAAAAGGGTCCGCAGATTTCACCATATCTGGTTTGTAACACCTGGAGAAGCCTTTCTAAAATCATTACAGTATACAACACTCCATAATTCTGAGCCAGTTCATTGCCTAATTATTAATGAGAAAGACAGCAGTTTTTGGGCAAAATAGGATACAAATTCTGTTATCGTCAGTTTTATTTTTTTCAGTGTAAAAAAAAAAATAAACTTCACTTCTTAAGATCCCTTTACCTTTCCATACACCTTAAATAAGAACCTAACTCTGTTTTCAGTTTCTGCTGACAAATGTAAAACAGTCTACTCTTTTTTCGAGAAGGTAATTAAGTTATTGCAGCAGTATTTTCAGATAGGATACAATCTGTTATCGTCAGTTTTATTTTTTTCAGTGTAAAAAAAAAAATAAACTTCACTTCTTAAGATCCCTTTACCTTTCCATACACCTTAAATAAGAACCTAACTCTGTTTTCAGTTTCTGCTGACAAATGTAAAACAGTCTACTCTTTTTTCGAGAAGGTAATTAAGTTATTGCAGCAGTATTTTCAGATCAAGGTGAACAAAAGAGCATGGTGATGCATTGAATATAAAATTCATTCTGCAAAACTTGTAGTTACATTGTGGAAAAGATTCGTATTTCAGCAATTTAAGGTATGGAAGGGCCGTATCTTAGAGATTAGCCTGATTCCATAGATCTTTGAAGTTTCAAAAGAAGAATACACATTTCATAGTAACTTCGGGTGCAAATCTGTTGCATAGTGCGGCATATGTAGAATCAAAATTTTATATTTGTTTCTAATTCCCAGTTTCTATTGTACATTCAGACTACTTAAATATATACAAAGGGACTTTTTCTATGAGAATGCTTTGATCTGATTTTATGAAAGGACCAAAATGAATTATTGCTAGGTTTGTAACAGTGCCCTCCTTTTACAAGCTGGATAAATCATTTGATGCCAGTTGGTCACTAAGCAATTGCTTAGAAAGTGCTCTTTTGTTCCAGTCAACTAACTCTTTTAATTAAATAGTAACATTTTGTAGGTGCTGTGTATCAACGTCAGAGCAATTGGCTAGCTACATGCCTCAAAGTAAGAGGTAGTTAATCTTATTTTTTGAGGTCTTCATTTCAGCATGTGAAAATAAGTTTTTAATAAAAAGGTGCACAAATATCACCACATCCAAAGAATGGTTCTCTCGCTGAAGTTGTAGTATGGATTTTCTTGTATAGAATAGGTAAAGTTTAGATAATTTTCCTCCTGGTGGTATGTGTAAAGTTTTTCCTTCCAGGCATTAATGAGCCAGCCATTCATTCTGTAAGGATGGTATTAAATTCTTTTGGATACTGCAGAAATACTGGCAATGCAATGATGAAAACATTTTATGGGGACATTATAAACTTTATGAGATTACAGAAATAAAAGAAAAAGCTAATTCATCGAAGTTCTCATTGTTCTCCCATCAGTGCTATTAGCTTTTTGGTTATTTTCTTCTAGTGGTGGTGGTAGTGGTTGGTACGCCCCCTTCCAGGGCTGTGTCTCAAAACGAAAATGAATTGTCTTCATAATTTGCGTTCTTACGTCCTTTGTGGAAGTTTACTGAATAATAAGAGCATAGTTTGATATCACTGAATATGTTAACTTTTTGCCCTTCTAAACCATGATTTAATATATCTCCTTCAAGTAAATTTCTAGAAGTGGAATGATACTGATTGATGAGCACATCTTTATTCCTTGATATGTATTGATGGACTGTTTTCAGAAACATGCCATCAGTTCCCTTGCTTGTGTGCAAGCGGTGTGCGCATACTCGTTTCCTCTGTCTCATCGGCACTGGCCAGGCCTGTTTGGATAAGTGCGGGTTTGTACACGGCTTGGACTCTCTCCAGATTCTCTATTGTGCTTTTGAGAAATGGAAGGGTAAATGATGTGAGCTAAACATAAGCAGTGGCTTTTCTGATCTGGACCCGTGAGCGCTTACTTCCTGATTCTCAGAAATTACTTGTACATGAAGTATTCTGAATATGGGCAGTAGAGCACAGTACATGCCCTTCTTTCTTTCCATAGTTCAGCGTGACTGCGTGCTAACCTTCCTTGACCTAGCTCTAGGTGATAAAAGAAGATAGTAGTTCCTTTGGATTGACACCATACTCGGTTAGGTTGGATACCCCACCCGATCTTCATGGTGTCTTCTGTGGGGTCCAGGGAAAGTGCAAGACTAGGAGCCAGCTGAGGAATATCAGTTGAACATAGAGCCATCATTTTGGACTCATGGATTTTGCAGGAATTTTAACATAATAAATAAAAAGCTATTTCACTTCAATGTTCTGTCAATGCACAGATATTTAAATACAACTTAATAGCAATTTATAGAAAAGAAAATGTGTAGATACTGCTGGCTACATCATTGACATGAGTTAAACTTAAGAGCTAGGAGCCAGAAAAAGGGCACAGAGGTTCGTTTGGGTGCTTAGGAAATTTGTTAGGATGAAATATTTTAAGAATCAGAAAAATAACCTGGAAATTATGACAGTGAAATTGTGACAGTAGAAATTATGATAGTGTTCATTTTATAAATACATCATCGGGGTTATAGTTCATTAAAAGGGAGTATAGGAGAAACCTTGTTAGGGTAACCTAAGACTTTTTAAGTGTGTAGTTCATGTATCAATATCTGGGCAAAAATGAAATAAATCACATTGTCCCACATATTAGCTTGAATGCCCAAAGAAAATGTTTCTAATGATGAATAATCTACTTTTCAATTCTTATAGGAGCAAAGGTTATCTTTCTATTCATTGCTAATATTACTTGAAATTTCTTGACACACTCAAGTACCATCAAGTTACATTGTTACCCTGTTGAAACATAATTTAAAATCACTCAAAATTTATTATAGCAGAGCTTGTAAAGTCAGAACCTGGATTATTTGGTGAAACAGTGTCATCCTTTTTCTCAGTTTGTCCAACATATATTTCCTTTTATTTGAACATCTAATGGGTAAGGTGGCTGAAAATTAAACAATGAGAAACAGTGAGACATTGACTGCATTATAAAGCAGAAGCCAGAACTGCATCAAAGTTTCATTGAGGGGAATAGTAAATAAATAAAATAAAATTGACTTTAACCCGTTCCTTTCATTTAGAAACAGTCTGTCTTTGAGGAAAATATTCTAAAGTTGAAATTTGCAGGAATTTCTATATGGCAAAGACCGTTGACTCCTGTGGCCATTTTAATGTTCCTCATCTCTTTTTATTTCTTTCTACAACCAATAGTAAAAGTAGAATCCTAATGTAGATGATATGTTAAACTCCTTCATTATTATCATTTGTTGTTATTATTAAGTTCTTTTATTATCGTCATCTCAAATGAAGTGTTTTCTACACCCAAGTTTTTTGCTGTTTTGGTTTGTTTTGTTTTGTGTTTTGGTAACAGCGATCAAACTCAGGACATTGTGCTTGCAAGGCAGGAGTGGTACAACTGAGCTAAATTCCTAGCCCTCACCGAGTTTCTTATTAACTGGAAAAGACAAGAACTCAGCCATATCCTAGGAGGAAGGAATAGATCTTAGTCATTGCCTGTGGAGGCTAAAAAGTGCTGCCCCGATCATAACATGTTCTGGTTCATGGAACCTGTGACTGTTACCTTATGTGCTAGAATACTTTGTGCAGATGTGACTGCATGAAAGAACTTGAAGTCGTGAGTGTCTTGGTTACTTTCTTAGTGCTGGGACACGATACCTGATACCCACAAGTTAAAGGAAGAAAGGTTTATTTTAGCTCGTGGTTGTAGAGGTCTGAGTCCGGCGTCAGCTGGCTTCTAGATAGGATGGCATGGCAGAGGGACCGTGGTTCTGGGAATGAGAGAGAAAGAGAGAAGCTAGAAGAGAAGAAGCCTTCCAGGCTGTCCCCCGTGACACACTTCTGACCAGATCCTACCTGCTAACAGTAAGCCAGCCGTAAACTCATCAGTGGACCAATTCGCTCCTGAGTGTGGTGCCCGAAGATCCAGTACCCTCCCAAGAGCACCACCTCTGAGCACGTCAGGCTTTGGGGGACACCTAGGTAAAGACCATAACAGAGAGTGTCTTCGGTTGTCCACACTGGCCCAAAAGCCAACCACTGGTGACCGCTGGATTGGAAAGCAGACGGAGATTTGCCTGCAGACAGAAGAGAAAGTAATCTGAGTGTGGACTCAGAGACTGAAGGCATGTTTCTTCTAAACACACAATCCTGGGAGCAACCAGGGCACTGAAGAAATCAGGCGTAGGCTTCTACCTCAGTCCTCCAGAAGTCACAGGGCCTTCTGACATACCGACTCAGAAACTCTGAGAGAACAATTTTTTTTTTTAAGAATATGTGAGAGCAGACACAGCAGTTCAATCTAACATCATTGGCTGCTTCCACCCCGGGAGGGTGAGACTTAGGATTCTCTATGTCAGGGCCGCTTTGGCAGATAAATAAAACAGGAAGGATACAGGATTGAGCAGTTTTACATTTAAGGATTTGGAAGGATGGATGTGGAAATGTTATTTGCCTTGACATTTTCTGTATTACTGACATTTCCTGGATCTGTGGCTTGTATTTTTGATTTTGCATTTTATTGATTATCTGAATTTTGATAAGTGACACGTTTGTAAAATACTATTATCATAGAAATAGTTGGATAAGACTATATTTTCATAGTGATTTACTTGATTTCAAGACACTTTTTGAAATTATCTGAAATATAAAAATAAAATAGTTGGAATATATAATTTTAATCTTATAATAGGGTAACTAAAATAATGGATGTAAGTCATTAATTGAAAGTTAATTGGCAACACTGGCAAAGTTTATCTTGTATTTTGGAGATTTCATGCTTCAGTTGCTACCTAGTGTACAATTGGGATTTATTTGTACCATACCGCTGGGTCTGGTAGTATATTAAGTTATGAAGAATATTAATATTGCTGCAGAACAATTACTTGTGAATTTGCTGATTAAAATTCATGCATAATTTATTGAAAAGAATAGAGATTTTATAACTGAATCTCCTTGTTCTCAAGGTTTGGAAACAAAATATATATGCTAATATAAGGCTCCTTTTTATCTACAAGAGAACAAAAACTTAATATGTAGTGGCATATTAGTCTCCCTCACATGAGTTTCACTTCTTACCATCATGGTATTAATCAGGGTACATGCTTCTGAGGCTCTTTGAATACTGCCACTGTCCCCAACTTGAGCTAATACTTCGATGATTGAACTGCCCCTTTCCCTGCCCAGCCATTCCAAGTAAGATGGGAAACTTATCAGTGTTGTGCTGTCCTTTTTTTAAAATTAATTTTATTGGTACATTTAAGGTGTACAATGTAATGACAGCCATCGCTGGAAATTTGTGCCTTTACATAATCCATCTTGGTTCTTTTTTTTCCTCCATTCCCCTGCCCTCCCTTCAACCACTCTACCCCTCCCTGTCTACAAAGATTTTAAATCCATTTTTTCTTTTTCTCATATTAATTCCATTCCCTTCTTTCTTTTCCTCTACCCCTCCCACTTCCCCTTTGCAGTATAACAGGTAATGCGGTCCTTCTTAATAAGCCGTGATTATTAAAGTGGATTACTTATACTTTTACATATTTTTGGAGGATAAAATGTTGTGATGTATCTGTTTTTACATCAAACTCATGTCTTCATTTACATGAAACACTAGAATTGAATATTAATTTCTGGTTTTAAAATTTATATGCTTTTTGGCAAAAATGAAAACAAAGCAAAATAATACCCCATATCAAGCTTGATGATGCATTTAGAAACATACAGTCTTTTAAAATTCTTCAAATAATGCCTTGTTTACTACCGAGGAAGTTGTAGTTCAAATTTAAATGGCATATTCAGGTGTGCACTGCTATTTCTCTACATGTATGTTTTGAAACTCGGCCACATGGTTTCAACTGCATTTTACTTACAGACAGAACTGCTAGATGAAGTACGATGCTTGTGTCTCACATTGTGCTTTCGGTGGCTCCTTCCGTCTCTTCTTTTCTTTCCACCTTCTGCTCGCCTCTTTTGTTACTGCCGTGTTTCCTGTGGCCAGACGGCGGGATTTTGAAGAGTGAGACCTCACATTCAGAAGCCATGTGTAAAGTTAAGTCTGAACACCTGTGGACTTACCGGTCGGCCAGGGTTGTCATTTATAATCCTTTGGGCATATCGTTCCTGTTCGTTCACCTTGCTAAGTGTCAGGCCTGTCCGGGTCATCGTCGAGCTCTGAAATGGTGCGGCGCTGCTACTGCCAGTGGAACACCAATAAGCTCTGAGTTTAGCATTGTTTCCTGTGTAGCTCAAATTAGTATCGGAACCATCTGGAAGGAAAAGAAACATTGCACACATGAGGCAACTTGGTTTATTCACAAATACAGACTGCTTTTTGAAATAAGTGTAACATTTAGAAAGTCTGCAAAGACATTTACATTTTTTTCCATTATGTTCATTTCTCTATTCAGTTTCATTTTAGCTTCTCCCTATTAAAACTTTTATAAACTTTGTAACTTCTCTAAACTGTGACTATAAAAGTTAGGCTAGTTGATACAGGTTCAGGATATAAAATATACAGCTGTATGTTTATATTAGCTAATAAATGAAAATTCTAAGCTATTCTGGTTTCTTTTAAGCTTCTCCTTTTGACACTAACTTTGTTGCACTCACTTTTGAAATTGGAAATACTTCATCTGGAAAACAATTTTAACTACATATTATTGAAACAATTAGCAAATCATCGGGAAACATTTTAAGTTAAAGTTTATCAGCCAGGTGTTAAGAAATATTTTCACAGAAATAGTTCTAAATGTACCCAGTTGATATGACATATGTTATCTTCTTTGATGGTAGTTTTATTTTTATTTTAAACATGAACATAGTTAACAACCAGTTTATTTTATTCTTTTAACTGCTAGTTTGCAAGTATTGCCTTAATCATCCATGATTATTTAAATGAATCACTTACACTTTGATGTACTTTTGGAGGGTAAAATATTGTGTTACATCTGCTTTTCTTTATCACAGTGTACTCTATATTTTTCCTGTAAATCTCAGTTTAAAATAATGAATTTAAATGAATGAATTGTACCCATTTCTTCCCCACAATATTAATGGACACCTAATGGATAGACCATGGTGGCAATTAGTAATTATTAAATAAGTAATTTCCCTATGAATTTTGAGAAACATTCTTGAAAACACTCTTAGTCTATGTTAGATGCAGGTCCATGGGCTAGGGATGCTTATAATTCCGGAGTTTTACACAAGTAATGTTTGTGCAAGTATAATTAAAAAGTAAATCTTTGGGTGCAACTTAAAAATATTATTTCATTAAAACTTCTTTAAGAAGGAAAAATCTCTTCATGGATAAATTTTTTGTGCATTGCATTTTTTTTCCTGTGCAGTGCAGAGTAGAAAGTGGAGTTTGAAAGTCGCTAGCTGCTTATTCCTGACTTCCCTGTAACTGTGTCTTTTCCATCCCATCCCTTCCTGCGGTGGGTCAGGGTGCTGAAGCGTTGTATGGTTGTATCTAATGGTTTCCCCTGATGTGATTTGCTCGAACTGAAAAAATAATTTTGAAGTAATTGGGAGGCAGTTACCACTTTAGGAAGATGTGTGCTTTCCTTTAAAGTACTGTAACCTCCCCGCAAAGTTCCAAGAAAGCCCAAACTGATCACACAGTACTGATTACCACTCCATGACTTGATATTTCATGTGGACGGAACAAACAGGGCTCGAGCTGAGAAATCCTGCATAAAGCCCCAACTTCTAATTTCACTTGCATTATTGTTAGTGGGAGCAAATACTTTCATACATCATTCAGCATTTAATAAGGTCAAACATTAAAATAATGTTTTCCAACATTTCTTGCAAACAAAGCATGTTAAGCCCTCAAAAATTAACTTTCATCGTACCTTTGACATTCATTTGACAGATTATCTCATCACGTGCTGCTCCCAAAGGCCAGCAAGATGTGGTGTTTGTGCTTTTGCCTAGGAGTAAATTTCCATTTCTCACACTGTGAGGATGGGTGTATCGAGACAAGTCAGCTCCTGGCCTTTCTCCTTAAGTCATCTGCAGAAACTCTGAAGAGATTAAAAACAAAGCAAGAGCCCAATAGAAAGGACCTCTTGGCTTTCTTTCATCAATGAATCAAAATATCATGAGATCTGCTCTATGCCCCAAGTAGCTAAGGAGAAATTCTCATCTACAAATATTTCTTCTGAGCGAGCCTTGTTTACTGTGTCTTTACGAGTTTATCTCCAAGGAGCCATACTGTTATTGGAAGAAAACTTGTGCTAAAATGATCCTAGCCCTCATAAAACCGTTTGCTGTTTAAAAAGACTTTTGCCAGACCACGCCTATCCTGGTTTTCTTTTAAATATTTGTCATGTGCTCCTAAATTAATCATTCATTGAGCCTTTAAGCTTTAAGAGACACTTCTCTGTCTCTGTTTATAACGCTGTGGGTGTTTAACTAATTGCAGCGTACGCTCATCTCTCCTCTCCTAGAGCCACCGAGACCCATTGCTCCCCCGCAGCTGCTCGGCGTTGGGCCTACGTATTTGCTCATTCAGCTGAATGCCAACTCTATCATCGGCGATGGGCCCATTATCCTGAAAGAAGTGGAATATCGGATGACGTCAGGATCCTGGACAGAAACGCACGCGGTCAATGCTCCCACTTACAAACTATGGCATTTAGATCCAGACACCGAGTACGAGATCCGCGTCCTACTGACGAGACCCGGGGAAGGTGGAACAGGGCTGCCAGGACCTCCTCTCATCACCAGGACCAAATGTGCGGGTAAGGCTGAAGGACCGTTATATCTGCGAGGATATCGGGCCCGAGAAGCGCGATGGGTGCGGTACTGAGAGTTCGGATTGGTTGGCCCATGCTGTGCCACACGAGCGGGGTTTCTGTGAAATAATGTGTTGCCTTGATTTTGTCATAATTTAGCTGACTTAACACCAGTGTGTGCTTCTTTCATTCTCGCATTATCCTGAAAACAGATTCGTTTCGCGCTTGGTAAATTCAATGAGCCGTTCACGTGTTCAGTCCAAACACTGGGATAGCTGTAGGTGAAAGTGGTGTTGGGAGAGGTGACCTTTTCATTTCAGGAAACATTGAACACGTTTGTACCATGTGGAAGTTGTCCACTTAGATAATGTCATTTTAGTCCGTGCGCAGGCCTTATCATATAAGGTAAATATAAAAAGTTACTCCGGATAATGGGAGAGCGCCTCTTCGGGACAGGTATTCTATTAAAAAAATCCTGTTGAGAATTAGCTCAGCAGAAATAGAATACAGAAAGCTTTTCATTACGTGCTTAAGCTGTCTCGTTGCTCTTCACGTGTCTGATACAGAGCTATGAAAATAATAGTGCGTGAAAAATAAAGAAGAGAAGAAAAAAAGTAAAACATACTCATATATCCTGGCTCCTTACTACACCATGTTGTTATAATGGGAGGAATTATTAGCTATCTACTAAATGCCACTAAAGATTTTAATCATGTAAGTTTTTGAGTGCATTTTTTAGGGTAGTGTTTATTATGGAAAGCAGTTTAATTTTTAATTTAGCTTAAAAGGTATTTTTAATTCAACCAAACATTTTGGAGAAATACATTTTGGCCATTTGACAAGTCTGTTTCTGAAAACTGAAAAGAAACTGGGGATTAAGGAAAACATAAGTGCTAATGTAATGTATCTTGTTCCTTGAAGATGTGCTTATTATTTACAATATTATTGGGCCATTCACCATATATAGTGATCTACATTTGAAGCAAAACTTACTCAGTTACCTGATAAAATGTAATCTATCAATATTTGTCACCCTGATAAATTTTAATATACTTATACAACCGATTAATAGATATGTACTAGAGAAAAGTTTAACTTCTCACTCATTAGTTTGAGATTTACCCAGTAGAGAATTTACTGATTTGTTGAGTGGTACCGTACTTAATCTGTTATTTGAAAAAGCATTTGATCCTAGAAGATACTGGCTATGTTTCTACCGCTGAGCTGAAATCTCAGTTTGTTTTACAATATTTTATGTACAGCCTCCTTTTCAAGGTCTTGTGATAAAACGTTTGCTTAGCAGTAGATAAACTTTCTGAAGAAAAGGCAGGTTGTACCTTTCAACTGCAACTAGAGTAGAGAAAACATTGGAAGCAGAAACTGTGAAGATGGAAGAGGAATTCACTACTCATTCCAAGATTAGCATCTCACGTCACATGAAAAGATGAACAAGAGTCCATTTTGCTGTGTAAATTGTTCACGTTTTCTATAAAATCACCCTTTTTGATTTCTCAGTAACTTACCCTTTTCTGCATTTCTGGAATAATCAAGGATTATTTGATAGTCTGTGGTCTTTCTGTTGACTTCCCTTGCCTACACTTCTTTTAAATATTTGATTTGATTTTGATTTTTTTGTCCAAATGAGTCTTCTAAAATTCGCAGTACCACAGTGCACGTTTGTGTATTGTAATTTTTGTTAAACTGGAAATTGTTCGAAATTAATAATGGCTGGGAAAGCTGTGGAAATTGCAAGTAAAGGAGACTGTGTTTTAAAGCCAGTTATGTCTTCCATGGATAAAACTACCATGTTTTAAAAAAACACCATGTTAGTGAACATCAGTTTTCCATATTGAATGCTGATACTCAGTGCACACTGAGCTCCACTAAGTGAAAATACGACTAGGTAGTGCCTTAAGGTATTTTATTCTGAGAATAGTCTTGTCTGCGTAGGAGAACAGAGTAAAAATAACTCACACTGTAGCTGCTTTCTAACTAATAAAATGCCTTGACATTTTGAAATTTCATTGATAGTTTTATCTGATTATTTAAGAAATATTTGTGTACTCTTATGATACTTAAATGGTATCAAGCTTAATAACTTGCTGTGCTACTTCCAAATTTTAGAAATGTTGTTTTTAAAACCACTTTTAAAGTTATGAATCTTTGTCATACATATTCTGACTAATGTCTCTTCAGTTATGTCTCATGCAAGTCTTTTGAGAGAAGTGTATATAGTAGATTGTTTTAAGTGCATTGTAGATTTGAAGGAAAACATATTTATAATTTCTAGGAATGTCTGCTAATCTTTCTCTAAAAGAAAAGGAAGGAAAGCTTATGAAAATATATATGGCGCTATTTTTTAAAATTATCTCCCAAAAAGAAGTTGACTGTAATCGATAAGCATTGTATATCTAAAATTTGTATTAGTTATAATTGTGATATTCATCCATTTTCACTCTTTACAATCCATTTTTCTTTCCTTAAAAATTAAGAAAGATCTTTTAAACTTTAGCGGGACAACTAATGGCCTCAGCCTGGGATCTCGTATCAACAAAGCAAAATAAAACAGGCAAAAGTTGGTATTAGATGAATTTTTGTACAGATTATAAAAGCTTTAAAATCCTTTGAATCTAGAGAAATGTTCCCTTCGTGATCCGAAGCTCAACCTTTGGAAGAAGTTCCCATGTAATTTGATTTAATGGTACTGCATTTTGTTAGTGGCACTGAATACTAGAGCTATAAAAATTATCTTTTGATCAGGACCAGGAATATATCACTTAAGATTGTAAAGTTGCACCATGAGTGTATTCATATTGAATAAATATTGATAATTGTGAAGCAGTTATTTTAATATGTCATGCATATTTCATACTTAAAAAATAAATATAAATACTTCTTAGTTATAGGTATATTAATTTCACAAATGTTTATAAATGATTATTTCTGGCCTTCAGAAATTCTCATTTCATTTTTCTATATTGCACTGAGCCAACTTTTGTGACTCCTAAGTACCAATGGAATAATGAATTATTTATTATTTACTATTTAAAAAAACCTATTTTTAAAGCATTTTAAGACATTGATATTTTAGTTCTGGTAGTAGTAACTGTTGTTTACTTGGAAGAAATCTGTCAATACATTTTCAACAAGTCCATTAAATATACTTCAGTCTAAATAAATTAATTTTACACTTTTGGAGGAAAGTGTACATTTTTTAATCTAAGTATTGACCTGAACTACTTTAGAATCAATATATAAAGTGAATTCATCATGATAGGCTTCATATACACATTAATCTTTTGAGTTAGATATATTATTATATCATTTTTTGTGCTTGATGAATTTAATACTCAAGGGGGTTAAAAAAAAAACCATAAAACCAGTTAGTTGCTAATTCCAAAGCACTTGGCAATGGCTGCCCAACCCACTGTGTGGTACTCAAACCCTGCCTGCTATTCCCTCTAATTCCTATCCCAAGCAACTGTTCCCTCCTCCTAATGCAGCCTAAGATGAATGAACAGGAGCGCGAGAGGTAGAACCTGGGAGTCACACACTGGAGTCTCTCTGGCTAACTCATTCCCTGAGAAGGCGGAGCCTTATGTTGGCCTCTTCTCTTTTATTAAAAGCATGGTGGACTGGTGTTCGACACTTAAATATATGTTGTATTTTAGAAACTTTAGTTAACAAAAATAGTAAAAAATGTATTTATTACTTCATTCTTTTCTGAAAATGGCTACCTGCATGGTTGCTAAGGTTACTTTTTGGTTTACTTTCCAAAGAATGTTAAAATCATTTGGTAAGTGCTATTGCCTGATTTGGGGTCTCTCACGTTAGGAGCAGGGACAATCACATCCTCTGGTAGCAGAAGCCACCTAAGTCTGCTTTGTGATTCTCTAAGAACCTAGGGGTCTATTTCACTGTTGCTCTTTATCCTGACCTAACTTATTGTTCATGTAATGTTTCTTCAGGCACTTTATAAAATTTGTTAAATGGCATAAATGTGCAGTTGTCTTAAATGGGCTCTAATGTGAAAACTCCACTGAACAATCAGAGAAAGTGCGCATTTTATCTTTGTTTCCTCTGGGTATACCATCTGCCATAGAAGCAAAGAAAATGAAGTTGCTCTTTCTCTTATTAAATAGAAATAAAATATGCCATCGTCAGGACTTGTCCACATTGCATACTCTGGCAATTTCACGTTAAAATTGCTCCTTGAAATTGCCTTCAGCTTCTGGGTAGCCTGTCGTGGAACTGCTTCGTGATTAACTGGCATTTTAGCCGCATTTCTCTTGTAGGGAAGGTCAACAGTTCAGGGTGTCCAGAATGTGATGTATTTGTACCGCTGGGAGAGCTGCTCTGTGCCTGTATAGCGAAGTTCAATGTTCTGGGCCATTTTTAGTGAAACTTGGAGATCTATGAAGCAGTCATTGGGAAAGTGTCTCATGTCACATGCAAACATTTACTCAGGAGGCCTTTTTTTTTTTTTTTTTCCTCTCCTAAACTGAAAATGGAAACAAAACAAAAACAAAATAATATGAACTCATTTACCATGAATTGTGGAATGAAGTTTTGGCCTTTTGGCTATAGCTTCATCAGCAAAATAGTAACATTGATTTTTACTCTGGTCTAAGATAGTTTTCAATCACAAAGACTAATTACCACTGACACTCACAAAATGAAGAACTCTACTAAGAACTGCTTTGGGTTAACAGTGTAAGGATTATTTACTTTTGGATGTAAATTGTGGCTTCTGTCAGTGCTTATTTTGAGAAATTTTTTGGAAAGGCATTAAATTCGATAGGTGATCTTATGTGTTGTCTTTACTGTATCCGAGTAACAGCTTTACAAAGGAATTTTACTATTACTTAATTCAAGGGAACTAAAGATAAGAATCTATAAAATGTGCTAGAAAACAGTTCGATTTTTTTCAAAGTCTAAAAGAATAAAATCCTAATGTAGATTTTTAAAATAGTAACTTGACTTTGTTCCCAGATTGTGTGGATCATACTTCTACTTGAAAAGCATTTATCTGTTTGGGAAACCTTTCTTGATTTGTTATTAGCAGTACAGGGTTGAGTACTAGATCTGCAAAGTTATACAGGCATGGCCTGGCACTCAATTCCCCTTTGGTCACCAGAATCAGATCTATAAACGTAGTAAAATGCAAAGAAGTAGGAGTAGAATTCAAAGTATCCAAGTGGAAACACTACTGATGCTATGAGAACCTGAAAATAGGTACATTCATGGGGGCATTGGCTGACTCTGGGCTTTGGTGGTCGCTGGCTGTTAGCTTCAGGTACTTCTGACACCATCCATTGTTCCCTTGTCAACGTGGCACTACTGTACGCTAAAGCTAGAGAGAGATCAGAGACAAAGAGGACAGGAGATATAGGTGCAATTATAGATGTTGCCTCTAATCTTCACAATACCACCTCTCCTTTCTCATGAGAATTGGGAAGTCTGTAAGCCCCAAAAATGTATTATCCTCGATAAATGAGAAAATTTCTTTCAGTAAATGTATTTTAAAGATGTCTTGTAAATGATTAACTTCTTTTATTGTTTGAATTATTTTTGCTTTTCAAGTACGTGGATTGTCTAATATCAGTAAATATGCATGCAAAACCAATAATATAATACATTATTTTAGAAAAGGAAATTATAAAACAGCAGAAATTCAAGAGCTATTAAGCATAAATGGGATATTTGTTTATTTCACAAAATTAATTGAGACTCCAATTTTTACTAACTGCCACACTCAGTCCTGGAAAAGATACTCCTTTAATAAGACAGAATTGCTTTTCTTACAGAACTGACAGTCTGCTATAACCATAATAAACATACAAGATATTTCAGCAGTCCGAAGAAGTGGCAGAAAAATTTTGCCAAAATGTAATTTTCTGATGCACTGTTAACTTTTCTATACAGAGCTGGATTAATACTTATGTTGGAAACTAAAACTAAAACAAAACAAAACAAAACAAAACAAAAACAAACCTCAGAGCCTTAGCTCGGATTCTATGCCTATAAAATAATGCATAAACTAATGTCAAGTGAGTAGTCACCATAGGAGCTGTTTGCATTTCCTGCCCTTTCCATCCACACATACGGAGTGAACAGAAAGAGACAGAAGCATTAAAACTGAGATGAGATTGGGAAATCTCTGGGGCGCATGGCTTGCAGAAATGTTATTCTGCGTTTCCATGGAAATTAAGACGGGGGGCAGACTTTTAAGGTAATTGACATCTCTACATTCTGCTACAGATCTATAGAGTCAGAGCTCACAACATAAGAGTTGCAAAAGATAAATGATTATGAAATCATCTTGCCTACTACCTTTTCAATGTTTACCTCAGGAGTAAGATGTAGACTTAATTATACATGTGAGTTTGTGGCTCATTTCTTTGTAGGTAACATTATCAACAAAATGTAATTACCTTTACTAAATAAATTAGAGTTGTTTTCTGCTTACATTTTCTTCTCCTCTGACTTACATTGTTGAGCAAAAAGCATTTGGTAACCAGTGAAAGTGACACTATATATATTTATCCTTAGCACTTTACCACATGTTGAGTCTGTTAATGGTATCATTAAGATGCTTTTTATTGGCCTCATTGTTTTTATTGAATTTTGCCTGTTACAGTCAAGCTGACAGGTGGGAATGATTTACATAACAGGATCAATCTTGCAACATATCCTGAATTTCCCTTCAAAGCCTAGGAATTGTATTTGATATTGGGAAATAGGAATGGCTTTAGAGGTACAATGACATATCAACAGTGGCTTAAAGGGTGATTACGGAAAAGTATCTGAGGCAAGAAAATGAAGTATCAAACTCTGAGGTGTGTTCATTTTGAACATGAGTTCCAGAGACCCAGCCTGCGAGCCTCTGCTTTTCTGTGGTGCTGTTGTGGTCATGAGGGCACATAGAAGTGTTCCTGATTTTCTTCTTTGTAACCAGGAAAACTACCTCTGCGGCCAATATTCCCTTCCTGTTTATTTATTTTTAACAACTCTAGCAACAACAAAGTTACATGTACTATTGGCTTTGGAATAAAGAAGAAAACTTACACTACATCAGGCTCTAGCAAAAAAATACCGCCCCCTTTAGGGGAGGGTTGGGGTGGGCACCAAAATGATTATTTTAGGAACTCATTCACATTGAACTATCATAGTTGTAATTAACATCTTGGGAGCATGTGGAAAATTCAGTGTAATCTCTTGAAAGAAAAAATACAATGTTGTGCCAATGCGTCTCATTATCGTATCATTTCATTTGACTCTTAACAAAATCTGGACTTAGGATCTGCAGCTGAAGAGCTCCTTTTCTGATGTTCACTCACGTAGGGATGACTTTCCTATATCCCCCGTCCTCTCCACCAGAGTGGATGTGAAATGCAGACAGAAAAACTCTTATTCAAAGGGCAGAACTAATGCGAATTGCAATCTGGAGCCTTGCAAGTAATACTGTATTTCACAAATGCAGTAGAAAATGAACTTCAAAGGGTAGGAACACATGGCTTTCACGTCACCCTAGGCACAATCTGCACTTTCAGCTGTCACTGCATATGATGTGGCCTCAAAATCCCTGAGTGATGTCCATTTTAATTGTCGCAGTTAAATCAGTTCAGTGCCGTTGAGTTTAAATGAGTCATCCTTTTTTTTGGCCATGTTTTTATTTTCTAACCCTATGTAATCCCTCTCCAAAACAAAAGCCTAATAAGCAAAATAGAAAAACAACCTGTTATGTAAATTATTTTAAACTGATGTTACATTTTGTTCAATATAATAAGCATCTTATTTTTGTGCTAATGATACGTGCAAATATTTATTGCTAAAACAGGGCCTTTGAAAATGTAATATAGAAAATAGGCTTCTCATCAATAAGAGCAACTTCGTAAATTTGATACACCTTGAAAGTTGTATGAATGAGAAATATTCACAGAATTTCAAACTCTCCTTTCATGCTTCTTCATCTCTCTCTTCTACTGAGCTCTCCACTTTACATGTGTGTGTGCTCTGTGTGTGTCTGGTCTCTCAAACAAGCAGCTCTTCTCACTTTGGTGGAGAAAATGACAGAGGAGTGCATAAACTTATTTTGGAAGACTTCTTGCTGCAAGTTCCAGATCCCGCAAAGATTGTGTGGAATTCTTGCATCCACTTTGTTTTGCCAGTTATGTGGAATAAAACAAATTTCGCCAAAACAACTTTTTAAAGCCATCCTTAGTACGCCAACACTTATAGAACCACTGTCATTCTCTTAAGACTCGATTATAGATCTTTCTTATAGGTCTTCTTCATAGATCTATTATAGATCCTTGTTCTGCTCGAGGTCTACAAGGGTTTTGTAAGTGTAAGATATTTACAATTTTCTATTCTGATTATTTTACCTGCCTTTTTGTTATCTCATTTCCCGTGCTTTTACAGAACATTCTGTTATCTTTAATGACTATCTAATAGTCTGTTGGACATATTTATTTAAATTTGTGTAGCCAGTATTGTGTCACTGAAGGCTTGGGCTAGCTAGCTGTTGTCAGTCCTGCAGTGGGCATCATGCATATATCTCCTTGACACACTACCATATATCACATGCCCAGGGTACTGTTCTGTTCATTTATGCAAATATCGATACAGTGCTGTTACCGCAAAGGAAGTCTGTGCATGCAGGCATACAGTGTTAACAGGAAAAAGTACTTTAGAATTAATCACATCCATCTCTCTGATTAATCATCTTCTGGGTTCTTGGACTCAATAGTGATGTGATTTGATCAATTTCAAGCAGCTACTTCATGGGAAAACAAAGACCATGTTCATATTGCATTTTCTCGTTTTCTTTCATGTGAATTATCTCCTTTGTGCCAAACACCGATGAAAGTGCCAGGTCCTGTAAGGTTCAGATTGACTTCCAAGCCTTCAGTCCAGGGAATTTTGATCTCCTCAGACCATGCGTATTCAACACCTCGTGACCTAGGCACTGTGTGACCTCGTAGTTCAAGAGTGCCTGCGTGCATTTCTGTGTGGAGTCATCGATATAGGTGACAGGAAAGTGAGTAAATATATAAGAAAATATAGGAAGACCGGATTTTGAGTAGATAGGGAGGCCTGTGGAGCATGTGATGGACGTGCTTTGTGGCTGTGTCCTGGGCTCTGAAATATGAGTGGAACCAGACTGAGCAGCCAGTGGAGGAAACCTGTGGTTTAGTTAAGGTTTGGAAGACAGGAAACTCCACAACTCTAAGTGAAAATCTGAGTCTGGCTCTAAAACCTACTAGTGGACAAGTAACTTAATCTCTATAAAGTTCAGTCTCTCCTTCTAGAAGAAAATGATCAATAATATAACCTCTCAAGTTGATACTTGTCTTCTACTCAGCTATGTGCTAAAGCTAATCTGTCTTGTTGAAATTTCCAAGAACTTTGCCAGATGACTGTCTAGTGGTTTTTAAAATATGCATTATATAAAGTTACAGTAGTTGCACTTGAAGCAAAGATCTCAAAACCTAGTTATTGTCATGTATTGCAGAAATATGTAAGTTTTGAAATTTTCGAATGCTGAGAATAGAACCTAAGTCCTCACATCTGCTGGGCAAGTGCTGCATCACAGAACACCTCCGAAACCCTATGAGGCTACTTATGTCTATTTTATGTGTACATTAATGAACATGAAAGCTCACTTTCTTGAATTCTGTCTTGGAAAGCTTAAACCTGCAGAAATAATATTGCAACACGGAAATATAAAGTACTACAAGGCACAGCCCATCCCAAGCCCCATTTTTGGAAAGTTCAAAAATATGTTTAAAGTATTAATCATTTTTTCTGTACAAAAATGGAGAGAATTCACAAGGCTTCATCACCATTGTGTATGACATGTACAAAACCTATAATGATGCATTATAAACTATTTCATTAAACGTAACTTTTCTGATGTATATACAAAATTACAAACATTCTAAAAAAAAAGGAAGAAAGTGTGTAGTCCCCTATGTGCATCGCTCTTTTTGCTGTATTTGTGATATCTTATTTATCTACCTTTTTATTCATCTACCACTCTTTCTTAGATCATCGCTCTAACTTTTTGCTGTATTTGTGATATCTTATTTATCTACCTTTTTATTCATCTACCACTCTTTCTTAGTTTTTTCATACGTTAAAATATTCTATGCAAGGAAGAGATCGAAAGAATCAATTGCTTGAATCTTTGTTGGAATGTTCAGGATGTTTTTTTGCTTTTTTTTAATAGCACTCCAGTAGTCCTTTAGGAAAAGGATCGACAGGAGATTTCAGGGAGATTAAAAGACTGCTACTTCAGGCTAAGCAAAAATTGATCAGTGCTTGGACTGAGGCAGTGGAGATAAGAATTCCAAGGAGAAGACAGAGCTGAGATTTGAGAGGTGCAATCAGTAGAATTCGGTGACACAGTGGAGGTGAATTTAGCTTGGGAAATTAAGGTATAGTGACAGGTTATAACTGGAAGGCGTAAAACTTGGGACAATCTTAGAAGGAGACTCTCTGTGTTTATTTTGCGAAATGAGACGGTAGGTGATTATATTGCCGGATCTATGGTTCAACAGCCAGGGCAGAGAGCAGGATGTAGAGATTGGAGAATCATCCCCATCGCATTCCTCCTGCGTGATTTGTAGATGTGCTGTCATTTCTGCAAATTAGAAATTTAAGTAAGTTTCTTTGAACAGCAGTTCAAGAAGTTCTACTCTTTTGTAGGGGTAGTGTCCCGTGCATGCTCATTTCTTATGTCATGAACCGTTACGGACACACTCTGCTAATGATTTTTACTCAGGGACACCTTTAAAATAGTATGTTGTTTTGTGCTTACAAACTGTCAAACTTCTTCGGGTATTCTTTAAAACAACACATCCGTTTGTTGAAGTGCCACATCCACAGGTGTATTTTTGTGTTCACCATCATGGGCAGTTCAGATTGTTGCGCTGAGCACAAAGTGGAAATGTGGTTCGGAGTTGGTTTTTGCATTGAATCCTTGGCATTCTTGCAAAGAAGGGAAAGTGTGTTGAGTGTACTCTGTCGTCTTCGGGCATAGTTCTCTTACTCCTATTTTCTTCCTCTCGAAGCTCCTGCTTGCCCTCTGCTGCACCTGTGCCTTCGTGGATGTCTGGAGAACAGCGGGGCTAGGCACCCATGTGGCTGCCTGGCTTTCTCTCCTTTGGATGCTGATATAGGACTAGAGGGTGTTGCCTTGATATCTTACTAGATCTCCAGTTATAACAGCTTCTTTTTGCAACTTTGTATCAAATTCTTCGCTCCAGTGATGTGATTATAAACTAGAATAACTAATCTGATGTTTTTGAATCTCAAATCAGAAGCTGTTTTGGACAAAAGTAAATATTTACACATTCTGAGGAATTTCATTACAACAGGGGAAATAATGCACCTATTGCTAGTTCAATAAAGAACAGAACGTAAGTGTTTCTTTTCTGTCAGATTTTGGAGAAACATTTTTTTATAAGCTAAAGAGTAGGTCAGCAAAACTGAGTTATTTTATTCCAAGATCAGCAGTACAAATAACCATCTTAAAGCAAAAACTTTGTAGCTGCAGCCTCTTTAAAAGAAAAGATGGGGGAAATTTTTAGTGATTCATTCCTTGAATTCTTGGTCTGAATACATTGCTAATTATATTGGACAAGTTAGTTTATTTGCTGCTCGTTAGCTGATCTCTTTGTCAACTGTAATATTGTCTCAATTTTGTAAAGAACCAATGAGCCTTTTCTAGAGCTATCTTTAGTCAAATCAATTATTTAGCTTTCTGCAATGTAGGAATGACTCTCCAAATGTATCTGTGCTTATTTTGGCTGTTTTACAGTCCAGATTTGGTTGGTCCAGGGTTTCCTTGGACCTTTGGAATCATATAATGGTGAGAACATGTGGGAGAGCAAAACCACTCACCTCATGACCCAGAAGTGAGACGCGAAGCGGAAGCTCTGAGTTCCTTCCCCAAATCCCTCTGAGAGCAAGCTCCCTAAGGCCGCGACTTTGCTATAAGGCTTACCTCTTAAGGACTGCAGGACTCCTCCATAGTGCCGTGCGGAAACCCAAGGATTCGCGCAGAGACCCTTGGGAAACATTTAACATTAAGACTAAAACAATATCATAAAATCGGTTGATCATTCCTTTTAAGAATAGGAGTCGGTATTCCAACTGTTATGAAACTGGCTCTTCAATAGTGATTTTGGAAAACTGCTGAGCTTCTAGAACTACTTTTTGTGTGTGTGTGTGTGTGTGTGTACCCAGGATCGAACTAAGGACCTTGCGCTTGTGATGCAGGCATGGTGCCACCGAGCTAAATCCCTGGTAGAACTACATTTTTCACAGAAAGCATTTATACATATATTTGTATCTATAAAGTTAAATGAGCTGCTGTTATTTTATCTCAATTTTTAGATTAAGTATAGCCCTGTTGATGAAATTAATTCATAATTGCAAACGTTCTTCTAAACAGTAGAGGAATAATTATAACTCTTTAATATAAAAATCTTCAGGGTCTGAATAATAGAGAAATAAAAATGTGCTTGCGTGGCAGCAGGTCAGCAAAACAGAGCTGCTCTATATTACAAACAGTGTGTAGTATTTTGCTTTTCAAGGGGCTAGTGAAGCATTTGTTATGTTGAGATTTTTAACGAGTAACTGCATATTTCTTCATTTAAATACATAGTCTCCGCCGGGACAGGTGGTATGTAAGGATTTGGAGAGAGAAAAGATTCTGCCTTATAGGGAGGCCTATTATGAATGTTTTGCTGGACAGGAGAGAAAGAGGAGGTGGTTTCCACTGCTGCCTACTCTTACGAAGGTGCTTACGTTATCCCTAAGCAATCTCATGCTTGCAGCAGTAATCCCATGCTGTCATTTCCTTAAACTGATATGGAAGGGCACTTCAGTCTTTTGACAAGTACTGCATCCCTGTGGCTTGACCAGTTTTTGACACTCAAACTAGTTGATGTGTGAGTAGGTGGAGTCATGCGGGTTGAAATGACTTGGGGTTAACGAGTAAGATTTGGCTCCAGTCATTACTTTTTCTTTTCATCTCTCTCCTCCCCGCCTTCCAACCTGCGCTTACTCCTTCTCTGAGTTGATTCATCCTGCATCCTTGTGCCTTTCTAAATAAGATATGTAATTATGCCCAAGAGTTGTCTTACCGTGAAACTGAAAGAAGCTTTCCATGGAAACTGTGTTTACTTCTCTCTTATCATTTTTTCAACTGTGTGTGTGTGTGTGTGTGTCTCTGTGAATAACAGTGCACAATCTAAGGGGTTCTTGATTTGATTTTATTTTCTATTTGGGTCTCTATAAAGACCAACTGTGCAGTATTTGCAACCGTAGGCTCTTAAAAGTGAGGCTAATCTGTCTGTTGGTGTGAAGTTTAGGAAATGTCAACATTCTACCCTTTTACTTTTATGATTTTATACTGGCAAGTTCTGCATTCCTAAAATGTCCTGTGTAGTCATGGAGAGTTGTAATACAGTGTGGATTTAGATTTTTTTTTATTAAAAATATCTACATCTGTCATGGAAAGAAAATGAAAGATAGCAATATTATTACTTTAAAAAGTGACTCATGAATTCTCAGAATAAAGCCCAAAGTGGCATGTCAGAGAAGATGTCACTTCTCGGGTAGACTGATGTGCCAGGTAAGATCTGTTTCTATTCTGAATTAAGTGATTTGTCTAAGAAATGCTATCATTAGAGAATGCAGCTAAAGTCAATAGTTTTTTAAATATCCAGATTAGATTGTAAAGGAATTACTATTCAGTCTCTTTGTTATTCTTTTCCTACTAGAGGAGGCTGTGCTGATAAAAGCACAGAAATGTTTAGAGACATTGTCACAGATGTGGAGAGATACAAATGAAGTGTAGATATAGATAAGTAGCATATACAGTTCCCAGCCACTTAATCTGGGACCCACAGAGGAACCCAACTTGTCCTGGTGCTCCCCAGCTCCCAAAAAGGTAGTACTCAGATCTGCCTCATCTACTACTACAGTAGTGGTTATTGCATAAAATTTATAATTACAGCATGTTTGTGTTGTTAAAAATTAAAATATAATTTACATTAGCTTAATGCATCAAGAAATATGCACCGCCACAGTTTTCATATATATGTAAAAATATATGATTGCTATATGTATGTTGTATATATGGTTACTGTGGTCAAACAAGTAAATACATTTATTTATTTCCATAATTATCTTTCTGTGAGACAGTAAGAACTCCTGAAATCTTCCCTTTCTCATGAAACATACCATATCTTTAACTGTAGTTCTCACACCCAATATTACATCTCTAGACTTAAGGGGGTATAAATGTGCAGCCTTCCACCTTATGTCCTGCCCCATGCAACCCTGATCTACTCTGTTTCTGTTTATTTGACTTCTTTTGTATTCTTCTCTGATATAATTGGGATCATGAAGTATTTTTTCATGTTTCTGGCTTATGTCACTTAGCATAGTGGATTCCAATTTCATCCATGCTGTCACAAATGGCAGAACTTCCTTTGGGGGACAGAATAATATTTGTCTATAAAATGTCACAATTTCTCATCCATTCATTCATTGGTGAACATTTTTTTTGGGAACCTCCATCCTGCTGTCTGCACTGAGGTTAGCCATGTACGTTCCCATCAGCGATGCACAAGGTTTGTTCTCTCTCCATAAACTTAGTAGCACTTGGTTCTTCTTGTATTTTGAGTAAAATCCTTCGTTCCTTTCATTTCAATCGAAATGCATGGGGGAATTAAATTGAGCTGTTACTCATTTGGGAGACATCACAAGATTCACTTCCTAAGATATTTTTGAGAACACATTTTCTTGTATTTGACTTTCCTCCAGAAGCATTTTCTTTCTGGTGATTTAGTTTGGAGAACTTTTCAGCTTCTGAGTGTCATTTTTTGTTTTCAGATTAAAAAAACCCAAAACATTATTTTGCTCTTCTTAGAGGGTATAATTTGAGATTAAATTCTTAAAAATTTCTTAAACTTACAACATTTTATGCAGAATAGGACTCAGCTTAAATTTTGCTTAAAAGAACATTGGTGACAATAAGTGCTTTGATTAATCTTTATTTCGTATATGACTCAATAAAATTTAGGTCAGTTATAGAGAATAGATCAGTCCTAAAATAAAGTTGGGGAAGGTATATGTCAATGTAATTAATATATTAATAAATTTAATAATATATTAAAGACTAAATGGTTGTAATGGGAATATTATTAATAATATAACCTATAACTGCAAGAATCAAGATTAAGAAATGCCCATTCAAAGGGCCAGGGATTTAGCTCAGCGGTTCGGTGGCCTGCCTTGCCAAGCACAAGGACCCAAGTTCAATCCCTGGTACCAAAAGCAAAACAAACAAACAAAAAAGAAATGCCCATTCTGCTTTTTTTTTTTTTTGGTACCGGGGATCGAACTTCCCATTCTGCTTTTAAGTCCTGCTCTTTTAGAACATTGCATCTAATCACTATAGTTACACTGGTTGATACAATTAATGTGATAATTATCTGGGAATCACTTCTTTCTAGCTTATTTTGCTGTAACACCTTTGTCACACAATCTGTATTGCTTTTGGGTAGCAACCAAGTAATAGTGTACTTAATGTGCATTAATTTGAAAACACTGAATTAAAATTAAGCAAATCAGTGTGAAAATATAGCAGATTAAAAAAGAGAAAGTAGCATAGGAAGACAACTTTGCATATACTTTTTGTTCAATTTGAAATGAGTTAAACTTTTTCATTAGAAATAGTAACATAATAAGCTCATTAAATTTCTGGTAAAAAAATTCATTTAAGCTTGTATATTTAAGATGTATTTCATCTGCTGGAGTTCAGTGCACATGGAAATACCATCTTCACTATACAAGTGAGATTCGTTTTCCTAAGCTGTGTACGTATTTCTGTGACATTTAGATGTTCTCAACAACAAGCAAGAGCTTTGCAGGGTTGGGATGAGGTTTTCGTTTATGTTTATGGGTAAGTCACAACGAAAGCATTGGCCTCATTTTGACCATCGCCTCTTCCTTCCTAGTGGATCTGTGACCTGGGACAGCTCAGAGTTGATCTTGTCTTGTTTGCCCCGCTTGTATTTACATTTTTGTTTGGGGAGTTTTTATTGTAAGAAATGCGTTTCAATATGTGGAAAACACTTGAATACCACCTGTTTTCTTCAGTTACTTTAATATATAGCAATTAAATTAATATATATATATATATGTATATTTCTTGCAATTTTGCAAATATTTTTATTTTGGGTCACAAGGAATTTGTTAAATATTTTTAATCTTCTTCGAGCTCTACCTGATTTTAAAAATATTTTTCTTTGAGAGCAGTATTCATTACATGCACATTAGCAAAACAGTTCATTTCAGCTGATATAAGGTAGAAATTAACTTAGGTCTTAGTTTTGTACTTCATACCTTTTTAAAAATAGAGATATTAATCCTGTGTTCATGGTATTGCAGAGGATGCATATTGTTTCCTTCTCTAAAATAGAGCTGTTCGGAACTTGACATTGTAGTAGAACAAAACATCATAGATCTGGACAGCCATTTCAATAGTAAGCCCATTTAAAATGTGAAGCTGTCGATAATCCGGGATAACAAGTGGATGGCATGTTCTTTTATGAAGAATGCATCTGAGGAATCACACTCGGTTATGACACTTGAGTACTAGGACTTTAGGCTTTTGCCATACTCAAGAACATTAGCCATGATTTTCCTCATCTCTGAACTTGAACAATTACTGTTTCGATGAAACATTGATCATTAATGTTTCTTTTCATATACTATTCATATTCGTGTGTGTATATATGACAGCAGTTATATAGCAGCTTTAGTTGTTATCACTAGTGGTGCAAGCATACTTATAGTTAGCTGGGGGGAGACCTCTGAAAGATGTATCTATGTTTCAAAAGAAGGGAATGGAAGGGACTGGAAATTATTCCTCCAAAGCAAAGGGCCTCTATGAGTTGTATTTAGGCTATTGGAGAATTGAGGCCTGGAAAAATTATCTCTTATTTCCACTAATCTCCAACTGTAAAGTAGCATTTCCTTTACTAGGAATTACTGTTACTGGCACCACTGATGTTGTGTCCAAGAGATATGACAGATATTTTCATGTCACATGATAGGTGACCCAGAGAGTATAAAGTATCATTTTCAGTATCCTTGTCATTGCTTTGAAGTTGCAGCAGTTACTTTATCTGCCTCTATTTAACACGTTGATAGTGTCAGATATTACTGCAACACATATTTAAATCAAAATTCAGTGAGTTGGTTTGACCAGTAGCTGGATTGGTGCAGTGTTATGTGTTTTACGAAATTTTAAAGATTCTTCTCACAAAGGGTGTAGACTTCATTAGGCTGCCAAACAGAGCCATGAAATAAGAAGTATAGAAATCCTTGCTCTACTATAAATGAATTCGGGTTGCTTTCAGCTTTCCTTTTATTTTATTCTACCTGTAGCGATATCTCTCTATTTTGTGTGCCATCAAACATAAAATTGTAGGGCCAGGGATTTAGCTCAGAGGTTCTGTCGCCTGCCTCGCAAGCGCAAGGACTGGAGTTCCATCCCCGGTACCAAAATAATAAAATAAAATAAAACCATAAAATTGTAAGAGAAATTAAGAAGTATTTTATTCTGTAGAATTACTCATTCATGCCATTGCCTTATTTTTACCAGTTAAAAGAAACCAGTGTAACATGGAAAAGAAGAATTGATAAAATATTAAGGCCATCTCAGTACAATGACATTCAAACCATCACGGGAAAGTTATAATATTGGTTTTATAGTTTATTTTCCATCAAGAGGCATTTTGTTCTAATAAATGATGCTTCAAAACATCAAAATATGTATGCTTTATTGACAGTCCCAGATTTCTTCTTGATAATCTGAAATAATTTTAAAAGGACCAACAAGGATTACAGCAATGCGTAGCATCTGAAATTATGCTAATGACCTTGAAAAAAAAAAGAGGCAAAACTGTCAGTGGTGATGACCACATTATCGTTTCCACTGAAGTTCGGTCATCATCTCTGAGCAAATATCTGGGTAGATTTTGTCAATATTTATGGCTTTCAGCAAATTGTTTTATTGTTCAACTTTCATCATTAATGGACCTGTTCCAGATAAACTAATTGGGAATATTTTCTCTTTTCTTTCACCACCGGAGCACATAAAGAAGTATTTAACTTACTCTTGACTTGAAATACAGCTTTCAACAATCCTTTAATGATTAATTATTTCTAAATGCGTTTAAATCTACTGCTTTGGCTTCAAGTTCTTTCTGTGCTTGTGAAAGTGCTTGGATAGTTTTAGGGAGTGTGTGTACTCTGCCCTAGCAGACAGAGTGAGATGGTCCTGTCCAGAAAAAGCCAGTGTCTTGTGTCTTTCCATCTTTCAGACATAAGCTCGTAAACATGCCCGAAGACAGAAAAATAGGAGGTAAAATTACAGGGCAAAACGTAAGGTTCAGTTTACTGATGCTGTATTATATTATATATTATATATTTGTACTCACAAGTGAAGGTTTATGTTTTCAATAATATAAAAAATTAGTGAGCTTGTAAAATGTGAAAAATGCTGTAGTCCAATTTAACAGATAAATATCAAAACTGGAATCCTCATTAGGTTGTATAACGGTGTACTGACACTTGGTGTTATTTAAATGTCATCCTAATTTCCTTTTTGTAGAGCTGATGTTAACCTTGTAAGCTCCAAATTGTCTGGAAGTTAATGGTCTGCTATATGAGTTTAATAGTTCTTAGTGAAAGAATATTAGATTATATTATGCACTTTGAAGTGTAACTTAATCTCTACCTCCGAATCACAAATACGACAATGTCTTCATTGAAATTGGGGATATTTGTTTTTTTTCAGCTGCCGCTATCTGTAGAATCGATGAATAATTTGCACCTGATGCATTTTCTTTACTTGCCTATCATCACAGCTCACTTTAGGAGAGAAGAGAAGGAACAAAACCAAGCATGTGTTCTAAAGAGTGGAGTGTTCATATTAGAAATCAAAATTGCAAAATTATTGTATTAAAGTTAGCAAATGATAGCATTGTATTCTCTCGGGACCCGCACATGTCCTTGTCAGATTTTGACAGAGTTTTTACTTTAATTTTCTAAGTGTTAAATATGAATTGAAGCTAATGTAACCAACAAGAGGGAAACAGAAGCGGTTGGCTGGAGCTGAGCAAGTTTGAATGGTATTCATGCAAATGACTTTCAGGCAGTGAATGTTGGAGCACAGTAGATTACTTTCTTTACCTCGGGCACTTTTAAACCATCTCCTGACTTAATTTCTCTGTCTCTCTTTCTGTCTTGAAACTATGAAGTAAAATAATTGCAGTCTGGTAATTTTGGCCTATGGCTGATAAAGATAAATCATAACAAGCTAGGAAATGCACGCTGACTGTTCATATAGGGCTGTTAGAATGTGAACTTCTGGTAATGCATGGGTCAAATATTCTTCCTTTCTGCTCTATGTCAAGAATGCCAAGGGCTCTTCATTGTGAATGTAGCCATCATTTGCTGTTTTTAACTAAACAAATTGTTTGAAATACTTACCTGTTGTTTTCTCTAGAAGGGACATCCATTCTGTTATGTCCGGAGGATATGATTTTACTTGTTTAGCACAAATTATTGGAGGTATAATTATAATAAAAGAGAAAGAGGACTGGGGATTTAGCTCAGTGGTTCCTTCGCTTGCCTTGCAAGTGCAAAGACCTGAGTTCGATCCCCGGTACTACACCCACCCCACCCCCCGCGCAAAAGAAAAAACTTCAAAAGCATCCGGTTTCTGTCCTTAATCTCCTATGTACTTAACTCATCTTGACCTGATGGAGGTATAGTCACCTAAATTTTTACAGAAATAAGATTCTAAAGCTTGTTCAATAACTCAGCTGCTAAGGGATTCTCCATTATTTTCATCTATTTTATTTAAATCCATCTTCTAACCTAATTGTTTAGACTTTGGAAGATAAAGCAGCCTCCGTATTTAAATTGATAAAATTATACAAAATTATTAATAGAATATACACTTCATAACTTTTATGATTTGCATTCTATTCAAAAACCAGATGAGCTGAGATTTTTTTTGTAAGTTTATTAATGATTCAGGAAAGCGAGCAACAGGAAAGATAAATGATATGAAGCAGTCGCAGGGCTGATGAAAAGAGCTGCTAAACATCACATACAACTTTCTGTCTCCTCTCTTTCTTACTCCACTCCTCTTCAGGGTTGGGTTGTTTGCATGACTGTGCCCTTCCTAATTTGCATCATCTAAGTCCTCTTTCTTCAGCTAATGAAGGAGTATCTTATGTTTCTCACACCTTTTCTCATGATTGTCACCCTGGCCATTTAGAGATTTTTTCTCCCAGTCTCTCCTGATGAAATTTTAAGCCACAGCTAGGTTGCGTGTCTGTTAATGCACCACCCGCTTTATCAGAGCAATGTTTCTTGCTTCCTCCACGAGACTGCTTTCGTCTCTCTGGGAATGACATTCCTCCTCTTGAGAGTAAATGGCATGTAGCAATATACTTTTTCTTGTTTTCATAAGACTAAGTGTTTTACATAATATCTGGGATGTTAATTTGTAGGGTGTGTGGTATATTAAAAAATAGTAGTAATCATCATTTTAAAAATTATGTGTGGTTTTCAATGCCTGGAAATAATAATTTTGAAGAATTATATAAATCTCAAGGTGTAAGTGAAGTTTAATACTTATATGACAATATACCATTTAAAAAAAATCTCAAGATATAAGGAAACATAATCTAGGCTATTTGTCTATTCTTCAGACTTTATGCCAAATTTGTGTTTATCTTGGATATCCCATTCTTAGTCTACGTCCACATTCCTCTCTGTTTAAACATCACAATCTATTGCCATGGAAATGATTGATTCCTTACATTTATCTTCATGTCATTGCAGCAGTTTTTAAAGGAGATTGTCAGGAACAAATAGCCTTCATTGGAAATGGTGGACTTTTACAGATATGGACCTCTTTATGTTCATTTTCATTTTCTTTTCAAATATATGAGTTTTCAACCGGTATTTTAGAATGTGTAAGAACGTTACTTAAAAAAGAACTTTACTTTTATTCTGTAATTTCTTCTCAAAACCATATTGGGTTTAAGGTTCTATATAGAATTCAAATAATAGATTTTCCACCATTTTTATTTTATACTTTTAATGCAAAATTATCTTGCATCCAGTGGCCAAGAAACTGTGGGAACTGAGCTTATTGAGTTTGTCACGTTATACAAAAATAGAGCAGTTAGACATAAGCATCATTGGTAGGCTGTCTCATTGGGAAGTGTGCCAAAAGCTGGCAGAAATAACTTGGAGCTTTTATATGAAATCTGAAGAAAGTCCCTTACCTGGGGCTAGGCTCTTCTTCATGGGAACAGACGGGGAGAGGGGTTAAATCTTGAAATGTGTGCTTGCATTTTTATAAGTAAACCCATTATTCAATAAGTCACATAGACTACAGATTGAAGATGCATATTTTAGAATCTCTTTTTGCTGCGAAATCTATTTTTGTTCTATACTGAATTTTAAAATGTTTCGCCTCTAAAAGAAGTATTTTACTAATATCGTCTGTCATTCAAAATTCACTTTAACTTCATTGACTACACACCCACACTCAGAAATTAGAACAAGTGTGACTCAGTAAGTCAAGTACAGGTCTAGAGACCTCAAGAATGATTGTTTACTAATTATATCAAGTCTAAGGAGCAAAGGTAAACTTCAAAACTTGATGCCTATGGGTAGTACTTATGTCAACTCTTACATTTAGAAAAGAAGGGTAGAGTGTGTCTAAGTGGAGGAACTGGAAGCTTCCGGTTCAAATGGAGGGCGAAGAGACCAGCTGGAACAATGACTATTTGATCGAAGTTTAGAGGAAGGAAAAGAGAAACATAAGTACTCACTGCACAGGTGTTTAAAAAGTGGTGTATTTGAGAGCCCAGATGCTTCATGTGGCTTTAGATGAAGGGAAAGCCTAAGAGACTAGGAATAGAAAACAGGAAGCTCATAAAGAGCTACCGAAATTAAAATAACACATCGCATTAGCAATAGGAAGAGTATCATTCTTTACGATATTTGTGGTTCATTTGGCCATCTATGGCATCCTTTATAAATTTCCATATATTAATGTCATATATGTATATTCTATATTGATATATTTCATTAATTATACTAAACACACTATCACTAGCATATCTGAAGAACTGAGATAACCCTTAAAAGCCTTGAAGTATCTTTCCCATTTAAAGAAAAAGCAGAAGAAGATGTTGAAAGGATTGGAGAGTTTAAAGAGATTTTGTGGAAAATCGATAGTCTGCGCTTAGACGTGAAAGCATAATGATTCCCCAGTGGGGCCAGTGGAGCATCCCGAGATCAGACACATTAATACCTCCGCGGACAAAGCGGGGGAGGAATTTAAATGTATAACCCCCTGTGTCAGAGGGCCGGATTCAAATGAAATTCTGATTTCCCCACCTTTTCTTCCCCTGATTTTCTGTAAATGAGTATGTGCCTGTATTATTTGCATTCTCACAATCAGAAATTATCAGTAGAGCCATTTTGTGCACCACAAAGTTGGATAATTTCTTTTGGGCCACACGATTATTAAAAGAAAGCTGCTGACCACCTTGCTGTACAATCTGTGTCCTCGACAGTGCTCTAGGAAGCATCCTGCAAAGCTGCTCGCAGACACGTGTATGGCAACAGTTAATTGAGGGCCATTTAGAATTAGTGAAAACATTTATGACGTGTGTGTGTGATTTTTTTTTTAAAAGAAAGGTTAAGGTTATTTCCTAATACCTATTATATATCATATTTACCATCTTATGTTAAGCTTAGTTCCATAGTAATTTTTCAAAGTATTCCTATGCCATACATTTGGTTGGATTATGAAGAAATTCCCCATTATGCTTTAAATCTAGGTGTGGTTTATGGAGTATTAAATTGTATCTAATTGTACCAGCTAAGAACGCTTCCTAACGTATGTGTGGTATATGGTACCATATTGCTGTGGATATGTTTTTAAATTCATCAAATCATCTATGGCTCTCTCAAGAAGTGACTGAGCTATGAAACATATGGAAGTCTGAAATTTAATGGAAAGCAGAAATTTAATTTAAAGCAGAAAGTAAGGAATCGAAGTCGTCTGCTAAAGTCGTGTCACAAATATTGAGGCCAACCTGAAGTTACTTCCACTACACAAAAACAAGATACTTTGAAAATCCCCCCCCCAAACTAATTGTAGGGGATTAAAACATAAAACATGAAAAATAAATCTGTGAGCAAATTTTTACAAAGTTGATATCACTGTTACTCTTTGGATGATGCTAAAATCTAAATATTCTGAAAGCTTACAAGTACAAGAAAATAAGTAAATTGTTGAATTACCTTTAATAAATTAGCTATAAATTAAGGTAAGTAGGTAGCTGAAGAGAGAAGCCTCTCTATAAAATTATTTCAATGAGGAAGTAAATAAATATAGGGGCTTCTTTGATTTTCATTCTGTAAATGTAGAATAATGTTTCGTTGATCATCAATAACTATGAACATTCCACATCAGAGAATGATGAACATTCTGTACCTCCTAATATGAGTAGACAATTCCTATGAAATATTCTTGCCAAACAGTTTAAGCCTGGTTGTGCTTAAGTTTCTCTATCTAACCACCAGTTTCCAAGGCATTCTAAGAATTAAAGGGATACATAAATAATACTGAGCTTATATAAGCAGAAAAATTGAGATTGTAGCAAATTCTTTAGGATACATGACTGGATTTCTTTAGTCACAAAGTTCATTTTGGGAAAGGGAGCAATGATAGAGCTAGAAAATGTATAGACTAAAAGGAGCTTAAGTGTCCTGTCAGTCAAATGCAATGTGTGGATATTGTTCAGGGTCTTGAACAAATTAACTAATAATTACTGAAACTAGGCACATGAGAATTTGTTGCATCATTCCGCTTTTCTATATGTTTAACATTTTCCATAATAATTATAAAATAAAATACAACTCTGTGCCTCTAATTTTATTATTATATTGTTACAAATTATGAAACTCCGTAATAGCTGGAATTGGGTTACCATTTTCATTATATTTGAACTTGTCTCTAATTGCATTTTTATTTCTTCTTTGATGAAGCTATTCATTTTTACATGAGCTATTTTTTTCAAATCTACAGTTAGTTTTAATTATTCATATTGAATTATGATCGGAAAATTAGATAGTAAAAATTACACCTTTGTGAAGAATTTCAGACTTTTTTTCAGGCCAATTTTACTTTTATTTTCCAAAGCTATCTGGACTCTTAAAGAATAGACCGTAACATTAAATGAAATAGATCATGAAGCACATGAGCTGAAATATGACGTGGTTTCTCTTATAAGAGAAACCCAAAATATAAAGAGCAACATAAAAATGAACAGTAGGAGGTGGGGAGAGGGGAACGAGAGGAAAGGAAAAGTAGTTGAAAAAATTGAAGGGAAAAATGGAATTAGAACTTTTCAAATGTGAACGGGACCAAGAGTTGGCAGGAGCAGGGAGGGATGAGGAGGGTGGGGGCTGAGAGAGAATTAGGATGTGCTATGTACGTGTACCAGCTCGTCGTGACAGCGCTATCATTATGTCCTGCAAACGTGTTCTAATACAAATTTTAAAAACTCCTTAAATGCAGTGGATTACCATTACTAAAACTTCCTTCTTGTTACTTTATTAAATTTTTGTTTTTGTTATCATTTCATGGTGCTAATACTAAATATCAATAAAAGTGAATTTTCAGGACAGGGCATGGTGGCACATGCCTATAATTCCAGCAATCTAGAGGGTGAGGCAGGAGGATCACCCTGAGTTCAAGGCCAGCCTGGGCTACATAGTGAGTTTGGGCCAGCCAGAACTACAGAGTGAGACCCTGCCTCAAAAACAAACAAACAAACAAACAAACCAGAATTTTTAGGCTTGGGCTAGCTGAGCTGTAGAGCCCTTGACTAACACGTGCTGGTCCTGGATTCACTTCTGAACACCACGCACACCTTTAATCCTACTTACAGAGGCTGAAGCATGAGGTTTGCAAGTTTGAATCTTGCCTGGGCAACTTTGTGAGACTGACGATAAAAAGATAATAACAAAAAAGGTTGGGGAGATAAAACTCAGCATTTGAGTTTCACAAAAACAAACAAATGATGTTTGCTCTCCTTTTTTTTCTGTTATTTTTACTGTTGCCACACTGATGCCACCACCCTCAATATGAAGTTAAGATTCGTGGTGAACTGGATTCTCTCCTTTAACAATGTAATGCATCTCGACTGTTAATTATTCATGGACATATAAATCATTTATTAGCAAATCTTTCTATGAGAAGTGACGTGCAAATGAGGCCATTAAATTATACATAACCATTAGGACTTTCTGTGAAGTCTGAGCAAGTAAGAGTCACGGCCCTGACTGGGCTTTTTCTGTGCTTGTTATGAAATTCCTGTCACCGATGGCCTGGTCCATTCACACATCATTCCTTAGTTGAAGAACGCTTGCTTTTGATTCTAGGCTCCTGCTGTGGTTATGGATAGTATTTGTGGAGTTCCGTTTCTTCTTATGGCCATGGGGAGTAAACAGTTGTTTGCTAGATGAAAATCCTAGTTCTTAACTTCATGTTACATTGAATCACCTCTTTTAGCTATTTTAATATTTCAGAGCACGTGAATGTCTCCTTGGAAGTGTCAGATGGGTATGTTGCCCCTCAATGAGATGATAAAGAAGATTTGACTGAATTTCTTACTTTGCGTTTATAGAATCTTAAACATTTTTCATTGTCAGAATTACATTTGAGTGCCTTTGTCTGAGCGTCTTTGTAAATTAGCTGGTTTTTATAGGGGAGAACAATATATATTTACTTAAGATCATTAGAACTGGAAAGATAGACCTCAAACTGTAAAGCTGCAGTGAAAAACTGTGCCTCTAATAGTCCCATCACTTCCTGGTAGTACAATCTTACTCCCAAGCAATTTAAATCAACTTCTAGGAAGCACGTTTTCTTTCCTCTGGAAACAAATACATACCAGGGAAACACACACAGTACGGAGTGATAAGCCTAACTGGACCTAGTTGTTTTTTAGTACTGTGTATGAAGAGCTTCCTCACCTGTGTCTTAGAAGCTGCGGTGCGTTGCTCTACACTTCCCTGAGAAAATCACCTCCCATTAGCAAACCCTTCAGCATCTTGCTGTTTCCCACCTTGCCATTTTATCTTGCTGAACTCCTGTTTCTCTCTGACCTTTCCATTTCGATTTCACACATAGCTCACATCATTTATTTATATTATTCCTACTAACCACCTAATTTCTTCATATATTTTATTTTCCTTTCAAAACTCATTCTAGTCTCCTTAAAGTCAAAAGCTGTCCCAGGCTCTGGGTCGTTTTCTTTGTTGGACTCCGTTTGAGAGGGATGGAAGATTCGTGGCAAACTCCAGTGTATCTGAGCACTGTGATTTGGAAGAAAGGAGCAGTTGGTGTTGAGGGGTCCGTTTCACACAGTGTGGGCTGTGCACCGCCCAGGCTCTGTCCTGAGTTGAGGGGATTCCCATGGTTAATGTGGTGGCAACAACTCACAGTGCTCCTCTGTCCAGGTTGATCACCAGCTCCCGGGAAAACGTCTTCATTTTATCAGCGCCGTTTTGCCTCATCGGTCGTGTGTGTGTTTCCGTTTCTTTGCACTCTGTCACTATAGGAGCCGTTTGATATCCAGTCGATAACACCTTTCTTATTTAGTGACCACACTTGCACTTCTCAGGCCCTGCAATCTGTAGCATTAAAGCTTATCAAGTCAACATCTTCCTCCTCACTGTGCGGATTCTGGTGAGTGTGTGTGTGTGTGTGTGTCCGTGTCCGTGTCCCAGTCCCATGGTGAACCCAAGTTCTTCGGTCTTTCTCA
The DNA here is from genome assembly GCF_012274545.1 of Fukomys damarensis. Classification (NCBI taxonomy): domain Eukaryota; kingdom Metazoa; phylum Chordata; class Mammalia; order Rodentia; family Bathyergidae; genus Fukomys; species Fukomys damarensis. The sequence goes on along the minus strand of NW_022900926.1, from coordinate 8,899,059 downwards.
CCTCCCTGCCCACCCTGATAAGTTCTGAGACTTGACGTTTTGATCAGTCTTCTCGTCCCCTGATTCCCAGACCTCATCATTGAATAAAGCCCACAGTTGGCCCTCCTGATACTATGTGATCAGAAGTCATTTCACCGTGCTGCTTGGCTCTAGTACAAGTCAAGCTTTCCATCCATGCACTCACTGACCTCTCCTGGACACTTACTTCTAGAAGCCAGCTGTGGACCTGAGCACGACACTCTTCTATCAAGCACCAAAACGTACTCAGTACTCAGCTAAACATCATCCCTTTGAGTTTAGAGAGAAAAACCAAAGCTTTCTGCAGTCCACACTACCATTTCTCTTTCTTTCCTTAACAAAACACTTGTGAGAATTTTCTCCTTCCTATCTTTCTCCTGACCTGGAGGCAAATAAGTCCTGTGCCCTGTTCTGATTCAATAGCCCTGCCCAGGCCAATTCCGTCTTCTCCCACATTTTCCATCAAAATTCTGTTTTCTGTATTTCCCTACAGTTCTTACACTCGTTCCTCCACCCAGCCTACAAGTATGCACATTCTTAAATCACCCTCATCTTTTCCATCCGTTTCCCTTCATGACACTCATGACACAGTGTTCTTTTCTTCACTAAAAAGTTCTCAGGATAATTGGCTTCTTACGCTATACTTCCTGCTTCTATAGTATTTTCTCAGTCATTTTCAATCTGTTTCTTGACTCCTCCATTACATTTTCTCATAGGGATTTTTAATATTCTCCTCATAAGCGAATCTCACTCCTTTGCAAATATTCCCCTTTCTAGGAAAGCGGCTTTGGTCTAAATCTTGACCTTGTGTGTTGCATATTTGTTTCCTCAAGAACTACTAGATCTCAGGTTTTCATACATAGGAATTTTTGGTCCTTTCTACTACTGGTGAGAGACCACTCTGTCGTCTGTGTGTTCACCTGTGTGGGAGCTCACCTATCATTTATATTTACTTCACATATGAAAAATAATAAATCTACTGCAATGTTTAAAGATACATGTCTTTGGCAAAAAATACGTCAATATCTCTTTTTCTTTTTTTGGCTTTTTAAAAAAAATTATTACAGACATTAATGGAATGAATTCTAGAACAGCAATCTGATAAAATTTTCTTGCCTCGTTTTTGCTCAGAATACCTTTCTTTAGTAATAAAAACTCAAGTCCATAAAAGGGGAGGAAATTTTCTCATCCCTCTTTTGACTTTTAAAAGTTCTGTCTATCCTTTAACTTCCTGATCCATTTCCAACCAATCAAAAAATTCAATTCAGCTTAATAATTTTTGAATTTTTAAATGACAGGCTTCACATTTCCTACATCTAAGTTAAAAAAAAATTTTATCCTGATTTCCTTCATAATTTTTTCTGATAAAACACTTATCATGGTATTTCATATTTGAGTTACGGACAATAATAATAGCAGAAACTGACATTTGAAGACATAAGTGTCTTCCATCATTTGAAGTGCACCAATCATTTGACATTTTTATGTCTAAATATATAAACATATATATATGATATAAAATATATATGATACAAAAATATATGATAACTTGATATTTTTATCTTTTTGTAATAAGTAAATGTAGAAAGTTTATCATAGAGATCTGGGGGCAGTAGAGCTTGAACCTACCTTTGAAAGCCTTTCCTTCCCACGCCATATTTATAGACTTCTAGACTTGTGATGCCTTAGCGAAAGTGTGATAGCCTGGAGAGAAACTGAAGATAAACCGGTGTTTATGCAGTGTGAGAAAAGGGTGCAATGGCCAAGCATTGACAGCGGTCAACTGTTTGAAAATTGCAGTGAAGCAAGGAAGGCTGGATGGAGAGACAGCACTGGGAACGGTTGTAGAAAGATGGACAAGGCAAAAGAGAAGGGGCGCTGTACTTCCTAGGGGAGGAGCGGAGAGTGGACAGTGTGAGCCCCTCAGGTTCCAGAAGGCCAGGACATCGCACCTACATTAGAACCTAGGACCTGCACCAGCTTATTTGGTTTGGCTTTTCTGCTTCTATGGCTTCTCTCTGACATTTATAATGTATTTGTGGAAATCAAAGGAATAAAATCAGAAATGAATTTGTTTAATATTAAAATATAAAATAAACCAACAGTAAGGGCCATACAGTAATTATTAATATTTTGGTCATCCTCAATCCAATCCCTGTGTTTTAAAATTTTTTGACTGGCCTCTATGTATGCTGATTGTTAAAAATTAAAATCAAGTCCCCCGAGCTTTTTACCAGTATTTGTAATCCAAATTTACAGTAATAAGTGATGTAGGGCTTCTGCTTCTGGCCCGGGAGGTAACAGTCTCTACTACCGTCCAGTGGGATGCTAGGACTCACTTAGGCTGCGAAAGATCCCGCAGTTCTTAGGAAGTCTGGGTGTGTTTTCCCTCTCAGAACATCTTTCCCTGTAGTGCACGTCTCCAGTTAGGAAGAAGTGATATCACCTTGCAAAGCATGTAGCAATCAATGACTGCCTCCACTCTCTCCTCACAAGTATTTGCACACAAATCCAAAGCTGCTTTAGGTGGGCAGGAATAAGAAGAGAGGAAAGAGTGAGGAGAGTAATACAAATGGGCTTCGGTGCCTCGGAATTCAAAGTTACTGTGCAAGTGTTCATGGAGACTTTACCAGGTGCTAGGTTCTTTACTGTTTTCCACACATGCCTTATCTGTTTTCAATTCTCACAACGACTCTATGATATACATTCTTAACCTCATTGAAAATGATAGAAGAAATTGCCTTCGGTTAAATGCCACGCAGTGAGTACTAGATTGGAATTGGACTGTATGCCTGTCTGTTGCGTACCGGGACTGTCCACTGCACAGGGACGCAGCACATGTCACTGCTGCAGAAGAAACTACACGAACCCAAGTATTACTGTGGAGTCAGAGACATCTAAATCACTTGGATGGTGCATTTTACCTTTAATATAGTCATTCAACTTTTTGCCTATATTGCTGTTATTCTTATTCTTTTATTAGCTATGCTGTGCCATAGAGATTTTGTTTGATATTCAGTGCCAGTCTACGCCATCATATCAAACCGAACTGATTAAGTTCATGGTTCTCTTTGGTTAAAATTCATCAGGCATTTATGTAAGATATGGTCGATGACTTCCCTTGAAATCATGGAAACAGGTAATTAAATTCTGTCATTTTCCCAAACTTTGGCTTTGTTCTTTTTAGGAAAGACATGATATAATCTTAGAGTAAACCTGGTCTCATTCCCCCTAAGTTAATTAACATGCAAATAAAATTCCTGCACACCAGTGATTGTTCTTACTAAGTAAATCAATGTAGTTGAACACGTGATTTGGAAGCAGAACACTTTTTATTTTTATTTTTGATAACTCTAGAATGTTTTTGAAAATGTACAAAGGTACAAAATGAAAGACTAATGTATTCTTTTTGCACAATCATCCAAATCTTACTTTTTGCTCTGATTGGAACATTGAAGAAATGCTAATAGTACACCTGTAACCTGATAAGGAATATCAGGTCTCTTCAGGAGAGGAATAATAAGATGCTAACAGTTGCCATTAACCATTTGCATCAGAAGGGATCCTAGAAGAACATTTATTTCTCCTCCTTGCCTAGAGGGTCACCTTGCCCAGAAATCTCAGTACAGGAACTACCCATGAGACAAGGGGTGCAGTAAGATTTCTGGGAAAGGACTTTGTGTTGTTTTTGTTACTATCTGTAACTGTATCATGCATTGCATAGTCTTTTACAAAATATATGACAAATTATTTTTCAATTAATCTTTTAAATTTTCAATAATCAATAATTCTGCAGCTCTTAAAACAACTATTTTTGAATACGGTCGCAGTATTTAAATAAATTATTTTTATCATCCTAGCACTATCAAAACTCTGACTTCTTCTCTCATGCTATCCAGCAGATGTTTATCACCAAAAGCAGCTCCTCTGGGGCCCTTAAACTGTGACCTGCAGAACACAACTCCGCCAGCTGTGGTTCAACCAGTTCACATGTGGCGGTTCTTCTCCTCCTTTCCTGCTTCTTTCCGGCCACGAAGACTCTGTCACTTTTCTTGGCAGCTTTTCCTTGATTGAAGTTTAACAAAAATCTCACATTTCTCTGTGTTTTCATTGTTTTTTTCTCTCCATCAAATTTATTATTTTATAAGTTGACTTTTTTACCTTCTCTGCAGTAAGCAGCCCAACTTTAACAATTCTGAGTTGGAATTGAATAGGCAGAAATCGGTTGCTTTAATGGGCAGAGGGAGGGGGAGAGGAAGAGGGAAGCCTGTGAAACGGTGTTAATTTTTCTTTGGCATGTGTGTATGTGCGTGTGTGTGGCTGGATGGTGAAGCCAGGGTGTCCTGTGCTCTGCTACTAAACAGTAGCACCCAGGCCCCATTGGATGCTTTCTTACACACAGTGCTTCTTTAATTCTTGGATTTGTTTTAATGTTTTCTATTTCCCAGTACTGGGACTCAAGCTCAGGACCTTGAACTTGCTCGGCAGGTGTGGTGCCACTGGGCTCAATCCCCAGCCCTTAACTTTTTCATCCTGTGTTGTTTTATATGACTTATTGGTGAACCAGGCTATGTACGCACTTATTTGTGTGAGTTTGTTTCAAAATCTGCGAGACTGTAACCAACACCCTTCTCCAACTTGTAGATTTAATGAAAAACTATTGAGATTTACCTATTGGATCCATTTTCTTTATAGTTTTGATTCATATTCTTAATAAGGATACATTTTTTTTTCCTTTTGGTAGCAGGGATTGAACTAGGACCTTGCACTTGCAAGGCAGGCACAGTGCCCCAGAGCTAAATCCCTGGCCCCTACATTTTTTTCTAGTAAGTGACTGATATTTGGAAATAACTTGTTTCATGGAAGAGATACACTGGTGAGTGTTGCAGTGATAGATATTCAAAGGCCAACCTGGAAAATGAATTGTTATTTAGTACCACAGGCAGATGGGAGATTTCTCCGCAGCCACAAATGTCCCTGGTTCCTTATGACTTTAAATACAAAGCTGTAGAAAAAGTATAGTTATTCAATGTTAAACTGAGTATTGCTATACTAGAGTATTTAAAAACTTCCAACACTGTCTTTATTCAAAAAATATCCTATATCTATTCAAAATCTAACTTTCGAGTTTGTGCAGCGTATTTATATAATTATTGTGGATAACAACATATATTCTATTTAGCAAGCAAGTGAAAATGAGAATAATATTCTTTTTATACAAAGGCAATACCTTGGAAAATAAAGGAGAGCAAACTGAGGTAGAAAAATGAGCCAATTAGATTGAAATAAGAGAAATGTTCTTATTTGGGTTCCAAGTGCCTAGTTTTTCAGGCCATTTGTCATTTGTTTAGATTAGAATACATTCTTAATTGAGGCAATTAAATGATGCTTTTAGATTCTGCAAACAAGATACGGAATTGTTGAGTATTATACACTGATTCTCAGAATAATATTAAAGTATTAATTTTCTATCTTGTCAGGCCCTCTTATATCATATTTGCAAATTAGAGTACAAAAAATACAGTTTTCAATGTTGGTATATATATTAAACAATTTTAAAACCACTCAGTTAACATAATTCTAAGAAACAGCAAATTATGTAATACCATATATTAGATTTTTAATGTGTTAAATCGGGTTTATGGCAGTGCATTTTAACTGGTAAAGTGTGTCCTTTTGGGGTGCAGATACGTGAATTTTCGTAGATTGCTACATAAGGAGATGACGAAGAGTCAGACACCTGAAAGTCAGTTTCCCTGTGTCCCTGTGTAGTGAAACTTCCGTGTCTGTTACTGTGATTGCTGCTCACCTTGCAGGAGTAGGAGTTACCACCCGACAGAGAATGAAAATCCCACTCCAGGTCCCAGATTTGCCTGCGCTCAGGAAGAGGACATCTCTAGACCCTTCAACCACAGCTGGCAACCGCAACGCGGCCTGCGGTGGCTGAGATTTCTGCTTGCGGACGTCAAAACCCCGCCAAACTGAACAGAAAGGCACATTTCCCACAAGTGGCTGCTGTGCCCTCAAACAGGGGGCTTGGGAATGTACAGTTGAACTTAGTAGCTTTCACATGAAAGGCTTTTTTAAAAGTTAGAATAGAGTTTGTAATATCCTGTTTTGCAAGGTAATAGAATATACATTTTATCTAGTATAATTGAAAAATATCTAGGACACAATTATAGTGCTAAATTTTTCATCAAGTTTAATTCTTCAAAAGATAATAGGTGTTTGGTCTTGTTTCTTTGGCCTCAAGAATAAGGATTATTGCCTCAGTTTTTTCTTCATATTCTAAATTTCATCTTTGTATATTTGTTGTGTAACATAATGAATACATGTGAAATCGGTTTTGAACTAAAAGAAAGTTGATTAGGGGTCTATTTGTAAATTAAAGAGCATGAATTTTGCAGCTACACTACTTTATTGAGACATGATTAACATACAGAAATCTGTTCCTCTCTGATATACCCAACTTGATGAGTTTGGCAGTAAAAATACATGTGTGAAACCGTCACCATGCTCTGTTCTGTACATTTAATCAACACTTGTATGAGTTTCCTCTCATCCTTTTTACTGTCTTGTTGTTGGTGTGTGGGTATTTGTGAGTGTGTGTGTGTGTGTGTGTGTGTGTGTGTGTGTGTGATAGGAACCCTTAATGAAGATCTACCCTCTTTGAAAAATTTTAAGGAACAGTTATCTTACAAATTCATCGCTTTTTTTTTTTTCCAGTACTGGGGCTTGAACTTAGGACCTTACACTTGTGAGGCAGGCATGATGCCACTGAGCTAAATCCCCTGCCCACAAATTCATTTCTAATTTTCCCGAAAAGCAATGTTTTAACTGCCCATGACTGCATTTGTCAGAAATGTCTTCCATCTAACCTAGCTCTAGTGAACTTCACTGAAAACATCTGAAAAATAATTGGAATTCTTGTTACTGTGTAGCCCTTTATGTTAGGCAACACATTAAAATTTAGCCCTTGCCACGATGGGTCCGCCACCCCTGAGAGATAGACCTAATGTTAATTTTTTTTTTCTCTTTTATTCTGGTGCCCACCGTAGAAAGCACTAAATGTATGTCACTGTGTCAAGAAGCAGAGCTTCCATTGTTTATAGAACTAGAGATACGTGCTGCCATTCTCCACAGACTGTGACGATGCTGTTAGTTATCTGGTTAGAGTTTTGGGGCGATCCCTACATTCAACCAATAGCATTAAACAGTTTAGTGTGGCTGGTTAAAAAAAAAAAAAAGCCATTATCTTGGCAGTGTGAAACTATATTGGAGGAAAACACAGCAAATTATGAGTAGGTAAAAAGACCGGGTAAATGTTCAGTGCTATGAGGAAAGATCGTGCTGGGGAAGGGTGGGAAGGGATTGGCAGGGTACGATGGTGAGAGAGGACACAGGGTCAAGGGGTGTTTAGCAGTCTGGTGAAGCTCGTGTGTGGTGGATCTGATGGAGTGTATGTCTCCACTTTGCCTTTTCTTGTTTAGCAGATTATTTTCAGTATTTCACAAAGGCCGCTGTCCATACTCCGCTGGAGTGTGCAGATCCTGCAATCACTGACGGCGTTGAGAAGCACGGTAGTAGAGGGAGAGGGAGATGTCGCGGGCTTGGGTTGGAGAGAGAAGACCTTGGTCTCATTGGTTGGAGCAGGAGAGAAGACTCTCTCTCCTTAGTGCAGAAAAACACAAGTCCAGAAGCTAAGCGTGAGAGTGGCTGAGGAAGTTGTGGAATCGGGGGAGAAGTGCGTACTCCGCCGGGAGAATGAGCCGGGCCGCGACGCAGTGCAGTGGACCGGTGTCCGAGCGCCTGCCTCGGGTTTGCCCTAGCAACCGAATGGGAAAGCACAGCATCGTGAGACTGAGGTTGTTACTGCTCAGGAAGCCAAGGCAGGAGGAGCCCAGGAGTTCTACACCAGCTTCTCCGTCCAGCAAAGTATGAAGAGGTTTCAAAACAAGATTTGATGGCCTCTGCAAGAGAGGGCTAATGCTGTGTTGGACTCCACAGTGGGAACCCAGGAAAGAGAGGGCCAGGGGATGAGGGCCGATGAAAAGATCAGAGGTTGGCAGGGCCCAGGGGGCCCCAGCATCACTGGGAGCGGAGCAGTGGAGACCACGAGCCCGGGGGCAGTGCCAGGGAGACCGTGGAGGGATGCCCCGGTGGTGTTCTGCAGAAGGGGCTGTTCTCAGCGAAGACTGAGGTGAGAAGGAGGTCACCGCATCGCAGCCGTGTTCTAAAGCAGTGGTCGCTTTGTTTACAAACTTAGGACAGAGAACGGCATTACACTGTGCAGTGCTAGGTGAAATCAGTCACGTTAGAAGCCACGCCTGTGTACTCGGGATATTTAACATTTCAAATCTGGGCATTAAAGTGCTTTCCACAAGCTGCTTTTCCCTTTCCTCCTCCTCCTGTTCGCCCCACGACTCTTCCTCTTGCTCCTCCTCCTCTCTGTCCTCTTTCTCCTTTACTGCCCCCTCCTTTCCCCCCACTTCTCCCTCTTTGGGCAGTGTGGGGCAACAACCCCAGGTCTCCTCCTTGCCGACAGCTATTCTGTCACCGAGCCCTTAACTGCTTTTCTAAGTGAACGATGCTTCTCCATTTCTGTAGGTGGAAAGGTGAGTGCGTTTGGAGCAGAGTACCTGGAGATGAGTCATAATGTTGGAAGACTGGGGAGAAGGGAGGCTGAACTGTACGAACTGTGTGCTGTGCGTCGCTGGCCGTTTCTTTTAGCTCATATTTGCCTGAGAGGTGGAAGGAAGGGATTTATAGTGGAGAGATATGTAGCATAGTAGAGAAAGAGACAGGGTAATGAATGTCTGCACCAACAATGCCAGCTTCCGACTTCTTCAACGTAGATAACGTTTTAAAGTATTTCAGAAGTGTAGTCTATATTTTACATCAGAGATGACAAATATGTGAAGTTATATTACAACACTTAGAAATTTTATTAAGAAGCAGTGTACTAAATTGTATATGGTTTAAGATTGAGTGCACCCTGTGTACATTAGTACTAAAACTTCACTCGTGAAAATATATTTTACGTGTATAATACTCGGATGACGGGACATTGTGTGAATAGAATGTTCACATTTTATGAAGATTAGTTTCTATTTTTAGGAAAACTAAGACTAATGTTTTTGTGGTTGCACATTTTGATTTTCTCGGTAAGAGAGATACTTCTGATTTTTTT
>NW_022900926.1:8878667-8889738 GCF_012274545.1 Fukomys damarensis | reverse complement strand
GAGAAAATATGTCCACGAAAGCAGGACATACGCACACTTTGTGGTATTTGCAGTGGTACCTTTCAGTGGGCCGTTCCATCCGTAATCTCCTTTGTACCACCAGTGCTGGGCTTGCCTGGCTGAAACTGGATGGCTTTGCTCACCTTAGATGATATTTATTCCTTTTGCTTCATTACACGTAATCCACCTGTGAAAGATTGTATGGCCGGTGGTAAACTTTATACTCTACTAGATAGCTTATCAGCTTCTTTGCAGGCGTTGCTCTTTGAATTTTAATGTCAAATGGATATATTTGTGTTGCTTGTTGAACCCATGTTCCGAGTGACTGCTGCTCTCTGTTTCTGGGATGATAATTACCTAGAGAACGGGAAGAAAGTTCATGGGATGCATGTGCACAGGCTTAGCAGAGCTCCGCCATCTGTATAGTTATGGGTAGGCATATGTGAGTCAACGCAGTTACGTTTATACACACATATGTGCATGGACATACATCCTGGTAACTCAGAACCGCATGCATGTATAAATGGGAATGTGTCACTTTTGCCTGTGGGTCGAAGGGGGAGAGAAAGGCTGTTTATTGATTATTGGAATCTGATGTTTAGAGAGAAGAAAATTTTACCTTCATGTAAATGAGGCTATATATTTTATGCTGTTCAAAAATGAACAGTTGTAGAAAATTGAAAGTGAACCCAGAAAAACACTTCAGTGCTTTTTTCTGTAGCTTTTACATGAAGTGGGCATTAAGCAGATAACTGAACTCAGCTTTCCACATCAAAAAGGGCAGTGGCAGAGACCGAGGGCTAAGAGATGGTACAGTTCCATAATAAACGTGAAGTAATACAAATCGCTTGTATAGCCAAAATGGAATGAATACATCTGTAGCTTCTCAAAACATTGCCTTAGCACATAATAAAATTGGTATTCAAAATGCTGTATTTCAGACTTGCCCTTCGATCAATATCTTTCTAATAATTATTTTCTTGTTAGAGGACTCCAAGGTCCAAATCTCTATGGGGTTTTAGTCAAAGGATATTTCTGTTTTCTTTCTAAAATGTATGGGAAAACTAAAATATTCTAAAATCTCCTCAAATGTGTGTTACCTTTTTAAAGACATATTTTACTATCTTCTTTGCAACTTTTAGGGAGCTATCTGAAAATATAAGTGAAGATTTGTCCCATGTTTACTTATAACATCTCTTCTTCAAAACCAGTGAAAGGATATAGACGTGACAGTATTTGTCAGTAAACTATATTGAAAGTTTCAGTGTTTTTGCCAATGATGGTTGCCCCTGAGCTATAAGAAAATTTACATTAGTATAATATATTGAACGCATAGATACATTTTCAAAGTTTAACTTATGGCACATTAAGTTGGAATGCTTTAAAATAAAATATTGAATCAAATGAAATCATCTGCACCATCTTTTGTGGTTCAATTGCAACAAGAAATGAAGTGCTTCAATTTTCCTCACCAATCAGAAAATGGAGTTCTGTGAACAGCAGTGAGCAGGAGTGCACACCGGAGTACAGGTGAACGGGCTGCCTAAGACAGCGGTGGGGCAGAGACGCAGACCTGGCTCCCAGAAGGCAGTTCTTCAGGGTTCCTCGCTGCGAATAGAATCAGAGTGCTGTTCTCCTCTGTGGCTTGGGACAACTGACTGGCACCCCTGAGGGATGCTGACTCGCGTCTTGTTGTGCACGACCACTTCTGGAAAGTGAAAGCAAAGCTGTAGAACGAATTAGAAATACTTTTAGGGAAAAATTAAGGGAGAAAGGGCAACTGCATTTATCTGCCTCCTTCACTTATTTATCCCGTCCTTTATCTTGAAACTGTTCCGTTGCAAATGGGTAGCTAATGGTGGTGGTGGTGGTGATAATATTACCGAGAGTGTGTTCAGTAACTGAAATGAGCAACTTATTCCCTCTGGGGGAAAGCCATTTTTTTTTTCTACAAATTGTTGTAAAATTACATGTATATGTATGACCCAGTGGTCAGTGTATTCAATTCAGTTTTGTTCCTCGAATCAGGCAACCAGTGAATTCCATGGTACAATGGAAGCTAGGGTTGGAATCACAAAGTAGAGAAGTCTTGAACAGGATCTGTCATTTATTATGGTATATCAACTCCTATAAAATATAAGTTGAGGTATTTAGTTCAAAGTTCACATTCCAATTTATAGAAAATATACTGCTTACAATTTTCTTATTTTACCTATTTCAAAACGCTTCTGATAGAAATGCTATTTCCCCCTTACAGAATGTTTGTATATTCTTATTCTAGTTATCTAATTATAAGTGCTGCCTTGTATGTAGGGTTTTTTTTCAGAGTACTATGAATTAGTGAGTTCAGATGCATGTTACTCACCTATCTTGCGAGAAATATGGTGAGTTCTGCAAAATGCCAGTGTTAAAGAGCCCTAGAGCATTATTGCGATGTGTACATCTACATGCAAGATAAGGGTACGGTAACGGGCAAGAAATAAGACATTATCCTCCTCCACTAGGGAAGAGTGATGGGATCACGGAGTTGGGATAGTCTGAGATTCTTCATAGTGTGTCACGCGCCATTATTTCCGGGTTCTTCATGCCCTACATAAATTCTGGGTTTGAGTCCGCCGGTGACGGTGGTTTGCGCATGCGCAGATGAGGCGCTTGGCTCGTCAGAATGATGCAGGCTGGCATTGACCAATAGAAACAGGCCACGACGTCCGGGTGGATATAAAGGCAGGCTTGCATCCGGCTCGGGGTCTTTCCGCCATTGAAGATTGTAGAAGAAACTCCAATAAAGCATGCATCAGAAGAATCCTGAGTGTTGCGTGCTCCTTGCTGGCGAGGTGCGCGCGACAATAGTGTCTGCTTGCAGGTCTTTTGGACAATTTCTTTAGTTAATCAGTGTCAGTTTATTTGTATTAAAGAAGATTTTGCTATCGGAATAGAAGCACAGTGAAATTCCTTAAGGTATAGAGTTAAACCCAGCTATCGATGAGTGCGATCTGTGGAACTTGGAATGGGGGAGGGAACAAAGAGGAGCACAGGGAAATACAGGGCCATAACAGTCTAAAGGACCTTGTATTCTACTCGGAGTCCTGGGTGCAGATTCTCACATCCAGGCTGCTGATCAGAAAAAAACCAATGAAGGGATCCTGGATTTAGATGTGTGTGCACTGGGAGTGGGGGTCACAAGTATTTGTACTTTATAATTAAGACAATCCCTAATCATTTAAAAGGTCATTGTCAATTCTCACAGTTCACAATCATAATAAGGAATCTTTAGGAAAAAAATACATATATATATGTATATATATTATATATGTATGTGTGTATATATAAATATATAAATCCTTTAAACTATAGTTTCATAGTTTATTTAAACTATAGTTTCATGAAACTCCACTCACTATCTTTGTGACAGCTCTGTTGTGTGTGTGAAGTGGGGGGAGAGACAGACAGACAGAGACAGAGAAACAGATCGCTTACCGCTATTTGGGTCTCCTACTTTCATAGATGGTTCACTGATAGGTTAATGTATCTTTCCAGGCCTTCACACAGATAGATCTTTTTCTCACACTCCATTTAACGTACTTGACTTCTGTTGGCAAAACCTGCAATGACGTCACTTCCTCCAGGAAGTCCAAATCCCTTCCCCAGTGTTCAGGTTGCCACATAACGTGGTTCTTTTCTATCAGATTCCTCATTGCTATCTTCACCTCATCTCCCACTAGGTCCACTCTCTTCTTTCCCTTGACCTCATGCTGTTTACTGTTAGCTCTGCTCAGTCACACGTTTTCCCCTTCTCTGCATTCTTACCGGTAGATACCTCTGGGTTTGGTGCCGTGTAGCCACGCCGTACACCACTAACTGAAGTCTGTTTCTCCCTCATGTCTTGTGCCATGCAGGGTACTGTCTGCAGAGAAAGCACTGGAGTGATGATAAGATATGTCCATTGAGTTTCCCACGCGCAGACTCCTACTTTACTTCCAGTCATTTTGTCACTCTGGAACCTAAACCATGGATCTGAATAGTTCAGCGTTGCTTGTGTTCACGTCAGAATGTCTGTTTCCCTGGGGTTATGGTTGGGAAAAAAATATCATAGTTTGAGTGTTAGCGTTACGTTGCTTCACAAATCAAATGGAAATAAAGAAAAGTGAGGTTGAGTTTATGTAACTGAAGGAGAGGTGAGAAAAATCAGGATTGTTGTAAAATATAAAAATAAAAACTAACATGATGAAAGGAACAAAGGAGAATTGAAGAGCAAATTTGTTAAGTCCGTAGAGTAATTCTGTCTAGTATGTAGCAGAAGCATTGAGCATTCATGAAGAAAGAATAAAATTAAGGAGTTTTCACACATAGTCAATCCATCGAGAAATGAATGAGATTTTGTGAAGGTTCCCCTCCCAATCTTCCCTGTTGAAAAGTGGGACTGAACCAGATGGGGAAAGGGTGAGTCATATAACTTAATTGTGTGATTTGTATAACTTTATATTAGTCTATAGATCGCCAGAAAACCAGCTCTAGTTGAAAAGATTAAATTATTCTTTCCAGTCCGTGGTATTTAGATGAGCGTTCATATTCGATATCTTTTATGTTCCATAATAGCTAAACAAGAAGAGTACATAAGCTATTTCTGGTATTAATTCGGAGGCTGAGTGTATATTACTTTTTATTTTTATAAAGCTGTAGATTTTGTTAAGCAAATATCTGTATCTTTACAAGTATGTAGCAGGTATTTGTATTTAAAATGGGCAAGATAAAATCCTGACATTGAAGATACCAGTTTTATGGCATGATCCTCATTTATTTTTGTGTCTTGGGTTTTTTATGAGTACCCGATCTTCTTTGAAATAATTCCAAAGAACTCAATAATCTCCGCATTTGTTCGCTTGGAAAGTTTCGGATGACTTACTAAATTTTGCATTACAATATGTAGTTTTAGTGAGAGAGAGCATTTACTATAATTACTTTAGCTATTCTTCATTAGATTGTGAATGACCTAAAAGATTTTTGCATGCGGTTTGGATTCTGTAAATATCTCTTTATTACTATTACAATATTATAATATTATAATATATTAAGGGTTTTTGCTTTGAATAGTGTTTTGTTACCATCCAAACTTAAAAATCGATTTTGGGCACAGGCTCTTTAAATTTCTCACAGCACTCAGATTACAGAGTATGAAAATGTTACTTAAACTAAAATCTCCTTGAAAATAATGTTAACATTTTCAGAACTGTAAAAATATGGACTCTCAAAAAAAGAGGTAAGGCTGACCAAGGAACAGTTAGCAAGCATATTTTTAGGCTTATGCATGCCGTAGAAAAGCTATAAACAATGCACACTTGTTTTAAAACGATACATGTAGGCATAGAGATGGAAATATATGCATCCTCACAAACACACTGATTTTGACTAGTGTTGCTAATCACTGCTGGATATTTTTTATTTTATTTTGCCACAGTAATATTGTTAGACCCATTAAGATCCAAAGCTTAGAATGCCTATTTTATCAAAATTCTTCTGCCACAGTAGTTGCAGGGAACATAGTATGAATCTTAAAATATTTGCGATTATCTGTCTTTATTAATGCTGTAAGATGTACAAATGTGTAAAGTCTTTGCATTTGGGCTATTTGGGGAAAACACAGGACAAGGTCTGCTCATGCGTGAAGTCTTGTAGTGTCAGTATATACTCTTTAAATCTTTAAATTTTTTGGTCATTATTCTCTATAGATGGCAATAAAAATTTTTCCTTGCCGGTAGCATTCCTGCTTCAGTGCACATTTAGATAACCACTTTTACTTTTGACTTTGAGGAATGCGTTTCCTCAACATACCAATCTTGTCTCTCTTACCCTGTAAGATGTCTAAAAATGATAGCTTAGAGTTGATTTTACTCATCCATCATGAGCTCAGAAATTTAAGTCTCATGTAATCACTTCATAAGAATGTTTCACAGTAAAAAAAATGAGATTTAAAATGTCTGTATACTTCTTAAAATCTTGCCCATGAAAATGAAAAATACCAAGATTCATTACATTCTCAAGTTTAGTTCATCGTCGCTCTCTCATATATGAAAATGTTTTGTGTTTCGGATGTGTAGTTTAAATATCAAAGCAATACAGATTTTAAAGCTATAAGAAAGCTAAGCAAATGGTTGTAAGGATAGATCGGAAATCACCTTATACTATTGGTATTGTCCAAATTAAAATAATTGCGCACAGTAAAAAGAATAAAATAAATATACGTAAATTATATGCTCAAGCTTGAAATGTCCATTATTCAACCTGGAATTTTAAGTGGGTGTTATTAATTTCAACCTACATAAATATGCTGAGAAAAAATTTTACGCTGATTTTTTTAAGATCAAATATTTTACAATCTAAAGATTGAACCCTGAGCCTCATGACTGATGGTAGACAAGCAGCTACCACTAAGCTCCAGGCCCAGCCCTTTAAACTGAATTTCTGAGTGAGGATTCCCTATTAGAAAGGTATCAGTTTTATTGTATATCTGCAGTGACCGAGTAAACCTGCCATTCTGTATATCATTTGAGGGTCTTTCTGTGCAGAGTTGCTGGATTCATCAGCTTTGTGCTGCTGGGATGAGGTACCTCACCCCAGCAAATTAAAAGAGGAAAGGCTTTCTTTGCTTTATGTTTTCAGAGGGATTAGTCTATGGATCACTGACTGCAAGGCAAAAATGGCCGGCCAAGTGCAAGGTCTGCTAGAGGAAAGCTGTTCAAACCTTAGCAAGCAGGAAACAGAAAGACAAGGAGCCAAGGACAAGAATACACTCTTCCAAGTCACGCTCAGTGCCTCACTTTCCTACCAGGCCCCAGCTCCTAACTTCCTAATGGCAACTCAGCCTCGAACTCATGGAGAGATTAATCCACTGATGAGTATGAGACCCCATAGTCCCATCGCCTTCCAAAAGCCTCCAGAAACATGAGGATTTGGGGGACATTTAAATTCAAACCATAATGGGGCTGATGAAAAAATGAAAACCATTTTCTAGTTCATAAGATATCAGGTATCAGAAGGATGGTTGTGCTGTCTATTGCTGAGTGTTGCCTTATACATGAGACTTGCAATAGCATATGGAGAGCCAGTTTGTGGATGGTGGAAAATTTTCTGTGGAGGGTGAAAGGAATGTGTATTGTTATACTGAATAATAATAAAATGTGCCATAACTTTAACTGATGACACTTTTTGTTGTTCATGTAGCCGTGGTTTCGTTGGTGTGAATTGGGAAACATTATAGTTAAAGCTCAATAGTGTTAATAGTCTTCATGGTGGACCCTAGTCAGGAAAAGAAGAGAGTAGGAGGGAGAGACTGTAACTGATGACGTGATCTCTTATTTTAAAAAAGCCCAGTCCATTACTAATTCAAATCTTGACCCTTTGTCTTATACTAAGTTTTAGAGTGTATATTATTTTACTGCTTTAACTATGGAAGTAAAATTTTCCAGTACAATTTTATTAGTAAAGAGTTAAAAGCTTAAAAATTTTAAACCCACTGATGACTCAGTTTTACATTTACTTCATGTACAAAAATTTATCACAAAATTAGTTCCCTCCAACTTGGCATTATTAAATAAATGTTATGCAAAAGTGATTCTTTTGCTTTCCTTACAAATAGATCAATCACAATTTTAAGACACAGCTACTGTTACCCAGTGTGAAGAAGGGCATTTTAATCTGCAGGTATCTAAATTGTACAGGGTTGGAGAGCCATTGAAAGATTTTCAGCCAGTCTGCAGTGAGAGAGATATTTCCATTCTAAACTGAGATGCTGCGATGCCTGGAAAGAGAACAGAGTTCATTTAACTGCTGAGCAGTGGTTAATTGGCTTCCTGTGTCCACATGCACATGTGCACGGCCCCGCCAGGAGACGCAGACTAGAGCATCCTTCGGGGTGGTCTCTCCTCTGACGTGGCCTCCCTTCCATTTTCCTTAGCGCCAGTGTCCTTCGCTTGGCCTCCTCATGATCACTCAGGCTTCGCTACTACAGAGGTAGTTTTTCAAGCAACACCCAGCTGGGGTTTGGAACATTGCCAAAGTGCAATTGCTCCTTTATCTCCTGGTGACTTTGAAAGAAAGTCTTGGTATGAATTGAATGCTCAAACCTTGTCCCTGCGCAACCTGTAGTATATTATTCCACTTATGCTTTTTATTGCTTCTTAGAGAATTGATTTTTCTTTTCATTGTACCACTCTTTCTTCAGTTCTGTCCCCTTAAATGGAAGAGAGAATGAAAAAAAAAATAGAGCACAAGGTATCTGGGAAATAGAGCAAGAAGTAGGCATTTCCAATCCATTAAGGACAAGAAACAGATGGAAAGGCTAAAGACCCAGACGAGCATTTCTACCCATGCGAGAACAAAGTACATAATCCTGGAGTGGAGGAGGTACTCCCAGAGCACCAAGTTCCTTGAAGTAATTCAATTATTACATTGTTTGCATGTGTCTCATGCCAAGTGGTCCTTATTTCTTAATGTTGTCCATTTCTAGAGTTCTTAGTTATCTAAAGGTGAAATCTCTCCATTTCCTTACCAACAACGCCCTTTTGTGTATGAAAAAGATTAAGAAATTGTTTGGTTAAGAAATACTCAAGTATTTCATGTAATTGTCAAATAAATTTTCAAAATGTGAGCTGGGGTTTTAGCTCAGTGGTGCTGCCGCCTGCCTTGCAAGCTCAGGGTCCCAAGTTCAATCCCTGGTACCCCACCAAAAAAATTCATGAATTTTCAAAATGAACTTGGAAGAATTATATTGAAAATAAACATAAAATTTTTAAATTGTACATAAACTTGTTCAATTGATGTTACATGGCTTTTTCAAAATAAAACCCCTTTATTCCATACCCGTTTTAATCTGACAATGTTGGATTAATGTGTAAACAAGGAAATTGCATAGATTCAGGAGATACTAAAAGATAAACTGAAAAGATACAGTAGGAGGAGAAAGAATTATGGTGAATCTGGTTCCTGAGATTTGTGCTTGTAACCCCAGGGGTAAGTGGACATTTCTCTGAGCTGAGGCCCTGGATTGGCAACAGAAGACCGGGGCTAGTGTCCGTGATTGAAAGACAGGCAGGCCAATCTGTTTGTTGTATGGTTGAGACTGTATCCTTGAGAAAATGTGATATTTGCAGGAATAGATTTGGAATTCTAGCTGGGTGAGGAAATTTTATGTAAAACTATGAGATAAAAAAACCCCAAACTAGATTTAAGTAGAATAAATCATATTTCATATTAAGATTCTTTCGTCTTTTGATGAAATTATTCAAATTTTTGCTTTGTTGTCATCTGAAAATATTCTCTGACTTGGAGAAGATATTGCACATTACAGCTCTTCTATTCTGATAGGTTCTTGTCAAACAGTGTGAGCAGAGTTGTACATTTCGAGCCGGTAAGATGGCTGACTGTCTGTATGTGACATTATCTGATGACACTCAGAAAACCTTTAAACACAAAAGCTATGGAGAAGCGCCTCATTGCTTTCCCTGCATGGCATTTCTTTTTCTTTGAGTCTAAGCAAGATTAATGCCTTCAGCTGACACGATGACACAGTGGGCTGTGAGTGACAGTAGCATGTCTGCAGAACAGGGATGTGGACATGCCAGTAAAATGCACTCCTTGATTTTTGGTTTTTTTGTTTTGTTTTGTTTTGTTTTTTTGAGACAGGGTCTCATTATGTAGTTAAGACTGACCTGGAACTCACTATGCAGCCCAGGCTGGTTTCAAACTCACAGCAATCCTCCTGCCTCAGCCTCCCGAGTGTGGGATTACAGGCATGCATCACCATGCCCCGCTGATTTTTTGCCTAAGTACTGGTAGTTGGAGCTTCTTCGGGAGGTAGTTGTGTTCAGCTTGTGAATGGGTTACATCGCCAGGGTCACGTGTGCCATTATGTTTATATATTTATTTGCATACACCATTTTTGTGGAGTGATAACTGGGCACTCTTTTGCCCGCACTGTCAAATCTCAGGAAAAATAATACTAATTTTGGACAGAAGGAATTTCATGGAAGGTTTTTGCCATTTCTTAAAAATCTGGAAGAATTTTCCTCCGGTCTTTTTTTGTTGTTAGTTCTCATTTGCCATACAAGATGATTGCATTTGTCCTGGGCATTTGATACTCACACCACACATCTTAATTCTTTTTACTTACACTCCCTTTCCCTTCCTCTCCTCCTCTTTCCTCCACCTGTTAATTCCCTTTCTGTTTGTAAAAGATCTAGCTCCCTCTTTTCTGAGGTCGACCTTTTAAGTTGCTCTTTAATTTATTTATACTGTGAATTCTTACTTAAGAGAAGCCATGAACTATTTAAGCTTGTGTGTCTGGTTTATTCCACTTAGCATTATGGTCTCAAGGTGCGACCATTTACCTACAGACGACTCAAGTTGAGTCTTCTGGGATCCTGATATAGTTCCCACCTGAAATCTGGAGGAAGTTGGCCAGGGTTACCTTGCAGTATCTCCTTGTGCTCATAGAGTACACACACTGTCATTTGAGAAATACAGTTTTATGCACGTGGTGTGAAGGGGTTTACCTTGAAGGATTCATGTGAAATTCACCCAGAATGCCTTTCGGAATCATGGGAGGGAAACTGGCAGCCATTTCTGTGTCCAATCACTTTCAATTGAGCCTTGTGTTGGGAATGCTTTCTGTAGACTGAGAAACAGAAAAGAGACTGAAAGGCTGTTTATGCCAACATGAGCTGTGTGGCCAGAGCTGGGGTGAGTGTCTGAAGATGAAAGTGGGGGAGCTGAGGGTAGATCGCTTTGTGGGCTTGTTATCCAGGTTGAGGATTTGGATTCCCTACATTTGACACCCCTACGTTAACACTGAGAGCCATTTTACAAAACAAAATCATTGTGAAAGTACAGTACATGCTTCTGTTCTTTTTTTTTTTTTTTTTTTTTTTTTGGGGTGGGGGAATCAATCTCATGACCTTGTGTTTTTGAGGCAGGCCCAGTGCCACTGAGCTAAATCCTTGGCCCCGGCTCCCACCAGGGCAGCTGTGAAATAAGAGCCCAGGAGGCATCAGAGTACCCCTGGAAGTTTGTCTGTAAG
>NW_022900926.1:8786129-8878607 GCF_012274545.1 Fukomys damarensis | reverse complement strand
TGTCCCTGCCCTCCCTTCACCCCCCTCCTCCCCTCTCCATTTACAAACACTTTATTTCCATCTTTTCATTTTCTCACATTTTTTTCTTTTCCCTTATTACCCTTCTCCTAGCCATTCTTTTATAATTACTTCAAGCTCATGAAGTTTGCTAAAAACCATTTGATGAAAAGTGAGTATTTTGATAACAAAAATTGAACTTTATTGGTTTTAGATGACAAGTGCCAACTTATTATATATTATCCTCAATATCTGGTTGATTTCTACATTTTGTTTGAGTTTCACGGTGTCAGAAAAACCCTAATCATGTAGATAAGGTGTATAATTGAAAAATATAATTAATAGTTCATTTTGCCATCCCAGGATAATCTCTTTTAAGCTGATTCCTAAACTTGAAATAGGAATAATTGAAAAATGTTACTTCAGTGTTGAATCACTAAGAATTTAACTACTTCTCATAATGCTAATGAGCAAAGAGTTTAATTTAGGTGCAGCAAACCAAAGTATCTCAAGGTTCTGTTTTAAAATCATCTCACAAGTGTAGTGTTTTCTCAGTCAGCTTGTAAATAGTCATTGTTCCCTTATTTTGCATTTTGAGATTAATCTTCAAGTTTTACTTTCATCAAAGACACTCTTTGCAGGTAGCACCATGGCCTTGTATTAACAATGTGAATTTACTCAGCTGAACAAAACTCTAGATCATGAGGAAGCCAGCTAAGATATCATGTCTATGTTGTAGTTAAAATATTTATCTAATAGAGTCCCGTCAGCGCCGCAAAAAGGATAGCTCTGGTCCACTTCATTTGTAGTACTCCACCAACAGCAGGTTTCATGACTAACAGTGAGTGTTGGGTTTTGCCAAGAAATTCTAAAACTTCATTGCTATCATTTAAAGACTCCAAGAATATACAGGAAACAGGGCACCATCTTTCGCTGGTTGGAGAGGAATTGGAGAAAACCCGAAGACAGCCGCGGGTCAGTGTAGCACACGACAACTGCACGGCCGACTTCAGTCCTTCACTTTTCTATAGGATGCGCCTGTTCCTTATTCCACATCCACCTAGGACTCTCTGAAGAGGCCTCCCTGTGCAGCCTTGTGATGTAGTCAACCTCCCTGTGCCTGTGATCCCTGATCAGATGATAATTCTCATCGTTTTCTATGTTATTGTGCTGTGAGGATTAAAACAGCTCAACACCATTAAATTACTTACTAACTACGAGCTGACACATACTAAGTGTAATGGTTGAATTATGTCCTCGGAATGAGAAGGTTGGTCCTAGTCAGATCCTGGAGCGTGGAACAGTGGCCTTTGAACTTGTAACAGAGGCATAATTTCGATGAAGTCATACTTACTGCATCGGGGTGCACCCAGTCACTGAGGTCTTTAGAAGGCAAAGAAAGATGCAAAAGGAAAGAAACCGTATGAGAACCGGGGCACACGTGGGAGTCAGGCAAGGAGCACCGAGGATTGCCGGCATCTCTCAGAAAGGAAGAGGCAGGGGACAGTTTCTCCCTCCCAGCTTCCTTCGGGGGCCAACTCTGCTAAATTCTTGACTTTAGACCTTGAGACTCCACAACTATGAGTGTACAGATGATTTCCAGCATAGGATAGGACAATAACAAGAGAAAGAGATAGGTTACACCAAAAGAAAGGAAGAAATGAGAGAAATTTCAGACAAACCAAATAAAAAGGACATTCTTCAAAACACCTCACAGATTTTCTCAAATATCAGGGGAATCTAAGAAAGTATCACAGATATAAGGCAGTGTAGGAGACAAGATGAATAAATGTAATGGGCTAGAGATGAATCAGGAAGAGAAACAGAACATTAGTTAAAAGCTAAATAAAAAAAAAAAGCCAGGTATGGTGGCACATGCCTGTAATCCCAGCTCTCGGGAGGCTGAGGCAGGAGGATTACTGTGAGTTTGAGACCAGCCTGGGCTACATAGTGAGTTCCAGGTCAGTCTGAACTACATAGTGAGACTCTGTCTCAAAAATAATAAGAAGAAGAATTAAATCAAAATAAATCTGAATAAAGTAAGAAGCTTAGTTTGTATATCTAAACTAATTCATTAATTTTGCCAATAGCTTTAATAGGAAAATTAGTGTAAAAACTGTAGGGATTCTGTCTAGTCTTTGAAAATTTCCTGTGAATCTGTAACTTTTCTCAAATATTTATTTAAAAAGTAATATTCTTCTTTAATCTCTTATTTGTATACATTTGCGATCCGTAATAACTGCATTCATCTTGGAGAGTTTCTACACCTCATTTCAGTATCTGAACCATTCTCACTTCCTCTTCCCCTCGCTGCTTGGGCTCAGTACCAGAGTGGACATGCAGGGCTGCCCTTAAAAGGCCAGGCAGACAGAGCCTTTCCCTAACGTGTGTTAAATGTCTAGGCTTGCAGGAACAAATTACCTCAGCCAGAGTGGTTTCAAACAGTGTGCACCTCCGCCTTCATAGCGTTGGAAGTCAGAAATCTGCACTCAGTTCGTATGCAGAGCATAACATTCCCTTTCGTTTTCTGGCTTCTGAATACCTTTGCTGTTCCTTGGTGTACTCTGAATACATCGCTGGTGTCTACCTCTCCCTCCACGTGTCTGCCTCCCCTGGGGTCTTGATTTCTCCTTTTCAGTGTTGTAAAAAGGCATCCAACATCGAATGTAGACTGCATCCATTATGACCTTTTCTCCTCGACCTTTCTCCACCTCTGCGAAGAGCCTGACCCCAAGTAAAATGCAACTCTGAAGTTCCAGGTACCTGCTTTCGGAGCTGCAGCCCACTTACATCATGTCATATTCATCGGGTATTCAAACACCTGCCTAAATGGAGCAGAAGAAGCTTCAGAAAAATAAATTAATCTGCACCTGGTTTCAGAATTGTCTTGAGTACAATTATAACGGATAATTATTAAACTCTCGTGACATTCCCTTCACTGAAACCCATCTTCCCTTTTGATCTTTGTACTGCAGTTTATCCTTGATTTGGCGTGGATAAACCCAGAGCAATGAGAAATGAGGAAACATTCCTAAAATCACAAGAACTGAGTTAATACTGTTTATTGGCATTCAATCACATTCAATGAATATCAAACATTTGCAGAAGTTCTGGATATTTCTATTCAAACTGAGGTTTCCATTTTCAAATTTAAATCGGTGTGGGGGGGATTTCAGAAAGTCTTTTGTGAGCTTCTTGGTGTGAAGCTTTATCCATCCTTTTGCTGGGCTTTGCTTGTGTTTCACATGCATAATGTTTTTAAACTTTAGGATTTTGTTAAGAGTCCACCTCAGTTATCTTGCTCTCTTCCAATCTACTCTTGCCTCCTCTAATAAATTTCTGTGTGCATCTGAAAATGAATACTGCAGTAACTCCCTTGCCCCTACACATATGCATGCAAATTCTTTTTTACCCATTTAATTTTTTCTTCCCCCAAAGATTTAAACATTCCCCATTAGTGATATAAAGACCTATAAACCCTGCTACAGGGAACTACAGCATTTCCAGGGGCTATTAGAAATAGACAGATGCGAAGTACAAATATAGGATGAAGTCAGTGATTCAAATAGCACAATTAACAGATGGCTGGAACAATTACATATTCGTATTTCTGGCCAGCAGCATTTGGTAGATATAATTACCTTACAGGTGTTGACTGCCCTTCTGTCATGGAATGAGACATTGTGGGACATTGGGAGGGATATAGTTAAATGACTGTTGGTCAGAAGTTAGCAGAAATTCTATTGGCTCCTATTTTAGATGGGAATCAGAAAGCTAAATGCGGTAGAGTCTAGTGCTAAGTTAGAAAAGAGTGAAACTTAAATGGGAGAGCAGGTGTAGTGTAATCTTCACGTTGATTGCTGGGGTGGGAAAAACTGCACATTAAAAGACATTTAAAATTCACTCAACATTTGGAAGGTACAAAGTCCAAACAGGCAATCATTTAGGGAAAAGGTAGCAGCTGTTGTGACTTAGTCCTTTGAGTTTTTTTAAATTACCTGAGTTTCATATGCAAAAGAGGATTCTTATACCAAGTCCAAAGAAAAGTTTTCTGTCTAGGTAAATTTGCAGTTTTGTTTTTTAAATCCTAACAGCATTATACTACAGCAAGAAACTTTTTTTAGTGTTAACAGTTTTTATGTTTTAATCATTGTGACAATGTATTTGACAATGTAGATAATCATTCAAACATTGTCACTTTTCTTTTTCTACTTAAAGAGTCGATGTTTGGTTTTTCCATAGAACATTGGCATCTTATTTTGCTGTCTGCCCAAGGAGGGATTAGAGTCTGTCCCTAACGGACGTGGTACAGTCCGCCGAGAATGGGAAACTTCCTTTGTTCTGTTTTGCATTGGATCGATGCTGAGTTTTTGAATGAAATCTACCCTCAATACCATGACTTAAATGTTATATATATTATTATACTTTGTAACATGTTCTTAAAATTTTACTCATTACTGTTTTACAGAGTAATAGTTTCACATTTATTTTGTAAAACCTTTAAACACAAGTATGGCTTTCTTGGGTGGTTTTTACTCTTGGATAATACTTATGGTGAATATTTTTGACTGATTGCTATAATTTATATAAATAACTATTTTCTGACTTTTTTCCTCCTCCTCCTCTCTTTCTTCTCTTGAGAACATCTCTTCATGTTGCCCTCACTGATCTCAGACTCCTGAACTCTAGGGACCCTTACTGCCTCAGCCTCCTAGGTATTAGAGACACTGTACCTGGTTTTAAATGACGGTTTTCTAAAATTGTTTTTTTTCTCTCTTCAGGGTTTGTAGAAAAAGAAAATGACTTTTTCCTCAAAAATTAGCATAAAAATATCATTGATTAGTACCTTAAGACATCTTCTTGGTTAAATGTTTTAAAGATACACATTTGTACCTAATAATACATACAGGCAGATTGTTAAAATGCTCATTGTTCTACAGACTTTCTTCTCTGTAATGAAGTTATATTTTTAGTAAAATAAGTGTCATTTTAATGAACTATGTTATAATTTTCCTTTAGCAGTATGTTTTTAATGATAATGTTTAAACTCAATCTTGTAGAAATATATTTTCTTAAAAATTTAAGCAAAAAAGAAGCTTTGAGTTCATTTCTAAGATTCTCTCCAATAGAGCTGATGCTGTAATGCTCTCCTTTTCCGTGTTGTTTGGTTATGAATATTATACTTGTCTGCCTTGATCATTGTGACTATTCAAGAAGAAGAAGAGAAATCTTGCCACAAGCCCTCTGTACAGAAAGTATAGTCACTGATATACATGTTCATTCTAAGTAATGAGTTCAGTAATACATTACCATTAAATATTTTTCACAGTTTGCCATATCAGGATTTAAATATTTTTCCAATAGTAAGATTACTGTATCCAAAATAATCTAAAATTGAGAAGGTATACTTGTTGGTTGGAAACAGTGCTAGTGTTTTTGAGTTACAAAATGTTTAAAAGACAAAAATACACACAAGACTGTTCATGATACTGTTTTTGATTATTTCTCAATACTAAGGGGGAAATACCAAAATCATTATCTGGTGAGTAGTAATAATTTTATCCATACCTACAAAAGTGGTTTGCACAGAAAAATAGTATAATTGGCATGCAAAATAATTGTAGCTGTCATTTTTGAATGAGGAATTCAGTCTAAATTATATAATGAGAAAATATTATACAAGTTAAAAGTTGTAGGTTACTATTACTAAACACATTATTCGTTAATAACATTTACTTCCATTATGTTCTCCCCATTCCACTGATTTCTAATGTAGTGCTGAAGAGTTAGAATTTGTTCCACAGCACTGAGACCTTGTAAAAACAGCTTCAGCTTAATTTAACACAAAGGTGTTACCAGGAAGAGTTTTGTGTAGCTGGTACAGAAAGAGAGGAAATGGCATGAAAAGCAAGCAGGAAGAATTTCTCAAAAAACTTTTAATTGTACATAAGATCCTAATGGTATAATTGACGATGTGAAATTGGAAGCAAAGGGCTAAAGGTGTAGGGGAAGTGGGAAGGGTAGGGGAAAGGAAATAAGGGAAAAGAAAAAAAATGAGAAAATGAAAAACTGGAAATCAATATTTGTAAATAGGGAAGGGGTGTGAAGGGAGGGCAGGGGTAAGGGAAAAAATGAGAACCAAGACCTGTCATGTAAAGGTACAAGATCCCAGTAATGAATGTAACGGTACTGTAGACCTAAAATGGACCAGAAAACTCAATGAGAAAAAAAAATTTCTCAAATGGAAGGGGATCAAAAGATGGAGGCAGGTGGGGAGAGGAAAGGGAAGGAAAGGAGATGAAAGAGGAATTAAGATGTTTTAGGAACATGTACCAACTCTACAGAAGGAAGGTAACATTATGTACTGCAGACGTGCACTACGAAAAATAAGTGCCTGGTCTGTCTGTAATTGTTAATCCATGCAAGCTGGCATTAATCAATTTTAAAATATCTGTATTAGACAGCTATCTCACATAATATGTTTGAAGCAATTCTCATGTACATTGTAGTTATCGATTTTCCATTATGCCCAAGGCCATCCTGGTATTGTGGAATTCATGAGGAATCTGGAATAACTGTGCTTTTGTAAAACCAATATAAAACTAAAGTTTCTCTCCTTGAAGATAAAGTCAGATGAATCCTTGAGTAAATTTACTTTTCCTGCTCTGTTTTTTTTTTTTCATCTAAAGCTTTAGTTTACTCTTGGAAATAACTGCCAAAGTCAGCGGCACTACTAGAAATAAATCCTTCAGGAAAATATTTTCAAGCCTCTGTTTTATAGTTCAAAGTATTTATTTTTCCTAAGAAAGTTAGAGAAGGGCATGTTATAAGATTAATAGCCAACATTTATATAGTTTTTATTTTAATTTTATTTACTTTTTAAATTTTCTCAGTCCATGTCTGCAGTGGGGAGTTGGTACAAGTGCATAACTCACCTTCATTCTTATTTCATCCCCCCTTTATCCTTCCTCCCTGTCTTGGCAATTTCTTACTTAATTTATTTTTTTATTTTAATACTCTTTGCATTCATTTGGGTAGTAACATTTGGACCTAAGTAATAATGTCTCTAAAAAAAGCACAGCATTTTATCTTCAAAAATGTTTAAATGAATAACAAAGATGTGGTTTTTATTCATATACACATATTCATCTTGTCATTTTTGAATTATTCATTTTCATGCTAACATTGTTTTGCACTATTTTTGATTATTGGAGAAACTCACACCCATAGGTGTGCTTTCTTAGTAAATTTCCTTTTACCAATGGATAGTGCTTTATTCTAGCCGATGGGTGAAACTGACATTCATTCCTGTCA
Source organism: Fukomys damarensis (assembly GCF_012274545.1). Taxonomy (NCBI): domain Eukaryota; kingdom Metazoa; phylum Chordata; class Mammalia; order Rodentia; family Bathyergidae; genus Fukomys; species Fukomys damarensis. Next base: position 8,871,296 of record NW_022900926.1, on the reverse strand, counting down.
TGAGCCCAGGTGTGAAAATCAGCTGACTGGTACAGTATTTAAGTGTTGTCTCTAAATACTCTGCTGAGGACTCCTAGAGCCAAGCCTGACAAAAATCCAGTAAATGAAGGGCGAGGGAAAATGCTGTATGACAAAGGAAATGCTACTCTGGTTTAGAGCTTCTGAATGAATTTTTTTTTTTTTTTGGAGGGGGTAGTGGGGATAGAACTCGGGTCTTTTTACACTTGTGAGGTAGGCGCCAGAAACACTGAGCTAAATAAATCCCCAGCCCACTGAATGAATGTTTTAAAAAATAATGCTATGGAAAACTTTCCCATAAAAAGTCTTTTCTTTCAGATTAAAACTAGAAGGCATACAAAGCAACCTAGAAATAAATGGCTGGTTTCTGAAGTGGAAAAAGAAAATACAAAATGCCCCCTGGGTCAATTTTAGTTCTGAGAGTCCTGAATCTATTAGTGATTTCAGACACATTCAGAGAGGTTTGGCCAAGATCAACATTTTATTTCCCAAAATAAAAAAATGTAAAGATTAAGAACACTGCTAAAAGAAGAAAAAAAAACTTTTTAAAAAAAATTCTGAAATGAAAATCAAAGTAGTTCAGATACTTTGCATGTTTTTATTTTGTGTGTCAATTGTTCACATGATATTCATGGAGGAAAAGTTGTAAGGATTGTTGTTAATATAAAACAATATAAATTGTGTGAAATTTAGCTTTTCTTCTTGCCTTTTTGAGATTGATCTATACTTTTTAAACACAAGTCTGCATATTAAGAAAAAATATAGAGATCTACACATTCATATGTGCATGTTAAAGTTGGATTTAGATTAGAATTGTTTGTTTTTGTCAGACGTAATTTCTTCCAGAATTGGCGCTTCTTACCTGACACTAGTGCCGAGTGTTTGTGTAACATGGAGATGCCCACGTGCGTGTCCATAGTGACCAAGACTGTCGTGGTGAGACACAAGTCATGCCAAGGCCAGTTTCAGGGATGGGTCCCACACTTAGAACACGGCGGGGAGCCCTTTGAATCGTAGGTCACGGTGGCTACCACTGGCATCATCATTTGCGTAGGGATGTCTAAAAAAATCCTTCTGAATGATGAGTGGATTCCTTCAGTTTTCTACCCCAGACTGCGTTTTTGTTGTGTTTCTGCATTTTCTGACTCTCGCATCAGGCTGATCCTGTTATAAATAAATAATTTGATTGTGAACATGTAAGATTTTTTTTAACACAGTCTGAAAGTTTATGTCCTGAAGACTAGATACCATGAAATGAAATCACAGTTGATAATATAAATTAGTCAGGAAGACTTAAAATATAGAAAGCTGAAAATTTTGAATATAGTAGATTATAAAATGTCATGTTTGGCAAATATCTCTTTCTGTAATCAGTGTAGCCAAACTTATCAATTTGAGAATCTTCTTAGACTTGTAAGTCTATACAACTCTAAATGTCACACTGTGCAACAGTATCATCTAATCAGTTTGTTTCGCTCAACTGTTCTTACTGAAATCTATATCCATGTGCACCTAAAGCCACAAGCGTATTAATCACAGTGTAGGAAAATGTTTTTCAACCCACACCTTGTAGAGCTGTTGGGAGCTCAGGACTGTGGCCCTGAGCCTAGAGTTTAGGTATCTGTGTTCATCCAAAGAACTTTGGTAAGCTTATGACTTATATTTAAAATGTGCATTAGAGATAGGAAATTTTGAAATTCGAGTTTAATAATAATTATAATTTTATCTCATCATTATAATGTTGATCAACAGAAGTTCCTTCCTAGACTGTACCAGCCTTTTATAGATGAATGGCATTGCGCTCTGCAAGGTTTGCCTGATTTACCAGGGTTCACACAAGGAACAGGAGAGCCCAGATGAATCTGAAGAGAAGACTTCATTACTGAAGTTGTTCGCTGCATTCCATGCATGTTGTGTGTTTCCTTTGCGGTTTTTGAAAGAACAATTAACTTATTTTTCATTCAAGCTTTGGCTTCATCCTCTTTGATTACACCATGTCTTAGCTCCTACATATCATCCGTTCCTCTGTGGTTGTGAGAAATCTTCAAAGAAAACTTAGGATTTCCTCCAGTTTATAATTGTCAATATATCCGTGTGTGCCAGTGGCGTGAGCTTTTCATAATTCAAGAATAAATCAAATGCCCTGACATTTTAAATAAAGTTCAGATGATAATTTTATTACATTTCAAAGATGAGGTACAGGTGATATTAAGTAATTATAATGAAATATGACAAGAAGCATAGAAAATTTACTTCCAAGTTATTTTGGGTCCAAATCCAAGTTCAGGTAAGACTGCTTCCTGCTTGATTTTTTAACCCATCCCTGACTAATAACAGATACTTTAAGCTGAGTTAATCAGATTAGGGTATCAAGTATTGGAGGGTCAGTGAGAAGCATCGCCAATTCCCTAAAAATACAACAAAATGGAAGAAAGCCGAGACGTGGGAATATATCCACAGTAATCTTGCTTGTCAGTTTGAGGTAGAAATTTTGAAGAAGGCAGTAGTAGAGGTCATGGTGAAATAGAGGGTTGCTGTACTTGTGACTGTATGTGCCATTCTGTGTACTGCCTAGCCATATAAAAACACATTTTCAAATTAGTGATTAGTATGTAGGAAAATATTTTATTTTCAAAAACTAGGTGTTCAATAGCAAATTCAGTTACTTCCTGTTCTAAATTGGCATAAGGTTAAGATTTGTTCAGAATAGTACAATGTAAACAGTGGCAATTGGATTTTTAAGTGTAAGTTTAATGCTCATAAAATGTTTTATGTGTATTATATTTTAGAATTCATTTAACATATTTTTCCATGTCATAATCATGAGAGCTGTTTTAAAATATGTACTAGTATTTCCATTGTATTGATAGAAAAAAATCTGATGTGAAATCTCTCTTCACTCTTTCCCTTAATCTTTAGTGCCTTTCATTATATACCAGCTACTCTCTTGTTTCCATTGTATGGTTTCCCTTGAAAATATCACTTTCGTGTCACTTATCTGTTGTTCTCTGTTTGGACTGTGCTGAGAAGGTGCATGTGGAATGTTGGACCCTCCTGGTTTTAAATGCAGCCACAAGGCTGACCAGGCTGCCTGCAGGAGTAGCAGGAGGGGCTGGGGCCTGGCAGAGAAGCCAGTTTGCTGTGCACTGGAAGTGACCATGTCCAGTCAAGACACCGAGCTCTGCAGGTCGCCTGGAGCCCAGCATGGCCATAGGTCGAGGTCACAGTGCAGTAGCCACGCCTTAGCTGGAATGCAGAGTGTGCTGTGAACACCCAGGGCAGGCGATGGGGGTGGCATTATCTTAATTGCACCTCGTATTTCTGTTTACTTTTTTCAATCATACACTAAGACATAGACGTAGATAGGGCAGCTGAAGAAATCCATAGAACACTGATACTTTTGGATATGACACATGGCTTGGCATGAATGCCACCCCCGTGCTCCTGTGTCTCCTTGTGCCTTTACCCCAGCCTCCTCTGGGCTGTTGTCTGCCCTGCCTCACAGTTGCCCTCAGTGCCCCTTGCCCAGCACCCCCTCCAGTGCCTCAGTGCTCAGGTCACCCAGTTTCTCTTTCCAGGTGCAACTCACGTGCTGTTTCTTCGAAGAAATCCGCCTTCGTTCTGATTATCACTCAGTGCTGCTTTTCTTTTGGAACATCATTCACAGTTGTAATCAAACAGTATAGGACACCAGAAAGCTGTATACACATCACGGCATTAAGCAAAGCCTATGTATGTGTGTGTAGCTGTGTGTGTGTGTGTCTCGGTGTGTGTGTACAGGTTCAGGACTGTTCTGGAGATAGATTTTAACTACACCGAAGAATTTGTTTAGTGGGACTTGAAAATAATATTCCTACTGCAGGAGAATTGTGAATGTACCCCCAAAATAAAACACCTGTTACTATTTTGGTATGGTCCTTTTTATCCAATGTGTGCACATTCATGTATTTCTGTGTCTACTTATATCGTGTATATTTTATGCCTATTTTTGTATGGCTGTCACGCTCAAATTATTTTTCTGTGTAATTAAAAGAGAGAAGGCAGAGAGAACTGGAGATCAGGGCATTGCCAAAGAGCCTGTTTCATTCTAAGTAAGACATGAACTGTTCAGAGGAACAAATCATAGGACCTGGAACTTGATTTGCTAAGAGTATGAAAGAGGGATGACTCTCGAGTTTGAGTGCTGTGTGGATGCCTGAAGTTTCAAAAGGGAAATAGGAAAGCTGTATTTAGTGATGGGCATGATTTTGAATCGGCTTTAAGAAATCAAACCACAATTATCCAGGGACTTATGCTGTTCTAATTCACCAAGGAAGAGAAAGCAAAAGAATGTGTCCTCTGAACTCTACGTGCTAAACTGTATTTAGTTTCCATGTTAGTAAAGGCTTAGTAAATTATTAAGGAAGCGTATGACTCCTGTTCCCCCAGAGAGATTCTGGAAGTACACAGAAGCATTTGTCTGCTGTGTTTTGACAACAGTCCAGCGGTGGCCAAGCACTGTCATCATAGATAACCTGCTGAGAACATGTCCAGAGCTCCGAGCTTGTAATGTACTTATTTTTATGTCCACGCTGTCACAGGCTTGTAGTATCACAGCTTTCATAAACAACTATTTTTCTTTTGCTAAGCCACTAAAAATTTCTTCCATTTAAGTACATTTTCTCTATCATCAAGCACCAAATTCTCACATTCATTTAAAAACATACTGATTCTTCTGTCCCTTGATTTACTTTTTAGTGTGTCTTCATCCGAGCAAGCTGAAACACACACAAGAAACTATATCATGTGTATTAGTATTTAAGGCTGCTATTTTGGCATATTTTTGCCATTCTTTTTAGTAAAATTCTCTGCGGGGTGATCCAAAGTGAGTATAGAAAGCTATAAAGCTGGGACTTGGTTTCTTGAGTGTAAAATGCATATTAAGAAAGTTATATTAAAAGTTTCGGTAGCAAGTCACAGTTTCTGTAACTTATTTCTTGAGCAAATCTGTAATTGTGCCTCACACGCAGTTGGCTGCTACATCGCGACTGATTTCACCATTCACACTCAGACAGAGAGAGGAGCAATGATATGGGAAGAATACATTTATTAAAGCTGTAGGCCTCTTACCAACACTTTCCCCTCCGTCTTCACAGGTGAAACTGAGCATTCCTGCACTCGTAAATCACTTAAGGCTCAACGGCCCACGTGTCCGTGCCAGAGTCCAGGGAATGTGAAAGTGAAAATGAGCTTAGAAGTAGGCGTGCTGCAGGAGGAGAGACAGGCGCACAAACCGGTAATAGAGCAAAATGAGGCGTGGGATTCCCGTTCCACAGAGCTGACTCCGCCAGCCGGCAGCTGTGGGACCAGAGGAGGCCCGACCTAAGCGGTCCTGAAGGATGGTGGGGAAGTTAGCCAGGTGCCGTGGCCCAAGGGAGGAGGGCACTGAAGAAGGAATCAACTGTGTTAGAGGAAACAGCGTGAAAGGAATTGTGCGGGGAAGAAAAGGCCCGGGGACGTGGACAAGCACGGCGAGTTTAAGATTCCTGAGGTGCGAGGGAGCGGGCAGTGTGCAGCTCACTGACAGTACTATGCACTGGCCAAGTAGTTTCTTTACCAAAAATTCAGTGCTTTTCGCAACTTTGATATCTACAAAAGACATAAAGGAGTGTAATAAACTGTTATAAAACTCAGTAATAGGGACATTTTTAGTAAACGCCAAACTGCATTTCAAGTTAAAAATGATACTTCTTTCATTTGAGACATGATGTCAGTAAAAGCAAATTTCATTGTCCTTTGTATGCAGAGTTAAGAGCAGTATTAAGAAATACATCTTAAAACTTAGATCGGGTCTGTATTTTCTCTTTTTTGTTGTCGTTCTATCGGAGCAAGTATCAACTCATAGTCATAGCCCAAAGAGAGTGATCTCTAGCAAGTATATGCTGACCAGCACTTGTAGGTGTGTGGATGTAAGGAGGAGCTGAAAATGAGGAGGTGTTTTACTGCAAAGCATTCTAAGAACTGTAATAAAAAGAATGGAAAATATTCAAAAATAACTGCAGTGAATAGTAATACATTTGAGATAGTTTGTTGAAGTGTATGTTACACCTCGCTTGAATGAAAACACATTAAAAACTAAATCAAGGAATTGAAAAATTAGTATTTTAAGTTAATATGAGAACCTGCCCTTTATGATGGGGAAATGAGTTTTAATAAATTACAGGGAATTCTTCATGTCGAGCATTTGTTACTTGGAAGGTAGAGCTTAATATTTTACTATAGGTTATAACATATACTGTTTTGTTGCATTCAGGAATAAAAATACTTTTTTATATTTCATTATAGCATTGGATGTGTTTTCAGGTATGCTTACCAAGGAGAGATCCGTTTTTCCCTAAAATAGAGAAAAGCCGGTATGTTGAAATAGGTAACCTTGCCAAATTGTGCCGTTTGTCCACTACTTAGTTATTTTAAAAAAATCTTTCTGTTCCTCAAAATCATATGCAGTGCTACGTGGCCCTGATATGATAGATGTAGACTCTTCATTAAATTGAATATATTGCTGAAATTGCATGATTCAAGTGTGCCTCTTGACCTCATTGAAATGATCTGCATAGCAGTATCAGGACCGGCAAGCCCCGTGTTGATCTCAACCTTCGTTCTGAAAACCCTTGTGAGTTTCCTTCCCCTTGATGCGTACCATACTTCAGTACAGCAAAGCCATCTGATATTCACAGTCCCTTTCTCTGCTCAATACACAGAAGGTCTGACTCTATTCACAGCTTTTGTTATTTCCTATGAGGCTAAGTCAAGATCAAGTAGTATTTGTGCCCGAGTTGGTGTTTGAATTTTATCTGATTTTCATTCACGGTGCCTTCTGCATTCATGTCTGTGTTTCTCCAGCATTGAGTCTGTTGCCTCTTCCCTGCATCCATGATCCCGGTTCTCTGGGACGACTGGTGCTGAGAGTTAGGGAGCGGTCCTCATTCCAGGGCATCCCGCACGTCCACAGAATCTCCAGGTGTCAGTGGTGTGTTCAACTGTTAAAGGAATGTCTCGAGCTGCTTCTGAGAGACGAGCCCTGCTTTTCCGTGTTGTGTGACTCCTCCATGCCGACATTATGCAAGGTTGAACAATGTTCGTTGATGGAGACATTTTTCCAGTAGCTGTTGCTGATTGTTTGAGTGCAGAATGGTTATCATTAATTTCCTCCATGGCCTTCCATGCCTCTCAGAAATTAGGTGGATATATTTGCTTCTGATTCTAGGAGAATAAATTTGAAGTCTCTGCTTTTTATTGCCCTTCATTTCAGGAGGTTAAAGTCATCAGTTTGACTATGGAAACATTATTTTGCTTTTATTCTGGAAAAAAAACTTGTATGGCTTACTACAGAGGGCTTTGAGCTTGTTATTTCCCGGCCCCCTTTGACCTTGTTTTGAAGGTGATGAAGAAGTGTTCCTGAAATTAAGTCACTATTTAAAAATAGTGTTGGGCTGGGGATTTAGGTCAGTGGTTCCGTTGCCTGCCTTACAAACACGAGGACCTGAATTCGATCCCCAGTACAAAAAACAAAATAAAATAAAATAAATAAAAATAGTGTTAATACAGACAGTACTGTGATATCCAGGAGCCACTGGATCACCAGAATGATGAAATCCGCGTTTCAAGTATTTAAATATTTTTTCTTCCTCTTCTTTGATCACTGCTCGTCCTAATACGGGGAAACTCGCATTCTATTTTTATGTAAATGTCAGTGTTAATGTGTCACTTAATGTTGAGGTTTTCTTCACAGTGTTAGGGACTTGGCTGTGTTTATCTCCATTTTTAGGCTTTGATTGATCAGTTCTGAAATATTCATACATCTTCAACAAATACTGCTGCATCTTCAGTGGGTTACTTACAGTAACTAAAGAGTAGCAATTTTAAAAACACAGTTAAAGTCCATGATCAAGACAGTTTAAGTACGATAAATGAGTAAGAAACATAGGACAGACAACAGGACCAGTAGTATGATCCGCTGAGAAGGTAACAATTATTGAGGATGTATAAAGGGGTTACACTGAAAACAATAAATAGTCTCATTTTTAAGCTTTTAGACACGAAGGAGGTGAAAGACACACAGTTCTTTTAGCAAGCTGATGTGGCTGTTCATTTAAACTCAGTCGCTCCGATGTGATTGGCAAACAGGATGAATTAAATGTGACTGTTGGGAGACAGTTTTTGTCATAATTTTTTCTAGTTTTCTAGTAAATTTTGATTCTGTTCTGTGTGCTGTGAGCTGGATATCTGAGGCCCCTCGTCATTCATATGTGAAAGCTCCATTTCTGAGAGTCATGGTATTTGGAGGTAGGGTCTTTGAGATGTACTCAGGTTTAAATGAAGATTTTAAATTTATTTAGTTTTTGTCAAATTGGGTTAGGATTCTTGTGGGACCGTCAATAAGTCAATCTACACTCAGTCTTGTCTTCTTGTGTAATATCAAGAAAGAAAAATACTTGCTTTTCAGAGGTTGTGTAACCATGAAAAGAAATAATAACTAGAGTTATATGCTTCTAATATCTTCTCTCTCTAGAGGTACTAGGCAATCATGTCAAAAAGCTACGTTAGTTGCTTTCTTATGCTCCTTTTAAAAATTGTATCAACAATTTTTGATTATGTAGACATTTTTAATTCATTGAAATGAGCCAGCCCTTCATTTTAGCATTGCGTTGGAAACACTAAACAATGAAATTTTTAAAGTGTTGGCACTAAAATAGTATTGGCATGTAGTGCTTAGAAATAAATAATTTTGAGTACATTTTTCAAAAATTCTTTTCGTGTGTGTGTCCTTTTGCAATTTAGGGCTTTGGTTTAGCTTTGGCCTGGCCCGGTGAGGTAATGAGGCAGTTGAGATCATTTACAGATCCATTTGAAGATACAATTCTAGTGTTGGGTTTGTTGACAAAGGAAATTTAATTGTGTCCAAGAGAAAATGGAGGACCGTGATGGTCTTGTCTCTGGTCCTGCCCAGGAGGGGGCTCTTGTCTCATCCAGCAGGGGGCGCCATTGCAATCATGCTTCTCATTTTGAGTCTCCAGAGGGAGACGCAGCTCTGCCTTGAGGGGAGCAGGTTTCCCCAGGAGCTGGACATCCACCCTCATCCCACAAATTTCTGCGAACAGTGTGATTCAAGGAAAAGTATTGCATTTCATCCTTAAAAGAAATGCAGCAGGAGAGTATGTGTGTAATTTATTTAAGACATGTTGATGTCCTGAACTTTGTCTTATTTTTTAATTGTTTATGATACTTTTATTGAAAATTGCATATATATGTATTATACATACATACAAATGTACTATAAAACATACTGAATAAAGTAGTATTTCTTTTACATCGCATTTTGCATTGCACAGTTTTGAGCTAGAAGGGTTAATACAGCCTTCTGCTTTAGAGGAAATATTTTGGAATGACTTTATAATATATATTTCTGGTGTATTTCATCCTTGATAAGCCAGAGAAATGAATTATACTTTCCCATTAGAAAGTGCATATAAATGCTTTCTCAAAGTACATAAAAGACAAAAGAGGAGATGAATTTGTCACATTCCACTTGCTAAGTACTATATTTTTATGGTTTTCATAAGCCCTTCATTTTTGCTATAAAGTTCTGAAAACAGACAAAACGTGCTCTGGCAAACTATGAGTAACATCGATTGTAGAAGTATAATTATATGTATTATTTAATTTGCTTTGTTTTTCTAAATATATTATTAAATATCCAGGTATAGTCTATATCAATCTTCAGTATAACTCAGAGCAATACTACATGGTTATTTCTTTAAATTAAACCCAGCTTTGAAGAATTCATAAAGTACTTTTATTTAGGTCCACACATCTTTTTTTACTTAGCATTTTTTTTAATTTTCAGAAAATATACTAACGTATTCCAAGAAAGCATTAAAGAATGTTGGAATATCATAACCCTCTGTGACTTGACCGTGGATTTGGGTGATAGAAATGTACTCGAGCTTCCACTCTTACAGAAAATAAATAAACAGCATAAACAACTCTCCCTATAGCTTTCCAGTCAAAACAAGAATTCTTGAAATAGCCAATATTTGCGTCTAATGATATATTTAAAACATTAGCTGTAGAAACAGAGACCTGCGAGATGAGAGTTGCTTTCTCTACTCTTATGAATTTTTCTCTTTGTTAGATATCTGCTAGATTTTGGTGCTCTTTTTATTTTGCACTGAATCTTTTCCCAGGTTGCTTACACATTATGTTCATGAAGGTCCTGAAATGGGCAGAACAATCCATAAAATCATGATTTTTTTTCCCAAAACTATTTATTTTGACATTTTGAAAATTAAAATTTCATGCTGCGGTGTCTTCCTGGGAGGGTATGAGCTGTGGAAAAGCAAAAGGTGGCGTAGCAGTGAGTTTGGGACAAGGAAACAAGCAGCCGTCTCCTCGAGGAGCACCTGCTCTAAGGGGCAGCACTGCCTGCAGTTGTGTATAACACAGTGAAATCCGTAGCCACGTGTTGCTCCTTATGTGGGCCAGTTAGTTTTCTGAGCATTTTGTGTGTACCATCTTAAGTTTTCTTACTGCAACTCTGGGAAATAGGTACTATTTCTCCTCATTTCATTGTTTCAGAAGTATCAGTAACTTGCCCTTGAGCCGGCCACCCACGGTATGATTTCCGGGTTCATTTTCTCGACTCTTTTCCTATACACGTAGGCCTTTTCAGCAGTGGAGCGCTCTGGACTCCCGCAATGGTTATACTTGGCAATCTACGATGCTGGCCACACATAGAGTCGCAGGAGGCCAGAATAATATTTGTTCCTTGCCACTGAAACAATCAAGCTGATAAAAATCAAAAGCATTATATTTTAGGGGTCATTAATAGTTTGATTTTTTTTCCAAAGCTGGACCTTATTTTATTTTATCTTATAAGTTCAGTTCGCCTAAATTTTGTATTCTGTACATGTGATCTTTGTACCACTGACTGTTATGGAAGCTCAGCATTGTATGTCTCTCTCCACACTGTAATGCACTGAACTTGTGGCTTTTGTATGCTAAAATGTAGAATAAGAACTATTTCAAAGATATGAAAAAAAAGTCAAAAGCATTAGAGAGATGTGACCCTGGGAATCAAACAACATGACTGACAGTAAACCATGGTAGAAGTAATGGCTCAGGCTCTCATTAAAGAAGTAACTCTTTAGGTCTCTATGCAAATGAAAAAGAAGTTTAATGTGCATTTAATGACGCCATTTGTCCTACAGTGTAACTTAAAACAAAATCAATTGTTCATGAACTAACCTCAATTTATGCAGAACATCTAACTTTTGAGCTGGAATCTCAAATATTCCAAGGCAACAAGGTCTGTTCTTCCTGTGCTATGAAAATAACATCCATTGACTTCAAGGTTCTTTTCCTCCGACTTGATGGGATTTATTTTGATATTTTATGTTCAAAACTGTCAGATTTCATAACACCTCCTTTAGGTTACAATTGCTTAAAGTTAATATATTCATTGCTTTCTTAACCCTATGCTTAGCACTGAATAAAAAATAAGTGAAGTAATAAATATGTTTCTTGTCCTAGAGAAACTTACTTTTCAGTTGAAAACATAAGAAAAAATACTTAAAAGATCAATCAATAAATAAAAGCAGTGCAGAATGAATATCATTAGTTTGATTTTTATGAGAGAGAAAATGTTTTAAATATTCGTCAGATTACTGTCTTTAATTGTGTGCTTCCTGCTGTCAGAAATCTTCCCCTCTAGCTTTCCAAAGGTTTGTGATTACCCTTTCCTCTCTTCTCAGTCTATTTCATCCTGTAATCTGACATTTTTTTTATATTCACATTGAAACTTTAACTCTGCTTCCTTAAGCTTAAACACATTGACCTATTTCAACAGGATGGGTCTGGTTAGTTCTTGACGTCTCATAACCAAGTTCAGACGCAGGGTTTTATTGGTAGCTTTTCTTTTATTAAAGCTTAAGTTTCAATCAGCAGTGATGAACTCCACTTATTATGGGCCAAGCGTTTGTTGGCTGGAGAAAATGCAGTCATCAATCCAGTAACTCATAGATAAATCCATTCAGTCATTTACTATTCCGAGCATTAGCATTGTTTATGTACTGAACATTTTAGTATGAGAAGAATAAAAAGGAGATAAATGCTAAGTAGTAGAAGAAACAAATGAATAACAGGTTTTAGATAAGATGATAAAGGGATGCATCATGAAAATAACATTTGAATAAATCCTACATGAAGGTAGGGAGTGAGACCAGTGATTCTCTGGTAGAGAAACACGCTAGACAGAAGAGCAAGTGCAAAGGCCCTGCTTGAGGCCAGTAGTGTGGCTGGGATGGGAGACAGAAGGGGCAGAACTTGGGCATCAGTGGGGTTATATTCTCTCTTACCCTGACTTAGATGGGCAGACACTGGAGGGTTCGGGTCCCTCTAACAACTCTGAGAAAGAGGGGCAAAAGAGAAATTAGGGTTTACTCCAGCTCCATTAGTAGGCAGTTTCACTAAGTGCAGCCAGAAGCGACAATCGTTAAGATCAAAGGATCAGCAGCGGTGAAATTCCTCATTGAGTGCCCAGATTCTAAATACACTCAGGAGGGAGAGCGAAGGAATTGACTAAAGAAAGATATGTGCAGAGTCACGTGAAGAAAGGCCTTGTCCAAAATTTTTGGCTTGAACAGTTAGAATAATGATTCAAATAGGCTAAAGAGCAGAATCAGCTCAGAGAGTCCCATCCGATGACCACATCGAGATGTCTGACAGGCAGTTGGATCCATGAGCCCCGGGCATACTTTGATGTACAGGGAATCGTGGAAAACAGAAGTAAAGACGTCTCGCTGTGTGGGTGGAAGTTCTTCCTTGTCTAAAATCAGGGTAGTGATTCCCTGCAACCCTGTTATTTCTGAAGTTGCTCTATGAACCCTGCATTCACAGTGAAAACAGTTGGTCATCTTCTGGTCATCTTCTTGTTACTTCTGTGATGAAATGCTGTGTTTCCTATCACAAGAGATTTGAAGGCCAATTGACCTCTTTGTCCTCAAGAGTGCTTTTTAAGTAAGGATTTTCCCGTTCATGGTGCCTTCTTTGCAGTGAAAGCTGAGTAAGAGAAGAAATTATATCTTAATCACCCTTGGCTCCTCCCTGCCCCATTTGGTCCATTTGTATTCGCTAAATACTTGACAAAGGTCATGGTTCTTAACATTCAGTGTCTAGTAGGAACCAATCTGGCAGTTTATTCTGTGTTTTAAAAGTTTCCCATGCATTCCGAAGAGGTTTGCTTATTTTTTTACCAGTTGAGTGAGCTAGTTATCTTTGCATAGGGCCCAGGTTCTGATTTCAAGTTTACCTTTTGATATAGGAGATATGAACATGTAGGCACACTAAATGAAAGAAAGACACCGTGCATTAAATTCCTGGGTTGAAGCACGGATACAAGTCTGAGAATTATTACACTGTCAGGCCTCCTGGACAAATTTTTGTTGTGAAGAGCGCATACTTTGAACTGCACTTTCCTGTGCTTTAATAGGAAGATCTACTAAGCAGCGGAGTGAATTCTGATTAGACGAAGCAATGCTAACGAGCACAGATGTTGGACATTTTTACATTAGCTTTGAAATCTGGTTACTCCCTTGGCAGAAATGTGAGTGTTGGAAGAAAAACCTGAGACAAAGTACACTGTATTGGGAGATCCTTGAGTTTTGGGACATGGAATTTTATATATATTTGTCCAGTGTGGGAAATCTCCAAATTTTTTTAACAGAAGAGCTATATCATCAGAACTTCCCTTTAGAAGATCCCCTGGGTGAAGAGTACATTGGAAATATTGGCAGTTGCAAGATTTGCTGCTAGTTCAAGTGAGAGAAAACTGAAGTTTGAATTAAGCAGGGACACAAAGAAATACTAGTAATCTTGTAAAGTGATGTATTAAATGGACTTGACAACAAAGAACTCTGTGGGGAATGGAGAAACCATTGATGTCAAAGTTTTGGTTGGGGGTTAAGATATTGAAGAGGATCTGGATTATTAGAATGCACTGCTCATACAAATAAGATGGTGGATCTAGTTTTAAGTGATGCAAACTGTATGTTAGCATCCAGATGGAAATCTATGGGTTGTTTGAAATTCAGAGCCAGAAGTAAAGATATGGGTTGGAAGTGGTAATACAAACTTTGATGTAGAAAGAATGTGATTACTAAAGTAACATTTGCACAGAACAAACATAAGATAATTCCATCGTGCTTTTACCTTTTACATACTTCCTCCTTTGTTTACTATTCTTCTGTGAATATCTATAGAGATTATGAACTTTTACATAATATTTCAAAGGGCTGTTTTACCAGGACTTAGAGAAACAAAGGAAAACATTCTCCTAGGTTATTATTTTTATATGTTGTCAATTTTCTATACACTCTTGTGGAAATATTTGAAGGTATTAGTAGATTTTAATAGAAAACATTATGACCAAATACTTCACATAAAGCTTTTAATGATGCACAAGTTACTCTTTGACTTGCATAATTCAAGTGGATTCTGTTTTCTAGCATGGCCAATATAAACACACTGGGATATTTCACTGTGCCTCAAAATTGTCTCAGGGCACAATGTGCTCTAAAACTTACTGTTGAATATTGTTTTTAAGTAAGGAGATGAAAGCTTTATGATGCACATCAAAATAAATTGCCTTTATTTCTAGTGTATGTGTCACTATAAAAAGGACTTGTGTAATGGGTCATAAGCAACTTGCCTAATGAAAAGTATCTCTCATGGAAGAAAAGATGAAATAATATTTAGAAACCCATAATGCATAACATAAAAAGGGTAAGATTTTTTGAACTTAGAAAATATTAGCCTCTATTTACCTTTCTTGAGTGTTTAGATGTTTACTATTTTTACTGAACAACTTTAAAATAGTGAACATAAAATATGTAGTGGCACTTTAATTGGTTTTAAGGTGACAACATTCATAAAGCAGATTTGGTTATTAATATAGTCACCAGGTGAGTTGCTAACCTTAAAAATGATGATGTTTATTCCTGTATTATTTTAAAAATTGTCAACTTTTCTTCAATTTAAAAGATTGTGAATCTTCACTTTTAAAAAAGGCTCAGATTTGCCATGTAGAAGTTTAGGAGTCTGTTATTCTTCTCTCTGTCCATTTTCTAATTTACAAATGAGCTAAAGCAATTAATGTTTGCAAGTTGCCTGTATTTAGTTCTAGTCTTAGGTAAGTTTCCTTGTGGCTTTGTACTTCTTTTTGTCCCATTTTCACTGTGTTTATGTCTCAGCTTGACGCTTGCTGACATGCTGATTCATGTTTCAGTGCACAAGCGAGGTCCTGTTCATGTAGAGGAGTGAGTGTGAGGGTCACACCGTATAATCACACTAGCTTTTCCAGTGTGTGCAGGCCATATATCTCCTTCTAATTTAATCCAGGAAAAAAATGTATAGGAATTTCTGCAACTAAGCTGTACAAATCGATAAAATTTATAATCAAGACTGTCTAATCTTTAAGCCTAATATAAAACTTCTCAACTATTGATTATAAGTGAAGGGCTCACAAGCTGTTAATCATGCATGAAAGCAGAGAACAGATGGCAACTTCAGAAAGGGAAATAGACAATCCTCAACGCTGCAGTCCTTTTCTTTTTTTTTTTATTTTTCCTTGGAGGCAAACGTGTTGCCAGCCACTTGTATTTTTGTAAAACCATACATTGAGTTAGAGTCATGATCACTTTGGATGCTCATATGGTACAGCTTATTTCTGTTATACTTTATAAGTTTTTCATTTTCCCCAGATACACAATAAAAACAAACAACAACAACAAAACAATCCCACCTCTTTAATAAATAGTTTCTAGAAGAAATGACAGGAAGGCCTAAATTGATGTAATAAAATCATAATCTTTCTAAGGAACAAAATGAATAGTACATCCTTGGAATATCATTATGAGACTTTTATGGTTAGTGTTTTGAGAGGCGCGTTCTCCTAAAATAGTCTCACTTAACCTGGGCTCTCTTAACAGCCCATTAACTAATGCACTTTACAATGGTTTTCCTAATTTGAATGGACTGATTGACTTAGTGAAGTACTAAAATGTTTATAAAAGTGAATATACTTGAGAAAAACATACATTTTATATCTTAGCGCCGTTAGAAGGTTTTGGTGAAAAATACATATGTAAATGTATTTTTTCTGTCAGTCTTCAGTATAAAGAAATTCAGATTATGCTGCCAATTGGCTCTTATATACATACGTGACCTCTGTGATGTGAAAAATTAAAATATTTTAATACATATTAGTTGCAGTGGTGGAATAGGTGACAGGTAACCTTCTCTGAGAACAAAATATTGGCACGCTGTATGACTCATTGAACTGTCATTCTTCTATTTCATCAGTCTCTGTGGGAGGGTCTTAAAGAAGTCACTTGCCCTCAATGAGCATTCAGAAAATGAAGACAGAAATACATCCACGGAAAGCCACAGCTACAGCAGTATCTGTGAGCGTTAAGTGCTTAATAAATCCTGCCTGTTATTAAAAGCAGAGCAGTACATGACCATGCCCTTGCCCCGCACGGCGCATCAGGAGATGTAGCCGTTAGGGTAGCGTGTCAGCAGATGGGGTTAGGGGTCCCCTGTGGAACTGGTGCAGCACTGTCCTGTGTGGGTCTGGATGGGCCAAAAGGCGGCTGTGGGTTTCATCTCTCGTCACTCTGCCGTGCCCCTGATGGAATGCCCGTCCCACTGCTGTTCCTCCTGGCCATCACATCTTTCTGCTGTGATGTGGTTATTTTTTTATTTTTTTCTTGGAGCCAGCCAACCATGGACTGAATCCCTTGGAACTATGGCTGCCTGGTAAAGGGAAGTAAGGAGAAAGTTAACTAAAACAGAATGGAACTAAAACCCTCACATGACTACCATTTGCTCTGTGTAGACTTAGCATTCACATAATCTTCAAATAAATACTAACAGACTCCATCAAAGAGATGAGGCATACACGCGGGTATTGCACTTCTGGAAGGACTCTCTGGACACCTCTGGTCTTGACCACTAGGTAACCTTAGTGGGCTTTTCCTGGGACGGTGGTGGTGAGGGCTGTGCTCCCCATACATGGCATATTTAGAAGGTGTTGGAGCAAGCAGGGAGCCTGGGACTCCTGGGATATTGGCTGCCACCTTGCAAACACTTACTCTTGCTTCATTCTTTTACAAGTCACAAGGGAAGGCCAGAAACAAAAGATCAGGAACAAGACCATGTCTTTGATAGGAAGATTCGAAAAATCACATGGGAAACATTGGGAATACAAGGAGGGAGGAGGAATAAACCTCCTCTCTGCAAATCCCATGGAGAAACACGGATCTTGTAGTTTCTGTTTAAACTATTTCATGACATGTTAATGCTGTCTGCTTTATTTTTCATAAAATAAAATATTTCCAAGCATATACTACTGGTCAACCACAGTAGTTAGCATACAAATTATTTATGTCATTTTTCAGAGCAACCTAAGAGGTGGATTTTTTTTTTCTTTTTTTAGGGATAAAGAAGGTATTGAAAACCCCGTTAGAACTATATTATTACTATGTATAGCTTTCCTAAAGTCACCTTAACTTTTTACATTGCATATAATGAAGCAGTGTTTTACATACTACATTTTAAGGGTTATATAAATTACCCTACCTCTCCCTACGATTTATGGTATTGCTACAAAAATTATGAAAAATAAAGCTTCTTTCTACAGAAGTAAGTTATTCCCTTCTTGGTTTCATCTATAAATTAAGAAAATATCTTTCTTTTTCTATTTGATATTTTCTCCAGGTACATATAATTACCTTTAGTGAATGTTTTAAGGTTTAATTTAAATGACACGTAATTGTGATAGATAATCTGAGAGATGAATCAAGGTTAACTATTACTTCTAATTACACATTTTTACTCAGTACACTCTAATGCTATATGAAAATATAAGTGAAGATTATTCAAACATTCTCATATTTGCAATTTTCCACATTCTGAGAACTCGATCTCATGAGAAGATATGTGGTGAGATTCATCTATTAAAAAAAGGAATCATGTTTGTCATGTTTTTTTTTAATTTAACTTTGGTGGCCCTCTTTCTTTCTTTCTCTCTTTCTCTTTCTTTCTCTCTTTCTCTTTCTTTCTTTCTTTCCTTCTTTCTTTCTTTCTTTCTTTCTTTCTTTCTTTCTTTCTTTCTTTCTTTCTTTCTTTCTTTCTTTCTTTCTTTCATTTACTTTCTTTCTCTTTCTTTCTTTTCTTTCTTTCTTGTGGTACCGGGGATTGAACTCAGGTCCTGCCGAACCACTGAACTAAATCCCTTACCCTGGTGGCACTGTTCTTTGAAATCGAACAATTTCCTTGGCATCATAGTACAGAAGGTCCAAAGGTTAATTTTATCAGAGGCGCCCAATGAGCATCAGGAAGACTCTGGAGAGCATCTGCAATGCCTCGTCCTCGCTTCATGTGCTGATGCTTTAACTGTGGCTTGAATGACCCTGGGTAAACGCAGCTGGGACTCTGGTGGGAGCAGAGAGAGCCGCGCACCCTGTATCCCTCGAGTCCACGCGTGTCACTCCAGCCACTCTTCCCGAAAGCCAGAAGACCTGACACTTGGCTTGTGACTATGCCTGGGCTTGCGGCTCACCATTAGCTCGGTGGGACCCACGACAATGCAGGTGGAATCTTCCTGACGTTGCTAGTGATGCTGCAACATTGGAAAGATGCGAAATATAAAACCTCAGCTACCCTAATCCTAATCGGAAGGAGAAGAATAATAACATGGAGCATTGGTAAATTATACTGTCTTCCAAAGATCTCAGATTTTCCTTTCCCCATAGTGTAGCACTGTTTCTTTTTAAAGTTATTTTTAAAATTCACCTGTGCTCAGACATTTTATCTCAATTTGCTTTTATTTCACACTAACAAATATTTTATCTGGCAGTCAGAAATTCACTTTCTGTATGTTTTTCGATAAGTAGAGTGGAAATAGTGTTTTGCCGTCAGCTTCTAAGATTTGTGATGAAAAGACAGCCCAGAGCAAGAAATCCTGCAGGGCTTCAGTGTTCTTAGTTTGTGTACATCTTTGACAAGATTCTCCATTTTGGGGTTTTTTGTTGTTGTTTATTTTCTTGGCATGAGCTTTGAGATATCTTCTATTTTTCTCTGACTGACAGCTGGATAATAAGTTTTATCATTAAAAAGTGATTCTAGGGAAATATGATCCCTGCCTTCCATTCTCCTGAAGCTACTGCAGCTTTTGTTTTTAGAACACTGTCAGCATAACTAGAGATTATTACTACAAAAGGACATGAGTATTGACATGCCATGTGATGTGTTGCTTAGCAAGTACCCAAAAAGTTTAATTCCTCTCGTCTGTTAGCTGGAACAACTTATTAAACCTTCTTGCTGGTGACAGATAAATCAAAGTCAACAGGTTCTCTGCCCAAGTTGCCTTTAATTTCATTCATCTTTAGAAGAATTATCATGTAGTTCTGCATTAGATCAAGGTGTGCTAAGTATTTGACATATAAGTTACTGCGGGCATAAATTCCATGCTTGTTCTATTTAGAATTAAAGCAAAGGCAGTGTTAGGCTTCTTTTTATTTATCTGCTAATCATGTAACGCTGGCTACAGATTTGATATGTAAGTTTTCTTGTCACTTCATCTTGATTTCACATAGCCTCTCTCACTGTACCGAGAGAGACAGACAGGAGAAGGCTAACAAGAAATGGGAAAAGCTGACCAACTTTGGACTGGGAAGATAAAGCCATCAACTCTGACATTTCTCACTATATGTATTTTTTTAACTCAGAGGGTATGTGTTTTCTTAGGATTTATTGGAAATGAATAGAAGACAGCCTCTTCCAACTTATTTGTAAATCTGTCCACAGGAGACCTGATAAATGAGCTGGAGATTCATCAGCTGAAGAGCAGAATAAGAGAAGGCCAGATTTTGCCTCTAGTTCTTCATTCCTCTGCTCAGCCCCATGTCATGGTTTTAGCCAGTCTGAGACCCTGCCGGAAGATTCAGTAGAAAGACTTAGAGGAGTTTGTGTATTCCACAGAAAGAGAAGTTGAATGGCTTGAGAAAATTTGATGTTATGCTTTTTCTTTTGCCGTCTTTACTTTGAACCATTTTTCACTCATTAATGTCCAACCTGAGGTTAAACTGGTGTCATTTTCTTTATCCTAAATGGCACAGAGTTGTTGTACAGAGTAAAGAAACTGTGCTGATGGAGTCTTCCAAATAAGTAATTTCATTTTTTATTTTTAGATTAAATTCTTATTTTTCTTTTCTCTTTTTATTTTTGTGGTCCCGCAGATTGAACCTAGTATCTCACAGCTGTTATCTCCAGTCTTTGTAGCTTATTTTTCATCGGGTTTATTAAACAATTGTTTCAATACACATACACATGCACACACGCACACAGACAGCCATATGGAGATATACAGCTATATATACATTTTTCCCTCCTCTAGCCAAAGGGGCGTAACAGAGATCATGATTGATTGAAAAATTAGGTTACCCCAAATCTTTAATCGTACAACAGAAGCAAGCCTTTCAATGGACAATGTTAGAGGCCAACTTAATAGAAGGAAACTCAAGATCAAAGCGGAATTTAGAACCAGAGCCGTTCTGGAGGGCAGGTAAATGATGGTTCTGACACGAACTCACCATAGAATTTTCTTCGCTTACCTATGTGCACTTTCCACATTTTCAGAGCTCTTTCCTTAATCCCATAACATAATCCAAAGAGAACGAAACCATTCAGGGTTTCTCCAACTGGGAAAATGAAATTTGAGCTCTCAGTCCTTGGTGTCCAGGTTCTGTGTTTGCTTGTTCACAAAAAGCTGGTTAACAGGAACTCCGGAGATGGAGCACAATATGGGCAACTCTCTCAGCAGCCCAAGCCTCGTATTTTTTTCAAAAATGTTTATTCAGGGACACAGTGAGTCAAGACCAAGTCTAATGGCAGCGGCATAAAGATTAAATAAAAGCAGTATCGTAGCATGCCTGTAATCCCAGCACTCGGGAAGCTGAAGGAAGAGGACGTCCATGAGTTCAAGGCCAGCCTGGGCTATACAGTGAGATCCTGTCTCAAAAAATAAATAAATAAACAAACCATCACTTTTACATTACTCAGTGTAATTACAAGACAGAATTGCATGGTTTTCATGATTCTTTTACCCCTAAGTGATCAAGTGTGAAAGATTATTGGTAAGAGTAGAGATAGAACGATAGGGAAAATCTGGTCACAAATCCAATAGAATGAATTTCATGGACATCAGAAATCACTGTATGAACTGAGAGGAAACAAATCTTTAATGTCTCTGCCAGACGGAAGTGAGCATCTCTCATGTGCACACAGGTGTCACGTGGGGTGTGTTGCTCGTGGCTTTACATGCCTGCGTGCATAGTTAATTGGCAAAACTTAGAAAGTGCAGCTGTAGTTGGGCACCACACACAAGCAAGGTTAGGTCCATGCATTGTTTTAGGGACGTCAGGAGACCCTGCACAAGGCCTCTCAGACTTCCGGTGGGAATGGCCACGGGCAGGGCCCAGACATTGGTGAAAGGGGTTCGACTCCATGCGTCTGAAGATCTGGTTTCTGATGCTGGCCTCTGCTTTTGAATGAACGGCCCTCTAGAAAAGTGGTAGCCTCCTTCATAACTCATTGTTTTCATCTATAAGATGGGGCAGGGTAGAATTAACATGGACACTAGTGTCTTTGCAACTCTCTGGGCTTCCTTGAAAGAAACTGTAACGTTCTGCATGTATAACGTCATCTTTGCTTAAAACTCACTTGCTCCTTGTCTGGCTCTGTCTTGTTCTTCTCCCTCCCTCTTCCTCCTCCACCATTCTCTCCCCTCTGTTAGTTACGCTCCTCTAATTTACGGTACCGTGTGTTAGGTGTCCCCTCAAAGCTTCGTGCTTTTTTGGAGGTGGCTGAATCTAAAGTGTGTGACTTGTGGTGGGGCCTGAGGACACTAGAATTAAGGTTCCGGGTGCTACCTGCCCTAAGTAGCCTGAATAAGATAAAAGGGGCAGAGGTTCCCTTGTTGTTGCTCCTGTCGTCCACCGTGAACTGTTGCTGCTGTACCACCCTGCCTTAGAGACAGCCAGTTATGGACGGAAGCCTGGATGGGACCACTTCCTTCTTCTTCATCTTGTTATTCTGTCCAGGCTACAAGCCTGTTGGTTGGTGCCATCCACATCCAGTCTTCCTCAGTCTGCTGGCCTGCCTGTCAGTTCCCCACAGATACACTGAGAATGCTGCTTTACCCGTCTGTGAGGCATATTTAATCCATTCAAGTTGGGTCCTCCCTCCATTTCTCTCTTGCCCTTTCTTCTTTCTTTTCTCTCTGTCTCTTGTCTTCTCTTCCTCTTCTTTCTGTCTTTGGGAGGGTAGGAATGCCCCACCCCACCCCTTGACTAAGGGGAACCGATGCTTCCATTCCGATCTCCTTTTGTTCAGAGTACTCCCCAAGTTATTTGAAACAGATCGGTTCAACTATTGCTTGCTAGTTTTGCTTCCTAGACCAAGACATTGTCACATTGATCTTTGTTTTTTTGGCTCCTAGTATATTTCCTAGCCCATAAGTAAATGATACCAGATTACTAAATCACTTTACTTCAGTCTGTGTCCCTTGATTTTTCTCATTTATTTAAGAACACCATATTTTTCTTAGCTACTTCCTGTGAACACACTAGCCATATCATATCCTTTAACGTATCTCACGTCCAAGTTGCCACATGGTTTTCTACTGTACTTCGCCATAGTTGCATCTGCTCTGTTTTTTCCCCTATCACCCTCCCTACTAGCCTGATTCTCCCCTAGCACATTGCAACCCTTTGAATTCCTTTTTGCAGAATCTCCACACTTGACACAGCCCCCAGATGAGTCTTTCTGAAGTAGTTACTTGACTATGGTAGTTTCTAGGCTCAGAAACTCTCAGTGACTTCCCAAAGTGTGAGGGCAAGTTCAGCCTCCTACCGTGACATGCAAAGTTTACTCAGTGTTTTATCTCAGTCTTTCCTACATCACCTCCCAGACGTATTTACAGCCACCACACGTGAGGGTGTGCTTTTCTCCAACTGTCCATTGCATTTTTATTCATTTGGTTCCTTCTCCTTTTGTATTATTTATCCAAACTATCTATAGATCGTAGCTGTGTCTACTAGACTTAATGCAAATGTCCCTTCCACTTGACAGGTGGAAGTCATTTCTCCCTCTTGTATTCCTGTAGCATTTTGTTCCACTCATATGTCACTTATGTGCATGCACTTGTTGATCTTTTCTTCTTCTTGTTTTATCATGTTTAATAAAAAGATGCTAAGCTCTCTAAAGTCTGCTATTATGTTTTATTCACTTCAGTGTCATTTACCAGGGTTAGTGCCCTTTTATAATAGACAAAGTATTTTGTTTTATAATAATGGACAAACTTCATCTCAACATTTGTAAAGACCATTTGCTGTATTGTTTGTTCCACTGCAGTTTCCTCCAAGTTCCTGGTAAAATTATGTCCTGTAACTTTTCCATTTCATTCTTCTTCACCAAGTTTCTTCTTAGCAGAGGAGTGCAAGAGAACTATCCTATAAATTCACATACACCAAACACTTAATAAAAAAAGTTAAAGTCAAAAAAATCAAAGAGACAAATATGACCACGTCTAACGCAACTGACTGCTACTGCATGGGTGAATACGATCCCCGTCGTCTACCTTTGCTGCGATGATTCCCATTATTTACTGCAGTCCTCGAATGTGCCCTCATCCCGCTCCTTCAGTTCTCACCCAACCCTCAGAGCAGCCCTGTGCTCCATTCTAATAGCATGGAGGAATCCAGATGCACAGTATCTTTCCAGCCGCAGCTGCTCTATGACAAGTCAAGCAATTATTCTGACCTAGAAAGGTTCAGATTGTACTTATACAGTCTTACCTTAGAAATACAGTGCTTATTGGTGGAACATTAGAAATAATGTATTAAGGTGAGCTAGTTAAGCAAATTTATTTTTTCACTCTTTGATGACATTTACTTTTAGTAGATTTCATAGCAGTAGAACTCTGTCAAGTTAATGCTGCTTACAAAAATCCATGTACATGCATTTGTCAACCAATATCACACCTAACAGAGTTCTGAGAAGTGATCTGTCAGTGTTTATCGTGTGTATCTGCAGCATACACACACACACACACACACACACACGCGCACACACATACACACGCATAAGTACATCTGTTCACATACGTACATGTATATGTAGAATATGTTTGCATGTCACCATACACACCCACATTTTAGAAGGTCTTATCCTGATGAAAGCTGAAAAAAATTAAAAAGGCACATGCAGATAAAGGAAAATGTAAATACAGTAACTTGTGATCCTTTGTATTGGGCATATGGTTTTAACTTTGTGTTTATGTTTCTGAATATTGGCATACACATAGAATTGTGTTTGTCTATTTTATCAACAACAATTCACTTTGCAACATTTAATTCAGTGAGAAAAATATGAATTACAAGTAATATTAACCTGGTTGAAAGATTCTTTGAGCCTTAATGACAAAATAAAAGCATTTAAATATATAAAATTCCCAGGGTGAACCTTATGCATTTTTTATATAATTGGCAATAAATACAGCTTTTGCTGACTCTTCAGTATGTAAGAGTTAAGGATGAAGAACTACCTTATCTCTGCGAATTGTATTACATTGCAGAATAAATGCAAATTGAATACTGAACACAAAATTAAATGACTGATGAAAGACTCAAAGACAAATTACTAGAAAGGGAAAAAGTCAGATTAAAAATGAGGGGTCTATAGAAACAATTATAGAAACAGGCATAAATAGTAAATATTTATTAGTGTATTTTGCCACTTCTGTATTGGAGTTACTCATCTGTATGATCCAAATATTCTTGGGGGAAAGTGTACTTTCTTATTCTGGATACTTTTAGAACAAAGTCTGGCATCACCTGGATGTGACCACTGAATAGAATCTGCTTGCAATCTGTTGACATCAAAAATCACTTTTCTGGGAATTTTTAAGTTGTGTTATTATAACTACCGGTCCAGATGATGAACTGGATCTTTAAGTAGTCTGAATTATCACCACTTCACTCTAGTAAGGAAAATGTTAGCATAAACACAGAGAAAACCATTTAACAAACCTCATATTTCTTCTAGCCTATACACAAACTTAGGGTATCACATAAAACAAAAGTGGTAAGAAATTAAGGCTGGATATTATAAATACTCCCAAAATTGGTAAATAATGTTTAAAAGCTACGTATTACATTCTACCAAAGTGTGTATCTTGCAGTTATGGGTACAGATTTTGTAGTTTTGAGATTTTAAATTAAATGACCACCAGAGTTTATTTCAGATCCCACGTTAAATACATTGAGCTGGTTCAGTTTGGGTTTACCTTCTGTGTAGTATGCTTATTGCTTTTACAGAACTGAGATTTTAATCTCAAAAATAAAAATGAATAAAATACCCAACAGAGAAGTTTTTGTGTTTTTTTATCTTGTTTTCCTGTCGATTTCCATTGAGCAAGAGTACTGACTTTCCTCAGTGAGTTAAGCAAGGCCCAAATCCTTGACCTCGTCTTTGCCCTTTTCATTTTTGTCAGATCAAAATATTAAAGTTTTGCTGCGTATTGATTTCTTTGTAGACTTTGCTATGGCCGTTGCTTTTCTACAGTAATTATTTTGATTAAGTCAGACAATTAAAGTTAGTCATGCATGAGGAAAGAAAACGTGTGGGAATTGTTGGTAGATGGACTCCAGTGGTCCAAATGTTCCATTGTGCCAGCATTTTCCAGCTGAATGAAAACTCGCTCCCAGTTTCACGTGGGGGCAATAAATGTGTCGTCAGACCTGAGTATAGAAAAATTCAGAAAGATCAAGAAGAGAAGACAGTGTTCATATCTACATGCGGTCTTATAATTGTCTCCGATGGGGGGGGCTTTGATGAACAACATCATTACTGAAATAATTAATGTTAATTAATATCCGTGTCATTTTTTGTAAATGGTAGTTTAGTGTTACAATTAGACTAATTAGTATACACCATGGCTCAGTGACATGACAAATCATAGAGCAGAACAAGCTGACTCTTATCCACTATGATATATTAGCTAATGCACTCGCTCAATAATGACAAAAAAGGGGAAAGACAGGGACTCAAGTAGGAACAAGAGTGACAGCTAGGAGGGCATTGTAGCTACATTTGCAGGTTTTTATTTTTCTGACAAATTCCTGAGTACTGTGGACATATGGCATATTATTTGTTTTCTCATTAGTGAATCGTAACCCTTGATCGAAATTTTCAAAAATAAAACCATGAATAAATACCGAACATTTAAACGGAAGATGAAACGCACATCCTCCTGGCTGTGAATACGCTCACTGTCCCTACAGTTCCTAGACCATTCATGGTACGACTGACAGCGATCTGTAACTTTGATTTATTTTTCAGAACCTATGAGAACGCCAAAGACTTTAAAGATAGCCGAAATCCAGGCAAGACGCATTGCCGTGGACTGGGAGTCCTTGGGTTACAACATTACTCGCTGCCACACCTTCAATGTCACCATCTGCTACCATTACTTCAGGGGTCACAATGAGAGCCAGGCAGACTGCCTGGACATGGACCCCAAGGCCCCTCAGCACGTCGTGAGCCACCTGCCACCTTACACAAACGTCAGCCTCAAGATGATCCTGACCAATCCGGAAGGAAGGAAGGAGAGCGAAGAGACCATTATTCAAACCGACGAAGACGGTATGCTTGCATGTTGTTGGTTTGGAAAGGCTGAACTATATAATGAAATATAATTTCTCAGTTTTTTTTTCCCCTGCTTTACTCAGCATTGAACTGAGTTCTGAAATCTGCTGAATTGTCTTCGAGCACTCTCCTCTGGGAAAGAGTTTGCCTTTAACGAAAATGTTCTTTAGAGAAGAATCTGAAGCCTAAGTGAATCTATTATGTTCTTTTTAAAACAGTGATATAGAAATAACAACTACACCAAAGGCGTAAAGAAAATTTTTCTTACCAAATATTAAAAACTGATTTTCAGTATCTGTGCCATTATATCAGTTGCCTACTGGGAACATTCAGTCCATCACAAATTTAAGTTTTCGTATTTACAAACCCATCATAGTTGCTTTTATTTTCGAAACATTTGAAATGGTTTACCTGTTCATTCACTTTTAGATAGTTCATATGAATCTGCGTGTGAACCGGTTCATAGTCACACATCTCTAAGTCTATAAATAAAAGACTTCGTCAGATATTAGCAGGCTTCCATCATCTCCGCATCCTGTTACTATCAAATGACTGAACTGTGTTTTGTCTAATTGCTGTGTACTACTTCTGAACAGTTAAATAATAAGAGCAAATGTTTATTTTAAGTTGTAACACGCAGGAACCTTAGCCACATACGACATCATGAATGTGAGTGTGAATCTATTTCCTGACTCAACAAAAATGCATACAAAAATCTCTAAATGGTAATATTCTAATAATAACAATAATGTGCTTTTGTGGTATAATACATTCATTTTTTTTTCTCATTGAGTTTATTGGTACATTTTAGGTATACAGTACAGTTACATTGAGGGCAATCTGGCTGAAACATCTGTCACCCCATTGATCGCCAGGGTTGACTGGGCTGATCTGGCTGGCTAGGCGGGTGTCCCCTTCCTCCCTCCCCACTCCACGTGCGTCCCTCCCGAAGCTGCGTGCTTGGTGGAGGAGGACGACCACCCCCGACAGAGGAGGACCATTTTTTTCTTTTATAGATGAAGGCATATGGGAAGAGACTGCTATAGAGCGAGCTGAGGCGAAGCTAAAGGGAGCGAGGGGTCCTGAGTGTGGCGTTCGGGCTGCACCTGCTCCGCAGCCACAGCAAACCCTTTCACCTGTGTGGCTCTCTTGCTCACCTTAAATGGAGGTTAAGTCGCGTGCTGTCTAGGTTTCCGTCCCAGTAACCCTGAGGTTCTGAACATCAGGCCCAGATACGTCTTTTGATGCCTACCGAGTGTGAGATAGTTATGAAAGACGTTCAAATGCCATAATTTCCAGAAATGTCCCACATTCTTTCCATTTATCCTGGGTCAAAACGTAACAGTGACTCGGGTTTCTTCTGCTGCTTTCTTATAATGAAGAGAAGTGAGAGCTTTTTAACTTCATTTAGCTCAGACTTTGAAGGAAACACTTAACGTAGTCTTACAACTATGTGTGGTATCATTCTCATGTTACTAAAAATTTCAGAGACTGAACATAAGACTTACCAATGATTACTACATTTTTTATTTATATTTGAGGAAGTGAAACATGACCATCTCTCTTAGTGTGTTTCAACTCTTCCTAATTAATGTAGCAGCCATACTGACATACAAACGTGGTCCTAGTACATACATGTAAACGTATACCGCCACCCCCACTGCTCATAGAAACTCACAAGTCAGCAGTTGTTTATGCTGAAAACATGATTACAGGTAATTAATTCCTAGATGGACCATAGAAGTAGGGATATAAGCATAGATGCAAATGCTCTGAAGTATCTCTGGCTCTTCTTGTAGCATAGGATAAGTGTGCCAGTGACTCCACTACACTAAGCATTTTGTAACCCATGCTGTTGGTAATGAGTGTACTCATATTTTATTGCCTGCTCTTAAAATTTCAAAACATGATTTCTTAATCAGTGGCGTTAGACTCAGCTATGAGTTTTGTGCTTTTCTTACCCAATCACCTTTTAACAATACAATTTATCTTGATAGTAGTCCTTGATATGCTTTGTTAGTTAACTTTGCTACAAACAGAAGAATGCAATTATCTTTTTATCATCTTTTTCATGTTGCATTAAATCTTTTAACCGCATTTTGGGGTAAACAGATGACTGTACTAATAGAAAACTAATCTCTATGGAATTTTACCATAAATCGAATCAATTCTTGGCTACCATATGCATTTTAGCCAGAAATAGCTTTGTACAAGTAAAATAAAATGAGCTATAGGTTTGAATTTAAATATTTTTTTCAGGCAGAATTTTATTTTTAACTTCTGGTTTGAAGAATTTTTCCTGGTATTAATGATATGAAGTTGCATTACTATCATTTCACAGCAGGGCCACAAACTAATCCCTCCTACTGTGAGTAGCTTTTTTTTTTAATGTATAGTATTTAAAGATTGATGTATAAATGTGTTTGAAATATTTCTAAGTAACTCAGTCTTCTAATGTCCATACACACTTCGGTTTCAAGGCAGAATACTTGATGTATCTTAATGTTTCCGAAGGGGAAAGAATATCTAAATCATAACCATTATTGCAAAGATCGATGATTATGATGATCTGATTACATCAATCTTACTAAATTATTACTGCCTTACATACATAGCAAAGGAATAAATTATCAGCCACCTAATAAAAGGATGTAATTATATGAAAAGAATTCTGGGGACATCCATAAATCATGACAGCAAAGCTAGAACGATTTCTTTCCAGAACCCTTAGGTAGAATTTGTATTTAATTTATTGCACACATTTTTAATGCATGGGAAGAATTTGTTATATAAGTTTTTGTTGTCATTTTTTACTCTAGCATTCATGAAAATCAATATCATGAAGTTAGTTCAGCAGAAAAGCCTAGTTTGGGAACATTTTTTGAGAATGCAAAGCTATTTTTAAATGTACATTTATTACATTTTAAAGACTGTGGTCCTTATTTAATATAATCTCAACCTCCCTACATTTCTTTCTGTCCTTTCTTTTCCATTTTGAGAGTTATATTTTAGATGACTTTCTTATACTCAAAAAAAAAAAATTAGCTGAAACAGCTCTCCTATAAATCACGAGCAGGGGAACACAAGTCAGCATTCTGTCCCTGTTAAAAGTTGTTGATATGGAAATGTGAACTGACGTTCCCTGCCCTCTGCAGACTGCCAGGAGAGAGCTCAGAGCTCAGTAACTTCGTGCTGTATTCACACAAATCATAAGTAGACCAAGATATCACCTCTGTGTAGACAAATGACGTCTCCCTTTAGTGTAGACCATTAAGGAATGTACTTGGCCTATGTCTACCCCTCATCCACACCTATTTATGGGTGAGCTACAGTTCACTGAAATATAGTTTTTATTCCACCCATTGCACCACACCAAGGAAAGATCAATGGCATGGCTCCTCTGTGTCCGTAATTCCCCACACATTCCCCCCCTTAGAAATGGGACTGGCAGCTCTTTGAAGTGAATTCGGTTGACAAAGTTGAACACCTGTGGGAAGGGCATAGAAATTCTAGGGAAGCTACTTTTCAATCTATCCCTCCTTATGCAGTGAGGAATCATGCAAGAGTTTTAAGCCATCTCCAGTCAGGAACAAGTACACGTATGTTAGTGTCATTTCATAGTACATTTATAGGCCTAATGGTGAGCACAGGTAGCTACACACTTCAACAAATAAACATTTACTCGGGATTCCAGGGTGTGGCCTCTGCCTGCCTCTCTCTATGAGCGATAAATAAGAAACATGAAATACTTTTTATTTAATTACAAAGATAAGCTGTGTCCTTTGAGAAGAATGAAAGCAACAGCTGTTCCCTTGGAAAGTAAATCAATGTCCCAGCCCCTCTGCCCTGATAGGCCAAATAGGTAAGCTGAGGCCAGGGAGCAGGGGTACATGGATGCGTTCAGCTGACATAAGCAAGAACATTATCTTCAACAGTGTAGTGGTGGCATCTTTTGTGTTTGCTGTGGGTTTCTGTCCTTTGGGAGTTTATGATTGACAGGCCAAATTACGATGCCCGCCTCAGAGGTCCTAACAGGATTCTTAGTCTCCTTGGAGAGTGAAATCCATCTTACTATTGAGGCATAGCACTCTGAATTTCTTGATGCTGCTAGTCATAAAGCAAGCATTTCCTTTGATCTAGTGATTTTTAATTTATTTTAATTTATTTCCTTTACAAAATTGCCCTATCCTTTGAAATGACATTTCTAGGTAACATCATGTGTGAAGTTCACTGAAACATTAGATTAAGGGGCAATATTAACGAGAAACTATACCTGCCACTGTTTTGGGTTGATATTTTCCAAAGGAAGTAAGTATTAAAGCCAAGTACACCGGGCAGTGTATGTTTTAAAACATGATCAGAATTAGCATATCAATGTTTGTGCTATAAATAGCAGGTAGTTATTTAAATGAAATATATAAAAGTGTCCTTCATTTTGCCAAAAGGAGCTGACCATAGCCCTTGGCACTGCCCCATGTTTCACCAGCTAAAGGACATTTGAAATTAAGGACCCGGATGTGGTCACCTGTGGATGTTTCAGCAGTCCGCAGTGTGAAGGGGCCAGGGTGGGGTGTAGCAGTAGAGCAGTGGCCTAGCATGGACGGACTTTGGGTTCTCCCCAGCACTCCAAGCAAAACAAAGACCATTGAGTCTTAGACAAGTTCCATGGTTCCGTTTAAGACTGAAATAATGAACTTAGAACCTACTAATTGTCATTAACAACTTTTTAAATGATAATAGTGCTGTGTTTTTTAATTATTGAAAATTTAATATATATAGCTATGAAAGTCGGGATGATTAATGAGAATTTTAGTTCAGGGCTGTGTGATTTAGCTTTGGAGCTCAAGGAGTGTTAGTTATTCTAATTCATTATTTTTATGAACTCTGATTATGGAGACTCATTCGTTAGGGGATTATCATAATCTTCAAAAAAATCTTTCAGGGAGATTCAAGTTCTTGAAAACAAATTACAATAAGATCTTCATGTGATGAGATGTATGCAACAGAGAAAACTATACTGCATAATTTATAGAACTCTCTAAGGTGATAGAATATTGTTTTGAATAGAAATCACTCTTTCTATATTTTCTGCTGCAGGAAGTGATAGACTGACTAGATTCCCTTATGTCAGAGTCTTCTGTGTAAGGACTTTTTCTTCTGGTGTTTTGAGTCGTAGGTATTGTTATTACCTAGTCTCATCAGTTTACTTTTCCTATCTGATACAAGCCTTCTTACAACCCCAATATGTGCCTTTGTAGTGCCTGGCCCTGTCCCAGTCAAATCTCTGCAAGGAACGTCCTTTGAGAACAAGATCTTCTTGAACTGGAAAGAACCACTGGATCCCAACGGAATCATCACTCAGTATGAGGTACGGGTGAACATGGAAGTTAATTGCAATGTGGATGGAAGGAAAAAGAGGGAGGACAAAAAGGAAAAATTAGAGGGAATCAAAAGAGAAGGAGTCGGTGAGGGCTGCGGGAGTAAAGTCATTATTATCCTCCTTGGTTTTAATTTATAAATTTTTTATCCCACACTTGAGAATCGAAACAGTTACTGTATATCTAGAACGTTCCAATGATTTTTGTTTAATTTTTTTAAACTTTACTTTTTATTCGTACACATCTGCAATTCGTGCAGTTTACAGTCTTGGGAGTGCTGATTGATGTACATAGCGCAGTTCGTTTCTTTTCTTTGTTAATCCCCTTCCTTTCCCCTACCCTCTCCTCCTCGGGGCCCCATCCCCTTTTTCATTCTTGTTCATCTTACTTCTCCTAGCTCATGTTACACTACCGTGCCGTGCTTGCATTAGTTGGGGCTATTGGGTTCCTGTACAGGACAGATCTTCATTGTTCTTTTTTCCCCTGCCCCTCCACTATACCCCTTCCCCTTGTTCCACTGTACCATTTCCCTGGGGGATAAGATCTGTCCCCTTATCCCTTTCTGTCTACCCTTTATCATTTTCTTTGTCTCTGGCCTCATTCAAATGAGAGATACCATTATAGTATTTAACATTTGCTGTCAAACTGGCTTAGTAATGGTCATAATGAACCATCACAAAACAATCCTCATTTTTCTCTTTATGAAATTATTAGATTCTCGACACAGTGTATTTTAAGAGGGACCATTGTCGATTGTTTCCGAGGAATTAATCCCAAAGTGGCAAAATAGAATATAAACATTGTTTAAAACTTCATTGCAAGTTTAAATATAAATTATTTCTAAATATAAAGAAAGAAATGGAAGGATGATTTTAATTGTACAGATGTGTGGCTTTGTTCCTGCATAGTCCATGCTGAGTTGGCATAGATTTTCAAAGTTCTGGTGGCCACAATATGAATCATGAGACCGAGACTCACTAGTACAGTCTTACATACTGTGACTGTGTTTGCATATTTGAATATTACTTTCATGGAATTTGCTGTCTCTTGTGCAGAGGGCCATCATACTGAGTATGCCCAAAGCATAACTCTGTGAAAAGCTAACCCCACAACTGGCTTATGTATAGAAGCGAGTCTGGCTGAAGCCTACGCGCTGAGGTCAGAGTGACTCGCAACCAAATTCCACTCCCACAGCTAAAACCTTCACACTAGAAGGACAGTGTTCCAATTACAACCACATATTGTGTCTGTTCTGTTCCTAACTCGAGAATGCTTGGTCTTCTCCTTTATGAGCTGTCTGTATTAATTCCCATAGACACCACATGTACCTCATCTTTACCTATCGACTGCCAATAAAAACCAGTGCCTGGGCCTGACCAGCGCCTCGGTCAGTTGTACCGGCACTGGCCAGCCTGGCACCCCACTTTCTCTCTTGGTTCTCTCTTTTCGTTTTATTTTTCAGACCTGTGTTTTCTACCGGGCAGGATACCGGAACGTAACTATGTTTCTGGGCAGAGTACTGAACGATGTAAATAAACATTTGTCAAACCTTTGGTTCATTTCACATGTTAAAACATAGAAACATACAATTCGGTATATATGCATACTTATTTAGTGTTTTAATTTTATTGCTTTTGATGGAAGAAAACGCACATTCTTTTTAGTTCAGATACAAGTATATTTGTATCTGCAGATGGAAAGATGACAGAGGTAGATGATAGATGATGGAGAGATCGAAATGCAGAGGGACAGAAATAATCATATCAAACTAAGAAAAAGGAGTGAAAATAGTATGATAGACTCCGCAAGGCTGCCTCTTCATACTAATTTCTTTAAAAAGAGTTTATTTCTAATGGAGTGGAACCTGTTGTGCATACTTCGCATATTTCTTCAAACAGGTCAGCTATAGCAGTATAAGATCCTTCGACCCCGCGGTGCCGGTGGCCGGCCCTCCCCAGACGGTATCTAACCTGTGGAATAGCACGCACCACGTCTTCATGCATCTCCACCCGGGGACCACCTACCAGTTTTTCATCAGAGCCAGCACGGTCAAGGGCTTTGGGCCAGCCACGGCCATCAACGTGACCACCAACATCTCAGGTATGCGAGCGTCTATCAGCTCCTTGTGCCACTGGTCCTGCTTACTGGATTGAGAACACTTGGAAAAATCATTCGAATACGTTATTAATTATAGGTCCAAACACAGACACTTCGCAGAGCATCGCCTTGAATTGACAGTGCTCTTTGTAAAAATTACAATATAAAATGAAAAATCCTTCAGAGTTCATCCTGAAGGATGATCGGCATCATTATATTTTTAAGGAGTTGGTGATTACTGTGGAACCCGATCTCTGCTCTGAAAGGATTTTACCAAAAGATCAGTACTTTGCTCTGGCATGAGAGTAACATATACCTTGTTTTGGTCCTAATTTCCGAACATTCTTGCAATTGTACACAAATACAAGCTTTCATTTCTCAATTAAAAGCCTCACATAAATGCATATAAATTCCAGAATGGGAACATACAGGAGAACTTAAGTTGATAAACAAATATAATTAAATTTCACGTTCAATTATGTTCACAATTTTATAGCTTGCATTTGACTAGTTTATTTACAAATGTTATTTTCCTTCAGTCAGATTGTCGGTTAAACCTGATTAAATTCTTGCTAGGAAGTAGCGTTTTAATATGCCCTAAATCAAATCCAGTTTATGTAATGTTTTTTCTTATTCATTTAAGAGTACTAAAATAAATTTGTATTGTAGATGTACCCAAAGAGTTTAATTTTAAAAATAAATGTTTTAAAGGTGAGCTATGTGATACATGAACATGCTGATTTTACCTTTGTGAATCCTTTTAGATCATTTATGTTCCTTTTCACTGCAGCTATATGTACCTATGTCAGTGATATATCAAAAGATTAAAATTTCTAACATTGTTCTGAATCAGTATTATTTATATCAAAAGGAAGATGCACACTCTAAATGGCTCTCAGTCTAAAATTTTATTTGAAAATGTGCTAAATAAAATATAAATTTTAACAATTTGTATCAGAAATAAAATTGCCTATTCCAGTATATTCCGTTGCATAACATTTGATTTATCTTAATATTCCAATAAAGTGAGCCTTTTAAAATAGCATCCATTGCCTTAGAAAATAACAGTGTATCAAAATTTCCATTTTATTTTCTGATGAGAGAATTTTAAATCACCAATTTAAAGTATCCAGCGAATCACTTTATTAGAAAATGAGACTTTCTGATGTTACACTGTACTGAGGAGAAATGTTTCTTGCCCTCTAGAATTAGAAGTTGGGTTATAATTGAGTAAGATCTTTCCACAGAGATAGCTCAAAGTTTATATAAGCTTATAAAACTGAGCACATTAGACAAGTGCACATTAGACAAGTGCACATTCCTAAAGGCTGCATATTGATTTGAATATTTTTCTTATACTTTAAAATCTTAGTTCCTATCACTATATATTTTGGGAAAAACTGGTAACCACAGCAAGGCCAATAATATTTATGGTTAATGTGTTTATATCACTTGAAATTTTAAAATAATTTGCTCTTATTTATTCTTTGAATCTAGTAATTATACTCCCCAGCATTTTGAACAGAATTTTTTTTGTCAAAATTTTTTTTTTTTTTTTGTACTGGGGATGGAACCTGGATCCTTGTGTTTGCGAGGCAGGTGGCGGAACGACTAAGCCAAATCCCTGGCCCTTCCTCAACATTTTTAAAGCAGTTAAAATGAAACTGAAATGAAGTTATTGGATTTGTAATGGCAGAGTGTTACACATGTGCATTGACATATACATATATATATATTTGTAATGGTTTTTTTTTTTTTGTACTGGGGATGGAACCTGGATCCTTGTGTTTGCGAGGCAGGTGGCGGAACGACTAAGCCAAATCCCTGGCCCTTCCTCAACATTTTTAAAGCAGTTAAAATGAAACTGAAATGAAGTTATTGGATTTGTAATGGCAGAGTGTTACACATGTGCATTGACATATACATATATATATATTTGTAATGGCAGAGTGTTACACACGTGCATTAATATATACATATGTATTTATATATATATGTATATTTATATTTGTAATGGCAGAGTGTTACACATGTGCATTGACATATACATATATATATATTTGTAATGGCAGAGTGTTACACGTGTGCATTAATATATGCATATGTATTTATATATATATGTATATTTATATTTGTAATGGCAGAGTGTTACACATGTGCATTGACATATACATATATATATATATTTGTAATGGCAAAGTGTTACACATGTGCATTAATATATATATACATATATATATGTATGTATATATATTTGTAATGGCAGAGTGTTACATGTGTATTAATATATATATTTGTAATGGCAGAGTGTTACACATGTGCATTGACATATACATATATATATATATTTGTAATGGCAAAGTGTTACACATGTGCATTAATATATATATACATATATATATGTATGTATATATATTTGTAATGGCAGAGTGTTACATGTGTATTAATATATATATTTGTAATGGCAGAGTGTTACACATGTGCATTGACATATACATATATATATATTTGTAATGGCAGAGTGTTACACGTGTGCATTAATATATACATATGTATTTATATATATATGTATATTTATATTTGTAATGGCAGAGTGTTACACATGTGCATTGACATATACATATATATATATATTTGTAATGGCAAAGTGTTACACATGTGCATTAATATATATATACATATATATATATGTATATATATTTGTAATGGTAGAGTGTTACATGTGTATTAATATATATATTTGTAATGGCAGAGTGTTACACATGTGCATTGATATATACATATGTATAATATATATATTATATATATAGATTTGTGCATTCACATGTATAAATAGTCCATGTATTCTAATAGTTGTTGTTGATTCTACCTCATATATAACCCTCAATAATTTATCTCTTTTCTTATGCCACTATTCTTGGGTTTGTTTTTTGTTCCATTCAGACCTTTTTTTTTTTAAAGATGTTAAAGTATCATTCTATGTGGTATCGTTGACTTTGGAATTACTTTTCTTTGAAATGTTTTTCTATTAAACTTTATACAGCATATATTCCAT
The DNA here is from genome assembly GCF_012274545.1 of Fukomys damarensis. Lineage (NCBI taxonomy): Eukaryota > Metazoa > Chordata > Mammalia > Rodentia > Bathyergidae > Fukomys > Fukomys damarensis. Next base: position 8,833,943 of record NW_022900926.1, on the reverse strand, counting down.
TCTTAAATATTGTCAAAATCTAGTACACAGTATCCAGTAAGACAGAGCCCGCTCACATGTGAGAACCTGTGGTCCTCTCCTGGGCTCCTCCCATCCTCTTCTCCCATGACCCCAAAATCCAAGAAAACTGCTCCTCGCTGTTGAAAGTCACCATGCCTTCCGGTGCTGGTGTCTTTGAACTTTCTCTTTCCTCTCGCTGCAGTCCTAGTCCATGGAATCTCTTCTTACTAAACCTTTACTCTTGGTTTTAAGATTCGTCTCCAACACGAGTTCAATAAATGTGGTCCCCAAACCAGCAGCAGAATCACGTGGGAACTTTCCAATAAAGCACATTTTCTAGTCCCTCTCCAGAGTTCTTGAACCAGCAACTGCAGGGCAGGGCAGTAATCTGGAATTTAAGAAGGTTCTTCAGAAATTATGAGCATGAGAGCCACTGGTTTGGCAAATTAACTGCATCTCTCTTTGACCACCTAACAGTTTGCTGTAATGCTTTTGTTTATTAGACTCCCACATTGCATAAAACATTAATTCCTAACTTTCATTCTGTAGAGTCAGAGACCAAGCTTTGTGTTTATATTTATAGCACTTGGCATAAAACTGTACATTCTGTGTGTTCAGTAAATGTTTAGTGAATGAATGAGCGAAATTCTTCACAAACTTTATTAGCTGTCATTTACTCTCAGTAATTGTTTTTCTGATAATGCACATATTTCCCTAGCTGTACATGTCACTAGTTATTTACTAGTTAAAGCTCTTCTACATAGAACTGATCAAAAGTCATTTGAGGTTGATTCCTTCATACACGTCACGATTAGGGGTCTTCCGCCCTGAGCTAAACATTATCCAGTACATACATCCTTCTTTGCAAGCTTGTGACAACTAATAGATTATTTCTTGGTAAATAAGAACCAGCATTCCTATTCCCATTCATTATACTTGCTTGATATGTTTCCATGACAATCACAGTAATGGAAAGGATCCAGAGATCTGTCCTAAGCATACTTGGTCCCACCTCACTAAGCAGCCTCAACCTCAGCTATTACCATGCACGTGTGGATTTGTAGCTCTGCGTGTTACCCCACAAACACCATTCCCGAGTCTGCTGTCACCATTTCCTTCCTACCCTTTCACTGTCGATTTAAAGGTCTCAGAATATTAAAAGCAGAAGCAGGGTATGTACCACACATCACCAGGTTATTTATTTTTCCACAACAGTTTTACCTTTATGACTTCCTGTGCTTTAGATTCCTCAGTTTAGGGTGTAGTGGTTAGTGTTGTGCTGTAAAATAAGACACACGGTAGATAATGGGGAATTAAATTGATTTTGCCTTAAATCGGGAGCAGTTACTCATACTGACTCATGATGTCTGACTGTAAGTAATGGAACCTTTTATGTCGTTTCATTGGTCACTAATCAGCCCCAACTTTACCTGACTATGAAGGAGTTGATGCATCTCTTAATGAAACCGCAACGACAATAACCGTGCTGCTGAGACCAGCGCAAGCCAAAGGCGCACCCATCAGGTAAGTGGGAGGAGGGTTAAGGAAACAGCAGCCTGCGGGAGAAATATTGGTTGCTTAGCAGCAAATAAAATGGTTCATTTCTAAGAGACATTCATTTGACAATTAATGGCAAGAAGGTTTCTCTTCTGTTTTATTTTCTTTTGATTTGGTTTGCTCATTTATCCTGGGGACAAAGCCCATAGATGATCCTGTAGTATGGAGCAAAATTCCACAGGGATTTTTGAGGTATTCATGAACTTCACCCTTCAGCTCTGTGCTGTTTGATTTAAGAGCATTACTTTTTTTTTTTCTTTTATTCCCATTTCATTTCACTTCTTCAGTTGGTAGTTATGGAACAAAACCTTTGAAGATATTTCTCAGAAATAAGATGAGGAAATAAACTCCTGTCCACTGCAGTAAATCAGTTATGAATAATTTCTTATGCATGATTGAAAAGTAGGAAGCTTTGAGGAAATAAAAGCAGAATAGTTATAACCAACAAAGCTTATGTGACCTTTTAATTCCTGAACTGTTCCTTATCAGAAATTCCATGATAAATATTAATGTTCAACATGCCGTTTCCTTTATCTTTCCAGTATTAAAATCTCTCATCTTACCTATGCTAGTTACTTTTCTCTCATTGCTGAGACAAAATACTGAACATTCTAAGTTAGAGGGAAGGGGTTTCTTTGGCTCACAGTTTGTAGAGGTTTCGGTCCATGATCAGCTGGCTCCAAGGCTGGGATGAGAAACAGACCTCACAGAGGAGAAACAACATGGCACAAACAAGGCAGCAAAGACCACAAGGGGGTTTTAACAGCTTCTCCCTGCCTTTTTATCTTGTGTAGACTACTTAGGGTGGCCAGCACGCACACCCTCAGGCCTGGTGCCTAGCATTGCATCATGAATCAATTCCAGCTTCGCACAGTCTAGATCCAGCCTTGGACCACAGGAGGCTTTGTGGGGACATCCAGACCCGAACCATAACATAACCTAATGGCTCTCATCTTCCAGAAAATCGTGAGCCATGTTGTTTTTAGTGATGAGTTCAAATTATTCCAGCCACTTTAACAAACATTTACACGTTTGTTATTAAATGAATGTTGAAAACTTAAGCAAATTTCAGTTGCAAGTGGTAGACTTTTGTGTGCATTTTATTATTAGACTTCAGACGAGATGCTAATCCAGGCATATAAATCACGGCAGGTATTTCATAACTGAGTCACCTCAAGTTCTATACATATTTTTCTTATATATTTTTCTTTTCATTACATATAAAATGACTACATTTGAGCTTATTTGAATTTACCATTCAAATTATCCTTAAGTCATTGGAAGAATACAAATGCTTTTCTTAATTAAAAACTATGTTAATAAAAGAACATCAGTCATGAAGGAACTCTTGATTCCTGTCTGGGTAACAACCGGGAACACCACCACCCTGCAGAACAGGAGAAGGGGCTGAGTGTGCTTGGAACACAAACACTTAGGAAGCTCTAGCTATTTGAAAATTCAAAGTAGGGACATAGTGCTGTTCATGAATCAGTGATCAGCAGGTGAATCTTTTGCTGATACAGAGCACAGAGAGAAAATGCCTGCACTCAACCTCTCTCGCTATTGACAAGCAATTAGGGTCTTTCACATGTTACTCCCTGTGATAAAATACACTTTGTAGGTGGTTAGCTTTGCTTCTACTATTTCAGTGACCTCGCCAGCTTCTCGCATTTATCATTCAGGGGTTATTTGAACGAATTCAGCTTTACCGTGTGTAAACTGCAAACACAATGTATTGTTACCATATCACTGTATTATGCAGTGCAACTCGTATTGACTCTGTATTCATTTAAGCAGTTTCATCCATAAATTGTGATCCTCCGTGCAGTGCTGGTCACTGTGCTGGGCAGTATAAGTGAAAGATAAAATGAACACAACAGATCTCAAAGCCTCTTCCTGTATTTGTCATAGGCTCCTAGGAGACACTTCAGCCTTGTAAACCCTCAGCTCCTTGCTGCTGCTCGTGAACTTAGTGTGTTATCCATAACACATTTTTACATCAAATGTCTTTCTCCCACTTTGTTCGCCTTTATTTATTGCATAGTTTCTCATTACCAAGAATCCAGATCATCTGAACTAGTGAATCTTTAATAATCATATATCCTTTTTCTCTGACACAGAAATACATATCTTTGTATTTGTTGTTTGGACTTCTTACTTTTTCTGGAATTAAGTGACTAGCTGAGAACTCAAAGCTTTACACTGTAGAAGATTCATGCTCAAAAAATAAGTTAAAATCTTAAAAATACTACCCCAAAAATAACTATGGATGACGTAAACAAATAACAGGTTTTTTTTTTTAAATAAATGCTAGTATCAGGGGGAAATCTGAAAAATATGGTTTCTAATAATCTAATTCCACCAAGTCTATTTTTAGTGGGAGTTTTGTTGGTACTGTTTGGTTTGTGGCTTGTTTTAATTTTTGGAAATGATTGCCCCAGTTTCCCTACAGGTGAGGCCAGTTGAATGGAACCCCAGTGGTCTAGTTAGCTAATTTCCCCTCAAAGGAGCCCTGCTTCTCTGCTCTTCTGAATTCTGCAGTGAGGGTGAGACCTTGTTTTCTCTGCACACTTTCCTCCCTCTAATCTCCCTGCCAATAAGGAAAGCTTTATAAGGAAGACATCTGGTTTAGTACTCCCATTGTTTTTGAAGTGAGGACCCGGTTTGAGGTAATCAATTTTCACAGCACTGGTTTTGCGTTCTTCTCACAACTCTGATTTGATCCCTTCAGGCCATTTAGCTGTCTTTGAAACTATTTGCCTTTCTGATCAATTTTACCATAAATCAGCCTATCACAGTCTCCTCTCTGGAATGTTTGTGCAATGTTTGTGGCCTCAGAACAACAACAAACAGGTCTATTTACTTGTCAGGAAAACATCCACACAGCAGTTGGCTTGCAGTGAGTCCAACCTTCCCTGCTTTAGAGGACTACTGTACAGTAGTTGTGGTTCACCATCCGTTCACCCCAACTTTGTGGAAATATATATTCTTTCTCCCTCATCTTTCTGATGTCAAGCAAACTCTAAACCCAACATCTGTCGTGGCAACTGGGAAACCCTTGTTATAAAAGAATTTGTACATTTAGGTCAGTAGCAGTTTTCTTAGGAAGGCTAAAATTAGTAACGGTTTCCATAAATTTATAGTTTTGATGCTGGCCTACGGTAGATACTTGGAGGAGAATTTCACCTACAGTGATTTAGTCTGTGCTCATGAGGGGGAGTGGTAGGTTTGTAAATCAGTGACTGATAGTGATGTGCAGTGATCACCGATTAAATATAGATAGATACGTGCATTCATGCCTCTGGGTTGTGAAGGAGCAAAGTGAGTTTGTCAAAGGGCCATTGGCCAGAGTGGGAAGATTTCTGACAAAAGGAGGAACGGGGCCCTCCAAGTGATCACAAGCAAATGATGGGACATGTCAAATGGCAGGGTGCATTCAAGAACCACAAGTAGTTCAGATCTTTGAGAGTCACGTATTTGTAGAAGAAATGACAACAAATAAGGCTGGAGAGGGGAGAAAAGAGAAGGAGAGGCTGTTTAGTGCCAGCGTGAAAACTGAAGATGCTGCAGAATGGTGAGCAACAGTGACCCTCATCAGTCTTACATTTAGAAAGATGGCCCTGAGCCTGGGATTTAGCTCAAGGGGTGCTGCCGCCTGCCTCACAAGGTCCTGGGTTCCGAATTTGATCGCTGGTAGCAAAAAAAATAAAATAAAAATTAAAAAGAAATAAAAATAGAGAGAGACGGCCCTGATAGTAACATGGAGAATGGACTGAGGTTAACACTGGTGGGAGTGAACTGGCCCTGGTGAGAGCTGTCAAGGGGCCACACGGAAGACAGCAGCAATGGAAATCTGGGCAATTCTGTGCCTCTCACACAATCTTAGATAGGATGTGTTCAACTTGGTAGGAAGAGGGATGGAGTGGACAACTCAAGAGAGAGAGAGATGATAGTAACTTTCATTTTAGAAGAGGGAGCAGAAAGGAATAAACTCATGTAAGAAGTTGAAATATTGTTTTGGAGGGGCCCATGAATAATAACAAATATTTTTTATTATTGAAATGCTAAATCGAAGGACATCTTTTCTCTGTGGAATGAAGAGTTACTTTATATAGCACCTTACCAGTATTTTCAACAAGGGGCGTCTCTGAGTGATCGTCACTACAGCAGAAATAAACACCCCACTGAAACCCATCCTGAATATGTGGGAGCCAGGCACACCGCCAGCGTGGCCCTGTTGTCGCCTGTGCAGCCGGCACCATGGAGCTCCTACGTAGCAGCTGCAGTGCTATGACTTGGAATCTCCTTGCCACCTTCTGAAGGTCATTGCTACAACTGATGTCACTTGCCAGTCCTTCTGTGATTTAAGATGGTTTAAGATTGTGAGTTAATATTCTCACATTCAAAATCAATTTGGTAGAACACATAGTGTCTGTATATTTTTTACAAGCAGCATCTTACTATAAAACTGCAGAATAGCTCCTCTGTGTTCCTGCTCTGTTTATGGCAAGGCATAGAAATGAACCCATGTATTTCAGGATTTTCCAAATACAAACTCTACCTATTTTAAGTTGGCAAGAAGCTACCCATTGTAGAATTGTTTTATTGTATGTCTAAAGTCTAATTTTGAATTTAAGCCTTTATATGGGATATAGTCCTGAAAGGTGTAAAAGCCACCATTTTTTTATATTAGGGAAAAGAAATCAATGATATTTTAAGTCCAGTGATGGCATAACAAAAGCACAGAACAAATTCTACCCGCTTGAATGTTGTATGTTAGCCTCCCTTGAGTCACTGGGTCACATACCCACAGCTTTCAACATGAGAACAATCATTCTATCCATCTACAAAATAGTCTGTTTCATCCCATTAATCTAAAGAGATCATTTATTTCTACCTGACTTTCCCAATCAATATGTTGACCAAAGTTTATTTAAATTCCTAAGAGAACCCATTAATCAAGAGATCATTTATTTCTACCTGACTTTCCCAATCAATATGTTGACCAAAGTTTATTTAAATTCCTAAGAGAAATGCCTTAAAGTTTAAACAAAGATGGGAATAAGATTTTGTGTCATACACATCCTAAGGTCCAAGTTAAATCAAAGAAGTTATTTTCATTGTATGTTATTTTACAGCACCATAGTAGGTTGAATTGTTTGTACCAGGAAGTAGGAGAGCTGCCCTTTCTGTTGTCTGCTCTACAGCCTGTGAAGGTAGCTCCAGCCAGCGACTTCATTCTGATCTCATGAAACAACCTAAGCCAGACCCCTCACAAATATCTGAACACAGACTCTGTGAGGTGATAAGCGTTTGGATCCTTGAGGAGCAAAACTCTAGGGTAATTTGTTAACATACAGGTGTTTCTTAACTTCATACAAACCTCAGTTCTTCACTGTCATCATTTCCTGCTTTGCTTTTCTTCCGAACACGTACGCTTCTTGACATATTATGTTGTTATTGGCTGTATTTGTTCATTCGCTGTATTTATGCCTTTTCACTGAAAGGTAAGTTTCATGAGAGCAGAGCCTTTTGTGTGTTTATATTGCACCCTCAGCACTTAAGATAATTCACTGCCTGTAACAGATATTTAATAAATACTTGGTGAATGAATAGGCAATCAAGTAAAATCTATGATAGCCACTGTCTTTAATGAACTCATCATCTATTGAAGAAAAGATACTAAGTGAAAAAATGCTTATCGAAGTATAAAATTAAGTAGTGTTGGTGATGAGACAAGCACATAAAGCACAAGCAATAAAGCTCATGCCAAGACTTGCCATGCCAAGTCTGATCACCTGTGATCACCTGTGTGTACCTATGGCATCATAAGCGGTGTCAGGGAATTCAGGATTTGACTGAAATAGCATCTGTGTTAGCCCTCATCTACCTCCAACCACAGATATAACCTTCACCCGCCCTCGAAGAAAGAGCACTGAGGACTGAACCAGGCAGAGATCGCTTCCAGGAGGAAGGGAAAAGCTAGATAGGAGGAAAGCGGAAAGCCTGTGCCCTGTGGAGAATGTTTCGGCCACGCTGGTCGCACCACTTTGAAGTGGATAACGTGTCTGAGGAAGGAGAGAGAGCTAGAATGAAGGCACCGGGCAAGAGCTACAGAGCCATCTTAACCGCAGTGGGAAAGCGTGTGAAGGTTGACCTGGGAAATATGGAAGGGAAAGGAAAGGAAAGAAAAGAAAAGGTGTGTTAAAAGGCATTATGAAGAGTGGTCACAGGGAAAAGGAACTTGTTAAAATTAATGCTAGGAGTTTGAGCTTTGCTCATTTGGTAACTGTTAGCTCATGTAGAAAAAGGGAGTCAGGAGAGAACGGAGTTATTGTTCAAAGGGATGATAAACCCTTGCTGTTCTTCTTCAGAACGTTGGCATTAGGGCAACACAAACAGCTGTGGTGTTTCTAAGGCTACAGTAGGAAGGGAAAGCACTAGAGGGAATGAGTCTCTGCTGAGGCTTTAAGGAGACATTTTAGACAAAATGCAAGGAAGTCTGTATACCACTGAATGATTTGTTATTTTGCTACCACCAGGAGGTTAGCCAACCTTGAACCATATGTCCACAGAAGGTTTGATTACTAATGGGATAGCAGAACCCCTAATGTTTTCTTGCCGTGTTAACACTGGGGGGAGATCGTCTGATAAGTCATCATTTGGCTTATGAAAAACCTAAAAATCATTACTACCGGCATTTAATCAAATTTGACTACCATAGTGAATGCCATTTTAAATTTTTAAAAATAAGGGAATCATATTTTGAATATTGAATAAAGGTTCATAATGGCAACATATTGATTTTAATTTTGTTTTAGTAATATTTTAAATTGTTTTTGTTTTATTGAGTTTATTGGTACATTTTAGGCATACAGTACAATTACATTCATTATTGGGATCTTGTACTTTTACATGACAGGTCTTGGTTCTCATTTTTTCCCCTTGCCCATGCCCTCCCTTCACCCCCTCCTCCCCTCCTCATTTACAAACACTTTATTTCCATTTTTTCATTTTGTCATATTTTTTTTCTTTTCCCTTATTACCTTTCCCCTACCCTTCCCACTTTCCCTATACCTTTAGCCCTTTTCTTCCTATTTCACATTGTCAGTTATCTCATTAGGATCTTATGTACTATTATAGTTTTTCACACCAGCAAAACTATTCGGTATTTACACAAGGGTGATTTATTTATTTCACTTAGGAGTATGTCCTCAATATGTATCCATTTTTGTATGAATGAATCTAATTTCTCATTCTTTATGGCTGAGTAGTATTCCATTTTATAGAAAAACCACATCTTTATCCAGTTTCCAACTGATGGGCAAATGGGCTGTTTCCAAGTTTTAGCTATTACAAACTGTGCCACTATAAACATAGGTGTGCATATATCACTGTGATATGACTCTTTTAATTCTTTTGGAAAGATACCCAGCAGAGGGATGGCTGTGTCAAATGGAACTTCTAGTCCCAGCTCTTTGAGGTATCGCCATATTGATTTCCATAGTGGTTGCACCAGTCTGCACTCCCACCAACTATGGAGAAGGGTTCCTTTCTCCCCACAACCCTGCCAACATTTGTATTGATTGATTTCTTGATAGCAGCCCATTGTTTGTGGGGGGAGGTAGAATCTCAGTGTTGTTTTCATCTGCACCTCTCGAATGACCAGTGATGTGGAACCTTTTTTCATATATTTACTTGCTGCTTTTATTAAAATTTTAATTAAGAGGAATGGTGGGAAACAGGTAGAATGAAGGAAAATACTATCATGGATTTGGAATATATTTGCTGGAGTATGGAGCTCAAATAATGACTTAGATCTAGCTAGAGTTAAGTACCATTCAGTAATTAGACAATCAGAAGAATGAAAGGTTCAGGCCCATTTCATGCTGTTAGTTAGATCACTTCTAATTTGATTTCTTTTCATTTTCTATTCTTTACTTAACTTGTCTTGACAAATAAGAAGGCAACAAAGATAGAAGCAGATTTTTAAAAGTGAGAATATGTTGTTGGAGAACTCCTCTCAAAATGAACCTTGAAGGCAAGACAGTTCTTTTAAGGGTGAACTTTATACTTCTTAGTTTGGAGTTCCATGCCACGTTCAATGTGATTTCTCCCTACAGAGACCTCAGTTATTTTTATAGCTACTTCTTGCTGTGCACAAACATTTGTTTAAGGAGTCGCCATGCTTGTGGTTGGTCTCCATGTACATGATGCACATGTCTTCTCCAGGAGCAGGAAGAAGAGATCTGAATAGATGCTCAGAATGATAGGTGCTATAGGCGCAGATTAAAGACTGCGTACAGCGAGTGACACTAAAATGCCGCTGGAGAATTCTGAGCAGTCTCATTACATGGAAAGATATTTTTCATTTTTCCAGTGTGCTGAACAGGTAGCAGGCTGAGAAGCTTCTACAAGTAAAGATAGCAGCACATCGGAGAGATGCGTGCCCAGATTTTCAAACTGGAAAGGGATATTTCAAGGTGGTGTTAACCAAGAGAAAGTACACTTGATTTCAGCTTGGTCTGAGTGGAAGAGAAAAATTCAACATAAAAGGTGTTTTAACATGACTCTAGAAATCTTAGTCACTTTAAAAGCTTACTGGGGCAATGAAACACTTTTAAGTGGAGAGGGTTCTAAAGAAAGTAAATTCTATGGGGTTTGTTGTTGTTGTATTAAATTATATCAGATATGAGAGGGCAGAAAGCTTTCTAACAACTGTGGAAGTTTCAGAATTTTAGGAGAAAAAAGCAAATGTAAGGACTGTGAGCAGGACTGTACGGAGGTGTTCAATGCATAATTTTGAGTGAAAGTTAATGAATAAGATAATAGGTGGATGTAAAGTCCCAGAAAGAAAGCTCATTGACAAAATTCTCACCTTCAAATATTGTTCCGTATTTTGGAAGTGATTGAAGTGCTCACACGTGAAAAGAAAATAATGCTCTGAATACGTCTTATCTAGGTATGAACAACATGAGGAAAAAAGTGATTTATTCGTTCTGCACACGCTTACTTAAATGCTCATTACTGTGTTAAAAAACTCGAATGAAAAAAAAAACAAACCATGATGGCTACTGGGCCAACTTGTGTAGTTAAGCATGGTTGGAACTGAGCTGAGAGTGTATCATCAAGACATTTCTACTGGCAGGTAGGAAGTTGTGTAGTGGGAGGAGAAGGTTAAGAAGATCTGGCCACTTCCCTCTGGCTTTGTGTCTTATGTGAACCACTGCACAAAGGACATTTTAGGAAATAAGCTTGGAAACCAGTTTTCCAAAGCCTTTCTTTTAAGGTATACTTCTCATTCTACTCATGTGATTTTAATAAAATTAATGTGGATTCATAATCTTCATTTATTTTTCCCAGAAAAGATAGGAAGTCTATGATCAAAGCTAATACATTGGTAGATTCAGTTCTTTTTAGTGGCTTCGCATCTAAACAAATTATTTTCTCAAAACTTTCTCTCAGGGTGAGGTAGACAAAAAATATTCAATTTATGCCAGTATAGTCCAAAATGCAGAAGGACAGACTAGTACTGTAAGTTTAAATGTCAGCTCGATTTCTCTTTAACTTGGTTTCTCCATAATAACCAAAATACACTTCATTTCTTCTATGATCATTTGTATTAATAGTTTTCCCATGGCTGGGATACAATACCCACAATTTAAAGGAGGAAAGATTTACTTTGGCTGTCAGTTTCAGAGGATTCAGTCCCTCGTCAGCTGGATCCAAGGCAAAATCATCATGGCAGATGGGCCTGTGGCACAAAGATTCTCAGTTCATGGCTGCCAGGCAACAGGTGAACAGTAGCAGAGTGGAAAGGGGCCAGGCCCCGTGTATAGTACTCAAGATCATGCCTCCAGACACACCCAGAATTGTGCTTTACTCTCTGCTAGGGATCTCTTAATTCGATCAAGCTGACAGGTCAGCATTGACAGTCACATCCCAGAATACGTAATATTCATTTAGTAAATAAAAGATGTATTACAAGATTAAAGTGCATGTTACTCAGTGATTCGTATTGTATTTGGAAATACTTTTCTTAATTTACAGGCCTTATAAAAACATCCTTAGCTTATAAAATGGAAATAATTTGTCTTTCTTTTAATTGGGAATAGTTCCAAATCGGAATGTTCCGTTCAAGCTGCTGATTCTAACTTCTGCAAAACCGTGCTCCAGGTCCTCTCTCAAAGAGCAGATTGCATCTCTTCTTGTTCCCTCCTCTTGGCACTGGCAGTTTGCTTTGCTCCTAATAAGTCTGGAGAGCCACAAGCTGTCTTACATGAAGTATCCTAATTTGCCACATGGTATCTGTGTCAGTGTAGCAGAGCTAGGTAAGATTGAAAGTTCAGTAGATTTTGTGCATTATTCTGGAAGTATGGAGTCGTTCACGAACTTCTTTTTTAAGGGTTAGCTTAAATTATTGACAACGATGGATAATTTCCATTACTGTTGATTAAGACAAGATTTGGAGTTAAGTTCATAGGGGTCCATTTATATGGATGGACACAGGACAGGTAAATGTACCACATAAGTATGGATTATAAATTAACAATAGAATAGTGGTAGCTTTCCTTAAAGTAACATATGTCAACTCTGACCCTCCTTTCTCTAGGTCATGCTCCCGTATCTCTGTATGTTGGCACATGTGCTCTGTAGGTATGGCCGAGAGCGTGCATCTCATCAGCAGCAATCCCTTCAGCTCTGTGACCCAGCGCGGCAGGTGTAGCCAGGGAGGCAGCACACCTCGTTCGCAGTAGTGTAGACTCCTGCCTTTCTTACCTGCGCAGAGCGCAATTTTTGGCATTAACACGATTTTAGTCCTACTCCAAGAGGTAAAGAAATGGGTACCAGTCTTCCGGGATCTTAGCGATATTCTAATGAAAAATAGGAATTTTAATGAGAAATTTTTTAATTTTTGAATTTTCAACTCTTTCAGTCAAACTGAGGTTAACTCAGTTGGCATTTAAGTTGGAATAGCTTACAAGATTCTGAGCTTATCACACCCTCAATTCTGTCTTTCTCAATCTTTTTATGCAAGACTATTAAAGAAAACACTGTACTGCTGCCAGGGAGCCACTGAATAACGACTGCCTACCCTGTGCAGAAGAAATCAAAGGAGAACATTTGCTAAAATCTCACGAGTCGATGTGCGGCTTCGTGATACTGAATTTACACAAGTTACCACTATGGTTTTGCCACAACTGTTTCAGGATTTCGCATCTTTTTGAATGCACTAATAATATACAAAATATATTAATAGTTTCCTAGATACAGTTTACCTAATTAAAAAAGGAAAAATTGAACTAAGGAATTTTCTATAAAGGAAGAATGTGTTTGTTATGCCAGTCTCAGTACCTGGCAAAAATAATTACTAGAGATCCAGGAGCTCTTTATTTTAAACTTGCATTGCCGTTTTTCTGTTCTGTCCTCCATAGGAGTACAGGCACCACAGAAAAGTTTTGAGACGTTTAAGAAAGGTTTTAGAAGGTTCAGGTTGCAGCTTTCTCAGGCCGAGGGCCATCTGTTTCTACAAACTGTGACACTGTATTATTAACAACGCCCAGAATGGGACGCGGTTCCTTCAGCTGGAGGACAGACTTCGGCCCATCTGTGCCCTCACTGCCGCGGGTCCCTTGCACTTAAACTCTGCGTGACTCGGAGCGCAGGGAAACAGCAAGGTCGTGAGGACACGTCCGCCCTGCCGCGCTTTCTGTCCTCAAGGCTGCGCCGACTGCCAACTGGTGCCCATGCAGTGCCCCAGGCCGGCGTTCCGTTGGGCCTTGGAGCTGGGCCTGGCCTGATTGCTGCTCCAGGAAAGTGTCCGCTTTGAACTTGTGCAAGTAAGCGTCAGAGGCAGACTGATGGGTGTCCCGGACCTTACTTCAGCGGCTTCTTTCTCAATGCTTGAGAGTGCGCAGAGTTCTATGGTTTTTCTTGCTTTTTTCGGTTCTTTATTAAATGTCTGTTGAAAAAGGCGTGGAAAATTCTGTTTTTATTGCAAAATTGCTGAGAACAAGAGTACATAGGTTAAGGCTGAGTTTACGTGCTTTTGAGTATGACGTGTTTGTTTTATTTTATTTTGGTTTTTGAGACAGAGCCCTGTTATATGTAGTTCCAAGTGCTGTGTCACCTGGGCTGCCCTTGAACTTACTAGGATCCTCTTGCTTCAGCCTCCCAAGGGCTGTGATTTTGGCCCTGGGCCGCCACACCCAGGTGGCACATTTATTTTCCATCCTTTGTTTTATATATAAGAAAAACTTTGAACAGATTGGCATGTTTACACTGTGCTCTTTTTCCTTTCCTCCCCAAAGCGCGTATCAAATTGTCGTGGAGGAGCTGCACCCTCATAGGACCAAGCGGGAGGCCGGGGCCATGGAGTGCTACCAGGTCCCTGTCACCTACCAGAGTTCCGTGAGCGGGGGCTCCCCCTATTACTTTGCCGCCGAGCTGCCCCCCGGGAATCTCCCCGAACCTGCCCCCTTCACGGTGGGCGACAACAGGACCTACCAAGGCTTCTGGAACCCACCCCTGGCGCCCCGGAAGGGCTACAACATCTACTTCCAGGCCATGAGCAGCGTGGAGAAGGTGAGCATCCCAGACCTGCGTCCTCCCGGCTCTGAGCAGCAGCCAGAGCCTTGTGTGAAAAAGAGTCCGTCGTGTTTGTCAGGAGGAAGCAGAGAGGGAAGCAAAGCAAGAGCGCGTGGAGGTGCAGTGTCCTTCCCTTGAGCCACGTTTGGGGACCTGGCTGCTCCCTTTGGAAAGGCCAGGATGGCCAGTGCAAGGTTGGACAGAGGCCACCCCATGCCCCCCGGGACTGTCCTCCCTCCCTTGATCCCCAGTGGCTCGCTCAAAAGATTCCGTTTACTGCAGGATAAACAGCGCGCATTCCGCAGCAGGCTAATAAACCCTCATAAACTTTTCAGGGGTACAAGCCAAATAGCAAATAACAAGTGACAATTCTCTGATCACAAGTGATGAGGAGCCCGCGGTCCAGCTGACAGGGCCTACGAGAAGGCTGCTGGCGACAGCAGGTGCTGCGCATTACCGAAGCCGCTCTGCACCCCTCCGGCGGCCCCTCCTTTTCACATTTTTGGACGCAGTTGCTTTTGAATGCTGCCGCTGATCCCAGATGAATATTGAAGAGGGAAGCACCACAGGACATTAGAAACAAGCAGGGGCTCCATACGGGGAGGAACAACCTGGCCTTTTATGTCTCATGCTGTTCTCTTTGAAAGATTTTTCTTTCCTAAAACTTACTTTATATACATACATACATATCTGTATATTGACAGAGTGGGATAGGAAACAAATACGGACAACAGAAATATCCATCCACAGTTTCGCATCCAGTTGACTGCTGACATATTCGTGACCTGTAGGCATTTTTATTTTCCTGCTTATTTTGTATCACTGAGTCCCCAGGTGGGCTTCTGGGAGTTGATGGGAAATTTGTGATGTCCAATTACATCTGCCATGTTTTATCTTGGGATTGTTTAATTGGAAGACATCACTCCTTTGCATTTCACACCAGCCCTGAGAACTTGAGTAGTAAGTCCATAGCTTTATGTTTGGGCTGACCTATGTGGTTGGCTTGCGGCACACAGCAGAGAAAAGTTCCATAGCATCTTCTAGTCCTACTCCAAAGCCAGAGGCTGGCTGGGGCGAAGGTGCCGTTCTATCCTTCCAGTCTCCTCCTGTGTAACTGGAAGTCTTTAGAGACAAGCGTGTCACCTGCTTTCCAAATCCTCATCGCTCCAAACAACTGGGCGGCTGCCAAAGAGAACTCTGGAAGTTACTGATCCACTCTGGATCTGAAGTAGCATAGAGGTGGGAAAACAGAGCTCTGCCTTTGAGTTTTAATCTTTAGAGAGGTAAAAAGTTCCAGATTGACTCTTGCTACATGGTCTAGGGGAAGAGGGAAAAGTTAATCTCTGTTACTTGTGGGGGATTTACAGTGGCACTGTGTAAAGGCTTCTCTTGTTCTGTACTTGCAGTGTAGTTTAATCAAAGTTTAGAGTAGTCCAGGCATATTTCACAAACTCCTTAGCAAAAGAGTTTTAAAATTGGCATGTCTCCCACCAGCAGAGCCTGGTAATCCCTTCAGAAAGTCAATAGAGATTGCTTTTAGGAAATCAGAGTCCCTTGGGCCTCTCTGAGAATGTGAACGTCTTCCCTGAAGCTTCCTACCATCTCAGGTCTCTATTAAGTAATAGAAAGTACTTTTTAACTCGCTATTCCTCCCTCCCTTAGACGATCTTATTTAAACTGAAAACAAATGCTTCAATTATTAGGCTTTGCCAACATATAGCTCTCCTCATGATGGAGATACAAATGCTTTTGATAACAAATAGCTCCTTGTTTTGGAAAAAAAAAACCCTCCCATGTGTGAGAACTAGCAGGCAAATGTGGAACTGGCCAAGAGACCAAAGGAAGAGGTAGACAGATTGAGAATTGTGTAAAATACAACTTATTAGGGATCTGTGGGCAAAAGCATGACTAGGGTGGCAACCAGACAGGAAGAACCTGCACCTGAGGGAAGAGGAAGAGGTTTGTGTGTTGAGCTAGACAAATATGCCTGATCCTCAAGCACAGTGTCCTGAGATTCTTGAAAACACGCCCAGTGTCAGTCAGGAAAGAGCGCAGGGGTCAATGGCCAGAGCAATGACTATCTCAATGGTCTTGTTTGCCCAATAGGGTGTTGGACGCATGCCAGGGGCACGTGGTATGCAAAATGGCTTTTACAACCAAGATGGCTGTAGTCAGGTCATGCTGAGTCTCCACAGCCTCTGTTAAGTTCACTGGCTTTGACACCTCTTCCAACCTGTTGTGCTGGAGAGACAGACACAGACTGAACTAAATCCTTGAGAAGTGAGGCATTGGCCCAGAGACCTCCTGGGGGCCCCGCCTGTCTTGTTTTCCACTTCCCCCCTCCACAACATCAAAAAATAGTAATAGTTCTTATCACCTCCTTCTTATACTTCTCCTTTCTCTACTCCGTTCCTCTAGCAAGAGGGAAAAAGTAATCTACACTGAGAAATACTTAACTCTTCAGAGCTAAATGAAAAGGAAAGAGCGCATAAAATAAACCGACTGTGATGCAATGTTTACGTCATCTTTCTAGTGACTGACATTTAACTCTTTAGTCATCTCAGAGCCCATGGAGGGTATACTGTGTTTAGCTTTGGTATGACTCTATAGCTATCAGGTGAAATTCAAATTTATATTTGCTTCTGGTTTATATTAGCTTTACAAATACATTTTTCTTTCTGGTGGCTTATGATGTGAACAGAATGCTGTTCCACTTGTCCCTGACAAAGTGAAAACAGATGCCATCATCTTCAGAAAATACCGCATGTTTTCTGAAAGTTTTTATTTTAGATTTTTTTTTTAATTGTGAGACTTTATGTTAGGAAATAAAAAAAAAATGTCTTGATACCATAATTCTCCAACAAAAAGATCCCTTGCTCTAGAACTCTGTGACTTCCCATTTGCTGACAGGAGCCCCAGCCCATCCCAAACCCTGCAGAACAAACAGGATTGCTAAACTCATCAGTGATTGAGCCAGCACTCCTCCTACTGCCATTCTGTGTGATCCTATTTTACGACCCCAGATTGATCTTTGTAATACTTGTGGTTTGTGAGATAGGAACAATGACCTATTCATTGACTGTTTTCTTTCATTTTTCACTCCACCAGGAAACTAAAACCCAGTGTGTGAGAATTGCTACAAAAGGTAAGTGGTTTGCTTTAAAAAAAATTTTTTTTGTTTTCAAACTCCATTCGTCCTGTCTCTAAAATGAAAGGTCTTTGTTCCCTGTTTCAAGTTAATTAAATGTGGCATTTCTGAAACAGACTATTTGTAGTAGGGCCCAATAAACTTTAGAGAAAGCTCTCTGACTCATGTGGGTGTTTCTGAAACATAATGGGGTTTTATGTCCCATCCAGGGTCTCTGATAGACAATGAAACAGAAAGAACAAAGCTGGTGGTACCTGTGGAGTATAGGTGTGGAGATAACTCCATATCTTCGTCAGTAGTACATTCAGATAAAACATGGCTTAATTTTCTTTCTTCATTCAACTGATGCCAGGAAATCCTATCTGTGATGTGTATTAACCAGGGCAATTCCTGCTGACCTTATCTCTTAGGACTGCCCAGTGGCTTTGAAAAGAAGAAATACTAGCATCTTTGAATGAGTAGTTACTCTTCGGAGCTTGGGAAATCTCCCACTGTCCTCTATGTACAATCCATCATTTATGAGTTGTGTGATTGTTCCAACAAAGGAGAGATAACTGCTTTGTATATTCTAGCAAGAGAAGTCAACGCACGCTGTTTGTGTGCAAGCAGTCTCCTCAGAGGTTGATCCTTTGGTGGTTTGTTGCCTGAATTCATATGAGACCCACATTTGTGAGCAGTAGTTGATTCATTTGGGATGAAAATAAATAGCCATGTTCTGTTTGTGCTGGCATCTTTCCTTTCATCATTTCTCCGTGTAGTACTCAGCCTTCTCAATTAGCATTTGTGTTTTACTCTTGATTTGTACAGGCAATAAAAACTTTTTCCTTGACTCATGAGAATAATACAGAAGCTTCAGAGAGGAAAAAATAAATAGATTTGTTCAGTTCATGATAGCTTTTAAACAGTTAAGCCTTCATGAAAGAAAAGAGAACATACATTACAGAGGCATGTTATGTATGAACATTTATTTCATTTTACAACTTCAGAAATACATCAGGTGTTAGATTTGTAGTTTCTGACGTTAATGACAGAAGGCATTCGGGTGTATATCACTTAGAATTTTCCACAAGGTAGAGCGAGACATATAAAATGGTCTCACATCAACCTCTAAGAAAGTTTTTTAGCTATAATAATGCTGCATTTTTAAAAATGAGAAAGGAAAGCTAGACATGATTTTTAAGATTTTAAATATTCATGCTTATATGCTCTTATATGAATTCTTAAGTGACATTTTTTGGCCTTCTCTGAACACAAGTAAAAGCATGGTGGCAAATACATGGTATTTGGACTTCAGAAAGGTTGTGCTTGTGGAAACGAATGTTACCAGGTGGGATAAAATACTGGCCAAAAATTGGGGTGGTAAGAAAGAGTTCATCTATAATCCTTATTCTCTAGGGGATGATTTTTCTCTACCATACATCTTCCTGTCAGGTAGACTGTGAGGTAAGATAAGAGAAAAGAATCTGGCCGTAGTCTATCTGGATGAAGATTGTGATTGTTGCTTCTCGGTAGTTCTTTACCCTTGGGTAAATTATAAAAGCTCTCTTTCAAACTAAAAATAATAGAGCTCTCATCTCTTATTTTTATTCTGAGGACTAAACTACAGAGTGGTCCTACCTTATCCAAAGTTTTGCCTTCTCTCTGTGGTCACCCATACCCTGAAACTATTGAATGGAAGTTTTCAGAAATAAACAACTCATAAGTTTTAAATTGTATGACATTCTAGGAGCGTGATGAAATCTTACTCCCTCCTGCTCCGCCTTGCCTGGGCCTGAATTGCCCCTTTGTCTAATCCAGCCATGCTGAATATGCTGCCTACTCATTAGTCACTTCCTAGCCACCTTGGTTATCAGAGTAGCTGCAGCGGAATCACAGTGCCTTGTGTTACTGTAGCCCTTGATTCACTTACTGATGGTCCCAAACTACAAGAGTAGCAGTGCTGGCAATAGTATCACAGTGTATTGTTTTCATTGATTTATTGTACTGTAATTGTTATTACCTTTTTAGTGTGCCTAATTTATAAATTAAATTTTATCATGAGTACGTACAGAACAGCAAATAGTAGAGTATATGTGGAATTTGATACTAGCTGGGGTTCCACGTCTCCCATAGCTAAAGGGAGACCATGGGACATGTGTCCAGCATGACGGAAATGCCACATGCATGCTGTCTGCTGTCTCACCACCGTAATTATAATATCTTTTCATCTCACTTCAAAAGGACATAGTTTATTCCATTATGAATTCTAACATAAACTAATAGAATATTAAAACTAAATACTAAATTAAAAACTAAATGCTAAAGTAAATAGAAGCGTTTTTCAGGAAAATTAAGACGGTTTGTTTCTTTAATGTTTGTACCTCACTGTAGTATTTTTCCTGTCCCAAACACTAACATTTTTCAACCTGTGAAAAACCACACTTATTAGAGTCATATCAGTTTGTTGCCTGTAAACAACATTTTAAACTAACACCATATAACTATGGGCAGCTTTGGATTTCATGTTTTTAAACTTCAAATGAATACGGATTCAGTCAAAATTTAATTTTATAATTTAATAATCTTGTACTTCAATGTGTGCCAGGAGCATTTACAGGGTGAAAGTCAAATTAAGCACAACAAATACTTGTTGAATCAGTAATTGAATTTAAACTAAATTTAGGTACATGTTTTAACTTCAATATTTAATCAAACAAGTTACAGTAATCTGCAGTTCTGTAAAGTATCAGCAGTTCACACACCAGTCAAGATAAATTTAGTATACAACTAGAGACTCTTTCATTGTTTCTTTAAATGGACATTTAAATTGTGATATATACTTCACTTTGTGATATAAAATATTTTCCCAAAGCTGTTGCTATTTTTTCTACATAGAACACAGTTAATTAGAAACCTAATTCATAAACTAATGTGTGTTAAATTTAATCCTAGTCTGTCTCTGAAGTAGTTTTATTCAATTGAGTTTGCTTCTACTAAGTTCTGTAAAGGTGACTTATTTCTTATTCATAAATTAGCTAAAATTCTGTCTTCAACTTCATCACTGCAATTCTCATTACTATATTCTATTGTATAATTTTTTTCTCTCTTGGTCGTCACATTTCATATGAAGGATTTGTTTTGGTGATTTAATTGGAGTTATTGGAGCAGAGGGTCCAAAGAAAATCTAGTTTTTACCTCTTATTACTTAGATTCAGGTAGTAGCTATTATGACAAAAGAGTACAATTCTTTAAATATCATGCAACTGATCATAACTCACTAACACAAGAATATATCATGTTTCATATTGAGATCTCTTTGAGTTCATTAGCTGTATTTGCAATTTACAATCAAAGTAAAAATAAGAACTATGGATAATCTTTATTATTCTCAACAGAAGACCAGAGTTACAAATCAACAAGGGTAATGATCATTTTATTTCCAGTATTTTCTTTTTCCTCACAATTTGAATTAATTTTTAAAATCTGTGCCAGTTCTCTCGTAACTACTACCTATTTGGAATGTTCTGTGTCTCGTGATTTCTTTAAGTTGCCTCAAAAAGGGCAGTAGGTCTGCTTGGCAGTAGAGTTTCTTCCCACTGTGTTCCCTGAGAAATGTCCTCCTCAGTGAGACACAGAAGACCGGGAGTGAAGACCCCCAAAGGGCTTTGCTCACTCTTTCCTCACAACCCTAAACTAGGCAGAAGTTAAATATTTCTGTGATGTAAAATGAGATAAAATGCTGTTTGCATATCAAATATTATAATTGTGATTATTTCTGACAGAATGATGATGACTAAAAGAGTATAGAAATAAGCAGGAAAAGAAAAAGTGACTTGTCATGCCCCAGGACCTATATCCCAGTCACACATAGAGTACACAGTGAGAAACTGAAGGAATTGATCGTGGCCAATATTTAATTCTGTTTACGAACCTATAATATGTTTAGGCATGAATGATTAAGGACAACTTGCACGTCATTTTGGAAATTAAATTGTTTCATGAGAAGGCCTTTGACTTGCTGCCAGCTCATTGTTGAGGAGCTGTGTAAGAACTCAGTGGCCTCCAGTCAACAAATCGTGGGGTACAAGATCGAGTCACCCGAGAGTGGGCTTACTCCACACACTTGGAAGAGGATTTCTTGAAAATAATTTCTAGAGCCTTCTGAGGAATAAGTGTTCATTCGGACACTTGCCTTTAGGATTCTATATTTTCGTACACGTAATTACTTATTCTCTGTAGAATCATGAGGCACTTATGTCTGTCCCATTACCCACTGATTTCTGTTTTCTGTCTCTTCCCAGTGTGTATGGTATTCAAGTTTTCTAACTCTTACTGGAAAGGTAAATACAGCTGTTTGAGGGTATGTTTCAAGTAAGGGAAGAGAAAAACAACAAGGACTAGAACAAAAGAATAAAAATAAGTGATAATTTATACTAGGGATTGCTAGAAGTAAAGTGTTATGATTTATATCCAGATGTTCCCCCAAAACCTCATGTGCTCATAGGCAAGGCTTTTGGGAGATGACTGGATCCAGGGGTATGTGATACCCATCCCTGCATCAGTCTACCGAAGAGCTTATTGCTGGAGACCCTGCAGTCAGGTTCCAATCCCCACCTGCCCAGTAGAGGATGTCGGCCTAAGGCAAAAAAATACATTAAGAGGCCGAAGTAGGAGAGAAAGCGGGGGCCAGGACAATCAATGCTGGTGTAACTGACAAAGGCACTGGCCAGTGCCAGGCACTGACTCTTATTGGCAATAAAGTGGAGTAAAGGTGACTGTGTGGTTTCTATGGAAAATAATGTGAACAGGGCTCATAAAGGACAAGACAAAGCATTCTCAGATTAGGAACAGAATAGACACAATACATGGTTGTAATCAGAACATTGTCCTTCTAGGGTAAAGGTTAGTTGTGAGTCACTCTGACCTTGGCAGGTAGGCTTCGGTACACAAGCCAGGTGTGGGGTTCGCTCTTCACAGCCTGCTTTGGGCATAGTCAGTAGATGGTCCTCTGCATCTCCCCCTTCTCTGTGTGAAAACAGCAGCTGTGTCAGGTCTGGCCATCTTTGCGGGTCCAGGGCTGTGGCAGGTGAGGGAGCCTCTCAGATGCAGCCTTTGCATGGCTTTCAACAGAGGGGGTGGGGATCACGTCGTGCTGCTTGCAGCAAATCCACCTTGGTCCGTGGTGCTGCATGCTGGGATGGTGGCCACAGCATCTTTATTTTCTGTAGAAAAATAAGCATACCCTGGCCCCTATGATATTAATTGTATCTGTCGAGCCATTTACGTTTTTAGTTAGGACATACTTTGACAACATCAGTGTCTGGGACACGTCTGTAAATATATCTTTGTGTAAATGGAGTGTATCTTTTGTAAGTGGATCTAAAATATTTAAAATGAAAGTAACAAGATCTAATTGAGCTTGGGCAGGTAGCTGAATCGCTCCCCACGTTCATTTTGATTATGTAATTGTGCCTTTAGGGAAAGATGAGTAAATCCAACAATAGCTTGAGTTATCCAATAGACCTGTGTCACAAGGACTTACAATGTTTCTCACTGACTTAGCTGTCTATACTCTTTTTCTCTATAAAGTGAATCTCTTAAAGTAGTTAGGGGAGAAAGGGCATAGTTTTAATCTAACTGCTTTGAGTGGAGAAGGGTTAAGGTAGGGAAGACTGCAGTTAGGGGCTCTCTTCAGGGAGCTAATTTAATCACCCTTAAATAAAAAGCCTGTTGCAATTATAAATGATCTTTATAAAGTCAATCTGGTGGATTTGGGTAAAAAAAAATCTAGCACATTTGTTGTTGATATTATCTATATGATCACTTTGAGTTTGGCAGCCTATAGTCAAGAATAAACAAATTTTATAAGAAATTAGAGTGTGTATAATCGAAGTGTAAGTACTAAAATATGAAAGCAGGTTAGGGAAAGAGCCACATTTAGAAACTGTTTAAAGGGCTAAAATAGTGAATTGTAACCTGCTGACTCTTAGACCCTTTTACCAGTGGAGGTTATCTATAAGTCTGATATTTTGTTACTTTTTTAATTTTAGCTTTAAAAAGATTTAAAATTTAATAATTTACAGAAACAATTTTAGCTAAAAAATTTAAAAACTTGTTGAAGTCTATAAATTTTACCATAGTTTTTTTTGTTGTTTTTTGTTTTTTAATGTGAACAAGGCTCCTAAAGGACAAGATAAAAAAAAAAAAAACTCTCAAATTAAAAACAAAATACAGGGTTGTAATTAAAACATCAAACCAGAAGGTTTTAGTTGTGAAAAGAAAATGTAGGTTCTTCTGCCCTAGGCACGTAGGCTTCAGCCAGACTCATTCCTATAAACAAGCCAGTTGCGAGGTTAGCTCTTCGCAGCCTTCCTCAGACACGGTAGGTGTTTTTGTCCTCTGCAGGTTTAGCTGGGTGTGACGCTGGGAGGATCACTGTGGGCCTGGCCCGGAAGGTCTCTCTCCCTCTCTTTTCCTCGTTTTGCTTCTCACCATCTTGTCCCGACTGTTTCTTCTCTGCTGTGCCCACCCTGGAGCCAACTGCTGTGCACTGAAACCTCTCCAAACCGTGGGCCAATATATACCTTTTCCTCCGTTAACGTGAGGGTGGCAGCGTTGTGTCTCAGCGCCCAAGAAGGTAACTGCACATTCAGAAAGAGAACCAGCGGGGACATTCTCTCTCCATGCAAACCTCATCAGGGGCCTTTCTGCATAACACTCCTCCCCAGGTTAGCAATGCACTGGACCACAGCTGGAAACAGAGAGATCAAAGAGGGGCGAGGGAAGAGAACAAAAGCTGAAGCTTCCTAGAAGCAGTGCGAGCCACCCCCAAATCATATTTTGCTCTGAATGAACACCAAACTAAATCAAGAAACAAGGAAGTGAAATTTAAAGAACAGCTACACTTTCCTCCTTGCCTGCGTTTACCTCAGGACTAATCAGGGGTAAGGAGCCCTGGTTTCTGATAGAGGCACACTTCGGGTAAAGAGCTGGCGGAGTGGAGGAACAGGTCAGCAGCGGGGACGTGCTCAGGCGCCACTTGGATGCAGAGACCCAGCGTACACGGAAAGGGCGTGGAGGAAAACAAGGCGAGAAAGGACACGGTCAAGGACTCTTTGAACCAAATAAGTGAGTGCTTACAACTGGATAGAAAAAACAACGCTAAGGCCTGGGATGTAGCTCAGCGGGGCCGCCAACTGCCTCGAAAGCCCAAGGTCCACAGTTCAACCCACAGTACCAAAAATAAACAACAACAACAAAACAACAAAGCTATCCAATTTTCCAGGTATTACCTAAGTTTTAAGTGACATAACATCTGAATTAGAAAGATGAAACTAATCATGTTAGGGTCAGTTTATTTGTATTAGTTATAGATCATTTTAGGTTAAAATATTCCTGCTCGGGCTTCCTACTGTTTTGACAGGTGTTTCTCGTTCTGCCATCAGCCCGTGACCAGTAGTTTAAAATGTGAATTCAATTTGCTGTTTGTTGAGATAAACTTTGTGACTTCAGGGGCCACTAAAGATAATGATCAAGTTTGACCTTTGAATTAATTTCTTAAAATGGAAAGTAACAGAAAAACAACCCTTTCAAATATGTGGAGGTAATAATTATGGATGGGACAGAATTTCTTACTCTTTAATTTTTAAAGTTATTTAATTATACATTAAAATCAAGCCATTCATAGATTTAACTTGGCTAAAGATTATACTAGGTATACGGTCTAAGCAACACCCCATGTTAGATATACAGAATTGCAGGGTCATTTTTCATGCTGCTGTCAAAGCAGAATTCTACACTAGCTCTTCTCTCTCCCAAATCCACGATTCCTTCTTCCCTCCCTGTTCAGTGTCAGGCAGGGACAAGGCCTTTGGTGGTAGGGATGTGAAATTACACATGAATGGTCCTTGTCCTCTAGGAGTTTTTGCTATGCATGTTATGCTCTGCATAACATTTAAATAAAAATAATTGCAAAAGGTGCTATTTAAAAGACAAAAGTCCTCTGGGCATGGTGGCACACACCTGCGATCCAGTACTCTGGAGGCTGAGGCAGGAGGATCAGCAGGAGTTCCCAGCCAATTTGGGCTACAGAGTAAGTTCAAGGTTAGCCTGAACTACATAGTAAGAGCCTCTCGAAAAAGAAAAAGGAAAAGTTGCTAGGCGGACATGAAGTGAGCAGTATTTACACTTCTGGTGCAAACAATATTAGCCTTGGATTCATACCTTACTTCTAGTTTTTATTAGCTGTTGAAAGTCCTTGGTCAAGATCACTTTTGCTCTCTGTGCATAGGTTTTCTTGTATATTGGAAATGGGGCTGAAATTAATTAATTTGGGGGGGTCAGTATAATACCTGTAACAATAGATAGGAACTTTCTATAAAGTCCCTGACGTGAAATATTTTAATGTCCATTATAGTTCTTGTTAACATTATTAATATTATTCATAATAATGGTTAGGAGGCTAAGAAGGATATTACAGAGGAAGTAAGATATGAAATTGTATTTTTAAGGGCGGAGATTATTTTTGTCAATTGGAAATGAACAGCAAGGTAATTCAGCATGGAAATAATTAGGTAGGGCCAACCCTATAGAACTGGAAAATATATCTTTCATCTAAAAAAGTAATAGTTGAATAGTTTACTTTCACTCATATTGAATGAGGAAGAAGAAAAGTTGGAAAGTTCACGTTGACATTAACAGGGCCTTGAATTTCAACTGTATTGTAAAGGCAACAGTGAAGCACTAAAACTTTTTGAAGAGGAAGCAATTTGATCCCAGCTGTCATATTTTAGGAATAAAAATCCTCTTAAAGGTATAAGTGTGAGATTACTGCAATAGAAAGGAGAAATTAAAGGCTGATGGATGGCTTCCTTTTCTTCTTTTCCAGTCTTTTCTCTTTCCTCATTTCCTTAACAATTCATCCTACAACTTTTGGGGTGGGGCAGAGCAAGGTGGGACCCACAGAACCAGAGAGAAGAGAAGCAGGGGCACCCCACAGAACTGGTCAGAGCCAGTTGGGGAAGGCCTCCTGTGGGGTCAGAGGTCAAAGGGCAACTGTCCATATGCAGACATAGAGCCCAAGTAGGATAAGCTGAAGACTGGAGAATCAGTGCCCAAGCTTGGGGAGAAGGGTGTTCAAGTGGGGAGTCATGCTGGTGCAGGCTGTCAGAGCCAAACAAGGTTTAAAGTTTGGGGTAGAGGAGAAGAGTTGAGTGAGGAAGCTGTCAAAGCAAGATGGCGGCCCATGCTGGGGGTCAGACCTACCTACATAGCAGAGGTTTGGCTGTATGTAGGGTGCCTGAGTCTGTGTGGAAAGAGGGGCACAACTGCACAGGAGAGGAGATAGCAGTGGAGAAGCCAGGGGGTCAGGGAGAGAAACATGAAAATATGTGTGTGTCTGGAGTTCACTGGCAAGGCTAGAAGCAGTACTCTGTGGTAGAAACTGCTGCCACACACGTCCAGCAAGAGTGAGTGGAGCTTCTTGAAGAAATGGCTGATTCCACAGCTATAGTAGAGAAAGTACAAGATGAAGTGAGTGAGAGCTTTATTTGTTGGTACAATGAGATACTAGTGTTCCGTTATGTACATGCTCAGTGTCTTTAGACTTAAGTCTCTCTACTAAACTTCGCTTTTCACTTGTTCAATATTCATCTGCGATATCCTTTTTACACAGAATTTACAACATTGTCCTAATTCAGAATTACATGAATATACATCATTATTCGCAAAATGGCAGCTAAGAATCTTATGGTGTGATATCATAAAGAACATGGTTCTTTTCTCCCAAGCACTGGGAGTTCAGTGCCTCAGACTGGGCGACAGACTGTACCACTTGGGTTGGCCCCTTGTTATTAGTCAAGGAGAAGTGCTGGAGGAGGGAGAATGGACTTTTCCTAGAACAGCTAAGAAAGAGTGGTAGAAAGAGGAACAAGTTTAGCATCACAAAGGAAACAAGTTCAGATCCTTCCCCATCTCTGGGTACTTGCTTTCTTTGTGTGGTCCTTGGCAGAAGTTACTCTTCCTTAGGAGCCCTGGGAAGGGGTAGGGAATAAGGTTCCACCCAGCCAAGAAGCCTGCAGCCTTTCACAAAGACTTTCCCATTCCTGAAGCAAGTCAGGGTCCGCCTCATGACTGTGAGGCCTGTATGGCTCCCACCAATTTATATGTATCAAGGCTGGTCCACAGCAGTAGTATTATATGCTTATATTTAAAAGTTCTCATTTGTGCAAATATTATATAAATTAATAATAAAATTTGCTCAAATGATTTTCAGTTATCTGGCAGTAAGCTTCATTCATGTGCAACTAGTAAGACCACTTCAACTGATTTTTACTTTTATCTTACTCAGAACATTTAGCATATTTGTCATTTTCCCAACGTATAAAAATCTTTTATACTCATACACTCATATAAAATTATTTACAAAGTAAAACAAAAAGAAATCTAGTAAGAATCAAGATACTAAATAATTTGCTAGAATGAATAATTTGCTAAAAAAAATATTTTGCCCAAGCACACTATTTTAAACATATATTACTATATTAAGAAAAAAATCAATATTAAAAAATGTGCATGTAAAACATGTATGTTAATACTCACTTCCCTTTTCCTTTCTGTTCCCTTTTTCAGTCTATTTCCTAATTATTTGATAAAGAGAAGGGTTTTGAAAGCATTTTCTTCTAAAGCTTCATTTTGGCCCATGCTATTGTAGGCCAGTCTCTCTTGATCCCCTTTTGCCTGAGTGTACAGATGGATGAAAATGCCTTTTTAAGTGACAGACAGTCAAGAATAACAACATGAGACCAAAGGGAGCACTAAATCTGTCAAGAAGCTGCAGGAAACCCAGACGTTCCTTGGGGTGTAGGCTCCACTGTTTGATTTATTTCTGCCGTGTTCACCCGTGCACTAGCACTGCAGGACAGCCAGGAAGTCTCCGCTCCTGACAGCCAGCTTACAAAAGAAGGTGGTTTGGAAACAGGGATGAAGTCTAAAGACAAAAATACATGCGTGTGGGTTGGTTTCATGATCCAAAATCTAACATTAATTTCTTAAATTTTACCAAGGAATCTTTTTATACCATTTTTGAAGCTAATGGAAATGGGGGTCAACTGAGATCCAGTTGTGCAGAAAGTGGACTGGGTTTTCTTGGTCTCTAAAGGATGAGTTTGCTGTGAGGAAAGCACTAGTGCTTCTGAAACAGGTGAGCATAACTCTTGTTTGCCACCCTCCAAATCCCGAAGCGCTGCTGCTGAAACAAGTGTGTGCCATTTCCCTGTCTATTGGATCTACCCAACATTGCTTTCACAAGTTTATCTGACCTGAAATTTCATTTCTCTTGAATTCAGAAGGGAGGAAATTACACAAGGCTAAACTAGTAATAGAGTAAGAGCGATCATCAGCCCAAGGAGTGAAAGAAAGTGTGTGTAAGTGAATCCATTCCAAGAGCAGACACAGTTTTAATAATGCTTAAGGAAGCGGCTTGTGGTTTGGAACTAACCTCTCTCGGCACCAGTATTTCCTCTGCTCTCTCAAAGCCCATGTTATTGTAATTTTTAATATAGAAAAAGCTACTTAAAAATAAAAATCTGATAGATTTTTTTTGAACTCGATTGAAAAATTAAACACTTTGCTTTTGAAAAACTAGAGCAATAAAGTATAGTTCTTCTACAACGCATTCAAAGGCCGAGGGCTCAGATTACTTTTTACTCAGAAACATCTTATCACAGGGAAGTGTCCTGATGAACTGTAACATTTACAGGGGGAAGGGTGACAATCTGTTTGTATTTGTCTGCGCCTGGTATTTAATTTAAATGTATTCATGTCTTTCAAATGGAGGAGTGAATAAACAAATATTGATGTTAGGCAGAGTATTCTTTAGTAGAATAATCTGGTACATTTTCAATGCAC
Source organism: Fukomys damarensis (assembly GCF_012274545.1). Lineage (NCBI taxonomy): Eukaryota > Metazoa > Chordata > Mammalia > Rodentia > Bathyergidae > Fukomys > Fukomys damarensis. The sequence continues at coordinate 8,804,764 of NW_022900926.1, read as the reverse complement.
TGAAGATACATCCATTTTTTCTTCTCCTATGGCATGTTTATTTTATTGATGCAATTTAAAATCAGTGTGAAAGGTTCATTTCCCTTCTACTCTACAAAGAACCGAAGATTACCATCAATAGAAATTCTGTCTGTGCTTTTGCATTCCCCAACCCAAACTATTTTACACTTTCAGAGTGGAAAACAAAGTTGGAAGAAAAAATTTGCCTGAGTTCTTAATTTCACTGTTTCTCATAGGAATTTCCATGATTTTTCATCCTAAGGAAAATAGGTTTAAAAGGCAGTTAAACTTTATTTTGTTCTCACTCCCTTAGAGTGTTGTCACTGTAAACAGAGGAAGTAAATGATACCGGAGCCCTTGACTTTGTGAAGCTCTTGGTTTAGTTTATGACACCAAGACAAGCTGTAAAAAAATAAAATCTAGAAAAACACCTGAAATGTGGAGAGGTAATGTAAGTATCTGTATTCGTATCCCACTAAAGGATCGGGAAGTTCGGGAAAACAACAGTGGTTTCTTAGGGAAAGTCTCTGGGAGATGGTAAATTCTAATCAATTTTATGAACTCAGTCTAACTTTTAACCTGTGAATGACATAAAAGCAAAAAGTTTGTAACCCACTAGTTATATGAAGTTTTCCTCAACAAGTTCATTTATTTGTTAAACTACTCTTAAACATACAGGAGCCAATCATGCTACTAGGTGGTAGAAATAGTGAGGACCCAATCATGCCACTTCTCTAAAGGAGCTAATTTTTTGACAGGAAGACAGATACGCTGTATCACAAATTAAGTAAATAGTTTTTTAACTTTGTTCAGTTCAATGAAGAAAATAGAACTGTATCATGTGATTTCCCTGAGTAAAAATAATTCTGACAGAATTTTAGGTAAATCCTCTTAATTAATGGTTGAGCCTAGATTTAAATGAATCTATCCTTTCTTGTCTGTCCACCCATCCATCCATCCATCCATCATCTATCTTGTTGTATTAGTTGCCTGGAAATCTTACAAACAGAAAGAGCAGCAAATGTAAATGAGTTGTAGGAGCAAACTCTGGGTATTTGAGGAACAGAGAAGATTATGATAAACCATGGTAAGAGGTTTGTATATTGCTTTACATGGAGCCACCACTGAGGCCTTTAAGCAGGGAATTATGATTGTGTGTGTGTGTGTGTGTGTGTGTGTGTGTGTGTGTGTGCTTTTAAGAATTATTGCAGATGTTCTATGGAATGGATAATAGTGTCAGTTTGTGTTAAGAAAGTGCACATTACTTAAAAGAGTATCACAATGGTACATGAAACAGACCTTGGCTAGGAGGAAGGCAGTGCCAGTGGGAGGGAGAAGAAATCCATAGGACTGTGGATAGAGCAGGTGAAAGTTAGGAAGCAGAGTGAGAGTCGGGGTGACAGGTTTTTGGTTAGTGTGTGTCTGTGTGTGCTTTTAAGAATTATTGCAGATGTTCTATGGAATGGATAATAGTGTCAGTTTGTGTTAAGAAAGTGCACATTACTTAAAAGAGTATCACAATGGTACATGAAACAGACCTTGGCTAGGAGGAAGGCAGTGCCAGTGGGAGGGAGAAGAAATCCATAGGACTGTGGATAGAGCAGGTGAAAGTTAGGAAGCAGAGTGAGAGTCGGGGTGACAGGTTTTTGGTTTGTTTAACAAAGTGGGTGAATTTCCATTTCATTTGGTTTTGTGCTATTGTAGGAAAAGTTTGCTCTTTGAGGGCTAAGAAAGTTAAAATTGGAATTCATGAGTTATTCCAGTAGTATTTGCACAAGATAAATATTAAAAACATAGGCTTTGATAGAGCACAAAAATCAATCCTCATTAGAAAATAGGAACAGACTTTTCAAACTTGACAGTTATTTAGCAATTATGTATTCTAAAGATCACTCTATTTTAGCTGCAGTCATTTTGAGGATTTCAAGCGTTTGCTCTGCCTTTGTCATAACTATTTTACAGAATAGTAAAAATTTCATACCTTAAGTTTAACATATTTCCTTCCCTCCTTTCCTTTTCTCCCAGTCTCTCTCTCCCTCTCCCTCATTCCCTCTCTTTCTTTACCTTGTTCCTTCCTCTTTGTGCCTGTGTGTGTGTGTGTGTGTGTGTGTGTGTGTGTGTGTGACTGGAAATTGAACTCAGGGACTTGTTAGACTGGCCAGGAATTCTACCCATGAGCTACATTCTCGGGTCTTATTAAATTTTATTTTCTGAACAGCATCTCACTAAGTTGTGCAGGCTAACCTTGAACTTGAAGTTCTCCTGCTTTCCTGGAGCCATGACTGCAAGCATGTACCAATATTCCCTGGGAAATCTAATTATTTCTGAGTAGATGTTAAGAAAACAATAACAACAGCAACAACTTGCCCATCTACCTCTGTTCAAGTACATAGTGAAATTGCAGTGTAAATTTTTAAAAAGGATATATCATTGCCATTTGTAAATATTGATAATGAGTAACCAAATAGACTATTAAATTAAATAGCTCTCATAATACAGTTTCTATATGTTTTAATCTCAGAAGCTTACTAATAAAATACACACATTCTATTTAACATGTCTTTCACAAGATGTGTTTATGCTAGAGTTTGGAGTCCCTGACCTAAGCCAATGTTTCATTCCTGTGGATGAGAAGATTGCTGTTCACAATTTGAGATGTTCATCTATGATTGGGAGTGCATAGTCTTGAACGTGTGGTGACAGAGGACAGAGAATATAGCTCAGCAGTACAGTGCACACCTAGCAAGTGCAAGGCCCTCAGTTTGATTCCAACTCCAAACAGAGAAAGAAAATGGAAACAGAAATCAGTTACCCCTGTATCACATTATTGCAAACGGGCCATCTAGAACCACTGGTTCAAAGAGTATCTATGTTCAGTGTCCATCTTTCTGTCAACCAGGGACGTGTAATTGTCAGAGGCTCACTTGATTGAATCTCAGTGTGATTAAAGAACAATCTGGACATTTTCATTTAGTAGACTCTACTGATAACTGATAGCATCAAAGTAAAGATGCCATTTGTTTACTGGGGAGAATTTTATCATTTATAGTTTCACTTAAATAATATCAACAGCAAAGGTTAAATTTAATTTTACATAATTTATTTCTGGTAACAGCTTTAAGTGACTAAAGAGACTAAAATAATTTTGTAGCCCATGTGAAATTATATACACATGACAGGACAGAGTTGCCGAGGCTTGCTGTGATAGGATTATTTCTTGCACAGTTTTTTTGAAAGATGGCAATCAAATCTGAAATGGGTAAAATTTCCAGAAAATCATACTCTATTAAATGCAGAGATTATTTATAATCTACATTCTTATGCCCAGGTGCTAGAAATATACCACCTTCCATGGCAAAAACAGCCTTGCAGTTGCAATTAAATTAAGGATTTTGGGAAAATGATCTCAGGTTTTCTAGGTGGACTCAGATCATTACAGGAATCCTTGTAAAGAGAGGGCCAAGGTCAGAACAAGGATGTGTTTACAGACCAGAGTTCAGGGTAAGGTCCTTCAAAAAAGTGGGACTGTGACTGAGGAGGCCAGGTTGCCTCTATAAGGTGGAAAAAACACGGAAATTGGTTTTTCCCTGAGTCTCCAGAAACAAAACAAAACAAAACAAAAAATACCCTGCTGATATCTCGATTTTAGTCCCATAAGACTTATTTAGGACTTTGAACCTCCAGAACTGTGAAACAGTAAATTTGTATTGTTCTAGCCCACAAATCAGTCATAACCATGACATGTTACAGCACTGAGAGCTAAGTAGTACAAATTGTACTACATAGAAACAGATCCTACAACAGCAAATACCTAGAAAAAGGTGGAAGTGACTTTGGGAGTGGGCAGTTAGCAGAAGCTTGGATGCATTTTGAGGAGCATTAATAACCAATTGATTGCATTCAACAGACTGTTATAAGAAATATGAACTTTAAAGTTGTGCAGTGAGGATCAGAAGAAAATCAGGAAGTACTGCTGTAAAGTGGAGGAAAGGGGAGCTTGTTACATGGAAGAAATTTAGCTGAATTGTGTTCTGCGATTACATGGAAAGCAAAATGTACACTAGAAAAGAAGACTTCTAAGCAGTGTTGGATATATTAGTGCAAGCCTGTGCTCCATCAGGAGCGGTCAGCTTAGCTCCTTGATTTGTGTCTGTTTTTACAAACATACATATGTATACATGTGTGTGGGTACACAGATATATACAGTCACCTGTACACACACACACACACACACACACACACACACACACATAAATATATGCCGAATCTTAATCCTTTGAGATTCCCGTTTTGAATTTGTAGAAGGCAGATGCCCAGTTTTAATACTTCAAGTTTGAAGAAGCTAAATGCTAAATCATGGAACAGTCTAAGTATTTCTTTCTTAGCAATTAAAAACTGGTCTTTGGAGCGAATCCCTATCTCAAAAGGATTACATTACTTTTATTGCAATATTATGATAGCATGATACCTACCACTCTTTTTTCTATACCAAGGGAAAAAAAGATTAAAATCCCATTGGTTTCATCAAAACCCATTGGCAGAGAGTAATAGAGCATGGGTTTATGATTATTGCTTTTTTATAGACAAACAAAATATTCTTTAGCCTCTATCCACTTAGTGTCTGAAATTATGAATTCTTTTCAATTTTTAATGAAATGTGGATTACTTTAAAGATTATCTCTCTGATTTAATAAATAGTATTAGAGTAGAAAGTTAATTGGATCTTTCCTGAATGAGAAGTGACCCCCACGTATGAATGATATGGAGAAAAGATAGTAAATGGTATATATTAAGTTTATTTGATGAGTTTTAAACTATTTGAGATAAGAAAACTATTTTGTGCTCTCAGATTTCTCAAGTGGATGATATAGCTACCTTTTATACTTAAAAAATCATGAAAAAAATCTACTCCAAATTCAAATTAAAAGGTATGTAGTTTTATAAAATGAGATATAAAAAGTTGCCATATACTGGAATGCCTATCTGTAGCTTAATGGTTTTTTACTTTGAAGACAGAAAAAATAAGTATTATCCTAACATCTGAATATTTCTAGATTATTATTTTCTAGATTATTATTAGATCACCTCTTGGTTTTAAGCTCTTGCCTGAGCTTTAAATATCGGGTCTTGTTCTACTTCTTATATTTCTCGTTCTTTATTTCAGAGCTCCAGCCAGATTTGGTAGAGGCTACCATTTCTGATTTTTCATCAAAACTGACTATGCATATTCTTAATTATTTAAAGAAGTGTAAAAGTTCTGGTGTTTAAAATAGGATAGTACAAGTGATAAAGTGATTCTTACTACATTTTGTATTCGCTGGTGTTGGCAGAAAGTTTATAGTGTGAGTATTACTGACCCTTCTATAAAACTACAAATGATCCTTTAAAATAGAGGCTACTCTTTCTGATAGATTTTTGTACGTGCAGGTGTGCCTTCTGTATTATCAATTCAGAGAGATGGTGTTTGAGTTGCTGGCTGCAGCTGCTTTGTATAACACATGTCTTTGTCTCTGTGTATCTTAAAATTCCAGTCTTGACCTTTGTTTGAAGAAACCACCCAATTCTTGTATACCTCCCCCTTTCTTGTTCTTTGCTGCTATTTCCCAGATGAAAACCCAACCCAGCTGTCCTTTCAAGGAAGAGTTTTGCTGTAATAATAAAAACTTTCCTTTTTTCACCTTGATGACCATTATCTCCACTCTTGACTCTATTGGAAAGCTATTTTGTGCTGTACACTTTTTCTTTTCCTGACAAGTTGAGCCACTGCAGGAGACAGTTTGAAGTAAATGTGGTTCATTATTGGTGATCTAACTGTAAACTAGAGACTGTAGCAAATAACAAATTTAGTGGAAAAATAAAAGAGGAAACAATTAAAGATCAGAAGACATCTGCAGACTTTGCCTTATTAAATTCAGGCTTTTTCTCTAAGCATTTTTTTTTTTTTTTTTCCGGTACCAGGGATCAAACTCAGGTCCTTGTGCTTGCGAGGCAGGCGATGGCGCCACTGAGCTAAATCCCTGGCCTTCTCTAAGCTTTTTGAGGACATCATTTCATAGAAGTAGCACAGTAGCCACCACTTTATTGATGTGTGATTTTTTTTAAAAAAAAATTAGATTTCATGTCACCATGGTGCCCATGACCATCCGTTGAATACGTCTTTGTCCATTACTTAGTGTCCTACAAGTACTTCTTGGACCAACTGGCACCTACTGGGGATTTGGTCATCTCATCATAATGTATCGATTGTGTGCTTCTCAGGGACAGTAGTTGTAGGAATGGCTGTAGGATGACACTTGTGAGTAACAGCTATTAAGAAGAGCTTTGGGGGAAAGTAGACATTGGCCACATCTGTCATGAGAGATGAACCTTCCCATGGTGATTTCCCTGCTCATCAAAGCCTGCTCTTCAAATGGGATGATTATTTTATATTTTTTACTTCAGTAGAGTATTTATAGCCTATATTATGGATTCCCCATAACTTAGAATTTTCTAATAACTTTATTAACCATGTATATCTTCTTCTCTAAAATGGAATACATATTTTTGGTTCTGACTTTATAAAATAAATCACCAATCCAATGTTATGCCATAGATACAAAACTCTTAAATATTTCCTTTTTTCAATAGTTATTTATCATATAATTACTTAATGGGGGGGTTCCAAAAGGCCTATATGTCCACATTATTCTATAGTTAAAAAACATTTAATTCCTATAATTGTAAAATAGTGGTCTGATAATTGGAATTTTTAACTTAAACTTTATCTTGGGTGTATTTTCTTTTTTTGAAATTTTTATTGGTGCAGGATTATAGTACATAATGTTTCCATTCCTTGTTGTCTGCATGCACCAAGTAATTGTCCTTGGCTAAGATCTCTACGTAGTCTGAAACTCTTAAAAAGAATATTCACTAAGTCAGACAAGAGGCTTTGGTTTAAATCTTATAACCAAAGAAACCTCACAAAGAATTCCAAATTTCACATCCCAAACATATCTTTAAATGTTCATTTCTTAATACCCTCATCACTTCTCATTGACACTGTATTTTTAAAATGCTGCTTCTCTGGTGGGCAGATACTATTAACATTTTATGGTATTTCGCTGTCAAGTGACTTAGACAATGGTAGCACTGATTGTGGTTCTAAAACTGTCCCATAAAAAATATAGACATGAGCACCATTAACTGTTCAATTTATGTGGTATATTTTCTTATAAATGGATAAAAGAAACAAAATCAACAAACATTCAGAGCCCTTTTGCTGAAGGCTGCTCCCTAGGAAGGAAGGCCTGGAGACTCTGCAGTTCACTTGGGAATGTCCCTCAGTGCAGAGTGGCCCTGTCACGTTTTCTGAGTGGATGGAGTACATCGGAATCATCCTGGTTTGTGATTGGCCTTCATCTCCAACAGACTGAATTCAGACACACGTTGCATGGTGCAACTTCCCCAGAAGTTGCAAAAGCTATGCTCTTTTTATTATTTAATTAAAGTAAAATATGTCAAAACCAATCAAAGTGACAGAAAGCTTCAACTGCCGCCCAAATTAGTTGAAATTCATCAGGTGAGACAGTTGGCACAGTCACAGTTGGAGAGTATTTTTACATTCATTGTGAAGAGAAACTGCTTTTTAAATATCTAGCTTTAAAATACTATGGGAAAAATTCACACACTACTTCAAGGATGACAACAAGACAAATGTCACAACAATCATAAAGCAATGGGTAAAGTGCATTAGTATTTTAAATTTCTCCTAGAAAAAAATAGCAGTGTGTCTCTGAAGATATATAACAGGTTGGAAAAAGTTTTTAAAAAGATGCACATCACTAGCTAAGTTTGGTTTGACTGCTGTTTACCAGATGTTTGGAAAGAGATGTTTTTCGGTGTTTCATATGATTTGGGGTTTTTTTGTTGTTTTTTTAATTAATTTAATTCTCATGATTCATGTGTGACATTACTGTGACATATCTAAGCTATGTATCATGTTTGTTAAAAATTAAAATTTAAAAAATACAGTTTTGCAAATCAATATTAAAGCCACATGCATTTTTCTTTATAAAGCCACATTGTCTTACCCTCAATGTTGTAATTCTTCAAAAATCTTTAAAAATGATATTTTATTATAATATATAAGATCATCTAAGGGAGAATATTGCAGAGGTTAAAAAAGAACATTTTACATTGCTCAACTCCAGATTACTTTGGGTTTGGTTTTAGCTTCAGAGCGATTTGTAGAAAATGCCAAGAAATTTATGTATCTCCTGAATCTGTTGTCATGAGCAAGACATTTTGCATATTTAATTTAATGATTCTAAAATGATTTTTACAGATACCCTAAATCTGACCAACTTTCCATTTTTCTTTCTTTAATCAGCACTTCATTGAAATAAGTATGTAGTAAAATCCTAATTGTGCCAAATTTATTTCCCGAATATATTAGTGTTAAGTGAATTATAAACTAAATTTAATTCTCTAGATGTTACTTTAAGAGATACATTCTTAAACCTGGAGAGAAATGTCCTGGGCAGCTGGAGGGCACCCTGATGGGTCAACTCTCAGAGGACAGGCTTGTCCCAAATTTCCTGATGCTTTTGTCTAGTCCCGTTCATGGGATCAGTGACCCATCACGCGGATGTCAAAAAATAACCTAAATTAACTTTCTTCAGGAAGTAGAAGGACCTCAGGAGAGGAAACTGCCCTTTCTCATTTACCCTGAGATGGGAATTAATTTGGTCTTCATCAGGAATGCTTTAAATGACTTAGTAAATAATGTCTCATTTCTCCAGAAAAGAATCTATCGGTGACTAAGATCAGAGGTCCAGACCTGCTTACAGAGATGAGAAGGAGCAATCTGAGTAGTCCAGAATGAAACGGAAGGAGGGAGGTGGCAGCACAATGAATAAGACTCTCTCAAAGTATAGTCGAGAAAATGAGTTGGGAAGGAGACTGAGAAAAATCAGGTCATTGGCATTCCAAAAAGTTAGCTGTGATTGGCAGTCCCTTTCAAGTAGCCTTGATAATTTTGTGATATGTCTACTTTTTGCCATTCTACTTAATTCTTTCTTTCCTATATTTATTTCAGTTGAATATTTTATTAAGTGCATGCAGTAGTTGTGTGTCAAGTATAGACAGTATCAAAAGCACACACATGATTGAGATCTGTGTACCGACTTCTAGCCACTCACACCCACGTTAAGTGCATGGATTCCTTCTTTGTCTTGCCATTTTCCATAGATGAAAGCTAATTTTATCTCTAGCTCAGGGCTAATTATCACTTCTGCTAACATTTTTTTTTTTAATTTCTTATGTTACTATTCTCTGTATGTCTCTGTTGCTAGCAGTGATTTTCCCACTTTGTTTATCCATAAGACTAAGTATTTGTCTCTAAAGCTGCTTCCAGGAATGTGACATAGCCACCAGCGAGAGTTCTCAATCTTCCATTAGCGCTTAAACTCACAGAATTATTTTATCTCTTTTTTCCCCCAAATTAGAACCCAGACATGCCCACACCAGAATGTGATATATATTTAATGAGTGACAAGTCATAAAGTGAAAATCTGGCTTTGCTTATATTGTATTCATTACCATGCATCCATCTTGTTCCAGATGATATTGGCTGAAAGCATTAAAAGATTCAGTAATGTTTTTCTAAAAATAAGTTAATTTGGTTGTTCTTGGTAGGCACTGGCCTTTGAATGGAAAGATAATATTTTAAGCAGCATAAATGAATAAACACAAGTTTTCTCTGACGAGCACACACAATATTACATAGCGTCTCACTTGTATCTTTCTCCTTGCTAATGTGTTTTCTGACATTGCTACTCATCTCCTAATATTCCCTCAAAAAATGTACTTCTTTAAAAATCTTTCACTTTTATTTAAACATTTTATTTAACCAACCTGCAAGAATTTATTAAGAACTCCCCTACTTCCCAGAACTCTGGTGCATGTTTCAATCATCACAGTTTGCACACCTCTATTTCTCCAAATTCAAAACAAAAGAAAAATACTTGACACACCTAATCCACTCTGCAAGGAATTGTAAATTATAAACTTTTAACATTTTTACTTTTACCTTCTGATGACCATTTTAATAATCTAAGGGGAATCTATGTTTTTGTCAACTTGGAACTTTGTTTTTCTATTGATTCGACCACTAAAATGGAAGCATTTACCTTTCACCACTCTGATATTCAATAATTTTGTTCTGATTGCGTGAACAAAACAATGTGAATGAATACAGCTCATTTGTTAAATATACAAGTGTTTTCTCAATGAATATTTTACTGATTCTTTTACCCAAGAGAAGCTCGTATTCAAACACTGTAATGTTTGAAATTCTGCTGATCAAACCTTGATTATCAATTAGAATGTATGTTATAGATTTTGTCAATCGTGTTGTTGGGTTATTTCTGAAAATAAAAAGGAAGATTGATGGGATGCCAAATTGCCTTTTCCCTAGTGAAATATGCGCAAGACTTTCATCTCTAACTGTGCATATGAATTTTTCTGTTGACTTTTTAAAAGGCATTGGCCTTTATGCACAAAAAATGATGACTGGTTAAGTCTACTCAGTTACTGCCAAAAGCACGGCTTATCCTAGCAGACCGGTCTTTATTCAAGCAGTTGGTCCTAAGTGTACAGGAGCATTTCTTTTCATGCACAGGTGAGTGGTATCTAAGGAGTTCACGTCCCTGTGTTATTCACAGGAAACTATTGAAACTGTGAGTGTACTAAACTATCCTGACAGTTAAATTGACTGTTCATCTTTGAGATTGACTTTAAATGTCTACTTGTAGTCAGTGGATAGACCGTTAAGCCATTAAGAACAGTGACCCATGATTTAGTTGAACAATTCTTGGACTATTTATCATCAGATCTTATAATACTTTGCTAAAAGTATGACTAGAAGCTTCCAGGGTGGTAGCTTTTACAAACTTGTAACATAAGAGTCATTCTCTTTTGCTGACCTGAGCTACGTGACTGGCTAAACTTGGGGGAAGCAGCGTGATCCTTCACACAGAATAGAAACCAGGAGAGAAATCACAAGGGGCTGAAAACACGGCAGGGAGAAGCAGCAGCAGGAGGCTGGGGCTGGCCAGCACCAGCTGGAAGGAAAGATTAAATCAGGATGCCAGGAGCCTAAAGGACAGAGGACAGAGGAAGGAGCCAGAAGAAGCTTCATTTGTTTCATTATGCAGAAGCCGGAAATCAGAAACAGATCAGGTGGAACTTTGAAATCAGTGCAGGCACTGGAAACCAGACACAGTTCAAATAACACTCGCCTCCCCTCTTCCCCCGGAAGTTCTTGCTGTGTGGCTGCCATCACACACACAGGAAGAAACCAGGGGAGGGTACCTGAGACAGGACGCGGACTTAGACAGGTGCCGGGACTCTCTGGGTGCTTTTCCTGTAGGGAAAGAATAAAGGAGAAAAGGCAACTTTGCCAGTTCTTTAAGCCATCTGAGAACACTTCAAGATATACAAATTGAAAGGTCAAGGGAGAAGACAAAATAAGGCTAAGCTCAAGCAGTTTTGATCGCAGAAACATTTGAAGGTGGCTGGGTTATTAGCAGGCAGAAAGATAGTTAGAAAACATAGAGTTGAGGTTTACATTACTCAGTATTATTTCAGTACTTACACACCCCCAACAACAGCAGCAACAATAGCCTAATTAGTGTGATCTATTCTCCTGCAGAACACTCAGCAGTTTTACCTCCCTGTTGAAATGGCTCCATCAATTTCTTCTGAGAGTGATTTGGGGAATTTCACTTCTCATTCTCCTCTTACAAATACCCAGAATTTATTCTGCAGCATTTATATAGCCTGTGTGTCACAGAGCTTGTACTGTTATTGTACTTTTCGCCCCAGAGTGTGAAGTTTGAAAGAGCAGGAATCACAACTTCAGTGCAATCTGAAAGAAAAGGTAGCAGGCTGCAACCAGACGACCTGTGCTCTACAAACCGATCCACTGTGTAACCATGCCCACATCTCCTGTCCCTGTCTGGGTTGCCTAACCCACCAATCCAGCTGAGTGAGGGACTTAAGGGTGTAAGGCAAGACCAAGTCAGAATTTTCAAAGCTTGAGCTCCATCTTTCTCTCCTTCACCTACCCTGACTGTGTCTTCCTTTGCTTCATATGTTGAGTTTCTGCAACATTTCACTAATTTCGAGCATTTGATGCGAATGTGAGGCTCTGTTTCATTTCATTTTATCTGTCCTATCATTTAGTGTATATCTTTGAACCTCGTATGTGTCTAAAAAGTATTCATGGGAGAAGATGAATACCGACTGAATAATGCCATATTCCTATTATCAGAACAGTTTCCGTGTTCTAAGTTTACCATGTCCTTTTCTATAAAGAATCAAATTTAGATTTTGGAAAATAATTATTTTCATTTAAGCTTAAAATTATTTAGAACATGATTTCTGACTTAGAGAAATGAAATAACAAACCTGTGCTGTATGACCCGTGATAGAAGACTTGTTCTAAGGAAATGAAGAGGCCCTTCTTTTTCAGTTTGAGTCACACATATGAACGCTTTGATGAAATGAAAACAATCTAAAGAGCATTTTTAAGATGCACAGATAGGTGTAGGAAATAAGAAACATCTGTGTGCCACATGACACACTCCATGGAAGAATCAGGTTTTTCAGTCTTTCTCCAGACAAGATCAAGATATACAGATTAATGTGAACACTGCTCAGTAGGTTACAAATAGTGTTTTTTATCTTTTAAAATGTGTCTCGTTTCTTGCTGTTTTGTATTCTTCTTAACGATCTAGTTATGTGGTTGTTCTATGTTGTTGCTCGAAGGTTGTGTTTGTGTGACTGTAGCTTCTGGTGCCCTGACTTCATCCCTTCATGGCCATACTTGTGGAACTACTTGTTGCTGTGAGTGCGACTGTGAGGTGCCAGTGTGAGACTCACAAGAGAACAGCATTTGCTTTTTGCAAGCCTCCTGTGCTGACCTTTCCACCTCCTCTGTTCACAGCCAGTCCCCTAACCTAAGACAGTGGTATTGTGGGGAGCGTAGATCGTGAATTGTTTATCTTCCATCTTCATTCTTCAGCACATTTGAAACATGGTGCTCACAAGCGTTTTGAAGAACGGGCAAAGTACGAAATTCGGCCTTCTGTTGGCCAAGTGTTCACAGTAGAAGCTGCATCAATGAAGTTTCAAGCAACCCAGTGCAATTCTAAGTTTACTCAGAATCCAAGTTCTCAGCTCCCTGAAGGAATGGGAACGTGGCAGACTCAGGGAATAAGATTAGTACAGTGCCAGAATGAAATCCACTTTCTTCCTAACAAATTGGCAACCATGAAAGTATCGGGTGTAAAAATGATCTCACCTAAGAAAGTTTATGAACGCACTTAACCAACATAGTTTGTTGTATACTTGCTTTCTGCCATATGTCCTATGCTAAGTAGTGAGAAAATACTAAAAATCAGTAAGATGCAATCCATGCTTTTAAGAAATCGTGCAGAGTGGGGAAACCTCATAGATGAGCTAACAGTTTCATCCACTGTGTCTGGACATGGAACAGAATTCCTTCCAAAACTGTACTTGAGTTTCGAGACTGTATCCGCATAGGAATATCATGAATGCAGGTAGGCAGATATGAAGGGTGAGTAGAATGTTCAGGAAACAGACAGAGAAATTGATAAGAATTGACGCGAAAGGGCATGTTTCTACAGATTGATGAAGGGATTGGAAGACTCAAGGTTGACTGCTGTGAGATCAGATGTCTACAGTGCTTCAGGGAATTAGCTCTGCTTTAAAATTTCTTAAAACGATTAATAGAATGTAAGAAATTCTGCTGAAACAATATCCTAAACAGCTGTTAGTATTTTGACCTTTTTTTCTCATCAAATGTTTACACAGATATCTTTCATCTTTGCAGTGATTGTGATTTGCACTCATTGTTACTATTTTATCCTGAGTTTTTATTACATTATTTTGTGTTTTCGTTCTAAATAGCTAAATATTGTTGTAAATCATATATTTACTATACTTTACATTCCCTAGTTTCATTTTCCCTGAAAATCCTGGACACTTTTAAACAAGTACTGCTAGGATCACATTTAGGTTTTAAACCTCGGTTCAGCTGGGCTGGGCCAGGGTTGGAGGCAGAAACTTCAACAAGACAGGCAGCCGACTTGTACTAAAAAGTAAGAAAAGCAGTGCTAGCCTGGTCCTCACCCTCCTGTGAAAGGAGGGATAGCAAGCCTTGGAGGTGCTGGTAAGAGTTAATTGCAGTAATATATTAGAAGAACTTGGCATTTATGAAATTCCTAAATGATCATTCATTGAATAGAAGAAGCTATGAAAAGAAAACGTAAAGGGCAGTTTGACTTTTAGGCACCCAATTTCCCGAAAGATTTTTAGAACTCTTTGAATATGGACACTGCCTTGTTCATTCCATGTGGTCATCATACTGCCTGAATTATTATCGCCCAACACCCATATTTCTTCTCTGAATGAACTAAGGGAGCATCGGGCACGGTTAGGTGCACATGCGGTTGCCTAATGGGGACACACTAATCAAGTGTGCTTGTGGCAGAACTGCTATATACATTAATTCAAGAAATGACGGCAAGTAAACACACCTCACTTCTGACCTGGAGATAGCCATGTTCCTCTTGCCGGTGAAAGTGCGTTAGCTGTAGAGAGAGTGCTTAATGTAAATTATGAGAGCAGTGGTGACACCCACCAAGAATCCCTGTCTTCTGAACATTTTGAAATGTAAGTCGGGTCTGAAAAGAGGAGTAAATTATCTTTTTTTTTTTTTTTTTTTCTGTGTAGCACAGAAATTCATTAGGATTAGCTGTTTAATGACTGTTTCCCCTCTAGACTGCAGGCTCCAGGCCTCTTAAACCTGCGCCTCCTCAAGGTAGCCAGCACAGCAGGTGATGGAAAACTACTTCTGAAATGGGTCAGCAAAGCATATGAAAGGGGGCTGTGGCTAGAGTGTAGGATCAACCACAATTTCTGTGTGACGCTGTATAGATTCTACTAGTTGTAGTGGGAATGAAAATGACACAAAATTAATAACTTATTCACCTACTACCAAAACTTCCATTATAAGCAAAGAAACCAAAAAAGACTGTGGCATAACACATGCAATAAAAAAGAGCACTTACTTTTTTTTCAAAATTATGTAATCTTCAAGACCATAATGTACTGCATGCCAGTGAAATCTTACTCCCTCGTAGTAATACTACTCTGTATTAGTTTCTGCTATGTGCCAACCACATATATAGAGATTATATAGATAGATATAGATATATTGAATCACATTTCCCCATAAGGTCAACATCGAACCTATCCGTTGAATTTTATTCGGTTCTCATCCATCTTGGTTTGCAACCAGAATCATGGAAATAATCCAGTTCATGAACAGAGGTATTAAGGTATATATGTATTCAATAACCTTTGAAGAACTGGAGCTATTATCTCATTTTTTAAATGAGAAACGTTGGTCTCAGAAACAGCAGAAAGACCTCTTCGTAGCCAGAGTAATTTTTCCTGACTCAGCCATTTTTATTGCCTAAGGAGCGGTGCTCATTCATCCCTCTTGGAAATGTCGCCCTTTGTCCCTCAGAAAATTGCTATTGTGACTGAACTGTGTTGTTTTACTTGGATAAAACAAAGAAAATTAGACATACACAAACAGGAGGCTAAATTATAAAACCAAATTTCAGGGCCTGCTACAGGGAGTGTTTGAGAGTGGAGAATCATGGGAGGTCCTGCTAGCAGGAATAACACGTCACAGACAGTGGGGAGTAAAGAGAAGTGGCCTCGATACCCTGAAAGAAACAGGGAAATGACAAATTGTATCCTCCTCTGCTTATTCCTAGCAATAGCATCACTTAGATCCCTTATCAATTAGGTTTCTTAGGATTCTCTTCATTTCTCAAAGTTTAAATCTTGAGAAATACTGTTTAACATGTTAGCCACTATTCAGCCTGAAGTATGGGGAATAATGGCCACATGATGATATCAACGCCTACTCCCTATATCCTGTAAAGTTTACCTTTTAATCAAAAGAGGTCTTTGCTGATGTGGTTCACCACAGGGTCTGGACTGGGGAAGATTATCCTGGTCCTGCAGAATGGACCCTAAACTCACTCCTGTTTGACCTAATAAGAGTGAGTCAGGGTAGGATTTGACACGTGGAGGATGAGCAGGCAGTTGTGACCCTAGAAGCAGAAACTGGGGTGCTGTGGTCCCATGTCACGGGTGCCAGCAGCCTCCAGGAGCTGGCAGAGGCTGGGAACGGAGCGTGAGTGCTGAGAGACACCTCACCTTTGGCCCAGGGGTGCTGCCTTTGGACTTCTAGCTCCCAGAACTCTAATAAATGAATGTTGTTTTCAGCAAACAAATGTGTAGCATTTTTTTTCTGATGGCCATGGAAAACCAATATGTACACAGAAAATTATTATTTTTTACCTTTTCTCTGAAGTGCAGTTGTTTAGTCAGCATTTAACTATATTGAGCTGGGATAAAACCAGAACTTTCTAACCTACAAACCATTGATTTTCATCTTCACTTAAATGCGTTTACCTGTTCTTTCTCGGTAAGGTAGGACAAATTAGCACAAAGATTTATAAGGATGTGCTGCATCCTTTGAGGTTCGGCTTAAATAACTTTGCTATATAACAAAAGTTGGAAACAATCTGTCAGAGACAGAGACTTTGCAATACGAATTTGTACAAACTAATGAAGGAGAGCAGAACTCAGCCTCCCGGAGAGAGAAGGCGTCATGCAGATCTTTGTTGTCAGCCGAGTTCATATGTGTAGAATGCAAAACTGTTTCACTGTTTGTTGGGGATTCAAGAAGAGCTCAAGATAATGCAATTGAAATGGACTGACAAATTCTTTGGGCTTTGCAGAACTTATTCCGCATATGTCAAAGATATGCTTGTTATGCTTCAAAATAAACTAACAATCTGTGTGCCCTCTGTTGAGAAAGTAAATATCACAGTTCACACTTTGTTCTCTCGTACTCGTTCTGTTGCTTTAGGTCACTGAATGCAAACTGTGGTGCTGGAGAATCTACTGACAAATCCTAGACGAAATCAGAAATTAGTTCAACTGTGCCTCTGATTTTGTGTACCTAGATAACGTTCACATGAATTCTCATGCTTGCTACTAGATTAACACTGGTAAACACAAACAGAACAGGCAACTGTCAGTCTTCTCTTTTTCCTTAAAAATATTCCTGGTAAACAAGAGCTTTCATAAAATCATGGTTTGCTGATGCCATAGCAACAAAATCTTATATTGAGAACATCATCTGTTATATCTCAAGTAGATTCGGCCATGTGCTCAGATTAGACTTTCTGTTACCAGAGCACATGGCGATGTGTTAGGTTAAGATTTGTCTGGCTGTTTACCCAGCTCCTACAAGGAATTATTTTAGTGTGTTCATATGCGTTGAAATATTAAATGCTTCAAGGATTGAGTTACTGTTATGACTTGAAATATTTCAGCTTGGAACTGCAGGAGGAGGTTAAACACACATTTGGGAAAGAAAAATAATACAAATGGACAGAGACCAAAATGTGCAAGTTATCTGATTGCCCTAGATATGTTCTCTATTTAAGTTAAACATAACAGCTGAAATAATCTGCTTAAAGCCTTGCCAAATTAACATGTTTCTTTGTTTTCATCATATTTTTGAAAAGAATACTTTCCAGCGGAATTTTAATAGGGCAATTCAGTGGTGAAAATAATAGGATGGTGGAAAGAGAAGGGTAGGTCTGGAGTTGCAAGAGGAGAGAAAGTTGAGGGACTGAGATTACGAATCTACCTCCCAAGAAGTCTGATGGATAGAACTTGACCTACCTTGGAAAGGTGTGAGTTCAAGGCCAAAAGCTAGTGCCTAGGAGGACTTTACATGATAAAAACAGAGGAGTGGTCTTCGACTGTCCAGTGGCTATCACTGCATGCCGCAGCCTGAGAGATTTATAAAGAATGAGGGTTTACTCATCTGGTTCTGGAGGTCCAAATTACAGGGATATGCCTGCTAAGGACCTTCTTGCACGAGTTCCAGTGCTGTCCAGGGCCTTATGTGGAGGGACACAAGACTGCTAGCTCGAGTCTCTATTTTTCCTTTTATAAATCTAACCATGCTTATGGTGCCTCACCCTCATGATCCCAGCTAATCCTAACTGCCTCCCCAAACTCTCATCTCCAAGCATGACGGGTCAGGTTCGCTCCACTCTTTTAGTGGGCATCGACTCTCCACACAGGCTGTGGTGAAGACTCTCAAGCCAGTCCCAGATAGTGTAAGGCCATCTCTGTTTCCTGGAGAGGGGAGTTGCTTTCCCCATCTATGTTTAGGCTGCATTAATGCCCTAGAAATTAAAACATGAATACACTGGACACCCTGCATGTTCACGTCTGGGGTGGGTCTCTCCACCCAGCTGCACGGAGCAAGCAAAAACCTTTACACCGACTGCACCTTGGTGCTAGAATTCTCTAGAAAGTCACTGTAGATTCTAGGAATCTTCAAATGTGAGATAACTGGTAGTGCTCATTTCATATGATGAAAATATTAAAGTTCTACTTTGCTACCTGATACTAAGTTTATACATTTATTGTTACTGCAAATATATAATAGGCAAAATATATAT
>NW_022900926.1:8667571-8785793 GCF_012274545.1 Fukomys damarensis | reverse complement strand
ACCGGGGATCAAACTCGTGTAACCCCTGAGCTACATCCCCGGCCCTCTTTAAAAATGTTTCTGAGGAACAACAAGACTCAGCAGGCCATGGTGTGCTGATCCCCTTTCAGAGCCTGGTGGCTTTGTAGCTCCATAAAGAATGGAAAAATCAGGCCCATTTGACCCCAAGTATGGACTCTCCTTCTTCCAGACCATGCTGCTCAAACCATAGCCTCGTTACCCGAGCTTCCTTCCTATCCAGAAGGAAAACTCTGGAACAGTGCAGAAGGAACAAGGACCGGATTGGGCCTACTTAAGTATAAATAGCCTGTGACTTTTTAAAACCACTTTTTGAATCTTCTTTCTGTTCTCAGACCTTCCATAAGAGGTTTCTTTGAGTATCTTTCCTCCCTTCTTAGCATCATCTGGAGAATTTTCAACACCTCAGCCCTAATCTCAGTTAGAGATTAGTAGTTGTCCCTTCAAAGAGTGTGTCATGCTTTGGATCATTTTTCCTGTTTCCAGAGGCCTCACACAGTGGCCAGATGTCCCACGTCTTTGGATCCGTGGCTCGAGCAGAGGACTCAGGACCACACGCTGCAGTGGGTCAGTGTGTTGGGATCAGAGAAACTCTAGTTCCTGAATAGTTTTCTTTCAAGCAAGGGTTGCACTATTGCTAGTTCCCTCTTCCAACTCCCTGTGATAGAAGAATACCTTGAAAAGATAATTTTTTTTCCTTTGAATATAGTACAGTCTGAACCCTAGTAAGTCTTTAACCTATCATCACAATTTTGACCCCCACATTTAGTAAAATCACATTTACTCATCCCATTTGTGCCTTACTGGAACTATTGTGCAAGGAAACTCCAGGCTCAATTTGCCCTATCTAAAAATGGTCTGTCCCTGAGAGAAATCACTCTGGTCCTCGACCCACATTCATTTTCCTGTCAGGGATGAACAGGGCCAGCTTCCGTGAGCCAGTTTGGGTTGAATTCCTTTGACTCTGAGCCTCCTCTGCTGGGGGGTGAGTAGAACTGGGCCAGTTCTTCCTGCTGCAAATGTAGCATGGAAACCACAGATGCAACCCAGAGGAGCAGATGAGACAGGGGAGCCGGGCAGGCACCGCTGCACAGGAAAGCTCTGGTTTCCTGCAGAGGGGAGGGGAGGTCACCTGGACACAGCTCACGGATCCAGTGTGATGCTGAGAGGAGGTTCAGGCCATTGTGTGTTAGCCAGAGGAAAAGGAAGAGAAGTTGAAGGAGGGACATGAAAGAATTAGAATAAAGACTCATTTTTATATTTTGCCAAACAAACCTTTATTATGTCCTCCCTCGAATCCTTAAGAACAATAGAGTAGGGCCTGTGATTTTACCAGTTCTCCACTTCCACTTTCACCTTGGCCCTTGTTGAGACAATTAGAAACTAGTCTTTAGATAAACACTGTGGAATAATTGTACAAATGTTTTGAATATTTTTGTGGCTTTCTGTGTCTCTGATTACACCTAAATTTTCAGAAGTGTGTTTCGGCTTTAAGTCTTCTTTTGTTCTTTTCTCTGCTTCCTCCAGCCTCACAGCCCAACCCGCAACAGGTCAGAGAAGTTGTTTGGTGTTTCTTTAAAGCAGGAGAATGGATTGAGCATGGGAATTAATCACTGACATTTTTAATCTTGTTTTCAGACATGCTGGTTTCTGCAGTGATTCCCAAATAGCCCCGTTTATGCACGATGCCCACATCTAATCTATGATTATGGGTGTCAAATTGGGAAAGAGCATCATATCCCTCTACAAACCTTTACTGTCTGCTCCCCAAAAATGTGAAAACACATTAGGGGTGGGGAGAGGAAAAAGAAACATCCTTATAGATATGAGGCTCAGTGGCATTTGTCAGGAAGGGGACTGGGATCCACGGAAGAGCCGCTGGCGACCCCAGGAGGGCAGGTGAGGACTCCGAGCCCGGCTGTGCTATGGGGTCTGGAGAGGTCCAGGCTGGTAGATCCCTGCGCTGCCCGAGGAGTGGTCGTGTCCTCCCAAGCAGGAGGCTCTGGTTCCAGCTGAGCGCATCTGGAGACAGGGACTTAGGAAACCGGCGCTAAGGTTCTTGAGCAGAGGTTTCAGTGAGTTTGGAGGCGACTAAAAGGCAAATGTATTAAAGGTCAGAGGAAATGAAGTCCCTTTTTTGAGAGTGCCAGTCATGCGATTTGAGGGAAGAAAAGTAAGGAGCAAAAGACAAAACGAGCAAAATCCCCTCTCCTCTTGTGTGACCACAAGGATCTGGGGCAGCCAGAGGAGCCGTCTAGGACAGGAGGGTTGTGGCTCAGTGAGCTGAAGGCACCATTGCCAGGCACTTAATTTTTCCTAAGAACTAATTTATACCAACTGTAGCTTTTGGAATAGCAAAAGCTTAATCATTTGTTTGCATTTAGGCTGTAAAACTATTCTGCAAACAGTAGCAACTTAATATCAGATTTCTAAGGTACGATGAGGGATTTGCGGATTATAGATTTCGTAAATCTGTTCTCTTTCCTGGAAACGCTGATGTGTACCTTCAAAGAAGACAGCCAGGAGAGTCGCACACGGGAGGGAGCTCTATGTGCTCTCTCCATTTACTCCATGGAGTACATATGAAAGATTTTGCCCTATTTTACGGGTGAAGAAATTGAGTCGAAGAAGTTACATAACTTCCCCAAGTCTACACAAACCCTTCCCCTTTTTACAACTCCACACTTGCTCTGTGAGCTGTTAATTAGAGCACAAGTTAGGTACAAATAAGAAGCAGGGCCAGCAGGGGCCTTGGAATTCAGAAGATCAGGCAGAGACTGAAGAGTTAGGGGAGACTGGAAGAGAGAGGACACTTTGTTGGTAGTGGTGGGTTGGGAGTCGCACAGAGCCTTTGCACTGAGCTACATCTCCAGCTCTTTTTATTTTTTTATTTTGGCACAGTGTCATGCTGAATTGTCCAGGCTAGGTTGGAACTTGCCATCCTCCTGCTTCAGCCTCCCACCGTGCTGGTGGGCATGCGCCACCACACCCAGCTGGATTTTGTTATGTTGAAAGAGTCTTATTTATACAAGGGAAGGCTTCGAACACAAAAAGACTTATTCTCTAAAAGTGGACAAAATGTAATCCGTCGAAGTATTGTGGATATCAATATGTGTTCGATATTTTGAAAGTCAGAAATTGTGAAGTACAGTCAGTAGATAATTTTGGCCAATCAAGAACTATTTAGAAATGTGGCTCCAATTTACTCACTTGGGGCATTCACTAAGAAGGTATTTTAGGATGCAAATCCCATCTCAAATTCCAAAACATTTTTTTAATAATATAGAGTTGATACCAAATTGTCCTGGAACAGCTGCAACTCAAATAAAATCATTTTTTAATCTGGCTCCTCTCTTCACTATGGAGTAGTCTGTAATTCCGTAAATAAACACCTGTGAAAATTGCAGCACGACCTCTATTAATATGATTGAAGCTATACGATGTGTTCTCCTGAGAGATGCCAGATTAATGAATTATCTAAGTCTTGGAGGAAAATGACCAGCTCAAAATGAAAATTGAATTCACAAGTAAAAACCAGCCAAGAAAAGCAGCTAGTCTTAACCCTTTGGTTTACCAAAACAAACAAACAAAACCAGTGAGACTAGGCTGAAAGGAAGACCATCTTTGTTGTTTCAAATCAGATTAACCCTTATCATTTGATACTATTAAAGGTTTTTGTCTGGTTTCTATTGATTTCTTTAGTATTCACATTTTATAGCATTTAAATGTATTGTCCCTGACAAAGCTCTGAATGGCACGTTTGGATGTCTGGCCCAGATCAGGCGGGCTGAGATTTTGCCAACAAAAATGTCAAGTGCATTGCCTTTTAATTACATTCTTTGCCTAGATTTTAATATTTCAGAATTTTCCCTGAGGAAGAGACTTTTCTGATCCTGTAGTTGATTGGGAGGGGGGAAAAAAACACTGACATTATCATGAACCATTTTTTCCCTAAAGTCTGGAGATTTCTATAGTTATCATTTTGCAAACACTGCACTTCAAGTTTTACATGTAGTTGTTCTGTAGCTGATCTACTATAAACACTGTATGAGGACACGTGATTCAGCATTTCTCTTTCTCTTGTTTCCCAGCAGTTTTCAGCTGGTCCCACTCTACACACCTTAGGACGTCACTCATGTCCCACACCTGATCATCAGTACATGGGTGACATCCTTCCTCTATCACTTACATTTTTCTCTCCGTTTTCTTTGCCATTAGCATAAATATGGACCGGCTCATTATTCCCAAGACTGTATAGTGTGATATGAGGTTGTTGGCTTCCCCAAAACATAGATGTGAAATTATTCGCTGATATCCTGCATTACTCAAAGAGAGTAATAATCTTGTTTATCAATTAAGCAACTTCACAGTCTCTGAAATCCCTTTAAAATCTGTACAAAGACAGTAAACAAAGCCTTTTTGCTACTGGTGTACATTCTTCCTCGTCTATTAAAAAGCTACGCCGTCCCCTCCGTGCCTTCTTCTGAAAGATCTTGCAGCTGAATCTGGCTCGCTCACAAGAAGCTCTCATCTCCGTTTTCATTTTTGGTGTGCAGTCACTCGGTTCCACGTCTCTTCTTACGTTCTATGACCTGGGGCTATAAAATACACACTGCAGAGACTTTCTTTCTCTGCTTTCCTCATTGATGAGTCTTCAGGGCCTAGAAATGGGCTGGACACGTGGCCTGGACAGGAAACACTGTATCTAAGGGATGGAGGGAGGGAAGGAAGGAAGGAAGGAGCGAGGGAGGGAGGGAGGGGAACAAAGGAAGGAGGAGCAAAGAAAGTCCTTCTTCGTGGGTTTAAGACGGGGTGTGGGACCAATGTTACTTTTTTCAGTTTACTTTTGTGACTTTCTCAAAGGGCTCTTTCACATCTCACCCACCCATCCAGTCTCCTGCATTTAGATATTTTCCTGAAAGGACTGATATCACTAGCAGCTTATTTGTATTTCTTTGTCTTCAACTCTACTTCTTTCTATTTAGGAGGCAGTGACCGCTCCCTGCCCTGCCCTGCCCTGCCCTGCAACGGTGTCTCAGCTCACATTTCCAAGGCAAAAGCGACAGGAGGGCAGTGAAGCAGCCCTGGCTGCATGGTCAGCTGGTCAGCACTGCTGCTGCTGCTGCGTGAAAAGGCCCTCGCCTCCTTTGCCCTCTCTGCTTGTATTGCATTGGTCTTATGAAAGCCACAGTGGGGCTTCCGGGCTGCATGATTTTAAGGAATGGTTTAGATGTCAGGAGGCCGGAAACAACTCCCTGGCCCTCTTCGGGAGTCCTTCTGTGCACCCGCTCACTGGCCTGGTGTGACCTGTAACCGCCAGTGCACAGGCGTGGGAGCAATCACCGTCCTCCATTGCCCGTGCTGAGCAGCCACGACCCAAGAGCCCTGCTTCTCCCTGTCTTTCTTTTTCTTTTTCTTTTTATTGAGTTTATTGGCTCATTTTAGGGATACAGTACAGTCACACTCATCATTGGGATCTTGTACCTTTACACGACAGGTCTTGGTTCTCATTTTTCCCCTTGTCTCTTCCCTCCCTTCACCCCCTTCTCCTCCCCCTTTATAAACACTTTATTTCCATTTTTTCATTTTCTCATATTTTTTCTTTTCTCTTTTTAGCTTTCCCCTACCCTTCCCACTTTCCTTCAGCCCCTTTCTTCCTGTTTCACATTTTATTGGTACATTTAATGTATCCAATATAATGGCATTCATCATTGGAAATTTGCACCTTTACACAATCCATCTTGGTTCGTATTTTTTCTCCATTCTCCTGCCCTCCCTTCAACCCCTCCTCCCCTTCCTATTTTTAGACTTTGTTTCCATTTTTTATTTTTCTCATATTAATTCCATTCCCTTCTTTCTTTATTCCTACCCCTCCTACTTCCCCTTCCCCTTTGACCCTTTCTTCCTATTCCACATTATCTGTTATACCTTCTAGTTCTAATTTGCATTTACAATTTCTCACACTAGAGAAACTATTCAGTATTTACATGTGTCCTACTTATTTCACTTAAAAGTATCACCTCGATGTACATCCATTTAGCTATAAATGTCTCTAGTTTCTTGTTTTTTATGGCTGAGCAGTACTCCATTTTATTTTAAAAGACAAACAAACAAACATTTTTTTTATCCAGTCTCCTGTTGATGGGCAATTGGGCTGCTTCCAAGTTTTGGCTATCGCAAATTGTTCTGCTATGAACATGGGTGCACATATATCACTGTGCTATGATTCTTTTAATTCTTTGGGGAAGACACCCAGCAGGGGAAGAGCTGGGTCAAATGGGACCTCCAATCCTAGTTCTTTGAGGAATCTCCATACTGCTTTCCACAGTGGTTGCACCAGTCTGCACTCCCTCCAGCAGTGGAGCAGGGTTTCTCTTTCCCCACAGCCCCATCAGCATTTGTTTTGGTTGATTTCTTGATAGCAGCCATTCTTTCTGGGGTGAGGTGAAATCTCAGTGTTGTTTTCATTTGCATCTCTCGAATGACCAGTGATGTGGAACATTTTTTCATAAGTTTATTTGCTATTTCTACTTTTTTGTCTGACAAATGTCTGTTCATTTCAGATGCCCATTTTTGGATTGGGTCTTTAAATTGGGGGGGAGTCTGATTGTTTTAAATTCTTTATAGTAGACCTTTGTCTGAGTAAGAGCTGTTGAAAAGTTTTTCCCACATTGTGGGTTATCTCTTCACACTGTTGGTCATTTCTCTTGCTGTGCAGAAGCTTTTTAATAAGAAGACATCCCACTTGTTGATTATTTGTGCTAGTTCACAGGCAACTGAGGTTTTGTTCATAAAGTCTTTTCCTACACCAATGTCTTTAAGAGTTCTACTTAACCTTTCTTCCATCCAGTTTAGTGTTTCTGTTTTAATATTTAGCTCTTTAATCTCTTTCTGTTTTAGTTTAGTGCATGGTGAGAGATATAGGTCTAGTTTTAATCTTTGACAAGTTGAAACCCGGTTTTTCCAGCACCATTTATTAAAGAGGCTATCGTTCCTCCAGTGAGGGTGTTTGGCTCCTTTGTCAAAGATGAGGTGACTGAGTGTGTCTGGAGTTGTTTCTGCATCTTCTAATCTGTTCCACTGGTTCTCAGGTCTGTTTCTTTGCCATTATCATGCTGTTTTTATCATAGTGGCTTTGTAGTATAGATTGAAGTTGAGGGTTGTGATACCCACTACCTTGTCTTTATTGCCTAGCATTGCTTTTGATATTCTAAGTCTCTTCTTTTTTCCAAATGAATTTTTGGATTGTGTTCTCAAGGTTTGTGAAGTTTGCTGCTGGTATTTCAATCGGGATTGCATTGAATCTGTATAGCAGTTTTGGAAGTATTGCCATTTTCACTATGTTGGTTCTTCCTACCCTGGAACAAGGAATGTCACTCCATTTTCTGATATCCTCTTCAATCTCTTTTGTCAGAGTGCTGTAGTTTTCAGAGTAGAAGTCTTTGATTTCTTTCAATAGATTGATTCCTCAGTATTTCCATTTTTTGTTTGTTTGTTTGTTTGATGAGTATCCAGCTATTTTGCTGAATTTGGTTATTAAGTCTAGAAGTCTTTTGGTGGAGTTTTTGGGGTCTTCTGTATAGAGTATCATCATGTCATCTGCAAGTAATGACAATTTGACTTCTTCATTTCCTATCTTTATTCCTTTTATTTCTTTCTCTTATCTAGCTGCTGTAGCTAATGTTTCAGTTTTTTACCATTTAGTATGATATTGGCCATTGATTTTTCATAGATGGCTTTTATCAGATTGAGGTAGAGACTATTCCAATTTTCTGTAGGGTTTTATCATGAATGCATATTGGATTTTACCAAAATTTTTTTCTGCGTCTATTAAAATGATCATACGGTTTTTGTCCTTGACTCTATTAATATAGTGTATTACATTTATTGATTTGTGTATGTTGAACCACCCCTGCATCCCTGGGATGAATCCCACTTGGTCAGGGTGTATGATCTTCTTGATGATCTTCTGCATTCTATTTTGCCAGTATCTTATTAGGGATTTTTGCATCTAAGTTCATTAGTGAGATTGACCTATAGTTCTCTTTTTTGGTTGGTTCTTTCTCTGCTTTGGGGATTGCTTCCAGCAATGAATTCAGGAGTACTGCTTCTCTTTCAATTTCATTGAAAAGTTTAAACAGCCATGGCAGTAGTTCCTCTCTAAATGTCTTGTAGAATTCAGCAGTGAAGCCATCAGGACCTGACCTTTTCTTATTTGGTAAGTTTTTAATTACATTTTCAATTTCATTGATTGGTATTGGGACATTTGGAATTTTTAGGTCATCTTCGTTCAACTTTGGTAATTCATACTTATTTAGGAATCTGTCCATTTTTCTGTATTTTCTATCTTTTTGGCATATAGGTTCTCAAAGTACGTATTGATGATCCTCTGGATTTCTGCTGTTTCTGTTGTAATTTCATCCTTTTCATTCCTAATTGCATGGGTTTGTGCCTTTTCTTTCCTTTTTTTTGATAAGGTTAGCTAAGGGTTTGTCAGTTTTCTTTATACTTTTGAAGAACCAACTCTCGGCTTAATTCATTTTTCATTTTTCAAGCCAACACTGATTAAGAGAGATCAAGAAGGACACACATCCTTGTAAAGGGAACAGTCCAAGAGAAAGAGATGAAAACCATGAATGTATATGTACCAAACACTAATGTGCTCAACTATATAAAAATAAATACTAACGGACATGAAAAATCATATAAGTATTAATACAATAGTAGTGGAGGACCTCGATATCCCATAATCACAAATAGATATAGATCAACCAGACAAAAAATAGCCAAGGAAATACTGAACTCAATCAAACTCTTGAACAAATGAATTTAATAGATGTTTACAGAGCATTCCACTCCACAAATCAGAATACACATTCTTTTCAGCTGCACATGGCTTGTTCCTCAAAACAGATGACATACTCACTGACAGAACATGTTTAAATAAGTGCAAAAATTGAAGCTACCCCCTATATATTATCAGGACATAGTGTGATGAAATTGGAGATAGGGAAGGTGGGATGGGTAGGGGAAGGGTAAAAAGAGAAAAGAAAAAATGTGAGATAATGAAAAGATGGAAATAAAGTGGTTGTAGATGGGGAGGGGAGGAGTGGGTGAAGGGAGGGCAGGGACAAGGGGAAAAAATGAGAACCAAGACTTGTCATGTAGAGGTACAAGATCCCAACAATGAATGTAACTGTACTGTATCCTTAAAATGTACCAATGAACTCAATTAAAGCTGAACAAAAAAAAAAAGAAATTGGAGATCAATAGCAAAAGAAACCACCAGAATTTCATAAGCACACAGAAATGAACAACACACTACTATTGTATAGCAAATGGGTCACAGAGGAAATTAAAGAAGAAATCAGTTCCTACAATTAAATTACAAAGACAATACAACATATTGGGATCTATGGGACACAATGAAAACAGTCTTATGAGGGAAATTCATAGTAGTGAATACTTATACTAGGAAAACAGAACTAGCTCAATTATACAACCTGATGCACAACCTCAACCTTCTAGAAAAAGACAGCACAAACCCAAAGCTCATACAAGGGAGAAAATTATAAAGAGCAGGGCAGAAACTAATGTAATCGAGACTAAGAGAATAATATGAAAAATGAAAGTATCTTACTTTTTCCATCAATTTTGAAAGATAGTTTTGCAGAGTACATCAGTCTGGGTTGGAGTTTCTTTTCCTTTAGGGCTTGAAATATGTCATTCCATGCTCTTCTTGCCTTGTGGGTTTGTGTTGAGAAGTCTGCTGTGATTCTGATGGGCTTTTCTTTGTATGTATGTGATTTTTTTCTTTTCTCTAACTGCTTATAGAATTTTGTTCTTCTGTTGGGTTTCTGGAATCTTAACTGTATATGACTTCGTGTAGTTTGGTTTTTTTTGTTGTTGTTTTGGGTTTTTTTTGTTTTTGTTTTTGTTTTTTTGATCACAGCTAGTTGGAGTCCTATAAGCCTCACGTATCTGTTTGTTTAGTTATTTTCCCCTACTTGGGAAGTTTTCTGCCATTACTTCTGTGAACAGATTTTTTAGGTCATCTGCACTCTCTCCTGTTTCTTCATTGACTCCAATCAGTCTTATGTTGTTCTTCTTTGAATCATCTAGCAACTGCTGGATTGATTTCCCATGATCCCTTATTATTTTTAAGAAATAATTATACTCATGGTTACTGCAATCCTGTCTTCTGTGTCTGAAATTCTGTCCTCACATTGGCTGGTTCTGCTGTGTAAATTTTCAGTGGAATTTTTAATCTCCTAGAAATATGTTTGCATGTGTTTTATGGATTTCATTTGTTTCCTATGTTGGGCTTCCATCAAGTTTCTTAGCTCTTCTGTTTTTTGTTGTTGTTGTGTTTTGCTCTTTGTTTTTATCTGTATCTACACTAGATTTATTAATCATGTCTTGTACTATGGGCACAATCTCTGCTGTTGTCTGAGAAACTATTTCTGATTTCATTTTTTCCAAGTCCTCTTTCATTGTCAGTTCAGGGAGCCCGGGTAGTTGAGTATCAGATTGTTCCATTTCATTGCTCTTTGGGCAATAGGTGATCTGAAAGTCTGGCTTTGAGACTTATTTCTGTGTCTTCTCATTTCAGTAGATGAAGCCTGCTGTGTCTTTGTTGAGGCAACTTTTTGCTCACCCAGTGGTCTTCAATTCTCAGCATGCCACGTAGCAGCCTTTACTCTGCGGCTTACAATATACCAACTCCTGGGTTTAAAATGGTGGCCTTCTAGATTCCTGAGCTGACTTGTTCTCTGGGAGGTTTCTGTCTGGAACCTGTGTACACTTGGAATGGTATCTAGACCTCCCTCTTGCTGGGGCCCCTATGTAGCTGTTGTCTGGGAGGGCCTTTGGCTGGGGGCTGTGTACCCTAGTTCCTGTTGTCTGCATAGGCTTCCAGCTAGGGTCTCCACTCACTTATCAATGGTATCGGGGCAAGCCTCTAGCTGTTGCTTGTGCATCTGTGTAGTTCTTTTCCAGGTGGGCCCTTGGCTGTGGCCGATGGTATGGCTGGTCTCTGGTTGAAGGTTGTGCACCTGCACAGCTCTTTTCTAGGTGGGTCTGTGACTTGGGCAGGTGTGCCTGTGTCTGTGGGGTCAGGGTGAGGCCCTAGCTGGGATCCATCTGCAGCCACACCACTCTGACCCATGCAGCTGCTCCCCGAGATCTGTATGCATGTACAGATGCTATGGTGGGCCTCTCCACTTATTTCTGACCTTCATCCTAGAACAGTGTTTTATACCCATCAAACGTTCACATGGTGAACAAAAACATTGGGACTTTATTTTTAGAAATGAGATGTCTGCACCTAATGCTGCCTATTTGAAGTCATAATAAATATACACCTTTCAAAAAACTCTAGATTTAGAAAAAGAATTTTATTTAAATTAATTATAGACAATAAACATATTCTATATCTATGTGTTATATAATATATATGAGTTATATAAAGATGTACTTAATGCCCATCAAGTGGAGATTGCATAAAGAAGTTGTGTTATATATATATATATATATATATATGCACACACACACACACACACACTCTCCTACTCTCCTAACATTGCACTATTTTAAATGAAGTAGCAATTATGATTTTAAACACTTTATATATTTTAGCCCATTTAGTCTTCCTATCAACCTAGAACCTTCCTATCAAACATGATCCTATCAACATGTTTTTTTACCTCCATTTTACCAATGGGAAAAAGGCTGGAATTCAAACCCAACATAATGGTTTTCTTTTAGCCAATTATTTCACATTGAATTGATTAGAATATTAGTGTACTTTCCAGGCATGTTGGAGTTCTTTATCAATTAATACTATGTTGATTAGACTTCTTTTCCTTAAACAGGGATCCCAAAGTTCATAAATTGCTTTAGATTATCCTAGCATTAATGTATTTGTTAGTTGATACATGCCACTATTTAGGTAATATTCCTTGACATATTATAAGCATTTTCACTTGTGGTTTATTTATTAGATACACGATCAACTTTCAAAGCATTTTGACCCCTGTGTCCATATTAGTCATTAAAACTATGAATGAAGGCTGTCGGATCAGTGAGCAAGGCCCTGGGTTGCATCCCCAGTACCACTACCACCACCACCACCACTACTACTACTGCCACTAATGCTACTACTAATAATAATATTAATAATAGAAAGAAGAGGAACAGGAATAGATCACTCTGCCCTCCTTAATCCTCCATCTTTGCATGTTGCTTACTGACTGAAAGCTCTTGTAACACTGCCTGAAGTTTAGAGATGAGAGTGCAGCTATGGGTAAAGTTTGGGAAAAATGAAAACATCAGAGTCTAGTTCTGGGAGCTTGGCAGATGAGGTGTTCAGAGGCCCCTGAAATAGGTCACGGCCTTAGATACCCTGCTGACCTTGTACCGGCTAGATGTGATTGCTACGGACCAACTCTTCTGAAATGAATAAACTGGACAAATAAATGTGTGTGATTGAAGCTGAGAACACTGAGCAGGAGTGGAAGGTTTAGGTGATGCTAACGCCATGCCTCCCTGCGGAATGGTCAGAAGAGTCCAGCCTGAGTGACTCTGACTGCTAGTGGAGGTGCCTGTGTCCTGTGGTACCTTGGCGATGAGTAGAGGAAGATGCAAATTCTGTTTTAGATGAAAGCATGATCGATTTAGGCCTCCGGGGTTCGCATAGACTAACATAAAGCAATTAACTCACAATCAAAGGTCACCAAGCATTCTTGAGAGCAACTCTCTGTGTGAGTTAGTAGAAACATCAGAGCTAAATCCTCAAAGGACTGAAACTACCAGAGCTGACAAGTACAAAATAGAAAATAGTTGCATATAAAACATTTATGGAAATAAGCCACAAATCATAAAAATTATAGTGATGGTATCAGGAGTAACAAAATAGGTGCTTACTCAATGACTAAATGGTGCTTCCACAAGAGGAAAATATACTTGTCCAAATTTAAAATAACTGAAAAGTAAATGTAATAGCAGATTTGACAAAAGTGAAGAGATAACGTATTAAATAAATTTTGGATCTGAAGAAGCTGCACACAGTAAAATATAAAGAAGAACTAAAGAGAGCAAGAACAGAATTAGTCATGGGAACACAACTTCCAATGTATTATAACAATGTATTATAAAGATAAAGTCATTGAAATCATGCAGCATTGGCATGGAATGGATTTGTTGCCTCTTAAGAAATAATGGACAATGCAGCAAAAGACTTCTGCAGGTTTATAATACAGTGGACCCTTGACTTATGAAAACTCATTGTTGAGGGCTGGTTGTAACTCAGGTTGGTCAGTTGCAGGCCCAGGCTTCTCTACACAGCCTTCAAAGTCTCTCTCACCTGTACATAGGCAGATCTCACTGTCCTTAGAGAGACACTGGCCCAGGATTTCTCACTTGACACCGCACGGGAAAGGATGCTGTCATGTTCCTTCCAGAGATCTTTAAGGGAAAAATCTGCATCTGAGACCATCTGGAAGCACAAGCAGCCAGCATTCAGGTTGTAACACAAGATTTGCTCCTAAGTTAAAGCTAAAGTTCTGGCTGTAACCCAAGTTGTTTGTATGTCAGGCCAGTGGTAACTGAAGGATCCATTGTTCATTAGGACAGTTTGTCAATCATCGAGTCAATTTAAAAGTTGTATGCAGTTTACTTGCTGTTTATGCAGGAAGAGGAAAAACCTGGAAACACTCCCTCCTGTGTACCATACTCTGAGAGCAATCCACATTAACCCAGGATTAAATATGAAATTCAGTTTCACAACCTTCAGGAAAAAAATGAAAAGTTTTAGTTCAATTTGGAAAAGGGCTAACAATAAGCACTACTAAAAAAAGATTTATGTATCTGGCTGCATTAAAATTAGAAACCAGTATTCACCAATCTTACATAAATAAAGTGAAAAAAAGCCACTGATGGTATTCACAAACATTATTCCAAAATGTAGTATCTTTACATATATATATCAAGCTGAAAAGCAAGTAAGAGAATGACAGAAGCAAGAAAGTCCCTTTGTCCTGCCCACACCCTTTTCCCCTCATGCAGTCCATAAAAACTAGGGAGAATTTTCTGACCTTTCCCTGAAGTAGGTAGTAAGGCCCTGAGGTAAGAGATCTCCTCACTGACACAGAGAGGAAGCAGCCTGAACATGCAGCCATGCGAACTTCCCATTCAGCGTTCAGCAAGCTCCTGCTCCTGCACACTTCTTTTTCTCTCTGACCATCCACTGTCCATCAGACCTTGGGATGAACTGGGACTTTGGGACTTCACTTCCTTGTGAAAGCTCCCATATCTCAGATGACTTTATTAAATAAAATTTCGAGCTTTTATCTCATGACTATGGCTTTGTTATGAGCCATGAATGTAGGGGGTTAAAAAGAAAGGCTTTCCCCCCTCCTCTTTGCCATCCAATGAGAGAAAAGATTTTGCAACACACATAACTGAAAAAAGAATTAGGGTCTACGTATAAAAGATAATTGTACCTATATGTCTTAGTTACTATTCTCATTGCTGAGACAAAATACATCAGAGTCACTGAGAAAGGAATTAGGGAAACAGTTCCTTTCACAATATCATCCAAAAAAATGAAGTATCTAGGAATCAATCTAACAAAAGCAGCAAAAGACCTCTACACTGAAAACTACAGAACTCTGAAAAAAGAGATCGAAGAGGATATAAGAAAATGGAAAGCTATCCCCTGCTCCTGGGTAGGAAGAATCAACATAGTGAAAATGGCCATACTACCAAAACTGCTATAGAGATTCAATGCAATGCCAATTGAAATTCCAGCACTGTACTTCACAGAACTAGAAAGAAGAATCCAAAAATTCATTTGGAACCATGAGAGACCTAGAATAGCAAAAGCCATCCTAGGCAAAAGACACATGGCAGTGGCTATAACAATTCCCAATTCGAAACTATACTACAAAGCCACTGTGATAAAAAAAACAGTATGGTACTGGCAAAGAAATAGGCTTGAGGATCAGTGGAACAGACTGGAAGACACAAAAGCAACTCCAGATGTACTCAGCTGCCTCGTCTTTGACAAAGGAGCTGACCATCCCCACTGGAGGAAAGATAGCCTCTTTAATAAATGGTGTTGGAAAAACTGGATCTCAACCTGCCAAAGATTAACACTAGACCCTTATCTTTCACCATGCACTAAATTAAAATCCAAGTGGATTAAAGATCTAAATATTAAAACAGAAACAATAAACTTGCTGGAAGATAAGTTAGGCAGAACTCTTGAAGACATTGGCATAGGAAAAGACTTTATGAACAAATCCTCAGTAGCACGGGAACTAGCAGAAAGAATCAACAACTGGGATCTTATCTTATTAAAAAGCTTCTGTACTGCAAAAGAAACCATCAACAGAACTAAGAGACCACCTACAATGTGGGAAAAAATTTTTACCAGCTGCTCCACAGACAAAGGACTATTATCTAGAATATATAAAGAACTCAAAACAGCCAGCTGCCCCCCAAACATAATGACCCAATTCAAAAATGGGCATTTGTAATGAACAGACATTTTTTGGACAAAGAAGTAAAAGCAACAAGTAAATACCTGAAAAAATGTTCCACATCACTGGTCATTCAAGAGATCCAGATGAAAACAACACTGTGATTCCACCTCACCCCACAAACAATGGCTGCTATCAAGAAATCAATCATTAACAAATGTTGGCAGGGATGTGGGGAGAAAGGAACCCTTCTCCATAATTGGTGGGAGTGCAGACTGGTGCAACCACTATGGAAATCAATATGGAGATACCTCAAAGAGCTGGGACTAGAGGTTCCATTTGACCCAGACATCCCTCTGCTGGGTATCTTTCCAAAAGAATTAAAAGAATCATACCACAGTGATATATGCCCAGCAATGTTTATAGCAGCACAGTTTGTAATAGCTAAAACTTGGAAACACCCCATTTGCCCATCAGTTGGAAACTGGATAAAGAAGGTGTGATTTTTCTATAAAATGGAATACTACTCTGCCATAAAGAATGAGAAATTAGATTCATTCATAGGAAAATGGGTACATTGTGAGGATATACTCCTAAGTGAAATAAAGAAGCCACACGTGTAAATACTGAATAGTTTCTCTAGTGTGAAAAACTATAATAGTACATAAGATATTATGAGATAATTGACCACGTGAAATAAAGGGGCTAAAGGTATCGGGAAAGTGGGAAGGGTAGGGAAAAGGTAATAAGGGAAAAGAAAAATATACGAAAAAATGGAAATACAGTGTTTGTAAATGGGGAGGGGAGGAGGGGGTGAAGGGAGGGCAGGGATAAGGGGAAAAAATGAGAACCAAGACCTGTCATGTAAAGGTACAAGATCCCAATAATGAATGTAATTGTACTGTATCCCTAAAATGTACCAATAAACTCAATAAAAGAAAAAAAAATACATGATGCTGTAAGTTAAAGAAGAAAAGATTTGTTTGACTCACGTTTCAGTTTACAGTTGGCCGGCTCCAACGCAGGGTGACGTGGCGGAGGAGAAAATTCGAAGCTGGGCAGAAGACGCCAAAGCAGCAAAGTAGCCAAGCAGCAGCAGTAGCCTGCCTCTCCCCTTTATCCCTTCCAGGCTACCCGCCCTTCGGGTGGTGCCACTCACACCCAGGTGGGTCTTCCCATTATCCACACCCAGAGCTGTGCCAAACCAATCAGTGCGCTAATTAGTGGTCACATGCATTTCACCTAGCATCACACATCCTAGATCCAGCCACCTCTGAAAAGCACCACCCACACAGCCTAAGGGGCTGTTGGGGAACACCGGGACCAAGCTGTAATGCCACACACAAAAGAATTGGTATCCTATCTCATAGCAAACAGGAAAAGATAAAAAGAAAAGAGTTCAAGATTAAATACTATGTGTTTCAGAGAAGAAGTATTTTCAGTATCTCAAAAGTCATTTTAGTAATTGTCCAATGCATATTATCTATCTGTTTCTGTGACAGTTTTCACCAGAATTGAGTCTGATGGTAAAGGGGTGGTAGGATGTAATTTAAATGGAGTCTTCACACCGTGATGGTAGGTGTATAATTGGTATCAAGTTTGCATTATTGTATTTTATGAGGGTGAGTATTTACAAACTTTGTTTAAGTCAAAATGGACCAGATGCAACTCGGCGCCACTGTTTCCCAATCTCTATATGACTGCTTGTGAGTGAATGGTTCTAAATAGTTAATAATTCCGTAAAGGAATCGTCAGTAGATGAGGTAGAAAGGGTTGAATGGAGCACAGTCTTGAAAGGCCGTGTGTGTGGTGATTTTGCCTTGTCCTTTTGAATTTAAAGCAGTTAAGGCAGCTCTTTAATTACATTTGCATTTTAGAAAACTCATCCTGTTAGCAAAATATAGACTAAATCTGCGAAGACCAATATGGAAAGCCCGAGAGTTAGGGGCAAATCAAGATGACTGGATCTTAAAGGCAGGAGAATTTGGGACAGAAAATCCATGACAAATTTCAGAGATAATTTAGTACCTAGACTACGATATCGCACAAGGCTGTATCATAACCGATTCTGAATGCGTTTAACTAAAAGGGAATCAAGAAAAATATTTGTGTGCACCATAAAAGGACTGCCCACGTGTTACTATGAAGCAAAGTAATATTTTCCAGGTCCCAAGTTCGACCCCTACTTACTTCCAAAGGAAAAAAAAAGGACAATTCTACATTTTTACCTTTAATATGCTCTTGAACCATGCTGCTCATTTTTTAAAAAATTATTTGCTTATATTATTTCTTCAGAATATCATACATTTGCATCTATAATGTTAAAGTAAAACAATCTTAGAGAATCTGAGACTAGAAGATGCCTTAACAGTGCATAATTAATTTCAAATATTTGTACTATTCTTTTATTTAATAGCTGCTTGCAGTCTTCATAGACCTACCATTTGAAATTTTCAGAAATAAAGTATTTCCCAGCTGCTAAGAGAAAATGTGTGAAATGTAGCTGTATTCTTATTTCACCAGTAAAAATCTTGGATTTGCCCTTTTTTTATGGTTATCAGTCTGAAAGTGGACACGTTTCAGAAGATTATAGAAGACGATGAAGCCAAATGACTTCAAAGTATGATCCAGTTAAATAATCCATACTTCAGGGTGCCCCCAAGGCTTCGGCATCTGCAGTGGAGTATTTAATTAATAATTTGTACTTTACAAAACCCATCATTATATATTTATACGACAGACTGCTAAGACTTTTTAAAAGCTGTTTCAGTACTGTCAGTTCTGCTGTTCCTGGGTTTGTACTTTTATGTGATGAACCCACAGGGCTAACCTCCAGGGTCCTATCTGCCAGGAGGATCTTTTGTCACAAGTTTCAGTTTATAAAATCTTTTCAGATCGTTATACTACTTGATATTCTAAAAAATGCATAATGTAAATTGTGTTATTAATTTATAATATAGATAGGAATATTAAACTCTAAGGGATGCTGACTTGCTTGCATAGCAAACAGTCCTGGAGTGATGCAGAGTTGCTCCCTAAGTATGATGTGCGGTGGGAGACGTTACTCTCTATGTAAATATTCAATTATCTAAATACAGTTTTTGAATTGACACATAAATCTACAAAGCCATTTCTATTCTATATCAATATTACATAATTTCAAGAGTCATATTGTAAAGCAGACCTATTGGCACACACCTTAATCTCAGGACTCAGGAGTCTGAGGCAGGAAGGCCACCATGAGTTTGAGGCCAGCCTGGGCTACAAAGTTCAGGGCCAGCCTGAAATACTCAGGGAGACCCTGTCTCCAAAAAAAAACAAAAAAAACAAAAAAAAAACAAATCATGCTGTAGATTTTCCAAGAGGTGGCAAATCAATTCCATGCGATATCATGTGGTTTAAATTAGCAATAGTTCTATAATGCTGTCATATAGGAAAGTCATGAATGCTGTTTTCTTCTTGAACATCTTAACTCTTTATATCTTACTTAGGATGACTTCTTTAGGTCTAAAGTGCAATTAGTCAATTATTTCTTAATATAAGAGAAGGAGCTAAGAATCAAAAGGAGCCTTCCTGTTAGCAAATCCCTCGTGCTGTCCAGGATGCTAGAATTTCCTTGTGTTTTGGTTCATAAGTGGTGGCTGGTAGTATAAACAGCCCTGTGAAGAAATGGCTAGCACCAATCCTTGACCTGCTAGAGACAACACAGAAAAATATGCACCAAACTCATCTAATCAGATCAAATATATCCATGTGTCTTTAGGAAGTCAGCTGGTTTTTTATGTATTACTCTCAACTGTTGGGAAGTTTAATGTTACTGTTTACTTTATTCAGCCTATATTTTCTGTACTGATATTCCTTTCCAAGGCCTACTGGAAATACAATGGTGAACAAACTAGACATGGTTCATACTTTCATGGACTGTATCTTACCAGTGGAGGGCTCTGTTCAGTGAAGTGATGTTTTCTAAGTGAATTGTCAGGTATGTTTTGATGTGGAGTAGGCAGAGCCTGCAGTCGGGTTCAGATAGGCAGCAGCGGCGTTATCTGGGTAAGAGAAGCTGTTGACCTGTGTTCAGAGAGTAGCAGTAGGGATGGAAAACTGGGAGACAAGATACAGAGGATGCAGTATGTCTTTGTTGCTAATTACACGAGAAAGTAGTAAAATAACCATGCTTAGTCAGGACAGTTACACTTCTGCTTTTAGTCCCTTCATAATTATTGAGTCTCCCCTCTCACTTTGAAAAACATCTAAAATAGTATATATTTTAATCCATCTGAGAGATAGAAGAGGGAAGAGGAGTAAAACATAGTGCCCTAGTTTCTAGAATGAACAGCTCTGTGGATAATTTGGTCATTTAGAGAAAGGGAGGGGGCTGCAGAACTGGTGAGAAAAGTTTCAGAGTTCAGGTGTGGTGTGTTTAAGATGACTAACGTGGTAAAGAGAAGGCATAACATCAGGAGACTATGTGTGGTCAAGAGTTCAAATAGGTTAGAAATGTATTCATTTGGTAGTGATCCACACGGATACCTAAAGTTCCTGGAAGGAAAGATCATCAAGCCAGCAAGTATGAAAATCATTGTCAAGAATCCAAAGTCCCAGAAACACTCAGAGGGGCAGCTGCTTTTCAGAGTTGGGCAAAGTAGGAAGGAAAAACAAAGATTTGGAAAGGAGAGGCCAGAATCATAAGAAAATAAGGAGATGCCCAAGGAGTGGGAACCCCAGGAAAAGTGTACTGCAAGGAAGGAGAGGAGAAAAATGCCAGGTGTTTTCCAAGGATGTATGAAAGAAGAGAAACGGGCCCACCTGAAATTAGGAGCTAGTAAGCCATTGCTGACGGTGGTTTGTTCGTGTTGGGGAACAGATGCCTGGTTATGGAATTGTCATGAACTTTTGAGATGGGGATGAGAGCAGTTATTCAGAAATGCACCTGAGAAGGGAAGAAAGAATTAGTGAAATTCCAGGAGGACTGGCAGAATTTGAGTAATAATGCCTCTGAAGATACCATATGATCACCTATGTTCTATTTAGTCTTTCATCTTTTAATGGCCATCATGAAGGCAGAAGATTTTGTTTGGTCATAGCTACTAGTTTTAAATTTTCAGTTAAATTTGTATGACTTTAAAATGTTATTTTTAAGAAGTAGCAGCAAGGACATGACTTATAAAGTGACATTAGCTATTTTCCCCTCAAGAAATGCATTTGTGAATTTGCTAAGTAAAAATGAAACTCTGCTGTCTTACTTTTTCACACTGTACAAAGAATATGGCTCTTGGCTTAAGAATAGGGGGGAATTCTCCAGATGTTCTTAGGCAGATTAAAAAAAAGGTAAAGATTAATGGCAAGCAAAGCCATTTCTGGAAAAGGTGTTCTACCTTGTCTGTGTGAACATGCATAAATTACAGACTGGGTCAACTACTATAATTGCATTTTACTCTCTTTGAAGAAAATAGAATATACTCGCTCAAGGTCACTACTTGTATTTCCATGAATATTTCCTCTAAACTTTAATGATTTTAAATAAGATTTTTCATGTTCCTTGGTTCTAGTAGAAAACTACAGGTAATTAAAGTGTTCAACGTAATAAATTGATGCACGTATTGTATTAAACATACTGTTGGGAGTAACAATAATAATGAATGATACAACGGAAAACTCTGAGGAGGCTTCACGATCAAGGTAAAGCACCTGCTAACAGATCATGTGCCCTGGGTGAATTTGATTCACTTTGTACCCTCACTTGCAGTAATTTTATTAAGGATCAATAAATACCCCTTTACAGAGGAACTGTAATCGTGACAGACAAAACTCCTTTGCCCAACTCAAGTAAATGAACTTGGTGATTTTATTCCTTCTAATCTTTTCGTAAATATGGATCGAAGCCCAGGCTTTAGTGAAGTCATAAGCCAGCACTTGAAGGGAGTGACATGGATTTACATAATACATTCTTCTTTATCGTTAAGTCTATTGATACAGTTTGGATATCCATAATGATCACATCCATCCTTTGGACTTTGTACCTGTAATGATAAATCTTAAGTAATATTTTTTCCCATTTCCTTCCCCACCCTTCTATCCACTTCTCCTTATTGGCAAGGGTGCTGTTTCCATGATAGTCTGAATGTTGTGCACTCTGAATACCCCCTTAAATTAATTTGTATTTCTTTTCAAAGGTTCCTGCTTAGATTTGGCATTTCATTTATCTGAATGTGTTTAGCTAAATTCTTAGCAAGTCTGTATTACCAACAAGACCGTAAATATTCTTCTTCCTCTGAATTTGAAATTGTTTATCTGGCACCTTCACATTTGTTTTATTATTTAATTATTAAGCCTGGGTGTATTGAAGCTACTATTCATTATGTATTTCTGGTGGATCTTAGCAGTCATGAACATTCTTATATAGCATGCTAAATATGGCATACTATCTTTAGAAAATTATTCCACAACACCATGTTTTGTAGAATTAAAATGTTGTGTTTAAAATTTTGACCTCATCAAACAAGAACTGATTTTCACAAAAAATTGGTCAAAAACATTTAATTCTGTAAGTCACACTTTGTAAGAAAATCACAAAGTGATCTCTCCCCTGGCCTCTGAAAGGAAAGCATGACATAGAACCAGGTGTGAGTGGGCTTTGATGAACAGAGTGAGGGTTTGTTTCACAGACTAAAGTCTCATCCAGAGATTTTATACATAGGACATTCTGTTTCCAGTCCCATTAGAAGTATCAGTGTCAAACCAATCTAATGTGAAAGTTACAAACAATAAATGCATTTAGATTTTATAGCCAACTTTGGAATGTATTCTACTGTTTTCAGTACTTATAGCTATACTGCATTAGATATGTGTGTATTCCTAAAGTAGATGAAAGAGACAGCCAATATAGTTGCTGTATGTTTTGATGGATTGAGAACCATAGGTCACAGTGTGGTAAACTTTGAGTGATGCCTGTTCATAAAGTCTGAAATCCCTGCAGCTTGTATGTTTAGGTAGTGTCAAGTCATAAAGGAAAGCTCCTTTTGCCTACCAGAAAAATAAAAAGAAATAAAAGCTGAAGGCTTGCTTGA
Source organism: Fukomys damarensis (assembly GCF_012274545.1). Lineage (NCBI taxonomy): Eukaryota > Metazoa > Chordata > Mammalia > Rodentia > Bathyergidae > Fukomys > Fukomys damarensis. The sequence goes on along the minus strand of NW_022900926.1, from coordinate 8,763,226 downwards.
GAGTAATTGTTAACAATTACTGGTCCATACGAAAGTTTCATCCTGTGCAAATTAAACAGAATAAATTAGGAGAGATATAGTGAGTTTTTTTATACAGTTGTGTCCTAATGGATTGTTTTTCAAACTATATCTTACGTTTAGGTAGTGTCAAGTCATAAAGGAAAGCTCCTTTTGCCTACCGGAAAAATAAAAAGAAATACAAGCTGAAAGCTTGCTTGAGAATATTGTTAACAATTACTGGTCCATACGAAAGTTTCATCCTGTGCAAATTAAACAGAATAAATTAAGAGAGATATAGTGAGTTTTTTTATACAGTTGTGTCCTAATGGATTGTTTTTCAAACTATATCTTTCCCACTAATCTTTTTTTGTTGGGGGGAGGTTTGAGATAGGGTTTCACTATGTAGTTGAGACTGACCTGGGACTCACTATGTAGCCCAGGCTGGTCTCGAACTCACAGTGATCCTCCTGCCTCAGCCTCCCAAGTGCTGGAATTACAGGCATGCGCCACCATGCCCGGCCCCACCAGTCTATCTTTATATCACCATTTTATAAAACGGTGTTAGATAAACTTACCCTTAAACTTCTCACGTGGGAAAAATAACCCTCTCAGCCTTCTTCTGACAGGCTGGTGGGGAAACTGGAGCTAACCTTTACCTGTGCAGAGCTGGAGTTAGGAGAAAAGAAGTCAAAAGAGGAAGCTGAATTTAAAGATGGATGACTTTTGAAAGAGAACATACACACTGTCCATTTGAAATATAGAAGCTGAGATCTAGAGCCTGGCTTGTGTAGTTGTTCATTCCAGCTGCAAGGGGCTCTGACAGATACTTGAGTGTTTTTCCCATATGTGCCTAATCTTAAAAACCCTCTGGCCTCTTGTCACACACGGTTTTGACAGTAGGGTCCACAGTCCTGGAAACTGTGTAACAATATTGACGATGTCTTAGATTTTGTCTCTGTCCTCTGGCAGTTTATAATCTGTTCTTCACTCTCTAAGCCTCAAGGCTTTTGTATGAGTAAGGTGCAGGTGAAACTGCTTTCTTTGCCAGTGTTCAAGGTAAGTGAGAGAAAGGAAACTGTCTTCAGAGAGTTCCTCGGGCTTATATATTTGTAATTTTTTTCTAATCTCTACAATTTTTTATTTTGTTTGTGTTCCTTTTGGGATAAGGCTTGTGAAGGTGGGTTTTTTTTGGGGGGGGGAGAAGAAAGGAGGGGGAAGAAAAGAGAAAGGAAGGAAGGAAGAGAAAGAAAAGGAAAAAGAGGAAGAAAGCAAGGAGGAAGGGAGGGAAGAGGGAAGTAAAGGAAGGGAGCGTCTACAAAGAATTGGGAAAATAATCACCTTCTCCAACTTCTATTCCCCAAGTTCACCATTGGAATCTCCTAAGTAAATGTGCAGCTTGCTTGGATGTCTCTGTTCTGCTTTTCCTCCTGTCTGCTAACCTACAGTGCATCTTAAATCTTGTGTGTGGAGTTCTTTCCCCGTGTCCCCGGTGGCGGACTAAGCATTTATTTAACTAACGCAGTGTGTCGAAGCTGGGTGTAGCCTACCTTGCCCCACAGCACGGAGCACACACGTCACGGGAGTCAGGAGGGGTTTGCTGCACGAGGTGATGAACAGATCTCTAAATCTGACCCCATCTCTTTCCAGTGTATTATTAGCTACAAATTTTGTATTCTGACTTACAGAACAAATTTTTAAAGCGTGTCTTTTTATAGTAACTTTGGGCTAGGAGGTAATTTTCTCTTTTATAATAATTAGCTGCTTTCAGTAATTTGTGTTTCTGATTCGTTTAGCAGCAGCAACAGAAGAACCAGAAGTGATCCCAGATCCAGCCAAGCAGACAGACAGAGTAGTGAAAATAGCAGGGATCAGCGCTGGAATTCTGGTCTTCATCCTCCTCCTCCTCCTCGTCATATTAATTGTGAAAAAGAGGTAAGATGTAAGATTGGCCTGTCCCACTCTCTTACACGGATGTCACTAGTTCTCAGGCACCGTTCTCCTCAGTTTCTGCTAAGTTAGAACAATCCAATGGAATAATTTCATTTTAACAAGGTTGCTGGTACCTGCTCTATTACATATGCTTTTTACATAAGTTCTTATATGGTTATTTGCAATTAAATTTGGGGTGTAGAAGTATTCTCTTTGTTAATGTTCAAATTAATGTAAAAACGTAAAGGTCAAAAGAGAAGAGGTACTTGAGACATTAATTTTCCTTATATTTGGTGTGTTATTAAGAATGACAAAAGCTTGGATTTTGTGTGTGTGATTCTTGGGCTATCCTCTGACTTATGTGGTGTTCTTATTCTTAGTTCATATTTTTTCTCACGGTTGTCTGCAAATAGGATATAAGAAAAATATAAACAATGTTAAATTACTTTGTATATTAAATATTCACTGACTAAAATTTTCACATGAAGAGTAAAATGTTTCATTGAACATTGCTTTTTATCCTATTTCAACCAACGTTGCCATCTTCTGGAATTACATGAAGATATTAAGGCTTTCTCAAATTTAAACTGCTGTCTTCTGGAGATTATCCTATGTTCCTGCTGATAATCATTTCAAAGTATACAATATTTATAATTGAGCTTTGACCACAATATAAAATGTTTTAATCTGTAAACCATTGTCTTAGGAACTAGTACTGCACTCCAATCTGTCCAATCATTGGGCAGTACTACAACTTAGAGGGACTTTTTACTACAGTCTTTACATGCAGTATACATTCCAACATCTTTCTTCATAGATGTGGTTATATTTTATGAGCGCTATAATATACTGAGTGATGTTGTTTATTACATTAACGTAGTACTATACTATTTTAATTATTTAATATTTGAAATAAAGCATTAACATGGTACATAAAACTCATATACATGTTTTAACAATTCCATGAGAGTTTTTTAATATATTGCCTCTTTATAATTACCCCCTGGAGATATATATGTTGGAGAAGACACATCTGCATTAGAAACATTAGGTATGCATTATAGTGTTTGTGTTAAATTAGCTACCTACGTGCTTTCCCCAAATAGTGCTTTCTCTTTTTGCTGCTGTACGCCTCTGTGGTTGGAATTTATATCAGATGTGAGGCAAGACGGAAGGGTTTTAGAAATACACATTTTCTAATAAAGATCAATAAAGTTAGAGAATAACACATTAAAATTTTATGTCTGTTAAGTTTATGTAATTGAAGAATCAAATAGACTGAACTTTGAGTCAACTAACGTTGGCTTCACAATTACAATTAATCTGATCATTTTAGATGGAATCTGAGCGTGAAAGTACATGCTTTGTGATTACGACCTCCCTCAGAATTGAATTAAACAAAGTTTTATTTGTTATTCATGCAAAAACACTTACGCACTTGGTAGCTCTCCATATACATGGCTCTCTGTTCTAGAGCAAAAAAAAAAAAAAAAATCTTGAAAAATAAACTTTCTGAAGTATGCTAAAATAATCATGGAGCAAGATTTTGGGGATATGTTCTCTAAAGCTATATGTCATGGATTCCCTTTCTGGTTCTCATTTTTACAGGATTAGATAAAAAAATCTCTTTAAAATGTTTAAATTTTCATAATTATATGTTAATCAATAGAAACTATGAAGGGATTTAGCATCTCTTCCTCACTAGCATCTTTATGACTTATGCTAAAATAATCATGGAGCAAGATTTTGGGGATATGTTCTCTAAAGCTATATGTCATGGATTCCCTTTCTGGTTCTCATTTTTACAGGATTAGATAAAGCAATCTCTTTAAAATGTTTAAATTTTCATAATTATATGTTAATCAATAGAAACTATGAAGGGATTTAGCATCTCTTCCTCACTAGCATCTTTATGACTAGGGAAAGTTGAAATTTTATAGATGGAAAAGTTCCTCTCCACATATAATATGTCAAAATTACTTGAACTCCTAACTCAACTAAGCAACTTTGTAATGGCTTCTGTCCATGTATAGTGTGTGTCCCACCTGAATCATGCATGATTTAAACACAGATGTTTATTATCCTATAAAAAGTAATAGCATTGGATATTAACCAGTTTATTTTAAAATTTAATAAGTGCAATAGTTGCCCTTCTTAATGACACATTTATAATAAAATAGTGGAAAAGCAGCATATTTTAGCCTTTTATTTGCATTTTATGAGAAATTTTTCAATTTCTCATAACTTTATTCCTCAACTAGAATGACATATATAGACATTTCTCATGTTGAAAAAGTTTCATGTGTTTTAGTTGTTTTCTAAAGGAGTGGTTTGGGATTCAGCTGAGTATAATTTTAAAAGCTGAGTGATATAGAAAGTGAGTTTTTAGGCTGAGAAAAGGGATATTGCATCTTTCAGGACATGATGTCATTTTTAATTTAATTGCTGTGAATTATTTCCAAGTGTGTGCCATTTTTCCATTGATTGATTGCATATTATATTTTAAATGCACAGCATGAGCACATTAATTCCAAACATAAATTTGAAATTGTGTTTCAGTACAGTACATGTCTGTGTATCTGTTCACATGCATCTACTGTAGAAATTTACTTGCCTATATATGGTGTATGGTACATATGTGTATATTCACATAAAATAAATGTATATACCGTGTACCATTAAGATATGACTTATTTATATAAACTTAGGTATTACTCTGCATATATTTTATATTAACGTAATAGGTCATGATGTTTTATATGGAAAGAAGAACAGTCTACTTAGTATACAATTTCTGTACACAGCTGTTCCATTTGTCATGACATTTTGATGGTAATGGATGGTACTATGCTTAAGCGCATGTTGAATATACATAATCCATTTAATTTCTTGATTTTTTGGCAATAAAAGAAATGGCAGCATGTTATTTTTCCCGAATTATGTATTTCAAATTTTATTTTCTGCTGCATATCTGTCTGTTTAATTGCATGGCAAAAAATTAAAAAATCTAACAATGCATGAGCAAGTTCAAATGCAGAGCAAAGAACATTAATTTTATTTTATTTTGTTTTATTTTTAACGCACATTTTTCTGCTTTATTGAATGTGACAGAATCATGCTTTTCATTCACCATTGCTTCTCTTTCTCCACTGTCTGTGATTTGCTTGCCAGGAGGAGCTACTATTCTTACTCCTACTACCTGTAAGTAGAAATGGGTAATGTCGGACTTTACGTGTGTTGGAGGTGCAGTATCCCTTTTCAAAAATACAGAGAAGCAATGTTGGTAACTTTAGTGATATTTCAAAACACGTTTTTCTGGACTCTAAAATGATAAACTATTATCTATTCTGTTTACCTTTTTTAAAAGGGATATTGTATTTCTGTATGTTCAGCTACTTTTAATTTTTATGTACAGTTTTCTATAAGTAGCTTTAGTCTGTAGCAAAAAAAAATCCTTCATTTACTTAATTCACTTTTGTGACTTGTTTAGGATACTTTCTTCATTTTCTAGAGAAAGTTATCATAACTTCCAAATCCCTATCATTATATAGTATCATAGCTGAGAAAATGAGCGGTGTGCTATATTCATAAAACATTCAAAATGCCTTCATAGGTTGCAAATCCGGTCCGTCTGCATGTAATAACATCTCTCTCCATATTTCCAGGAATCCGGGATGGGCTATAACTTCTGAACTCCTTTGCTCTGGCCATGAAATAAATAAAATCACAGTGTTGCAAAGGCAAAATAAATAAATAAATATTATTGTAAGATAAAATAATTGAGTTTGCTTATTATAATTTAAATAAAACAAAGAATTTGTAAAACCAAGGCTAAAAGTCTTCTTGTCAACAAACTGAGGAACAAGGCTTGTATTTAGTTTCTCTTCAGAGTCTGTGACATTCTAGACTTAGGTATGGGAAGCTCATTTTCATACGGAAGGAGACAGTCGTCCTTTCTATTTTCTGAGTCATTTTTTGTTTATGAGTTTAGATATCGGAGTACTTATCCAATATAACGTTTTTCAGAGTTTAAATATGTTCCGGGCATATATTCCACGGCATTTCTATCCCTAGGAAAATGTAAGCTACCTTAACACCAAACTTTTATGAACCAACCAGTGTAATACAATTCTGCCAACATTTTAAATATTATAAACTTGGTTTGGCTTCCTAAAATCTGCTAAAACAAGCAGGTGTAAATGAACATGGCTCCTAGTTGATTGTGGTGAATCATAAAATGCTTGTTAAATCAGATGCGATGAAGCCAAAGGTAATTAACTGTGCTGTCTCGTACAATGATGGAGTGCTTTTTCCCTTTGTGGCCCACCCACACATCCACCTGCAGAAGTTTACGCGGTTGCCTGCTTAGACAGTGAAAGGCATTTGTGTATTGTAGGACTCCAGTGCTTGCAAAATGAATTGCTTAACTGTCCCGAAGTGCACATTATAAATGCTGGTTGCTCATGGGAGGACAAAGCATGAGACATACTGGAATCAACAAGTGCTTAATTATGGGAATGTCAATAAAGTCTACCACTCACCATCAGTGTATCTGCAAAACTAGCTTGGGATTCCCTCGTTGGAGGCTGGGTGCACATTTCTGAGTTCTGGGCAATGCAGCAGGCCATGCTAGCACTATGGTGATACTTAGCTATCCTGGCATTTTAAATCCTCACTAGAAAGAAGCTCACAGAGCTATGTGTGTAAGGGCTGATTAAACATACCTGTTGACGCTGATCTGAATCAGGGACTTACTTCCTCATGAAAGTAGAAGTTCACTAAAGCAGAAATAAAGAAAAGCACGTGTGATCTTCGGGCTAATCTTCATGGGCATCGTCATTGTAACTGCCAGTCGCGGATGGAAACACCTGACACTGGTGTGAAGTCGTCTTTGTTCTGTAGTAATGCAAATGAAAGCCCACCTCACAGGGTTGTCCTGAGTACTGAGATGCAAGAACCCAGCCAGCGGCGCCTGGCTGACAGGAGTCTCCAAAGGTGCCCGCATAATTTGTGTGCTAATCATAATTTGTGAACCTGAAAAGTCAGAGTTCTTCACTGAGTGAAAACTATCACTTTCCATGCATTTGAAAAATTCATTAGTTCTTCATTTTTCCCCAATCATGGAATACATGTAAATTATACATATTTGAAAGTATCATAGAAGTTGTCATTTCTACTTGCTATTTTCTATATGGCCATCATCTTAAAATTTTTAACATTATTTTGAATCCAAACTTGAGGGTGTGCTGTTACAATCCACCTCGTTCTCTCACGTTATTTTTTGAGCAATAAATTCATTCTTTCTTCTTACCCAAGAAATAGTTACTGCTTAAGCATTTTTCTACCTTTTAAAATTTACACATGTGGACACATTTGTGACTTCTTCATTTTCCTCTCTAATGTGTAACAACCAGTGTTTAACAATTAGATATGCGGTGCTTTTAACATAGGACACTGTAAGTGGCAGTAAAAGCAGTGTAAGCATCAGAGCATAAAATAAGAGCTTAGGCTTCGGAACCAAGTCATTCTTCAGAAACAACCTTGGGAAGGTTAATTCCTCTAATCCTCAGTGAACTCATCTGCATGGTTAGAAGAACCCTTATCCTGTTTTCAGTCACTTGATCTGAGAATTGAGTTAACAAATGAAAAGTGCCACACACATAACAGCACATAGCATAATTTATCTATTCAACAAGTATTTGCTGAATGCCGGCTATTTGACAGGTGCTGCTCCAACAGCCCAGGAGATAAATCGTATCTCTTTTGATACAGATATCGAAGTAGATACATATACACAGATGGTCTCTCTCTTCATGAAGCACACAGTGGGGAAAACAGTTGAAAAGCACTTGTAAAGATATGTGGGATTACAAAGGGAGAACATGGTGCTATAGAACATCTTTTAGCTGAAACAGAGTGGATGGCTCTTAACCAAATATCACAGGCCAGAGAAAGTTGTAGATGCAAAAACAGTGGTGACCTAGAAGCGTTTGAAAAATGAAAGTTGGTAGACTAAATATGACTTGGTGATATTTAATTAAATCCGCACACTGTCTCAAAAAGTAAAACCACTTCAAAAAATCAGGAAAGCTAATATAAACATTTAGAATGGTTTTGCCTTTGAAAAGCAATTAGCTCTGAGTTTTAACTCTCAGATTAAAGGCCAGTCGTCACTTAGGCAAGCTACTCCTAAACTGCTTGGCAGTGTTTTGCAGTCTTCACCTCCTAGACTAACAGAAGGGTGAATAGCTGTGTTGGGGTAGAAAGCAGACGCTGCCCATGAAGGTCACCATTTGGTGGTGGTGGTGGTGGTGGTATACATTGTCCTTGTGTTCTTAAATATGACTATTAGTCTCATGGTAATTGTTTCTTTAAAACGTAGGGTCGTCTCTCTCTCTCTCTCTCTCCAAGTTTTAGTTTGTGACTGTCTTATTTGGTACCAGAATATTACATTAACATGTCATGCGTTTTGAGCATGCCCCATGAGGACAAGTGGTACAATTCTCAGAGGATAAAAACACTGGAACAGTTCTCAAATTGCTAGATTAATTTTTTAACTTCAAAGCCTTTGGGCATGAACTGAATCTACTAAATGAGCCTTTGTAGTATTAGTAATGCATTTACTCCTGCACAGACCCTAATGAGGAGCAGAAGAGACTATCTTAACTTCACAATCTAGCTGAGAAATGATGTTCTTAGAACAAGAACATTTCCAAGACAGCATAACTACTGCCGTAAACTTACTTTAATAATTTGCCTACCACAGAGGTTTACAGTGTTTTTGTGTCATAAATAAGTTGCCTAGTTAATGTGATTTTAAATATTTCATATACATTTAATAGTTCTTTTCTCCATGCATGTGTCCTATGAAATAGTCACATAACAGCAAAATATAATTTCCATTCTTGATTTGTAAGATAGAGGCATCATTATTTGAGTAGCTCAGAATATAAAATCTGCTCCTTTCTAAATCTTCTCAGTTATTATACCCTGTGATGTTCATAGGCATGTCTGTTGTGAAAACTTTCTCATAGGGTTTTTCATCACTGATTTACAGGAATGGGCCATATCAGTACTCCAGGATGGTGATAATTTCCATTAGAAATCTACATCTTTCTCAGAACTTTTCTTACACATATATGCTTTAACCCCCTATATTGATATGTAGTTGAACTGTATGGTGCTGTGGTTGATTTTAAAACTTCAGGTTAGGTTTTTATTAATCTTGTATATATGTTGTTAAAGAAGTTAGTGCTATCCATGTTACCTTTTTTACTCAGTAACAGCAGAGGGAAAATTAAGAATGAGCCATTTTTGCACTACTGGGTATCTGAACCCATGGCCTTCACACTGAGCTACACCTCAGGCTTTTTTTTTTTTTTTTTTTTTAATAAGGCCTCATAAGTTGTGCAGACTGGGGTGGACCATGTAATCCTCTTTCCTCACCACTCTGAGTGCTGGGATTACATTCATGTGCCATCAGGTCAGAATAGGACTTCCCTTTGTCTTCTTTTCTCTGGGTGGCCACCATAAAACAAATTTAGGGCACACTGATTTCAAGAAAAACTTTCAAAAGTTGATCAAAGGAATTGGTCACCTAGCAGAATGATTAAAACTTAACTTTAGTTTCAGTCATCCTTCAATTGCTCTACTTAGGAAGTGCTTAGACTTTTGATAAATGTAGTTCTATTCTTAGGAGATTTATTTTTAACAGAACGAAATATAGAAAACAATGAGAGGTTTGTGTTGACAGCTTGAATGTTGACTGAAAAGTGGCATAGTTTTGCAGAAACCAACCAATGTACTTGTTTGAGTGTCAACTCAATTCCTGATACTATAACCAGTTCTTGGGTTTTCTAATCCACGTTTGCAATCTTGTCCTTGGGCGCACTTGAGCTACTTATCGCCGGTGTCGGATCTCAGTCAAGCCTTGTACTCAGGGCTCCCTCTCCTATCTGCCTTGCAGTAAGCTTGCTAAGAAGCGCAAAGACGCGATGGGCAACACTCGGCAGGAGATGACTCACATGGTGAATGCTATGGACCGGAGCTATGCGGACCAGAGCACGCTGCACGCCGAAGACCCTCTGTCCATCACCTTCATGGACCAGCATAACTTCAGTCCAAGATGTAAGTTCTTCAGTAAGACTTTAACAAGTTGTCTTGAAGCTCTGTAAATGCATTTATCTACTCATCAACTCAATGACAGATAGCAGGAGAAAGGGGGCGGAAACAGCTAGATACAAAAGAAAAGATGTATGGAATTCTTAAGAAGCCCGTTTTGAGGCTTGAATACTGGGTTTCGTTTAACTTCACACTGTATCAATCTCATTCTTAAAGTATAAGAAATATTCCAAAAGTATATCACTGAGACCACAGAAAGTGCTTTGAGTTAAAATATGTGACTGCCTACATGAAATGAATTCATGTGAGAATTTATAAATATTTTACCGTTTCCATCTTTCTTCGTATAAGATCAAGTTTCTATTGAGATAAGAAGAAACAATAATTCTTGTTGGGAATTAGTAATATGGGTAAAAATATTCCATTAAAATAGTCTACTATAGAATCCTAGGAAATCTCAGGGCTAAAAGGTTAACTAGGGGAGAGATTAGTTTACATTTGTCTTAAGTTGCTAGTGTGAAGTGCGAACTGTCCATCTGCCCATCTTACAAAATCGTATCATTTGCAGATGATTTCAATAATTATCTCAGGTTCAATATTACTGTTTATCTTCAAATTTCCTATAAATTTCATATTCTGTTCTATAGTACTTCAGTTTATTTTAAGTTAATTAAATTTCCCTGACCTGATTTCACTTCCTCAAATCCCCAAGTAAAACTGTGCTTGAAGTGCATGTATCAGGTTTGTTGGTCTTTTGTAGGCAGAGGCATTTTTGTCACAAACCTAGGGATATGGAAAATGTGCATGTAAGAAAAAAGTCACTAGTAGGACTGTTATTTCTTATACAAATTATACATGTATGTAGTGACAAGGTTGGAAGCAAACTATTTGTAGGTTGTACATCTTTACATCTTTTCAGAGAGGGAGAATGTTTCCAAGTATTCAGCTTGTGAAATTTTTCAGTAATTATGGGCTCTAAATGCAGCCTGTTATTTTCCCTAACATACTTATCTATGCCAAATTAGGAGTTACAAATATAATATGAGTCATTTTAGAACTTCATTGAAAACATGATGGGGTCTTTCTGATCTATTTTCTTTTCATTCCACCGTAAGATAAATGATAGGGAAGAATATGAAATACTCTTTCTGTTGAAAGTAAGCTTTGCTAAATATATAAAAGTACCCTCTCTTTAAGTATTTGATTTAATATGTAATCAATTATAGGTATGAAAGCATTTCTGGCCGCTAAACTTTTCTAATTATTGCGTATGTCGGTACCTTATTAGAAAACCTCAATTCAGCAAGGTGGCTGTAAAAATCTACTTATGCATTTAGATAAAAGATTACATCTATTTCCTACAGTTAACCAAAGAAAATTTTGTTTGGAATGAATATGAGATCACTTTTCTCCAGTACCTTAGATCTAAAATGCATGGTTTATTTCTCCCTAATTGTATACTCTTTGTCATGTCAAGTTGAATCCTCTTCCTTTTCAAATTAAACAGAATACTAAAATATAATTACAGATATGCCTTTCTTGATGCTTTGACATAACCCAAGCTAGAAGAGAGAATTTTCCTCTTGCAGGATCCAGTAATGGAAGTTGAATAATTACCCTTCTTAGGAAAGCATAATCCATTATTTAACAAAAAGAGTTCAAAATTTAATTTCAGAGCAATATATTCCTTCATGAGCTTTGTTTTCCTACAGTGCCCAATGATCCTCTCGTGCCGACTGCTGTGTTAGGTGAGGCCCTAAATCTTTATCATCGTCATCATCATCATCATTTTTAAAAATTTATTTATTTACTCATTCATTCGTTTATTTATTGCATGGATCACAACTCCTTGCATGAGTTGTAGCTTTGTCTGAATAATAACTCTTTGTGATTCAGAACGCATCTTGCATTTAAAATAGCCATAGTCTTATCAGAGACAGCAACACTATTCAATGTAAGTAGATTTAGTGAATTTCCACAGAGCAGAGTACAGTATACCATTTAAAGCATCGTGTTCTCTAAATTATGATTCTTCTAGATTTAAAGTGAAAGTCCAGGGGCCTTTCATTCAGGGCTAATAGTAATCTATCTAATTTAGTGAAATGAGACCTGGTGATATAGATCTCAGGACCAATGACAGCTAACCCTAGCGTATATATAAAAGTTACCTGTGGGGAAGAATTATTCTAAATCTTTTTAACTTTATAGCAATAAAAGGATACATTTATAAGTGAATACTAGGACTAGATGCAGGTACTTTTCTTTGGTCTTTACTAAGACTTTAGAAGCGTAGGATAAGTTGTTAGAATCTCGATGTGGGCTTTGGAATTGCATGCAAACCTTTTATGACTAGTACTGTGTTTTTGAAATGCAGGATAAGCCACATACCTGGTTTACCTCTGTAACATCCAAGACTCCTGAGATTGCTAGTGATGGCACGGGCCTTCCCACTGGAGCATTGCATTAATTTTAAAATTGAGCTATTTCAGAATGAAATGAGTTTCATTCAAAGTATATCCTTTTCCTTGACCAGGTTGCTTATAGGTTCACAAGTTCCATATCAATCTTACCTCAGTGTTGTTAAATTAAGATTTAACCAAAGAAATACGGAGATTATCAGATAAATATCTTTTAAAATTCACATTTCTTGTTAAACACAAAACTTTTAGCTTATATTTTACACTCTTTTGTGCCTGCTTCGGCAGCACATAGAGTGTACACATGTTTGCGCTATTCGTGTTTGATTATGTTACACAACGTTTTGCACAATGCTACTAATTCAATGAAGTAAAATAGACCTCTTACCCACGAAAGTAATTGTTTCAAATTACAATTTTATCATTGGTATAAGGGATGTACATTCTAAAAGAATCTGGGTTCCTCCTACTGCACTCTCTGGGTGACACCCACATCAGTAAATAGGGAAATGAACTTGGGATCTGTCCCAAGAGGTGGAATCTTGAGTGGTGGCCACCGAGGAGGCCCCACATCCCCCTGTAAAGTCATCTTTCTCTTGAGAATGTCAGGATGCTGTCAGGATCAAGTTAAATGAAAGTTCAGCTAAAGTATCACAAAACTCACTGGGAAAGAATCAATAGCCTAAAAGTTAAAATTTCATGTAATGATTTTCTAAGCCCCTGTAGAATTAGGTTCATATCTCAGTCCTCCTGTGTGTGGACTGACTGTACTCATAAAGATATCTTGTGTGTTTGCTGTCCCATCTTTATAGCAGTAAAGTACTTCCTACTGCACCGTGTTCACAGGATTTTACAAAGAGAAAATGAAATAATGCCTGTGACTTTTAAAGACTGCAAAGTTTAAACAATTGCTGCAGTAACTTTCCTTAAGAAAAGGAATATTCATGTGTAACGAAGAAAGCACACCACATCCTAAGACCTACTTATGTAAACATTCATTATGCATTTTATTTCATTTTGAAAACCGAAGTGGTTGATGTAAAATAAGGAGTCCACCAAAATATGTGTACATATTTCAGGAAAAGAAAACCTTGTGTAAATATTTTAATATTAACCTCATTGAGACCTCATGAGATGAAGAAGTTACCTTTGGCCTCTGCAATGACAAGAGCTGCTCAGCATGGTGGCCGTGAGCTTCCATACGTTTATTAGTACAGTGAGCGGCTGCGTGGGTGACCTTGGCGCTGAGATCGCTGCACAGGCATTTTCAGCTTCTTCTCTAAGGGCAGCAGTGTGGTGGGTTTTCTATGATATACAGCTTCCTCTGGGGTCCCCCAGAAGAGGGTAACACCATCTGCTGAAAAAACATTGTTCTGTTTTCCTTTTTCTGAAGTGCGTATACATTTTTTCGGCGGACTCCATACATGTTGATGTTCTTTAAAAGCTAAGTCTGTCATTAATCATATTAGCTGTATTAAAGTGCTGCATTTTTGCCATTCGTAGACTATGGGTTTTACAGTTATTTTGCATCTAATTGATTTTGTATTTATAAAGGGCTTTTTGAAATCACCTCAAATATTTCTTAGTATTATTATCTACTTAATGATTTAAAGGGTTTAAAAGCATTTCATATTGATTCATATTTTTGGGTTTTTCTTTTGTGTGTTTCACTGCTTCATTGGGTTTAAGTCCCTATAACTGGTAAGTGTATTACAAAGAACTCTAGAAAACTTTTCAATCAGAGATAGAGTTGCACTTATCATTTTAAATGTGTTATACGGATAATGATTAGTACATGTATCCTCACTAGTAATCACATTATTAGGAGGTTTAATGAGGTGGAAATGTATTGAGATTAATAATTCATATGTGATTACTTTAAAGACCTTACTGCTTATTGTACTACTGTATTAAAGCTTAATGCAACACCAAGGCACTGTTGATTTCGTATGGGGAGACAATCAACTGTAAAATGTGTTATATGGGTGAATTCTGTGTTTCTCACTGAGCCTCTTAGAATTGTAAAACTTCCACTGCTCCTGCAAGGAACGTTTGTGCTCTGTGGGTGTTCCGCAGAGCCCTGGCTACTCGGTCAGTTTCAGCTATTGCATTTTACCTCTTGGTTGTTATCTGTTCTCTTTATGTGTCGTCTTCCACTGTACTTCCTGGGATGGTGCCTAAATGAGTTGCTTCTGAACGGAATTTCCATGGGGAGATGTACACCTTCTTTATGTCAGTCTGTTAATTGTAATATTTGAGCAGAGCTAGATCATTGCAGTCTCAACATAGGGAGGTGACTCTTGTGAATCACGTCTGCTCACAAATGTTTGTGTGGAGAGTGGCGGGCAAACCTCGCATGAAAGGCATTAATTCTTTTGGGTCGTTAAGTCACAGCAGTGTCCACCAGGGGATTTTTTGATTCGATGTGGTGTCTTAGGAGTAAATGCAAAAAAAAAAAAAAAATTACACTCAGCTTAATAAGGGAGGTTAAAGATAAATGCAATCAAGCTAAATTATAGAGGCACACAAATCTGATTGTAGGATTCTTTTTCCCCCCCTTCTCTAGGAAGAAAAGATGCTTATCATGGGGACAACAATTCATTTTTTGCCATATCCTATTTGTAGAGTTGGTGGTAGAACAGGCAAATGTACCAGCACTTGAACTATGTTTTAACTGTTAATTAAATATCGTTCTCTACAGTATGCATTACCATTAAATGCAAAATTTCCTCTGAGAATATATTTTCTTTTCTGTTAATGAGTATGACAGTATAATGCTTTTCTAAGTACCACCCCTTAAAACGTTTGTTTTTTTTTTTAAGTGGTAAGTTTAAATGTGATAAATATAAGCATGCTTCTCCTTGTGTAATGATTAGTACTTCCATCATTAAAATATTGTTTATTCTTCTTAGGCAAAATGTTCTTGTTCTTTTCTTCCTCCTGATGACAGAAAGAAAATTAAAAGTTCCTTTTCATTTTGAGCTAATTACACAGTTGGGAAGGGGCCTGCACTCAAATGTGGGTGGTAAGGGATTTGATGGATTTTAACTTACGCATTGAAATATGTATTGGCCTGCTATGCACTAGGAGTAAAACAGTGTGACTGTGTCTACAGTCTGTGCACTGGGGGTTTAAGAAAGCAAATAGACAAGTACAGAAACAAATTAAAATACAGAACAAGTGAAGCGGCATGTAGGAAAATGGGAAGGCTTGGAAGTGTCAGAAGGAGCCTTGTTAGGGCCGGGATTTAGCTCAGTGGCACTGTGCTTGTTTTGCAAGCTCAAGGTCCTGAGTTCGATCCCTGGTACAAAAAGAAGAAGAAGTCCCTCAGCCTGGACAGTGTGTGGAGAAGTCTGGGGGCGGTATCCATAGTTGGCTCTGGAAGATACCCCTGCTTTGGCTTGCATAGTGATCAGAAAAGTCAAAATATATGAGCCATAAAAGCAGCCCTACTGACAAGAAACCAAGGGCAGGAATGGAATCAGATGCGCACAGAGCCTGGTTGCCTGAAGAACGGGCTCAGAGGTTGATTTCCCAGGCTAGCGTGTGTTGTGCTAAGAAGCCGCAGGGTCTAGGAGCCCCAGGAGGGCCAGAGGAAGAGCTGTGGGCATGAGGTGCCAGATCAGGACCCCGAGGGGGTGGGGCCTGAGAGGGAAGGAGTTGTCGGTTTAGTCTACCTGTGAGCATGTTTCCCGCTGATACCTTGGTCTTGCCACCCCACCCCTACTGCTGTAACTGCAGATGCACTCAGTAAGAGCCCAACTAATCCCTAATCCCTCCCCAGACACTTGTAAAGAATGGATCCGATGTCGCCCCATCTCTTGGCATCCGCTGTATTGCTGGTACACACAGAATAGGTCCGGCCTGGACCCTTGACTGAAGGAAAAGGCCAACACTTTGCCCCTACAGCTGCTGCCCTAGCAGGCCCCTGGTGGCCGGCATTCCCTTCCCTCCCTTCTGTTATCAGAAAGATCTTGAGCTCTTAGAATCTCCTTTTGTAGATGTATATTAAACAAGGTAACTTTATCTCTTTTTTAAATCTTCTGGAACATGAAAAATGCCAGACGAAAACCACAGTGCCACAGCAGAGTCCAGTCGGCTCCTGGACGTACCTCGCTACCTCTGCGAGGGGACAGAGTCCCCATACCAGACGGGCCAGCTGCACCCAGCCATCAGAGTGGCGGATCTACTACAGCACATTAACCTCATGAAGACGTCAGACAGCTATGGATTCAAGGAGGAGTATGAGGTGAATGCGTCAGTAGCATATTGAATTTCGTATTTAACCGTGACATCAGATGAAATGTAACAGATTTTCCTCCCTTTCACATGGCAGTCTGGAATTGGAATGCTCCATAGCCTGTGCAGTCCATTGTTTATGAATGTAAAATCAATTGTATATCTTGGGGAAGGGAGTGGAATTGAATGAAAAAAGAAAAAAGCACGCCTGTAATCCCAGCACACGGGAGGCTGAGGCAGGAGGATCGCTGTGAGTTTGAGACCAGTCTGGGCTATATAGTGAGTTCCAGGTCAGTCTCAACTCCACAGTGAGACCCTGTCTCAAAAAACAAAAAACAAACAACAGAACTAATGAATAACCCAGCAACCTCAAACAGACCTGGATTTGCCTTCATTATAAGAAACTTGAATGTTACGCTCCATAATTTATTTCCCTCTTACTAAAAACACTTTGTTAGATCCTCCTTATATTTTCCTTTTTAAAAAAAATCAGTTGGCAAGACTGGAATTCCACCGTACCACACAGACCTGCCATTTGAATGACTTAAGTATCAGCTATTTCTATCTCTTTGCTTATGGACCCCTGGAGTGAGAAAAATGCATTCTGTGTTTTAAATGCACTGCTTTGCACTCTCAGCTTCCCACTGTAGACTGCTTGAGTGTGGCAGAAAAGCAAACGGGAGCACCGCAAACCCAGTGACCACAGAAAGACGCCCAGAGCAGGATGCAGGGAATTCTTCCAACCTGCCCCCAGTCCCACTCCAACCACAACAGCAGACTCTCTCTTCCAAAGGGAGCGATCTGAACAGAGCACTCCCCGTTCCTCGGCCCCTCTTCACTTACTGAGTAATGTTAGTCTGGGGCATGGGAGTTTGCCCAGCCACTCCCTCATCCTCACCCAGGACACACAAACTCATCTAAAGTGGAAGAACCCAAGCAATACTTCACTGTGAAAAACTTCCCAGAGCACATCCAACTACATGGGAAAAAAATCTTTAAAGCTCCACACTTAACCCACAAACTATTTGTATACCTTATTTGGGCTGTGAATAAAATTTATCTTTGAATTTTTAATGTTGGCTTTAGGTATATGCTGAAACACTGTGTTGTGGTAACAAATTAAGTGCAGGGAAAATGAGAATATTCTGCCAGAACTGGTTCTTTTTGTTCATTTCATGTGCATTCCTGTGTACTTTGCTTCAAAGACTGTTGGCTGTTTGAAGAGCCCATTTCCTGTATTGAGCAAAGTTGAAGTTTTTCTGCAAAGAGAACTCTTTCCCCACATTTTAAATTGCTGCATATGGTAATTAAACCAATCAACAACTTCATCTGTTCCCAGATTCATAGGGAGAGGGACTTTTTAATTTTCATGTGGTCCCTTGTTGTAGGGATGGTCCTTTTCATGATCTTCAAAGAAACTGAAACGTGATGTATTGTGCATAATTTAATGAATAATTACAGCGGGAAGCAGGGGGATTTTTTTTTCTGTTATAAATACTTCTGAACGTACATTTGAAAGATACTCATTAGAAGCAGTTTTTGCAGTTTTTGTTGCATTATTATTCACTGTTTTGAAAAGAATTTTTTTATTTTCATCTTACAAAATTATACCTACCTTAAATGTGAGATACTTTAAAGGTGCTTTTACTTCTCTACAGTAATTTTTTATCCTTACCTTGAACTCTATCCAATCCAAGATGAATAAGTGTGAGTCCAGCCATCAAGCTTTACAATCTGAAAATGCAGCCTGTTTACTACAGTAGAAACCCCTGTCTCCCTGAGGAAGGGGCTTCTACTATTTTCGGCTTCGGAGCAGATAAACCTGTTTTATAAAAATAGAATTAAATTCAGTCTGCTTGTTAATTTTTTTTTCTTTTCCCAGAGCTTCTTTGAAGGTCAGTCAGCATCGTGGGATGTAGCTAAAAAAGATCAAAACAGAGCAAAAAACCGATATGGAAACATTATAGCGTGTAAGTTCCCATACAGTCCTTGGTGAGCAGAAATACTGTGTGTATCAAGATACAGTGAGTTGTAATTCTTCCTTATGTGGTTTTAGACGTCAAGATAATCCTAGAGGGTGGCACATCTGTTTATAAAGTAATCTCTTTAATATAAGAACAGGAGTGGCATTAGCAGAAACTCTGAAATTGTCATTATTCTCGTTAATTAAATCAACTCAGCCTTCTCCCTGTGGAGATTACTTCTTCTTTGCTGTTATGTTTGTACACTGCACATGCACGGGGTGTTATTAAACAGCTGAAAATATTAGGACAATGAAAACGATCTTTGCAGTGACGAGTTGCTCCAGCACACTTACCGATCATACTCAAGGTTGGAGCTCCTTCCTCCCGCGTGCCTTTCTTCCCCGCTTGGAACTAGTGACTGATCTCAGTTATTCCACGTACCACCCTCCGGGACTCCCTCTTGGTTAGGTCTTCGGGATGAGTGCCTGAGAAAAGTAAAAGTCGTTGCCATTGGAAACCACAAGAGAAATAAGGAAAGTAGTAGGTGATTTAACTTCTAATGAGCTACAGATTTACTGCTTTCATGAGTTTAGATGATATTTACATGTCTAAAATGCATCAACTCTTAACCTTAACTCTCAAGACATGCAAAAAGAGGAGTGTTCAAAATTCAGGGTGGTTCTGAGACTTATGAGGTTGTAAAACCCAGAGAAAAGGGATCTCATCCACTTAAAATCGTGTCTAAAAAAGCAAAAGTAGAATTTAGGCCAGTTCTGTTCTCAGGTCAGGTCCAAGGCACCGATTCCTGGGCTGCTATCGTGTTTCCTTGCACTTCCTGTGAAAATGTCGGCCGGGAAAGCTGTGTTCACACATGACTCTGAGTATGATAAGGAATAAACTCATTAGCGTCCTTCCATTTCCCCACAGTGACTGATTTGCTAGTGGTAAATCACGTAGGTTATCGACAAATATGAATAAGAGTTAGAGACTGAGCTATTTTAAATTACTGCCAGTGACATTGTCTCAGGACAGGGAGAAATTTCACAGGTTTATTCTATTATTGAAATATTTTAGATGATCACTCCAGAGTAATTTTGCAACCTGTTGAGGATGATCCTTCTTCAGACTACATCAATGCCAACTACATAGACGTAAGTACTTTTATGGTCCGTGTATTGATAATATGCTCACTTTATCAGCTTTTATCTGTGAACTTTTTGCTTGTTATCACCTGTAAAGTAATTGCTAGCTTTTTAAATAAAGAACAAACTGTACACATTTCCTTGTTCTACGTCCTAGTACTTACTGATGTTGTTGTGCTTTCTTTCACACCTGACTTTGGTTTGGGCTGTAGATTTGGCTGTACAGGGATGTAAGTACCACTATATGTAAATAACAACACCCTATTATAAATATTTCATATCAATATTCTTAATTGTAATTATTACTAATGCTTACTACTAGTTACTTCTGCATGCTTCACCTAATTGGTCTCATACAGTATATTTATGTTCATTTTTTTGTAATTCTTTTACATGTGTAAAGATCTATTTTACCTCCTTCCTTTTTCTTGTTTAGAGAAACAGGTCATTTTTGGCTTCAACAGTTATGTACTCGAGTTTTATTTGTTGATGATTTCTGTTTCTGACTTTTATTCTTACCCTTTCCCAAACATATGTGAGAAGCTGGATAGTAGGATGTGTATTAGTATTTCTAAAATTTAACTTTTAGATTGGCTCCTGATGTTAAAACTAACTAGGAGACTATTTTGTGGTGTGTGGTATTGGCTTACAAAGCAAAATTACTCAGGCAAAACGATTATTAAATTGCAATTTTAAAATACCCATATCACACATATATATTGAATCATGTAAATGAAAAGTTGGTTTTGATCATTTATTCTACTATATGTGCATGCAAATTATGTAAGGAAAGTAATTATCAAGTAAAATAACATTAAGGAGGCAAAATATTACACTCTGTCTGTCTAAGGAGGACGGACTCTTTGTTCATCCACCTGGCTCAAAATCACACTGGAGATCTTGGGAATGCTACCTTCCTCCTTGCCTCGGTTTCCTCATCTGATCAGGGGTTGATAACTGTAGTGCCAAGCCCATCTCTTTGTTATGAGAATGAAGTGAAGCGATGCCTGTGCATAGTTAGTGCCACCCCAGCACCTATTTAGCACCTATTAAGCTTCAACCCTTGTTAACGACTAAAATGGAGGCGCTGACACTAATTGATTCACAGTGTACGTAATTCTAGGGCAAAATGTAGAAGTTCAGTACTGTAGCATACTGCACAACTTGGGTACCTGCAAACATGAACCATAAGATTCAGCTTCTTCTGATGTCCATAAATAGAAGATGATTTTCATCACACTTAGGAAGACAGTGATTTAGAATTACTTTGAGAATTCATAATAAGTATTCACTTACTTGAATTATTGTATTAAGTGTAATCTATGAGTATATTGGTTAGATTTTGGATCATAATCTTATTCCATATTAAAATTCAGCAGAAATGTCGTCGTGGAAAGCTACGCTAACCGCATACGCGGTAGGAGGAAAGAAATAAACATTTCTGTGATAAGTTTGTAATTGCTCCTATTTTTAGTTTAATTTGACTTTTCTGCCAGTATATATATACTAGAGCCTTATCATAATATCACTACATGTTTCATACTAAAAGACTGCATTCTAAAAATTGTTACCCAACATTTGTTAAGACCCCAGTGTATTTTGGCTGATTACTAAAACTTATATAGTTTTCCTCTCCTATTACATTATTGTTATTTCAGCAATTAGTATATATTTTATTTAAAATGAGTTGAAATGCTTAAAAACTTTGGAAAATTGTTTTCATCAAACATTCTATACTGACATATTAAACAGAAGTCCTCAAACTGTGCGACAGTGTGACTCACACACTATTAAATTTTTGGTTCAAGACCTCCATTCATATGCACTTATATGTGTACTAAATTGGCAAAACAATAAGGCGAACAGATTTCCCCAAAGACTTTTACTAAATCCTTTGGTCAGTGCACATCAGGTTTCAAAAATTAACCCATCAATGTTTTTGCAAGTCACGATTCGTTTTAAGGCTAGCCATTTGAGAGCAAGGAACCACACATTCCTTGTCAGGAATAATTTATTGAAATAATATTAACTGTTTACATAAAACTTTTGGTAAACTAAAAAAAAAATACCTTTTGTTTGGGATAAGATGCATTTTCAAAAAATTCTTTCCCTATATATGTGTGTAAATTAACATTAGCATCAGCAGCACACGCAAAATAGCTTTTGTGGCTCCTGAACATGTTGTAGAATGTGGGTATTCCTTAAAAGAATTTCAGCAGCACCTTGATTGGATGCACACATGCATTGTCCAGCTCTAACATTGAAATCTTCTGTATTTTTTTATGGTTCTAATATGTCCTCGTCCATCTGTAATGCAGTGTGTTGTACTTTTGGATGATAAAAATCAGAATTAATATTTTGAAACACAATTTTGCCAGGAATGAATGACTAAAGATAAACGTGAAGGCATAAACATTGTAGTGAAACCAAACAAAATCTATGGGATTATTCTGTAGCAAACAAAACTCCATTTTATAATATAGATTTTAATCAGAGCCTTTAAAATACTTAATTTTTGCTCTATGTTTACCTCTTGGGTAACGTAGGTTTGAGAAGTGAACTATGCATTCACTACTCATTTCTGCACTTTTTACTGCAGCTCAACCTTGACAGGTGCTTGTCTTCACCTTTTTATGCCTTCATTCACTTATTTCTGACCCTGCACGGAAATGGTAACTGACATATTTTCCTATTTTAGGGCTACCAGAGACCAAGTCACTACATTGCAACCCAAGGTACCACTTCATCTTTCTAAATGTCACAGATTAAACCTCTTTGCTTATTCAGCCACATGGCCATCTTTTGCCCTTTTATCTGAATTAACTGAAACGATTGGCTTTTCTAACACTGCTCTTTATTCATTCACATAATACAAATATTTTATCTGGGCGAAGCATAGGTTTGGTTGATTTATTTTTAATTGACTGTGTAGAGAGAGAAGCTGCTGGTAGTCTCTTGACTTTGTCCCCGGTATTCACCCATCTCAAAACTGCAGTCCATAGTACCGGCCGGGGGAGGATATACTTTGGGGAAGACAGTGTGGGCTCTCCTTGTAGTAGGAGGCTGTGTTCTACTGGCACAGTGGGCCAGCCTGGAATATGATCATTCCCAAGACCAGCACTGTTATAATGGAATATTATACTGTTTCCCCACCACCTTCTGTCAAGTTAAGACTGAGACAAAACATCCCAGGGGGGAATATAGTGAAGTTTATTCACTGTGGAAAGTAAGAAGTAGGGAGATCTTAGAGTGCTACTCTAGGGAGTGAAAGTGTCCGAACCAAAAAATTGTAGTCATCTCTCCAAATTGATGACCGGCCTTCAAAAGAGAAGCGTGCATCTGCTGTATGCAACAGAAAAGTAAAACAAAAGCACATTTGGTCTTCTGACAGAGGTTCTTTTGTTAAGTGTTTTCACATAGTTTTGGAGTAATTGAGTTTCACTGACTACTGTTTAAAGTTAGAAAGATCCGCCACTGTTTTAGGCAGCGTTCCAGTTTTCCTGAGCGGGGGTGGTCTGTGCTTTCTCAGATGGGGAGGAAAATGTACAGTGGTCATGTGATACCTTCTTATATGTGAGGGTGCCCCTCGCCAGCGTCTGAACACCACTGTGATAATGACAGACGTTTAATTCGTTTCTAAGAAATCCTATTCAGCTGAGCTTGGCTTGAGTTCGCTTTTCATATACATCTAAGATGTGCTTGAGTAACTTAGTGACGAATTGAATATCTTAGGAACTAGTGATACTGCCTTCTCAGTGGAGACCTGCAGAAGGAAATTTTTAAAAACCTTGTGTATGCTTATGATTTTCACTGCAGTATGAATTTAGGTGTGAGCCGAATTTCTGTAGTCTTAGTGACATTTAATAGTGGCTTTTCAAGTACCTTTTTAATTTAATGTACTCTGCCGTTTGTCTTATGGAAATTTCTGACTCCACAATTAAAGCTGATTTCTTCCTAGGCCCCGTTCACGAAACTGTGTACGATTTCTGGAGAATGGTGTGGCAAGAGCAGTCTGCCTGCATTGTAATGGTCACCAATTTAGTAGAGGTGGGCCGGGTAAGAATAAGAACTTTCTTTTTTTTTTTTTTTTTGTCATAGACACAAGTAGAGTTGAGAGACAATGCACTTAAAAGAATATCAGTCACTTATTTTTTTAAAAAAAACCTATATAGGTGTAGCAATTCCCTAGAGTGCTGCTGGACTCTCAGTGGCTAAGAAATTATTTAATATCTCTTTGAGCAATAAAATAAGCATTGCTTCTGTGCCAAAGATCTAGTTGCATTATTAGTCTTGCATACATTGTATGAGAATGTACAAAGTTTTTCTGTTTATTATTTAACAGATTCTTTTTCATTTGTATATGTTTTTAACAATATTTTAGTTGTGAGTAAAAGTGTAATCACTGGAATTAAATGCTCTCAGCTAAAGCGTATTTGGTGTTCAAGTCTAGCTATGTGTTCTTTGTGTCATTTAGGTCAAGTGCTACAAATACTGGCCGGATGATACTGAAGTTTATGGTGACTTCAAAGTAAGCTGTGTAGAAATGGAACCACTTGCGGAATATGTAGTAAGAACATTCACTCTGGAAAGGGTAAATATTAAAAAATTCTATTAAATCCATATACATTGAGGGCTGGGGATTTAGCTCAGCAGTTCGGTGGCCTGCCTTGCAAGCACAAGGACCTGAGTTCAATCCCCGGTACCAAAAAAAAAGAAAAAAAAAATCCATATGCATTGAAACTGTTTATCTGTTTAAATCCCTGCCAGGTTTTGTTTTAATGATACCGTGAAACAAATTCAACCCACAGATATTTATTTCCGCACTCACCATTACATTCCATCCTGTTTTCCCATCCTGGGGATGCATGTTACAGTCCCTACTCTCATGGAGGTTACCCTCTACAGAGGGGAGACGACAGTACATAAATATCCCATGAAAGTGCTGTCCTGTGGCTAAAAAGTACTGTTGGGAATGGAAATGGGGAGCATTACTGAGGTAGGAGAGGAAACGCGTCACCATTTTTGAAATGATGACTGAAGGAGGACTTGTCGAGAAAGCGACACGAGCCCGGATCTGGGTACGGTCCCCTCGTGTGGGAGGAAGTATCTCGGACCCGGGTGAGCATCGCTTTAGTAGTCTCGTGGTCGTCGTGAGTATCCCTGTCCCAGGGAGAAACGTCAAGAGGCGAGGTGTTGAGAGGAGGGTAAATAAAGGGAAAGAAGTGTGCGCTGATGAGAGCAAGGTGAGTGGGGCTTTGGGGCCCTGGCGGCGATCTTAGCTTGTGATGTAGTCAGGGCTGTGAACCTGAGGGTTACACAATCTGAGTGTTATGTTTAAGGGCAAAGTTTAGAGCAGCAGTGTGACATAGGAGACGGAACTGAGGCACAGAGCCACAGATTGCTGCAGGAAAGCTTGGTAGATTTGAGCACAAGAAGTGTAAACTTGCCTGTCAAACAAACAACAAAAGGTCCACGAGCACAAAGGAAACGTGACCATCAGCGTCCTCACTTCATAGTTTCCGTACAAACAGAGGGCACTAGGATCTGAAGAAAGGTAGCTGCCAACCTCCCTCCTAAAGATGTATGACCTTTTGTGTGGGTATCCAACTTTGTACTTTCTTTTTTTTTTCTTTTTATTGAATTTATTGGTACATTCTAGGTACACAGTACAGTACATTCATCACTGGGATCCTGTACCTTTACATAATAGGTCTTGGTTCTCATTTTTCCCCCTTGTCCCTGCCCTCCCTTCACTCCTCCTCCTCTCCCCATTTACAAACACTTTATTTCCATTTTTTCAGTTTCTCATATTTTTTTTCTTTTCCCTTATTCCCTTTCCCCCACCCTTCCCACTTTCCCTACACCTTTAGCCCTTTTCTTCCTATTTCACACTATTAATTATCCCATTAGGATCTTGTGTACTATTATAGTTTTTCACACCAGAGAAAATATTTGGTATTTACACATGTGTGACTTGTCTATTTCACTTAGGAGTATATCCTCAAAATGTATCCATTTTCCTATGAATAACTCTAATTTCTCTGTCTTTATGGCTGAGTAGTATTCCATTTTATAGAAAAACCACAGCTTCTTTATCATTTCCAACTGATGGGCAAATGGGCTGTTTCCATGTTTTAGCTATTACAAACTGTGCTGCTGTAAACATAGGTGTGCATATGTCACTGTGGTATGATTCTTTTAATTCTTTTGGAAAGATACCCATCAGAGCAATGGCTGAGTCAAATCAGCGAAAGAATATTTAGAAGAATAATCATCATCAAATGCATGTTTAAATATTTTCATATGTCGCCATTTGTAGCTGAATTTATTGAAACCTTCTGAATATCAAAAAAGTGGTTCATATCAGAACTTTAAAATACCAATGCAATGAGAGTTTGTCTTTATAAATCTATCGTTAAGAATTGACACATAAGGTAAAAATAGTAATAAGCATTTACAGTGACTTTAAACAAATTATCACCAAAGTAGACCCCCCCAAAAGCACATTATTTTTAAGGAGAAATAGGTAATTTTAGAAGGCATCATAACTTGAAAAATGGAAGTTTATTTATATACAATGCCTGCATTCATATTTTGGGGCAATTTATAAATAAATGTAAATATTTTAAAGTAGCAAATAGTTACAGAACTGTGGGAAAATGATCGATAAATGTTATTCTTTACCAATGACAATTGGTAATTCTGGCAACATGAAAAAATAATTACAGGAAATACTAAATAAGGATCAGCATTATATGGAACAATGTTTTTTAGGTCAACAATTTACATGAAAATCTCAAGTTATCCTGTAAGAAAAATTTATGTTCATAAAAATTTTCTGAGAGACAATTTAAAATCTTGAAAAGTTATAAAGTTTTTAAAAAGTGATAGACTAAGGAAAATTAAATATAAAAAAGAAATGCAAATAGTTTTTTTAAATAAATTAAAACTAGTTCCTTGAAAAAGTAAAGTAACTGGGCCAGGGATTTAGCTCAGTGGTTTGGTGGCCTGACTCGCAAGTGCAAGGACCTGAGTTCGAGTTCGATCCCCGGTACCACAAAAAAAAAAAAGAAAAGAAAGAAAGAAAAGGTAAAGTAATTAAATCATTGTTGATTCTAAATATGACGTAGTGAAAAGGTATAATATTATATAAAGTGTATTATATTGGAAAACACAAAAAGATATAACTGTAGCAACACTTACAAAAGTAGGAAAATTATAATAAATTTATTATGTATAAGTGTAGACCTAGATTTTATTGTACAGTCACTGATTTCCTAGCAAATCATACTTTCCAAAAATGATTCAAGAGGAAAAAGAAAATGAAATACTGAATATTTTAACCCAGTTGTGATTAAATGATCTTTCCTGGTTTTGTTGTTGTTGTTGTGTTTTGTTTTTGCTAAGAATCCAAAGATATTTCAACTGTGGTGGGAAATATAACAGGATATTTCACTATATGTTAAGGGAGCAAAACTATAGAATTTTATAAATAGCTTAATATATTCAATTTTACTTAAAAGACATTTGTAGTAATACTCTAATTACCAAAGTAAGTAGACTTCCTGAACACAGCAAAGACAATTCAACAATAACTATTTGCATACATGTTAAGAAATGGAAAACTAAAATCTATTTATTACAATAAACTAAAAACTATGATAGGCCCAATTAAAGGCTCTTATTCCTACTATCATTAGAAAAAAATGAAATAGTCATTCTCACTAGTATTCAACATTATTTGGAAGTTTTAACAAATTACCGCAGCAAAAGGAGTAAACTAACAATTACAAAAAATGATTATTTTAAGATGAAAGAGTGTTATACCAAGAAAACTAGAGTTAGTATTTTAAATAATGGAACTAATACACATTCATTTAAATGACTAATTCGACATAAATATTCATAAATCATAGTTTTTCTTTATATTAGCAATGAACAAAAGTGGACATTAAAAATTACTTCACAATAATAAAATATTCCAAGGTTCGATTGTATTTTACAAGATGCAGGTCCTGATTGAATGAAACAAAACATATAATGGGACATAAAATAAGGTGTAAAGGAATGGAGACAGCCCCTGTATCCCAGAATTTAGGAGTACATGATAGTAATAACACTACCGATTTAATACAGTTCTAACTGAGATATTACTGGATTTGTATTTTTAACTTTTGTTTATTATTCAGCACTGAACAACAGCAACTTTATAGGGGGAAGGGAGCCACATATTTCATTAGTACTCAGGAAATTTTAAGTGAAAACAGTTTTTAAAAACTGACTTAAAAAAGCACGTCTTAAACATGTAGCAGAAACAGGAAGTTAGTGAGGGCCGCACAGACACTCTGGTTAGTAAGAAGGAGGCAAAATAGATATCTGAAATCAGGCCTCACAGTAACCTGTGACTCTTCCTCCCTGACTTGAAAAGTAGCGTAGAAGGCGTTTTCACATCGGTGTTGTTTCACATGTTTGCACTGTGATCATTGTAGTTGTCTGTTGAGCCGGGCCTTATGTGTCCTGTTGTGCTGTGAGCCCGGATTGCTGCCTTCCGGTGTGTGCTGACACTTTTATAGGAGAGAGGCTGCAGCCGTCGGTCTTCCTCAGCGCTCCTCTTATTTCATGGAACATCTCTGCCTTTTCTTGTGGAAGAAGTAGTTCTCTGTAGAGCTGGAAGTACAGGGTTCATAGTGGATTTGTTTTTCTTTCACCACAAATGTGAATTCATAAAAATAAAATTTTCAACATTTCCCTTACACTCCCCAGGCTGTGCTACTCATTTTTCAGGTTTCTTCTCACAGAGGAGGGAGAAGGCTTTGGGATTCCCTTGAAGAGGCTCTCTTGCCTGATAGGCTAGGTGCACGATTTCTGATTGATAGGATATCCTGATAGGATAGGAGGCTCCATTTCTGTCATTTTGTATTTTTGTTAACTATAAATAATACTCTATGTGCTGCACTATTTCACAGAGCCAAGAAAAAAAATCAGTCTACCCCAAGTCCAGTTTAGCTGTCCGTGCATTTCAGAAACCAATCTAGCTCAGCTGTGTCCTGGAAAACCCCTCTGTGCCATGCTTCTGAGCCATTTTCAACATGGATAAGCATGGCGCTGAGACTTCTCAGTGCGGTGAGGAGCTGGCTACCTGCTTCTTACAGCACTCGAGTGGGGCCAACAGGGCAGCAGTTGGGCCCTTAATCATTTTAGGTGCCATCGTTCCCAGTAGGAAGCAAGCTGGCAGGTAAATCACATTCACCCAGACTGACACAACTGACTGAGAACCTGCAAGCTTAGAGGACTCCTCATGGTCTACCTTTGGTGGCGTTTGTTGGATAATGAAAGGAGGCTTAGAGGCCACGTTAAGCTCACATCCTTTTTTCGAAAAGGTCTGATCGTGGATGGATTTTCAATGCTTATGCCTGCCGGTCTGATTTAAGACCCATAATTGTGTTAAATGGCTCTATTTGGTCCTTTGAAAACACTCGTTTCTACCTTTATACAGAGGGGATACAACGAAATCCGTGAAGTGAAGCAGTTCCACTTCACAGGCTGGCCTGACCACGGAGTGCCTTACCACGCCACCGGCCTCCTGTCCTTCATCCGCAGAGTCAAGTTATCCAACCCTCCCAGTGCAGGGCCTATTGTTGTGCACTGCAGGTGAGTGTGGCCCGAATCGCACTGCCTGTGTGTGCTCGGCTTTTTGTGGAGTTGTCTGTTTGCTTGTTTAGTTTTTTGAGACAAAAAGAGGATCTCACTCTGCAGTTCAGGCTGGCCTGGAACTCACTGTGTAGCCCAGGCTGGCTTCAAACTCGGGGCGATCCTTCTGCCTCAGCCTCTTGACTGCTAGGGTTTACAAGCATTCACCTCTGGCAATCAGTTTTAAAAAAAAAGAATCAAAACAAGGCTTTTAGCAGAGAAACTAATATATGGCTACAAAGTTCTACTTTGTGTGTTATGGGGAATATAAAACAGCTATAAAAGTTAGCTTTAAGTAGGATATAAAATAGAAATTTAAGAAATACATACATTCCTCCCAGTGTGTGTAGTGCCATTCACAATTACAAGTGTGGAAAACTCTGCCTTTTAGTGGCAGCATCTGTGTTTTGGGATGCTTTTTAATCACTTTTGAAAATCCCATATTGAATAGAACAGTAGGTTAAAATAGAGTTTTCCTGCCAACCTAGTAAATTTTCACTGGAATCCCAGGTTTTAAAACTAAATTTGAGACAAAGTTACTAAATGGCCTAAATTGGAAGGATTTGTGCCGGGAAACGATTTTACATTCTTTTCAAAACATCATCCATCAGAGGACCTTGAAAAGTGTATCAGTGAAACAGCGAATATATGTCAAGAAACATGAACATTGTATCCAGATTTCTTCTGATTGGAAACTTCTCTTAAAGCAAGCATTCCAAGACACTAAACGCAAATCACATGGCCTCGTTTTAAGATGTGACCAGAAACAGTAGGACTGGATCTGAAACGCTCTTCTAAATGCTATGCATCATTCTCAGATGTCTCCTCCATGCTAGATAATAGGCTGCACATAAGCATGTTTCGCCCAAAAATACCACCTTTTCAAAACGTAAATTGGTTTGGATGAAAGGAGGCAAAAACAATGGGGAATGAAACACCCTGCAAGGATCAGATACTGCGCACGGCAAAGAGCACAAATCTGTGTTTCAGTGGTGCTCAAGGAATCTGATGTACTCTTCAGTGACTTTCCTGTCTCCAGCCCTGGGAACAGTGATGGAGAAGGTGGTAGGGGAAAAAAGAGAGGGAGGTAGCACAATATCTGCTGCTTAAATTCCTAAAAGAACAGAAAGTGGGAGAGGAGTGACCAAATCTGGATAACAAAGAAATAATCTGTTGAGTAATAAATAGAATTAGCTCCTGTAAGCATTTGGAAAATGAGATAAAGGGGCTTTCAGTTCTGGGTCTTAATTTATCACAGAAGTTTACTTTCTTACAGATTGCTTGTTTCCAAAGTGCTCTGGGATTCCCAGTCACTATCTTGAAATAAGTGCGATGTCTACTGAAACTCAGTCATTTCTGGGTTTATGGAAAAGAAGCTGGCTACAAAGTGAAGTCCATTCCTTATCAAAACAAAACAAAAGCTCTTTATCTTGTTTTTCCCACTGACTGTTTTTTATGAAACTTGAGAAGCATTTCTAAGGAGTAAAATAATGAAAGAATATTATGGTTCAGTTTTTGAATTCTCAGCTATTGTTGGGCCCGGCTGGGAAGCATCTTCAGCGTCTGACATTCTGGTTTTATTTTCCCTCCAGATCTTGATTCCAATACTTTTTCGCCTCAGCAGCTCCTCCTCCTTGAAGGCCGTCATTTCTTCCCCCACTTGCTCTACCCCATTACCATTTCCCATGCACAGTGGCCCCTTACTATCTCTTTTAAAGGCTTTGTAGCTAATATTCTTTTGTCCTGGTGTTTTCGCCAGAGTCCCTGAGACCCAGAAGTACCATTGAGGTGTCACAGCCCAAGGACCCGTAACTAGAGGACTGTCAACATTTTCTGGTCTGGAGTTAGGTTTTTTAGCATGAATGCATTACTTGTTCAGTACCATGATTTTGTAATTCTGCACACGAAATTTACATACAGTACAGACTGTGGAAGAGCAGTATGGAACTTGAGTACCATACATTCACTCTTCTCGGTTTGGAAATAATTTGCAGCTCTTGTCCCAACCTCCGGTTCGCATGACGCCCCGTACTTTCCAGGCAGTTATCTGTGCATTAGTCTGGTTTTACACAGCCCGTACAAACGATGTGTTCTGTCCTTTGCTAAATCAGTTTGATCGCATGCCTCTGAAGGCGGAACATCCTGAAGCTCACACAAATAAGCACATTTCTCACGTTATCGCAATTGAACATTCTCCACAGCGCTGGTGCCGGGCGGACAGGCTGTTACATCGTCATTGACATCATGCTGGACATGGCAGAAAGGGAGGGCGTGGTGGACATCTACAACTGCGTCAAGGCCCTGAGATCGCGACGAATCAATATGGTCCAGACAGAAGTATGTTTTCTGCCCTTTTCCTTGTT
This sequence comes from Fukomys damarensis, assembly GCF_012274545.1. Taxonomy (NCBI): domain Eukaryota; kingdom Metazoa; phylum Chordata; class Mammalia; order Rodentia; family Bathyergidae; genus Fukomys; species Fukomys damarensis. The sequence continues at coordinate 8,731,361 of NW_022900926.1, read as the reverse complement.
CTTTTCTGCCTCCCATCATGCATCGAGCAACACCAGTTGTCTTCACCTAGAATCAAAATCATCGGGAGTTGTGTAGGAACACGGGGGGATTTTAATCAATGGCTGCTTGTGGAGAAGAAAGTGTTGTCTGCCTTCCACAGAAAGGTTTTATTCAAATAGTGTGAAATTTTCTTTCTCTTTCGGTACTAGGAGCAGTACATTTTTATTCATGACGCCATTTTGGAAGCATGCTTGTGTGGAGAAACTGCCATTCCCGTCTGCGAATTTAAGGCTGCATATTTTGATATGATCAGAATAGACTCCCAGACTAATTCTTCACACCTCAAAGATGAATTTCAGGTGACTGTTGCAAAGGTCTTTTCTGTGACTTATTATAACTTGTTCAGTACATTAATAATTCTTTTAAGAAAGGTCTTTCACAGTAAATTTGTGACCTTTGACCCTACTTTAAGTATAATGTAATAGCTGTCTCCTTCGTTATGCATAATTATGGAGTCACTTTCATATTAATGAGCTCATATCTGCTATATCCTGAAGGGCAAGTGAGTTCAGACTCAGGGAAGAATCTCAAGAAAATGTATTATGAAAGTCAAATGTGGTGATGATTTGTGTATAAAAGTGTAGCCTTGTGGGTTTTGACCTTCTGTGTTACTGACAAAGTGAAATCAAGTACGTTAATAATAGCTGAAGCTTGTACTAAACATTGTCTCTAAACACTGCAGATATCTTTGCTGTCCTTAAAAAAAAAAACAAACCCTAAAGGTGGGTGAAAATGAAGTCAAGGGTATGCTAAGAAAGTAATGCTTTGATGCTAGCGCTCTTCCCGTCACCCCACAGTAAATCGTCACTTATGGTGTGGGAAACCGATTATAAATAATAGCCTCTCTAGCTTTGTGGCGCCATTGTCACCATGGCCCACACTGATGGCATTTTCTTTGGTTAGGGGATGCAATTTCTACATACGGGGCTTGGTTAGCTTCCCTTCTCCTTTTAAGAAAAGACCTTCTCAGCCTTCGTTCACTAACTAAAATCTATCTCTTGTCATAGTGGTCAGTGCCACTGCCTCAAACCAATCCTTCCCTTTCTGCTTGGCCTCCAAAGTACTTGATGGGTCTGTGTTGTGGTGTTAAATGAGTCGCTCTCTTTTAACCTGGGTCCCCTTTTCATTGTAGACTCTGAATTCAGTCACGCCTCGACTACAAGCCGAAGACTGCAGTATAGCCTGTCTGCCAAGGAATCATGACAAGAACCGTTTCATGGACATGCTGCCACCTGACAGATGTCTGCCTTTCCTGATTACCATCGACGGGGAGAGCAGCAACTACATCAATGCCGCTCTTATGGATGTAAGAGACTGCCCTCTTTGTTAGTGCAGAGTGGACGAGGCCACAAAATGCACACAGTGCAACTCGCCGCTGGCCGGTTTCCTTTTCTGGGAAATAAATATGAGCTGAAAAGGAACATCAGAAACTTTATTGAAATACTACCTATATTATTTTGGAGAGTGATTTTAGATATCCCCTACAGAGTTTCCTAGGAACAGTCATTTTGCAACTTTATTTCTTATGTGGAACTTAATTGTCAATTATATTTGTATAGGATACTGCAGGTAATATTTTCCAGCTGTTATTTGCAGAAAAATGTCATTCCTTATATATTTTGACTATCACTAGCAATTACTTTTTAAAGGCACCGATGGTCATGTCCTACCAAAGTTGGGTTAATTTAGGAAATCTATGTCTATGTCATTTTATGGTCCAGTAATTTGCAGCTAACTGGTTTTATTTACTATGAGTTAATAAAGAATATGTACAGAGAACCAGGGCAGGCGTGCCAATATCATGTTCTGTGTCCATCACCTGGAGGGACAGTTTTCATCAGCCGTGGGTGCTCCCTGTGTCCTCTCTGTGTTAATAACCCATAAACTAAGCAGCATGTAGAGAGCTTTAAATTATGTCTTTGGACATCTTATATCACGAAGGAGTAGGACCCCGATCAGGTTCCAAATCATTGAGAGCAGTCTGTCACCTTCATTTCTAGTTTTTGCTCTTTGGGAAAAACCACAGCAAGCAGAAATCAGAAGCCAGAAATTACCCTCCACAGATTGGTCGCTTGGTGTCAAGTAGGAACTTAGAAAATCCCACAGTGTACTACCAAGACTGGTCCTAACCGGAGACTTTGCTCATTTTTGTGCTGCAGAGCAGAATAATCTCAAGGCAAGTTCGAATGAAAACCTCCATTCTTGCTGTGCCTAGAGTCTTGCCACTGGCTTAGCTTTTGGAAAATGACACTTTGATTTGAGTGCAGCTTGTCTGCGGAGTGACAGAGTGCTTGGGGCAGATGAGCGTTGCCATTGCTACCCTCCACTCGAGAGAGAGAACATGCTGTGTCCTGGTTAAGAGGCACTTGGTAAACAAGGTAGACTCACAGCTTTCAGTGAGGCCATGAGGGGCTGTGCATCAACTGTGGAGCACTTGAGAATTTAAATAATTGAAACTATCATTCTGATCATTGATGTGCATGAGAAATTCCCAAGGAGCCATGGGGAAGTGGGTTTCCTGCTACAAAATGCACACATAACACCCACACAATGTAAAAGCAGGAGAGCCTGAGAGACTTGTGTTGTTTTCATTTGGAAGGAGAGAGGAGGTTTTATTCACACACACACTTGCATGCGCATTCACACACACACACACACAGAGGAAAGATTGATAGACAGATGTGCCGGAGATGTTGTACTCCCTTTGCTGCAGCCTTTCAGAAGCTCATTACCTGTGTGAAACTGAAGTAGCCCAATAGTAACTCTTGGAGAATCTTAACCTCTCTTCTGTAGTTTTTGTTCCTTTTGTCTTTTCCCTGTTTTTACTTCTCTCTGTGAAGTAGAAATTCCACTCTTAGCCTGAACTGCCTTGGGGATGTCACTGTCTTCCGGGTGACTGACTCAGACCTCGCTGTGGTTCACCCCGTGCCCTCCGTGGCCTGGCCAGCACTCCCTGCTCCTGGTCCTCCATCCACGGGTACCACGTCTGTTCTAACAACTGATCCTGCACTTTAAGTTAGTATATTTCTCTGTCTCATTTCTTCACAGAGCTACAGGCAACCAGCCGCTTTCATTGTCACACAGTACCCACTGCCGAACACTGTGAAAGACTTCTGGAGATTGGTGTACGACTACGGCTGTACCTCCATTGTGATGTTAAATGAAGTCGACTTGTCCCAGGTTCATACTCAGGAATGTGCCTGTACATTTGTATATGACATATAATAAGATAATAATGAGAAGTGAATTTCTGCTTTACAGTACTTAAAGTAGAAGAAAATGACCATTTCTTTTCTTTCCAAACCTTCCTCCCTTAGGGCTGCCCTCAGTACTGGCCAGAAGAAGGGATGCTCCGCTATGGCCCGATCCAAGTGGAGTGCATGTCTTGTTCGATGGACTGTGATGTCATCAGCCGGATTTTCAGGATATGCAATCTAACCAGAGTAAGTCTTTGTCGGGCGATTCTGACTGCGCTGAGTCAGGACACAAAGACCATCATCACGATGGCACAGAATTCCACTTAGACCACAGGAGAAGCATTAATAAGCACTGCACAGTCCATCCCAAAGCTGGTAACCAACTTGTTCTTTAGTATAAGAACAAAAACGCACTCCAAACACAGGAAGTTAGAAGTGCTGAAAACTCCACTTCCTGGAAAGTTCCAAGATTCATGAACACATTTGGCAGTCCTGACTCAGGCGCAGTAGCTCCGTTGGGCTCCACGGTCTGAGCCTGGTTCCTGAGTACAAGTGGACTTAGGTGGAAATGACTGCATGTCTTACAAGTATTGACATCTGGCCCTAAAGAGGCATGCAAATGAAAGATAAGAACACAGTAATAATGATGACAGGGAATCACTATGTCACATCAGCCTTTCTAGGGGAATTGCATTGTCCTGTACCAGAGAGAAATCCAGGCTGGAAGGCGAATCTCAGCCATTGCTGATTATCCTCTGCCTCATGGTCTCATCTGGCTGAGCCCAGCATCTGGCTCTGCCCAGACCTGAGAGGAGAATCGATGTTTCTGCTTCTGTGTTTTCCCTGCAGCTAAGTAGCAACCATGTCCCTCTGGTGTCTGTTTTCCTTGCTATTCATGTGCTTTGCACTAAATGAAGTTTGAGGGTCTTGCCTTCAAAGAACAAAATCACCAATAAAAACTGTTCCGATTATGGAACCAGCTGAGTAGAACTTGAGAAGAAATTAGTAACCTCCATGGAACTATGCTTTTTCAAAGAGAAAAATGACACTGTTTTGTAAAGTTCCAGCTCTGCAAAAGTGCTTTATTTTAAGTGTGTGATTGGGATCATGTTCAGAGTTTCCCATATCAAAATGACTATACGCGTGTCTTGTTAATTAGTCTATATGTACATAACTATGAGCAGGGGATAAAATCGTATCCAATTCTATTGCTCATTTCAGGGGAGAAAAAAGGATAACTTCAATCATGTCATAATACTCATGCATATCTTAGATGGTAATTTAAATGGAATCTCATTATGCCTGCACATCTGTTACATTATGGTTCTGAGTAATAGTTTAGCTAAGATACCGTAGTTGCTAAACTAAGAAAGTTAAACTCCTCTGTGAATTGAGGCCGTTTATAGGGGAAAATATTCTAGGAACGAGGCCAGAAATCTGTGTTACATTTTTTATCATGTAGATTTGTTTGTGTATTTGTTTATTAACCTTTCTCTGTATTTTATGTTCTGGTACTGAGAGTGTGTGATTTTTTTTTTTTTTCTGTCCCCTCTCATTGGGAACTTCATCTCATTTGATAAAGTATCATTCACTTTATCAGATATTTAGGATGTATACTAGACAAGTTGAATACTGTACTGAGTGCTCTGTCCTTTCCAAAAGAAGCATGATCCATTGCTATGTACAATTTAAGATCAGATGTCTTGTGTTACATCTTATTCAATATATCACGTAATCATCCTTGTATTTTTTACTGTGGACTTAAAGTTTTGAATTTTGAAAATTCTATTATTTGGAAAATATGCAAAGTTTTGTGATACAAAGTGTAGAGAGAAAAAAATAGATCTTATCATTAAGGAGTTTCTCAGGGGAGACGATTATTAAAAGACTAATTGTATAAGCGTTTATTGACTAATATGATAGATGTACATATGACAGAGGGAAAAGTGCAGAATACAGATTATTTAATGGATAAGCAGGCATAGCTTGGTGGTGAGAGAAGACTTCTCTAAGACAGTGGCTTTTAAAGCAAATTGGAAGAATCAATAGGCTTTATTTAGGAGTGAGGTAACCAACCATCTGGATTTGTTCAACAGAGAGAGCTTCACAGGGCACATGGATTTCATTGCAAAGCAGAAAAGCTTCCAGAAAAATCTGGGTCAAATGCATCACTGTACTTGGGGCTGAGAATGGCAAGCAAGGATGTTTGCAGGGCAAAAGGGAGTCTCTGCAGTTTCCAGGGCAAGAAGTGACTTGATAAACAGATTAAAAGAAGACCAATGTGTCTAGAACCCAAGCACTGTGTTAAAAGTAAAAAGTTTGGGGAAGGAGGTGGAACTGGATCACATAAGAATTCTTTAATCACAGCGCACTTTTGAGTTTTATGTTAAAAACATTTGGACATCAATAAATCACATGTCTGCATTTCAAAATAATCATGATGTGTGTAAAAGTACAGATTGGAAGGAGATCGGTGCTTATTCCGGGAGACCCACTTAGACATGGTTACCCTCACTTGTGGTTGGCAGTGGCAGTGAAGAAAAGGTGTTGAGTTTGAAAACTAGGATGTTAGTCATAGGAATTGGTAGCTGGGTTTGGGGTATGAGGGAAAAGCGGGTGTAAGGGACAACGGCCATGATTCTTGCTGCAGGAACTTGGTGAGTTTTCCTATGGACTTGTATACGCTCAAGACGTAAGTCAGCTAGACTCAACCCCATGCAAATTTTGTTTACAGTGTCACTGCACGTGCCTTTTACTTTTTAGTGCATGCTCTTTCCCCAACTTACTCAAACGAAAGTCCTCCTTCCTCCACAGCCCCAGGAAGGTTATCTGATGGTGCAGCAGTTTCAGTACTTAGGGTGGGCTTCTCATCGAGAAGTGCCGGGCTCCAAACGGTCCTTTCTCAAACTGATCCTGCAAGTGGAAAAGTGGCAGGAGGAGTGTGAAGAAGGAGAAGGACGGACCGTCATCCACTGCCTGTGAGTAGGCCGGCGCGGGCCTGGGCCGGGGCTCGCTCCCTTGGTGGCTTTGAGTTTACATCTCAGCAGGCCTCTCCCAGGTATTACTTTAGAATGGAATGCCTACTTCTGATGTGTAATCAACTGTATTTTCTAAATAGTATTATGTAGTTGTTATACAATTTAAACTATTTGACACACAACTGTGAACCATGCCTCGGACTTACTCAGTTTACAAGAAGATTGGAATCTTAGTTTTCTAGGCTGCAGCAACCCGTGCCAATAGCTTATTTCTGAGTGTAAACTACTGAGCTGACGTCCTCCTCTTTTTTCCCTCTTTTGTGTCCTGTACAAATACACACATGAAAGTCAAAGTTAAGACACACGTGAGGGAAGATGTAGGAGATGGTGCTTTCTTTCCCCAGACACCTGACGGTGTGACAGGTCGCCTCCTTGAGCGGCTAACGCACCTTTGCCTCTCTTGCTTTCAGAAACGGTGGTGGACGGAGCGGCATGTTCTGTGCCATAGGCATCGTTGTTGAAATGGTGAAACGGCAGAATGTTGTTGATGTTTTCCACGCAGTAAAGACCCTGCGGAACAGCAAGCCAAACATGGTAGAGGCCCCGGTGAGTTACAGAATCCTAGCCTCATTGGGAATCTTTGACATGTGGTAGTCACTCACCAGATATGGATTTCACTTCACTCCCTGCTAGGGAATTACAAGGGAGAAGAGAGGAGTCATTGCGGGCACTTTCGTGCCGAGTTGATAGATTATCCATCCACATAAATCCATCACATATAAACTAAGTTATGAAGAAAAAGATTTTCATTGAATCTGGGAAATACATAGGGTTTTTTTCCCCTATTATCTTCAATAGATATTTATTGTAAACTTTGACAAACGCTTCGGTAAAAAATCCTATGTAGGCTATATTTTCACTTTTTTGTTTGTTTCTTCTTTTGTGTTGGTACCAGGGATCGGCCTCAGTCACTTATTTTTATTTCTGAAAGCATATTCAGTTAACTGTTAATATATCTTTTCTGTGGTCCCGTTCAAAGATTACCTCAGTACCTTACACTTCTTTTTATTTTTTGCTTCTGCTTGTTTCTTTGTTTTTTGAGATCGGATCTTGCCACATAGTTCAAGCTAACCTTTAACTCATTGTACTGCCGAGGCTGGATTTATACCAATCTTTCTACCTCAGATTTTCAAGTGCTGAGGTTACAGGCATGCACTATCTTATCCAGCTTAGCCTCTTCATGTTTTTAAAAGGCGGTTGCATTTTATTTTAATCATTATCCATGATTCCTTGTTTTCCAATTGAATTATAAATTAACCTATCATTGTTGACAATACTCAGCTTTTACCAACTATTGAGTACAATTCATATGATGTTGCATGAATTTGCCTGGGCTCATGAAAGTAGAGGACAGCTTCCAAAATAAGATCTGACAGCTATATATGTACAGCGCTTTATCTGGGCAAAGCTTTACGCGGAGTAAGAAAGAGAGTTGTTGCCTCCTTAACACGTTTGACTTCTAAAGAGAAATGTCTGTGGGTTATGCACATGTGCAGGAGGAGACCAGGTTAAGAGCTGTGTAGTTCATACTCACAAAAAAGCAAACCAGAAAAACCAAGGCGTCATGCTGCCTGCCCTACATTTATCAAGATGATCAGATAACTGAAATGAGCAATTCAGTAAACTTTTAAACCATGTTCACCACTTCCTGCTCCTGGATTGTTCACACAAGAGGTTCATTGCTTCCTGAGACAAAAACCTGAAGACCTAGGTTTATGCTGTTTCATTTTTACAAGTGTTCTCAGACTTCTGCTCTGTCTGGCCTCACCACGCCTGTCCTGCTCCTGGGGATCAAACTCAGGTCCTTGTGCTTGAGAGGCAGATGGTGGAACCACTGAGCTAAATCCCAAGCCCTGTCCTGCTCCACTTAGGACAGGATGATGCTGGGAAATAGCCCTGAGATGGCAAACGAATATGGACTTGAGGGATTTTTATTTTCAGGTAGAATGTTCAGATCACTCCAAAAAGAATGGGGTAGTAGTTATACCTTTATTCTCTATGGTATTAAGATTTGTGCCTCTATCACCTAAAATCATCTTGGAGGGAGAGGTTACTCCTGGCCTCAGAGGCCAACTTTTTCTTTCAAATTTAACTTTGATATCTAGGCTTTTCTTTAAATTAAAATTCTGTAATTAAGTGGAGTTGTTCTACAACCTTGCAGTAAATTCCTGTTTTCCTTTACATTCCTATCCCAGGAATCCTGGCTCCGTGTCCTGTTTAATCAATGATTAGTCGAATGCAGTGCAGGGTTTAGCTGAGATGAGCTTGGTAAAGAAATTTAGAGTATAAACAGAAGTGGCAGAAACTGTTTGAAAGGACATACCGTAACTGTCTTGAAACTCTTTTTGATTCTTTCACTACAGTGGTAGGCCAATTTAAATCCTATTTTTACTTTGGTAATTAGGTTAAGAATGGTAAATATGTTTGGGGGAAAATTTTATTACCCGGGTTTATAGTTAAAGAGACTTGAATTCCTAGATGCACTTAGAAATAATTACGTTTTAGATATTGCAGATTGCTGTCCAATTCATCCTGTTGTTTAGCCTCCTGGACTGCACTGGGAGTTTTTCAATGAGTACCCATTAAAGGCCATCATTTGTGATATGGTCTCAGAATTTTTTCTAAATTCTTAATAATGTAGCAAGGTCATGGATGGATTTAAAAGGAAGTCAATTTTTAATGCAACAAATTTATTGCCAATCACATTGTTTTACTTAAGGAAAAGTGGCAGAAGTGAAATTTTAGGTATGAATAGGTTCAAAAAATTACGAATCACTCATCATTCTTGTAAAATTTACTTAAGTTCTATTTGGACAAACGATGAATGGTGCAAAAATTAAATACTCAAAATTGCAAAATACAGTTGGATCTTTATTTCTATTTACTTCTGAGGAAGTAATTAGAGATGTAGAGAAAAGGATCTACCCACATTCTTTTTTTCCATTTTAAAATTGAGAAAAAATAAAATTAAAGTGAAAAAAGATTCATAAAATAGAAAATGAAATGCAAAATTATACTGTAAAATATGGATTATATGTATTCTAATCATTATTTCAACAAAGCATTTTTTTTAAGTCTGAAGCAAATAAAATAAAGCAATATTTCCACAGTTGCTTCCACTAACAGAATAGCTCTTTTGCTAATTCTTTATATTTTTCTGTGGTTAGAAACTTCTCTGTATTAATAAAATATTACTCTTAAAATCATATATAAATTCTAGAACTTTAAAAACTTTTGACAGAGCCCATTAGGGCAAAGATAAAATGTCTTTGTCTTGAACATCCTCTCTAGACTTGGTGTAAAGTGTCATGCCAGGTGTTCACCTTGTATGTAGAAAAAGTAATAATTCGCCATTCTTGAATGACCACAGTGGGTGTCCAGAACTTGGGTAGTGGCGGTGGCTCGTCAGGAACCAGTTCTTCACTTTTCTCTCTTTGCCTCCTCTCCACCCAGGAGCAGTACCGCTTCTGCTATGACGTAGCCTTGGAGTACCTGGAGTCGTCGTAGCTGGGTGAGGTTTTCCACAGTGCGTTCACTTGGAAGCCACTTCGTCTGTTGGGCCAGCCACAGTTGGACCTGTTACACCTTTGCAGAAAGATTTTAATGCGGGGGGTGGGAAGCTTTTACATTTGAGAGGTGAAAGTATTTTTCTTATGAAATTGTGTATCTGAATAAAAAGGATGTGATGAGTTTCTGTGACTGTATTAAAGCACCGACATTTAGTGCCACGTAAATTATATTTGATAAGATCCAATTCAAGTGGAACTCACAATGTTTGTTCTGTGAGTGCGCAGCCTTTTCTCTGCTAGTTTTAGTAGAGCGACCACCACACCTTGCATGGGCTCATTCTTTCTATGTGGCAGTTTTCTCCCTTTTTAAAATGAAAGCTGTTCAATCCTGAAAGGAAGAAGAAAAGAAAAGTTGTGCAAATTCATAGTTGATTTCGTTTTTTACATATTCCCATTGTAGCGGATCTCTATATAAATATATAAATATATATAACTGGCTTACTTTCGTTTAATGTGCAGTGATGGCTGGATCATTTAAAGTTCTTTTTTAGACAATAACATAAGCCAAAGACTCAAGTGTAAATATGTCTATATGGAGAAAGCACATTATATTTATTGGTTACTTACGTTCCTTTTTGATGGCTAAAATACTACACCACACAATCATTTTTGTTTCTGAAGAGAGCTTTTTCTTTAGCTAAAATCAATTGTAAACGATTTTTGTAGATTATTTTTTGTATGTTTTAGCGTAAGTAGAGGATAAACTTTTTATTCATAAACCAGGAAGCAACGTTCTTTATAGTGATTCTCTCGTGTACATGCTTATGAATTTAAAATATCTAAAACACCTTGTCAATTGTCTTTTGATAGAGGACCAAATTAAAACATTTTGCTGAACAATATATAATTTTTCACAATTTCACTAGGTAAATAACGGTTGGGTGGTCACATAGGAGAAACACACACATGAAAAGGTTTCCGAACCTGGTGACTTGAACAGTGATGGAGATAGCCTTTAAACATTGTTCCACATTTTCAAGGACTCATCCTTTCAGCCTGTGGCCACGAGTGGCCAGAGAAACCAAGATGGCAACATTTATACTTTCAGGGTCATATTTCAGCAAACTGTAAACTGTCAAGGAGATAAAATATTTCTTTTCGTGTTTACGAGCACAAGCTTTGGGTTCTGAGCACAAACTATGAAGAAATCAAAGCCAGGGTCCTGTTCTGTGCATTGTCCTGAGATGCCCAAGTGAGCCTTTCCAAATGTGATCTTGTTCCCATGCCCTGTGTAGCTGTAAGGCCACATTCGCAGCTTGCAGTTTTACTCCCGTGTCTTCATTCTAGGTTACTGGTTCATGACATGTGCACCTAAAGATTTAACTAATGTAAGAGTGAAATAAAGTTTTTATAATTACAAGACTCGATTGTTTTCTTGTCATTTTCTCCTCTGAATTTCTTAATGCTTGCATTCAATTAAATAGCCTATTCCACACTCATTGTTCCAAGTACAGGCTGCAAAGATCTGCTAAAAGCAAAACTAATATCCAAGATCTAGTTTGTCTTATTTTTGTTTTTTCAATTGAATACTAAAAAGTCCAGGCTAAGAGTTGACTTTTGTTAACTTTCTGTAGTTCTGTATATCCCACTATCCACTTATATGATAACACATTTCCTTCTTTTTCTAACAAAGTTGATAAATAGTAATTATAGTTTACATTTTACAGATAATGAAATTGAATCTAATGAGAAGGTAAATGATTTGCCGGTAGGTTAAAATCTGAGTTACTTAGCAGCTGACTCTATCCACTGAGCACTACATTCTGTTTCCCAAGAGTTGCAAACATAATTTATTGGTATTATTTCCTATTAATTGGTTTTCTCTTAAAGTGTTACCTTTGCAGTTATCCTCAAGCTCCTATTTGCTGCTTACATTTCTAAAACATCTGTGATTTCCTTTAGTAAGAATTCAGATACAGAGTCTTTTTTTCTTAGGAAGACTTTTCCACTGTTCTTCAGAGGCATAGAACAATTAAAGGCTGAAGTTCTTTTAACCTGCTTTCTCTTGCTGTTGTATATCTGAGTTTGAATAATTTATTATTTATTTATTTATTGGTACTGGGGATCAAACTCAGGCCCTTGGGCTTGCGAGGCAGGGAGCAGAACCACTGAGCCAAACCCCAGCCCAGATAATTTATGTTTTAAAGTTTATTTTGGCTGTGGTTTTGCCAGCTAAGGTGAACAGCCTGGCACCAGTGTGGTCTTCTGCTGTGGGTGTCGGGCTGCTTCAACTCATGATGGAAAGTAGAAGGAAAGCAGGCTTGGGTGGAAGAGAGAAAAGGATCTAACCCAAGAGTTCATCCATCCTAGGAGAAGGACATTGGTCTTTTCAGGAAGCTCCACCCCCATGGCCCAGACCCCCCCCAGGCCCCATCTACCAACACTGGCTCCTCCTCTGGGACCAAGGAGCGCAGTAAAACAGCGCCTCAGTTCACAATGCTTCTGTTCGTGAACAATTTAGTTCACGAACAGAAACATTCAGCAGAGCTTTGCTACTGTTCAAGAATTCCACATCAGCTGACAAACACGACGTGACCATCTGCCTCCGACCACAGAAGGGATTAAGTTCGTGAACCAAAGTACCACTGTATTAAATCACAGCAGAGACACTTAACCAAAAAATCCACAAATTCATAAAAGGTTTCTTTCCTTAGAAATCTTCATAGTTACTACTACCGAGAAGTGAATTTTGCCACATGAACCTGATTTCCTTTCTACTCACATGTTACACCGCACACCACCAAAATACCCATGAATATAGTTGTCCCCATAGGTCAGCAATCATATTATGACCTCAAAGAACAAAAGGAGTTCCCCTTCTCTAAAGCAGAAAATAAGATTGTCTGACACCACAGAGGCCTACTCATCAGGAGACAGTGGGAGAAAGAGGGCCTGTATCTGTTTTTCTGATGTTTTTTTCTTTTTTTTGGTACTGGGTATCAAACTCGGGACCTTGTGCATGTGAGGCAGGTGGTAGCACCACTGAGCTAAATCCCTGGCCCTCTGATATTCATATTTCATAACTCACGGTTGAATGCCTTTGAGGAGCTCTGTGAGTGGAGCTGTGCATGGCCTATCCTGCCCAGACATGTCCCAACAAGTTCAGAGGACTTCCTGCCCCTGTATCAACTATCCCTTAAGTGGCTGTCATGACACTGTATTTGATAGACACCTTTCCTGCATATTACTACTGGGAAGGGCCAGGGATTTAGCTCAGTTGTTCTGCCGCCTTCCTTGCAAGTACAAGGACCCAAATTCAATCCCTGGAACACCAAAAAAAAAAAAGTACTATTGGGGTTGGGATTTAGCTCAACGGTTCGAAACAACCCCCAAAAAAAAAAAAAAAAAAAAAAAAAAAAAAAAAGTACTACTGGGAAAATCTTGGAAGTGTGTGGACCAGAGACCTACAAGTAACTGGGAATGTATGAGTTTTAACCAAGTACTTTTGAAAATGTCAGCAACTCTTCTCTGAACTTCTTACCTAACCTTCTTCTAGTATTGAGTGTTTGGAAAAAGGAAAAGTCTTTGCGTAAAATTTTACTACTTTGCAGCCAAATGACCTCTGATGTTGAGAGAAACAAAAGAAAGCCACTTACCCTGGGTGTGGTAAAGACAAGTTTACAGTATTCAGTATTCATCTCAGTGAAAATCTCTTGGGTTCCACACACTCATGTAAAAGGTTGGAAGCCATTCACCAGCAGCTGTTCCTTCTCAGATCAGCTCTGTTCCCACAAAATGATATAAAGAGGTTCTTAATATTTCAAAACTTACGAGGCATAAATAAATAATCAGAATTCATGAGAGTAAGGACTAGCTCAAATGGAAATAAAGAGTCTATTAGCTTTGGAGACCACCTTTGAATGACCTAGTGTTTATATGGGCATAACAACTGTACATTTCTACTTAGTTTCTTTGAACTTTGGCAAGCATTCTTTTTTCATTGGAAAGTAGCCAGAACCAATATTCTGCCACATATCCCACTGTAATATGTAATGATTACCCTATAAAGTATCACCATAGGTAGAAATGTCACAGCCCTTCTAGATCACTTCTGTGTCTTAGTAAATACTAATTATCCTCAATATGCTGTTTTATTCAATACTATACTAAGTGAAGATAAAGGACAGTTGACTATGCTTTGCTTAACTTTTACCTTTAATTTGCTCCTAATCTGCTCTGTCCAAGTGGTCTGTAGAACATTAGAATATTTCTTTGAAACTAAAAGGGAAAGCTGTGTCTTGGGATCTACTAAAGTAAGCTATAAGCTTCTGGAATATAAATTATCCCCCAAACATCAATGGAAATATGGTGAATGCATATCACTTCTGAACGTCCAGTTCCCCCGAAAGTGAACTGAAAGGCTAACACGGAAGTTAACAAACACTGAATGGTGGTGTTGTCACACACTAAAAGGAATTAATGGATGGATTTCTAAACCACTGAAACAAACATACAGTCTCTGCGGGATATCTAAAAGCTCTTTCTTTAAAAATCTGTTTCGAGAAATGGAGCAGAAGCCATTTTATGATAGATACCACTTCTCATTATGCACTTGCTTGTTGTTCAGAATGATCTACAATACCCACATCTAACAGAACAGGGACCGTGTGTGTATTCTGATGTGTTAGTCTCAATATTTGAATAATCTTTTATGTCTTATTAGTCTCGATTCAGTATTCAGTCTGGAATATGTAACACTTAGGCCAAAAAACATAAAGAAACAGATGCAGTCTATGCAGTGCATTCAGATTTAGGAACAAGAGTCACCAAGAACACTAAGTCACCAGTGAGTTCTTAAATAGAAATTAGAATGTACAATAGGCAAAGGCCGTGCAGTTAGCCTATGCTACAGACCTAGAGACAAAGTCAAACTGCAAATGCAGAGAGTATATTATTTTCATGCCATTTACATATTTGTTGAAAACAGTGTCAAACTCACAGGTGTGAGCAAGCGATTTAGTGATGTACATTTAACGATGGCCACCCTGGTCACAGAATTACAACAAATATCTTTAGCTTGTGTGTCTTCAAGGAATATCCTTCTTCTCTATCAAAATAACACCTTTCCATGTTTATGACATGGTCCTCGGTCCACCTTGCAGCTTCTACTGTGGTTGAAAAATGGATCCTGAATGTTCTGCTACCTTCATCTCTAGCATAAGACACAGAGATACAGGAGCATGTGCCTGGCAACTGCTGTTTGCCCCTTAGACGGCAGGGAATGATGGGGGGTGCTGGCTCCCACCCTCAGCTGTGCAGGGCCCAAAGCCTGGCTGAAGCCCTGCACAGGCTTCCTGTATGGTAATAGAGGCTCCTGTCCTCAGAGAATGTGGGAATCAACATTTTTAGACATTAAAAATTTTTGAATATTGGCAACCAATTTAATTTAAAAGCAAAAGAAAACCTGGTCTTATCTCTTGAGAACAAAGACATCTCATCCAGAGGTTGCATCTGGTACGGTAGTCTTTTAAGTCCAAGCTCCTGGTTGTCACCTTTATTTTGGAGTGACATATTTTACTGTTCTGATCTTTTTAACTTTTTAAAAAATAACATCTTTTATGTCCTCAACATAGCTACGAGAAGCTATGTTTTTCTCACATATTTTTTTGTTTGTTTAAGAATACATGGAGATGAATCTTGACTCCCAAGAGAGTAGAAAAGAGAAACAAGGTCAATGCCTCTTTGTGCTCTCCAGGACCTAGATTGAGCCACAGAAGCATGCTTCAGAAAGAAACTCTTCACTGAGTAAGCATCCCCAAAATGATGACTAGAAAATAATTCTTCTGAAAATAATAGTATTGAGAACTCAAAAGGAGAGCATGTGTTTTGTGAGCCTTGGGATGGCCTGAAAGGTTAGAGTCACAAGGCCAGGGCAGCAGCTGCGAAGCCACAACATTTCCAGATCGGGGACAGTGTGTGCCGACTTGCAGGGCAGGTGCAAAACAGCATGGGCTCTCGCCAGCCCACAGTGGGAACCTCAGCTCTATTTTCATAAATCTAATTACCTGCAGCACAGTCTGCAGACTGAAATTGATTTCTTTTCACCTTCGTGTAATATTCTTGGCACAATAACATAAGTGTTTCTAATTACTTGTTTTCCAATGTCAAGTCCTTTAACTGTCCAAGATTAAATGCAATCAATAAGGGGAAAAGTTCTGCTTTCACCTGCAAAATCAGAGGGATGATTTTCCTATGAAATGAGTGAATGTTATAGGAACTTTAGAGAATATCAAATCCAATGCTGTTCTTATTAAGGTTAAGGAACTTCTTACTAAGTTTAGGTAACTCCTAAGTCTGTGCATAAAGGGATAAGGAGGAAGCATTTTAAACTTTGTGGACTATTGATCCCTTTACCTTTCTTGCTACTAGAAGATTCCTTAAAGATCAGCCAAAGATGATTCTCCAAATAGAAAAGAAATGAGGACAGAAATAGTTTTCAGTTCTTGAGAAGGAAAAGTGAAAAATGGAAGGAGCAGAATTACGGACACATAAAAGAGAAAATATCCTTTTATAATATATTTGTTTTCTAAATGGTATTTGATGATTGAAACAAATAAGATAAAACCATCTAATATTTCAGGAAATGATAGTCAAAAGTGGGAAAGTAAAAGAGATCTAAATGGAAGGATTTCTACACATCACTTGAAGAAGTAAACTGTTGATGCTGCTAGACTAAAGCATCACACAGTAATACCCAGAGAGATCAAGGAGAAAATTCTATCAGAAAACATACTCAGAAACCACATAAATGAATCAAGATGGTATCCCAAAGCATTCATACATCTGACCCAAGGAAGGTAAGAAGAGAGATACAGAGAAGTAAGAGGGATTAAAAAAAAAAAACAGATTTAAGTGCTAACATATCAATACTTTAAATGGCCTAGATATGCTGATAATAAAGACATAAACTGTGAATCTAGATTAAAAGCAATAAAAAGACCTAGCTATATATTACATATGAGAAAATTGATTCATATTTAATAAAATAGGTAGATTGAGATCACAAGGATTGAAAAATATAAACCATGCAAACATTCAAGTTTTAATAATTATGAGTAGGAATATTCATGTACAAATAAAATTACTGCGGACATAGAAGTGTATGACATAATGATTCAAAGTCAATCCACAAGAAAGACACAACTGTGCTAATAGAAGTCCATATCTCAGAGCCTCAAAATGCAGGAAGCAAACTCTGGTGGAGTAAAAGAATAAGAAAAGGCATCACTATTGTTGAAAAGGTTATGTCCTCTTTCTCACTAATGATGGGACTATTAGGAGATCAACAAAGGTAGTTGTATCTGAACAACACACTGAACCAAAAGAATCACATTAAAATAGTAGAGTGCATTGAAAGAAATCAATAGAGTATTTCCTTTGACCATAAAGATGCCAAACTAGAACTTAATAACACAAAACCTACAGAAAAGTATCTAAACAGCTGAAAGTTAAACTATACTAAATGTTTCATGAGACAAGGAGAAAGTTCCAAATAAAATAAAAATTGTAGCCAGAGATTTGGCTCAGTGGTTCCACTACCTGCCTCTCAAGCACAAGAGACCAAGTTCGATCCCTGGCACCAATAAATAAATAAATAAATATTTTACAATCACAGACAATGAAATCACTGCAAAAGCAGTGCTAAAAGGATATAATTGATTGCTTATATTTTAAGTGAAGCAAGGTTTAAAATAAATGATTGAAGTCTCTAACTCAAGAAAATAAAAAAGGAGAAAAGCCAGAAGTAAGCAGAATGAAGGAAATAATACATAAAGATAGGAGAAATCAGTGGAAATAAAAATTTTTTAAAAGTATTGGAGGCATAAAACTGATTAAAAATTAAAATTAATGCTGCTCTACCAATACAACAAAAATAAAAAGACACTAAATGATTCAGCAATATAAAGATCACAAGAGGATATCTCTGGAGGTTCTGTGGCCATTAAAAAGATAAGAAGAGAATACTGGAAAAAATAATACTCATAAATTTTGAAAAACACCAACTGTTTAAACTCATCCAAGGTGAGATACTCAGAATAATCCTACAAGAATTAAAAAATAATCTTGTATCTTCACAAGTCCAGATGGTTTTCTTGGTGAATTCTGTCAAACATTTGAAAAATTAACACCCAACTTGTACAATCTTTTCCAAAAACATAAAGGTCAACAAACACTATCAAACTAACAAAATTAGTATATAATCACTTTCAAGACCAGAAAGATGGTATAAAAATGTAAAACTAACACAAATATATCTTACGAGTTTTTTATAAAAACCCTCAAAATATTAATAAAGTAAATCCTACAAAATAAACATGGGTTATGCACATCAAGTTAAATTATTTCCATACATACAACAGTGTTTCAGTATTCAAAATCAATGTAATACACTACATATCAATAAGACTAAAAATTCATATGTTCATATTAATACAGAAAAAATTGATAAAATTCAATTTATGACAAAAATTCCAAAGAGTAGAACTTCCTCAACTTTATAAAGAACATTTATATAAATTTACAGCTACCCTCATACTTCTTGGTGAAAGACTGTATGCCTGGCCCCTAAGTTGGGAACAAAATAAAGATTTCCTCTCTCTTTGCATTATTCCACTGGAATTTAGAATTTTGAGCACAGCATTAGGTTAAAAAAAAAAAAGGAAATAAAATTTATGTAGATCTGAAGGATAAAATAAAACTTCAACTACTTTCAAATTATATTGTTACTACGTAGCAGAAAATTCCAAAGGATCCACACACAAAAAAAATCCTAGAATTAATGAGTGAAGGTTACAGAGTAAAGATCAATACACAAATAATTATATTTATGAATTGCATTCATTAACAATATCAACAAAATACATCAACAGTCAGCCCATTAAAACTGAAAAGTACATAGCCATTTATAACTTCTTCAAAATAAAATACTTAGTTATATACCTAAAACATACACCGGACATGTATGCTAAAACTTGCAAAATCCTGATAAAGCAGTCAAAGTACATGTAAATGAATGAAAAGATGTTTGTGAATTAAAAGAATTATCATATCAAAGATGTCAATTCTTCCCAAATTGATCTGATGTTTAAATATTTTAACAAGAATTACTGTAAATATCATTGCTTATTGTAAAATATATATGGTAAGTTACAGGCCATAGGTTAAATAAACCTGCCTTGCCCTAGAATAAAAACGTGGATAGAATCACTCTACCCAGAATGAAGGCTTACAATATAAGTACTGTAGCTGAGAGAGATGGGGTTAGAAAGACAAAAGGGAAGACAAATTTCCCAATTTAAGGAGAGTTGTCTTTCTCAGGCTTGATCCTCAAAATGTGATTCCTAGAAACTAAAAAGTGATGTTAGACCTCATCAAAATAAAAAAAAGTGTTTGTTCTGGGCAAGTCCATGTGAGTAGGAGGAAGGAAGAAAGAAAAATCTTTGCAAAATACACGTCTCATAGACTAGTCAGCATCTAGAATACAGAAGAAGGCTTGCAAATGTCACACAGGCCCGTGAGGATGCTGAACATTGTTAGCCGGTAGGGAAATGCAAATTGAAACCACAATGAGACATCACTAAGGAGCAATTGGAACGACTCAAATAAATAGTGACAACATCAAACACCAAATGCTGGTTAGGATGCAAGGAAACTGGATCATACTTACATTGCTATAAGAAATGCAAAATGTTAGAGCCATTCTGGAAAAGCATACGGCAGATACCTACTAAACTTGAAATAACATACTCCCTAGCGAATGCGCTCCTGGGCATTTATAGCAAAGAAATAAAAACTTACTGTATTACTGAATTTGAGCTACTATGATAAAATGCCATGGACTGGGTTGCCTATAAAACAACAGAAACTTCTCACAGTTCTAGAGACCAGGAAGCAGAAGATCAAAGCAAGGGCAGATCTGGTGCCCGAGGTCCACTTCCTGGTTCAGAGACTATTGTTTTTCACTCTATCCTCATATGGTAGACGGAAAGAGGGATCTCTTCAGTCACCTTTTATAAGAACACCCATTTCTTCATTCACTGTGACCTAATCCACTCCCAAGTGCTACTTGCTAACACCGTGACCTTGGGGGTTAGGATTTCTACTTAGAGACTGAAGTAGACATAAACATTTCATCTATTACATTCCTCTCCTGCCTTTTCCCAAAATCCATGTCCTTTTTGCATGCAAAATACATTCAGTCCATCCCACTGGCTATAGAAGACTTCGCTGGCTTCTGTGTTGACTGAAAAGTCTAAAAACCCAGAGTCTCATCTAAATATCATTCCGATGAGATATGGATAGACTTGACTTAAAATTTATTCTTAAAAATTATTCCCCCTGAGGTCCACAATACAATGGTAGGACAGACACAAGATGCAGTTTAAAGAGGACAAGTAGGGAAGAAGAAGAAGAAGGGAGTGGCAAGTTTGAAGCATAACTGACCCAAGAAAACTAGAGGATCATTTTCTCCGGCTGAGTGGGATGCTTTTTAAGCCTCTGGGTCCTGTAGAACCACCCTTCAGACCCTCGTGCATAGCAGGTCCATGTTTTCCTCTGTGTATATTTACACTCAAGAGCTTGAATATGAATGTTTGTAGCCAGTGGTAAATGTGTAAGCAAATGGTGGTGCATATATTCTATGAAATAGCACCACCAGTGATGCAAAGAAATTATCTTTTTATAGAGACAACAACTTAGATGAATCCCAGGAAATTAGGCTGAGTGAAAAAAAAAATATCCAATTCCAAAGGAGGAGGTGCTATATAAGTCCATCAATGTAACATTTTTAAAATGGCAAATGAAGAACAACTAAATTATTGCCAGAGAGTAAGAATGGGTGTGAGGGATGAACAGGAAGTGGATGTGGTTACAAAAGATCAACACAAGGGGTCCTGTGGTAACAGAACCACCTGACTTTGGTGATGAATACGAGAGTCATGCATGAGACAAAATGGGGCAGAACTGCACACTACACACTCGCAGCCCTACATACACACATAAAAGTGAAACGGTAAGTCTGAATGATAGTGGTGGATTGTATCAGTGTGTAGAGGCTGGTTGTGACGAGTTTGGTAAAAAAAAAAATAGTAATAGAGTCAATCCTTCCTGAAAGATGAGATTCAGAGAGATCTTCGTGCCAACTTTGAAGAAGTAGGTGTGTAGGTTGTATGAAGCACACCCTTTACAATAACAGCTCACTGTGAAGGGCCCCCAAGGCTGGAGGGCAACCCCAGTGCCTTCAGGTCTTCAACAGCAAACAGCTGTATTCAATAACTGCATGACTTTGGACAAGAACCCAAGTTCTGGGAGGAAGAAGCCCAGATTGCAGCTTTGCTGAGGACCACCTAAGACACTGCCAGACAAGGATCTAGTCCATAGTCAGCTGGTACCGAGCTGGTGGAAAGGCATGGTATGGCAAAGCTTACTTCAAGGCAGCCAGGGGGCTGAGTAGGGAAACAGTGCCAGGGAGGAACAGGCAGGGACCATAGATAGAAGTAGTACCTGAGGCCGGGCCTCACTAACCCACCCAGACACACCCAAAAGTTTGCTCTATGGAGCTGCTATGCATCTGTTAATCCTATGAAGTGGCCACATCAGAATTTAAGGTCCCAAACATGATGCTTTGAAACAACAGAAATTTATCCTATCATAGTTCTGCAGGCCAGAAGTCCAAACTAAGGAGTAAACAAGGGTGATTCTTTTTGAAGCTCTGAAGGAGGATTCATCTCATGCTTCCCTTCAAATTTCTGGTAGCAGGATATTATTCTCAGCACTCCTTGTGTCTTAGTTACTTTTCCGGTTGCTGATACAAAATACCTGATACCCAAAGTTAAAGAAGGAAAGGTTAATTTCGGCTCACAGTTTGCAGAGGTTTCACCCTACAATCCAAGGCACAACAGAAGAGCATCACAGAGGAAAAACAGTCCATAGCAAAGCAGGGCAGGCAGAAAGCAGCCAGCAATGAAGGAGCAAGCAGAAAGCAATGACAGCGGCCCTCTTTCTGTTTCATGTAGTCTATCCAGACTATGCACCTTTGGGCTACATCATACCCAGGGTGGGCCTTCCCATTATCCACACCCAGAACTTTGCCAGACCAGTGGGCTAATTTAGTAACTATACACCCTTAATCTCAGCATCAAACACTCTAGATTCAGCCACCCCTAAAAAGCCCCATGTATGAGGCCTTGGGAGGACAGATAGACACAAGCCTTAACTTACATCACTCCAGTCTCTTCACGTGGTCTTCTCTGTGCTTTTCCTCTTATATCTGTGGCTCTTCCTCTTCTTGTAAGGACACTTGCCACTCAATTTTACACTCACTTCAATAAAGATGATCTCACTTCAAGAACCTTGACTAAGCCAGAAAAAGACCCTTTTTCTAAATAAGAATATATTTGTGGGTTCTACACAGTCAGGTCTTTTCTTCTAGAAAACCCTGTAGATAGTAGACAAAGTAATTTCTGGCCCCACCAAGCTATTTATACTCGATAATGAGTGTGAAACCCAACATTCTGCTCACTCCTTTGTCTGTAGTTTATATCATGAGAGGCGCAGGCAGCAGACTCAAGTTCCAGCCCAATAAAACCATTATAGTGTCCTCTTGGAAGTAAGATTGCTACATCAATAAAGCTCAAGTCATGGTAACCGTGGAAGGCAGAAACTTCTGATGGTTCCATTGGCTGCACCACCGAGACCCTCTCTTACTTTCACTCCTTGTTTTAGTTGCCTCTATCCCTGGTCCATTCACCTTGGGCCAGGAATAACAAGATGATGTTCCAACAAGTGACGTATGTAGGTAGCTGGAGAGAGTAAGGGAGAGAATTCTGTTAACCCATGGCCCTCAGTGGGAACAGACTGGGTCTGTATGTGACATGGGAAGTGTTGTAGGGCAGCAGCACAGTGGGTGGACAGGGGCACATTGTGGGGCCCAGAGGAATAGTCCACTGCATAGAGGCCTTTGCAAGCAGAGCTGAGTTTGGGTGGATTATTTGCTATTGTCCTCTGTCCTCTCCACCTTTAACTGCACAGTGCAGAACTTCATGCATGCTTTGTCCTTTGTAGATGTCATCAAATGTTTGCTGGATAAAATTTAAGCCCGTCCAAGAGTACAGGGTTCTTTCACTTTCTGTGTTTTTTTCCAATTATAGCAAACAGAGTCTCTGCTTCTAAAAACGCAGACCAATAAATGAAATCCAAAGGCATCTGCTCCTGGGACCTTTCCAAGATTATCCTTTGAGCACACTGGGTAGCTCATTCCCATAAGTACTTTGACACTTCATTTATAGAATTCACAAATTCAATAAGCTCTTTAGGAAGCAATTTTACTCAGGACCATGAGAAACAAAAAATAAATCTGGGTTGAAGGAGACCGTGGCATAGATCCAGTTCAATACCACTGATTAAATATAAACAAAATCTCCCTCTCCCAGCCCAAACTCATAAATGATAGCAACATACAAATATATTTGCTAAACACAGAGACTACCATAAAGGCATCATCAGAAACATACATCAGAAATGGAGATGCTCTTCTCAAATGGGTGCAGGAAGCCAGAGTCACTACTTGGGACTGGCGTCGTGTGTGCTGGGTATGTATGGGGACATGGGCAAGGCTTGAGCCACTCCACAGTGGCTCACTGAGTCACAGCAGATGGAGAAATAACAGTCACTCTTGACTGAGTGGTAGGGTCACCCACCTGTACCCTACCGGGCCTGACAGTCTAAAGGCGTGTCACTTAACCTGGGTCAGAGTCTGGAGATTGCTTTAGATTCCCAGGGCTGCAATCACAAAATTTCACAAAATGGGTGACTTAAAACAATGGAAATGTATTGTCTGCATTCCAGAGATGAGTGGTCTGAAATCAAAGTGTAGCTCCCACTGAAATCTTCAGGTGAGAATATTTCCTTGCCTCTTCTTAGCTTCTGATGATTTGCCAGCAACCCCTGGTTGGCAGCTACATCACCTATAAATATGCATGTAATGTTTCTCCAGTGTGTCTTATGAAACTGGTCATAACGGATCAAAGGGCCCAGCCTCCAGCATGACCTTGCTTTAGCTTAACTAATTAGATCCATAGTGCCTCTGTCCAAACAGAATCAATTTCCAATGTCCTGGGGAGTAGAACTGAACAGGCCATTTTTTGGAGCACATAATTCAGCCCACAACACACAGCAATAGATGACTAAATTCTCAGCCACACTAGTCATGTATGAGAGCAAAATGAAGATATTTTCAGACATTTACAACCCATACTAGTGATGTATACAGAACTGTAGTCCTAATGGTTGCTACTAGAACATCTTCTTCCGACACATTTATGTATCCATAAAATATGGTGGATCTTAAATATTATATAAAAGCTACATTGCGGGTATTATTGCTTGCTGTTTTGCACTTGCTGTGTTTTTGAGATTATTAACATTGCAAGGATAGTTCATATTTTAAAGTTCCCTGTGTGGATAGATGAATGCTCCTATCTCTTTGCTTCCTGTCACACTTTATGTCTAGATGTCCCATCACAGCCTCATCCACTCATGGGAGGGGATTTGGGAAGGTGTTGGATCGTGGGTGACACTCAGCACTGGATCAGCCCAGAGAAGAGTCAGTTGATAGCTGAATGTAATGTCGGGAGGTAAATGGAGCAGGTGGGTTACCGGGGTGTGGCATGAAGGATCTCTGTCCCTTCTCCTCCCTTGATCTCTCTCTGTTCCCATTTTCCCACTGCTACACATAGATTTGTTTCTCCTCTGCCATGCCACCCCGCCTCGGACCCAACCTGCCTGAAACCTCTACAAGCTGTGAGCCGAAACACATCTTTTCTACTTAGATGTGTGTGATGGGCATTGTGTCTCACCAATGAGAAACTCAGACACTTTCCAAGAATGCATGTGACTCACTCTGAGGAGGCCGTCTCAGCCCTCCTCTACCTGCCTGTGTGTCTGGGGAGGCCCACCTCTTGTGACTGTATCAGTGGATCCCCTTGTTCTCTGCATGTGATTAAGGCAAGGCACCAACTTTAGATAAAGCTGGCAGGAGGAGAAGGAAGGGGTGCATTCCTCCCGCTGGCCCACATTTTTCATAACAGCCAGTTTCTCTACCAATGTCCCAAGAAGCAGAACCTCACCGCACAGCTTCGGCTCTCTGGGTTCCAGTCACACTTCATTGTTTTATTCATCAAGCCCAGGGATGATATTAACTTCCAGCAGCTGCCACTTTCTGAGTGCTTTACCATTCCCAATGTACCTATCCCCTTGCTAGTACCACTGTAAGTCTCTTTGACAAAAACCCTCAGTGAACTGTTGGAGCACGTTGTTGACTTCCTGCCCACATCTTACATACTGGAGTTGGTTGCACAAATGGTCCTAAGGCACAGCCCAAATTGTATTAGGATGTTGAGTCACTCATACATTTGTTAGCACAGGATTCCACCGGGGGAAGTGGGGCCCTGCTAGTCTCCGGCAAGCTATGGCAGATGTCTCTACTAAAACACATCAGCCTCTGGCATGTAATGTGAACCCACTGACCTAGAAAATGCGTCCTCTTTAGTTTTCATCAGTAAACCTAACCCATAGCACTTCATCTTTGCCCAGAGGTTCAGCATTGTGACTTCGCTGTCTTTTATCGAAGCTATGTCTGATCTCGGACATGTCGGGGTCTAGACTAGAGCGCTGATCTTCAAAGTGTCATCTGTGAACTGGCTTCTGGCCCTTGATACTTACTTGACCCTGGTGAATTAGGAAATTGGCACCTGAATGAGAAGTAGTTCGCTAAAAACACTGGCTCAACTGACAATTTTTTTTTCTTAGAAAGTTGTTTGTGTTTTTTTCTTCTTCTTCAGTGCAACCATTTACATTCTGGTTCAAGCTCCTTGCCTCATTGATTCAGGCAGCTACTTTCAGCTGCTTTCTGGTCTAGAGGGAACTTGAGGGACTCAGTATCGTGTTAGGTCCTACTAATTCAACCATGTCAGCATCATGAGGCCATCAGGAATGCAAAGCCATGAGCAAGCAAGGGAAACAAGCTGTGTAAAAGCTCACAGACCTGTGATATTATGAAACTTAGGACGTGGGTATGCAAATGCCAGCCTATTACTTCCCAGATGAGTGAGAAGTGACTTACTCTGCACAGCTCACAGAAGAAGTCCTAGAACTTCATCAGCTCTGCTAAAACTGTAGCCCATGAGTGCTGGGACGTACAGACCTGGTCCATCTACCAGGTAACCTGTGAGGCCTCCTGTTCCAAGAGACCCTTGGAATGAGAGGCGATTGTGCAGCTGGGTCAGCCATCGCCTAAGCTGACCTGCCACCCAAGTATGCATGTCCCACAGCGGCATATTACCAGAACAGTATCGTGACACTGCTGACGTTTGGCTCTTTCTCCTCTGTGAACTACTCTTCTCCACTGCTGAAGCTCCTTTCGTTAGCTGCTGGGCCCTGCTAGAAAAGGAACAGCTGACAATGCTATCGAGCCACCAAGTGACATTAAAAATGGAACTATGTGACCCGAAGCATTATGAGATTGGATGTGTGCTTCAGTATTCTGTTATTAAACAAAAATGGGCAAGTGTAAGGCTGAGCCTGAGCAGCTCAAGAAACCTTCGTCGGTTTTAGGAGTGGCGGCTGCAGCTACTTGGCGTCGGCACGTGTTCTTCGCTGCCTCTCTGAACTGAGATACTGCCCAGCTGAGACACTAAAGTTTGCGGTTTGGTTAGTCACCAAGCAGAGCGCCTGCCTGTTGGCTTGTCGGTACCACGTCCTCCCTTCTTTTTCTCAGTGGTGTGAATAAGTGTTGGCAAACAGCTGCCTGTGGGCCAAACCAGCCTGCCACCTGTGTTGTAGAGCACCCAAGCCAACTGTGCTTGCTTTTTTTTTTTTCATTTTTAAATGGGAGAAAAAGTCAAAGGAAAGATAAGAGTGTTTGACATGTAAACATCACCTGAGGTTCAAATATCAGTTCTGTGGGGGCTTTGCCAACTCTACAGGTGATGATTAAAATACTATCCGGACTCTCACGGAAGATATTTGTCAAATCTTCTCTGGAATCCTTGGGAACTACATTGCCCAGAATTCGTAGCAGCAGGTTAGGTCCCCACTACTGACCAGAGATTGAGGAATGCTGGGAGATTTGGAAAGAAGAAAGGAGCCGAAGACAGAACTTCTGACAAGGTGGAAATGAACCACAAGGCTTTGGCCTATAGCAGATGGTAAGTTTTGTGAATTCACCACCCAGGCTGAGCCCCATCACAGGTGACTCCAGCTCTTCCTAAAATTCCCAAGCCTGATGGCTGTTATTCCCTGGGCTGCTCTCTTCCCTTCCCTGCAAAGATCAGCAGGAACCTTACGCTCCGATGTTTAATCCTTTACTCCTGGAAATACCCAAAATGAGCTGTTCTAACTTTCTACATAAGCACAGAACCAGTTAAGGTGGGGGAGTACCGAGCACATGGCCATGAACAGATTGTGCTCTGAGGGAGCAGATACTAAAGTATGTTTATCTACTCGGGGAAATAAGGAAACTTTCCTTATTAGAAAAGTTCAAAGTGATCTTAGATCTGAAAGAACATCTTGGCAAAGGCAAAGTGCTCTGGGAATGAAGGACAGCAAGCAAGCAACTCTTCAGCAGGAAGAAGCCGGTGCTCCTGCCAGTCAGAGTGTCTGTCCCTTGCAAAGCTCCTCGAAATCCGATCACCATGTGACAGGTGTTAGCAAGCAAAACCTTAGAGATGCGACTGGGCTGTGTTCTCATGAAGGCACCAGTGCCCTTAGGGTAGTAACGGGTTCATTACAGAAGGGCACATCCGGGCTCCTTTTGCCCTCTGTCTTGCTCTCTCATCTTCTTCCACATGATGACTAAGCAAAAGGCCCCACTCCCTGATCTTGGAAGCCCCAAGCAGCAGGCGTGTTGGGCCCTGTGCTTACAAGTCATCCAACCTCAGGCATTTTGTTACAGTGGCACAGAACAGATTAAGAAAGATGCTATAAAGAGAAAAATGCCAGTGGGATTGAGATTCACTGAGCAAAACAGATGAACCTGAGAATCGAGAGAGAAGATCTAAGCAGAAACCCTCAGACTGTGTTAGGGATTATGTCTTTTCTGCTCTGAGCAACAGGCTTTTTATTCCTCTCTGTGGGTCATGAAAACTTTATCACAGATCACTTAAGAGATGGGGTTTGACTAATGGATGGGAGAATTGTGAGAAAGGAGGGCATGACAAAAAAGGATGAGATATTCAGTGAACTGTGTATCAGCCAGTTCAGCTGGAGCTCTGTGGAGATCAATTTAAAGACAAATTGTAGAGGACCAACACGACAAGAACTGGGACTTTATTTTATTGATGGTGAAGTATCCCCCAGGCAACTCAACAGGTACTTTTCTGGGGAGTGTATGTGTGTGTGAGGTGTGTGTGTCTCTGTGTTTGTGTGTGTGTGTGTGTGTGTGTGTGTGTGTGTGTGTATGTAATCAACCTGAAACTGAAACATTGCATTTGAATTAAGGCTGAGAAATACTGTTGGCTTTTGTTAATGATAGGGTTTTGTGGTTCTTCAAGTCAGACAAAGGCTTAAAGATACAGGAAATTGGTGGCTTTGGTAAAGTAAAAACTTGCACCTGTTTCACACTAAAAGGCATTGCAAGGTTTTTCTTATATCAATGCCTTAGTAATAGAGGATTATACATTATGGAACCTTTGAATAGTGAATAAAAGTCAGATCTTGGCTGTTTCTGTAGTTTCCCAGGTGTAGCTATCTTATAAAAAGCCAAAAAATGGAAGTCAGGCAAAATTTGATTTCAGACTTTCAAGTTGTGAAAGAATCATTGAAATTTAAGTTTACCAAAACCATTTATTATCTCAGAAAGAAGAAGAACATTAGCAAAATAAACCCATGTACATTTTTAGTGTCTAGGTAACAGAAAAATATTACTCTATTCATTTAGTAAATGTGGGTAAATTTTTCTAAAAATAATAAATCCTGAATTGAAAATAAGCATTCAGGTAGTCTACTGGCAAGTGCTCCTGAGAAGAACATATCTAATAACGAGGAAAGCAAGACTGGGCAGAGATAAGAATTTAACTATGATCCAAATGAAAGAGCTAGGTGTCCTTCAGGCTTGTCCCTCCTGAGGCAAAGGAGTCCAACCTTTAAATCCTTGGCTGTTCACCAACTGTAGGCCAGCCAGAAGCTGGGCATAACCTTTGATGAAACACCCATAAACAAAAGGTAAATCTTAGAAAGACCTCATGCTAGGAGCAGTCTGTAGCCAACCTTTGGGTTGTGGCTGATGCATGCCTAGGCTATGAGAAAGAATCTGGGTGTCTTAATAGTGACTTAAATGGATATTTTATGGAGACCCCCCACACTTGCATCTTCTAAGTATTTACAGGAGATACATCTATATGCTGCTTCCAAAAGGTGCAATCTCTCTGATAGTTTTATTTGTATCTATTAGTGAATAATTCACTCATTTAAACACAGTTTAATAGGTTCTAGTACACTCAATCTGTTGGTCAATAGTTCTTTTGGTGTACTGTCTTGTGGGGAACTTCAGAGAATTCTCCTTCATTTTTCCTACTACATACAACAACTTTTACAGAACAAGGAACTGAGGTGGAGATTTGGCCAACTGCTAAGAGGTTCATTTGCATCAGACATTTGGGAACTAGGAAAAAGATTTTTAGGTGTTCCTTGGGGCAAGTGAATTTCACAGGGAATTGGGCCTGGAAGCCACATTTCCCACCGCACTCTTTCGTCTTTTCAATCTAATGAGGTAGGGAATAAAGATGCTTCCTCACAACAGTGCTGTGACTGTCTCAGTGTTCCCATGTTCTAAACTTTCCAGTGTACGGTTAGTTGAGTGCATGGTCATTGTGCCCTCTGGAAAAGGGAGGGGAAATGTTTACTTATATTCCTGCAGTGGTACAGCAGGTCCTGTCTCAATAAACACACTCTTCCCAACTTTGCATTTCATCCTCTTATTACCGCACACTCAAGATCCAGTCTCATGCACACTTCCCAACACTGACCAACACATCTTGCCTAGGCAGTGCCTTTGGCACATGGTGACTTCCTTAATATAGCAGGCCCTGCACTTTCCTAAGCTGGTTATATTGTGATTTCATCCTAGTTATTTTTCTGGCCGTCAGTGGAGAAAGTAGAGCTATATCTTGAGCTGCTAATCTATCGTTATGCCAGAATCTAAGCTTCGTCTCCAAGCAAGGAAAAGTAATACTTATTAGTAGTGAGCACTGAGATATTTCTGTAGCCCAGGAATACAGAGTGCTCTTGGCTTCAGCATCCTTTAGTGCATTGCCAGGAATGGTGGTGCCACTTGTAATCCCAGTACGCAGGAGGATGAGGCAAGATGATTGCCGTGAATTTGAGGCCAGCCTGGACTGCATATTGAAACCCCGACTCAAAATAAAAAAAAAGCCTTCATATATATTTTCCAGATGTCCCCATTTCGAGTCACAGGGTCCCATAGTTTTTCTGAATCAGTCCTCTGACCATCATAAGCCAGAACTACCCAGCTAAAGGGATGCAACCCACTCTGGAGCTGATTCTACTATAAATTAAGTTCTGGGCCTCATCCTCAGCCTATTCTACATTTTAGAGGAAGGAAACAAGAGTCTCTATCTTGTATCAAGGAAATTCTCTGGCTTTACCTCTTTACCTTATGTTAATGATTGATCATCTTCAGCATTTTACTGTCTTTTTCTAACAGGTCACTTGTTCCATCAATAACCACCAGAGCCTGTTGTAATTGTTGCCTCCATCAAATCTTTGAAAGTCCTGAGATTGCACCTGCTTGTGCATTTCATTTTACCAACATCTCATCCCAGTTCACATTTGTAAAGGTTCTAAGAATTGCACCATAATTGCAGGCCAGGGGCTGTGAGTGCTCTACCTGCCTCCAGCATTGCTGTTTTATTCCCATGTGATGGGCTGTGGGTCCAGCTTGAAAATCACATGCTGTGTGAAGGTCTAGCCCTGTAACCCAAAGTCTCTTAGCTGCATTATGGTTTGGGTCATAAATGTCTCCCTTTAGCCCCTGCGCTGAAGGCCTGGTCCTCAGTACGTGGTACTATTGGAGGTGGGGCCTCCCTGGAGGAAATAGGATACTGGAGTGTGGGTGTGAACAGTGTATATTGAGATCCTCCTTCCCTGCTTCCCAATTGCCCCTAGGTGAACAGCTTGACTCCACCCTGTGTGTCCTGTCATGAAGTTCCGCTTTGCCACAAACCCCCAAAAACATCAGAGCTGGTTGGCCATGAACTGAAACCTTAGAAACCGTGAGCCAAAATAATTATTTTCTTCTTTTGAGCTGATTCTTTCCGGTAATTTGTGACACAGACAGAAATCTGACTAAATGACTATGACTCCATATGAAACAGGCTCTCATACTCTAAAACTTGCTTGCGACTTTGGGGAAAGGTCTTTCTTGGGTGACAACACTGTTCAGGATGAGAGAGGTGAAACAGAACAGAGGATGATATTGGACTTTGTGACAAGTTGCAACAGAGGACTTGACTGACATTATACAGGTTTCGGAAACTGGGTAACTCTTCAGAATTACCTCAAACAAGGGGAAGAAGATACTTGTGCCACAATTTTGACTATTCCATAATGTCAAAAAGTCTTCAAAGAAGTGTCTTAATTTTGATTCAGGCTACTTGTTTTCAGCCAAGAAAACTTCTAGAGACAAACTCAGCTGGGAGCTATTGGCAGTTACACTCATAGCAGCTGAGGGAATTAATACAATTATCCTGAACACTTAATATTCATGTCAACTGTGGTGTTGCTTAAGTAATAATGAACACATGAAGTGAATGTGTTCCAAGCTTTTTCTAAAAGAAAAGTATGAAGAAATATATAATCTTGTAATGTGTGTATTACAAGAAGAAAGTGCAAAGATAAAAGAACAGAAATGCTAAGCCTTTGGGACCAGTCCACCTTTAATTATTAATATTTTCCCCTCTAGCAAAATTTGACTTTAAAGAAATCTCTGCCCACCATACTGAGTTTGAAGACCCAGAAGAGATAGGCACTAAGAATTTAATGATAATGTTATAATCAACTTTGGACAATTTTTCAAAACTGACACCTTTGGCATAAGGAGTTCTGGATTCTTAAAGAAATACAGGGGAGCAAAACGCTCATGATTTTATCTTAATTACTTTTTTTTAATTTTATTGAGTTTATTGGTACATTTTAGGGATACAGTACAGTTACATTCATTGTTGGGATCGTGTACCTTTACATGGCAAGTCTTGATTCTCATTTTTTCCCCTTACCTCTGCCCTCCCTTCACCCCCTCCTCCCCTCCCCATCTACAAACACTTTATTTTCATCTTTTCATTCTCTCACATTTTTTTCTTTTCCCTTTTTGTTCTTAATTACTTTTGATAAGTAGACAACTTCCTTACATGAATACAGAGGAAGCATAGACTGAATCTAGAATGTTTGAGTTCAGGATCTATTTGCCACCTCCCAGCTGGGTAACAGACAAGTTCTT
This sequence comes from Fukomys damarensis, assembly GCF_012274545.1. Lineage (NCBI taxonomy): Eukaryota > Metazoa > Chordata > Mammalia > Rodentia > Bathyergidae > Fukomys > Fukomys damarensis. The sequence continues at coordinate 8,699,007 of NW_022900926.1, read as the reverse complement.
CATGTCTTTGCTGTGTTTGGAATTCATCATCTGTAAAATGGGAATACTACCTCTACCTCATGGGTTGGTTGTGATAATTAAACAAGTAAAGCATTTTGTACAGTAAGCAGCAATACAATCATTGTGATTGTTATCTTGTCATTTTGGGTATTTTGATGCATAGCTCTGGTAATCTCAGCAAGATGATCTCTTAACAGATGAGTATGATGCTGACTGTGTCTTCTTTATTGAGTTCTCTTTATCGTATGTTTCGGGTTTCATATATGGACCTTGTAAAATACGCAAAATGGTTGACTCACATTAAGCATGCAGTCTGTGTCACAAATGCTCCTCTATCCCAGAGCTGACACTACAAACCTAGAGCCATGGAACCAAATTAGAAAACTGAGATTCCCACTTCAGTTTATAATATTTAAATGTTTTTAGAGATCATGGGGAATATTTTATATTCCTTTCCAGCAACTCATCCTCTAACATGTTAAGTCTCAATAAAGTATCAGCATTATCATTCTAACCTGCTTAAAGAATAATCCAATCTTGCCAGGGTACAAGTAGAAAAGTTTAATATGTCTTTACTCTTGTGTCAGTGTATTTTATTTGTTCTATCGTCTTTATCTTTTGGTAATGTCTGGGACAGACAAATCCTTATGGATTTATGATATTTTTCAATTTGAAGTAATTAAAATAAATTTATGATTTTCAAAACAGATTCCAACATGATATAAATTTTTCCCCAGTTAAAATCCTTCCCACTCTCAACTCATACTGATTATAGACCTGTGCTCTTGCATTGGTAGAGGGCCTATTTGTTGCCTCTTCCTCCTTCTTGCCTGATATAAAAGAAATTTGAAATGTCATAGTGAAGAAAAGAAGTTTAAGGAACAAAGTGTAAATTTTCTAAGTATTCATTTTTTACTTCTTTGGTCCTGCAATTCCATTTTCTCTTGGTTATCACTGGCAAATAGGCTGTCGGTGCCTGCTTTTAGACAGGTGTACAATGATTCAATGTCGCTGTTTTTATCTTTTTTTCTTTTTCTTTTTCTTTTTTTCACTTGTGGGGAAACTTCTATAGCACCTGATTTCCTGAAGTGGATAATGCCCTTTCTGATTTACTTTGGGTTCTGCCAAACTCACCTCCTGCACCAGGTGGCTGCATCCCATATTCAGTACCCACTAACCTTCTATCTTGGTAGATCGGATCTTTAGTGTGGTGAATTTCAGTGTGATGAATTCAGTGCAGTGAATTTTTGCTAAAGCAAAATGCTGGGAATAGTGGCTGTCTTCGGATCCCTGTTTTCAGACTCTGCGCTCAGGAGCTGGTCCAACTATTACTTTAACTCCAGTGTCACCAAGATAAGAGGCAGATATTTGGTTCCAAGTTCATATATGATTGCAAACTCCAGACACCACTGATGGCCTTCAGTAAGTGATGGACTTCTCTTACTGCACCTCACCATGACACAGTGAACCAGGGAAGGTCTGTGAGTTTTCAAATTTTGCCAAGTATAGGAGTGAGAACAATATGCATTGTTTCAGAGGAAAGAGGGAGGAAGATGGGAAAAGCCATAGTCCTCTCCCTCAGTCTATTAATAAGTACATGAAAAGACTGATTTATTGTTAAGAAACTCTCTAAATCCCTTATCTTTGCTCTATACAATTTGAAAGTAGAGACTTGGGAGTTTGACATGGGAAGGTCATGAGTCTCAGCCACCTGAGATATACAGTGAATTCAAGGCCAGCCTGGACTGTTATAGTGAGACCTTGTTTCAAACAAAATTATATAAATAAATTTGTTCTTTTGAAAAAGTCCTTCCTTCAGACATGTGCATATGGGTTCTTCTTTAAATGGAATGTGTTCTTATCATTTATAGTTTATAATGTTGCTAATTTAGCCAGAACTGTTCAAAAAAAGTTCAGTTTATCTGTAGGGAACATTGGATAATTGGATTTACTGTTCTTCTGTTTTCTGATTTTGACAATAGAGAGAAACAAAACATCTAGAATTGTTGTGTAGCCTAAATAATGTAATCCAAGCAAAATCCATAGTTGTTTCCACAGTTATTCGTATGTAGCAAGAATGTGATCTATGTCATCTACTGCTACATAATATGGAATATATAGTAAGCTACACATAAATGTTGATGTGTATTTATTTGTTTATTTTCTAACCTATATTTATTAAGTGCTTAACTGTGATAAGCACTTTGGGAGGGGTAATACATACAATCATTTCCATAAAGCTCACATTTAAACAGAAGGAGACAGTGAATAAACAATCAAATAAGACAATACTGAATAGAAAAGATAAGTGCTATGAAGAAAAACAAGCCAGGGTGTGCGAATCAGTAGCACAGAGAAATGTCACTATTTTAAGTGGTAGAGAGACACACTGATGAACTAACATTTGAGCAGAGATGGTAGAATTCAGAATGTTAGCAGAAAATGTGTTAATTAAATTCAGTATTACAATCTCTAAAAGTTTAGCGCTATTTTAATTCAAATAGGTAACTAAGGTATGTAGTGATTGTAGAAAAATTACCTTAAATTTAGTGAACTAATTCAGATTTTCAGGCTGAACTTTGGATTGCCTTGAAATTGATTCTCCCAGATCAATTTCCCACCATCTTTAAATTTAGCCTCTTATAAAGTCTTAGAACATTAACAAAATACAGACAACTTTTTGTCACAGTGTAACATACCTGAGTTTTAGTCCAAATAGACTTATTCAGAATTGAAACCCTCTGAGCCTGGCCTTTACTGTCCACATTCCTATCCACCTTCTAGTCTTCTGAACTCCAATCAGAATGGCCCATTATGTACTACTTACAACATTTTAAGCTTCTCTAGCCTAAATCTCCACCATATCTTTCCAAATCCTTCTCATAAACCAGTTCCAAAGCCTTCTAATTCACATGGTCAGGTATAGTTACAGCAATGGATCCCACTTCTCCTCATACTGATTTTTTGTATTAGGCAGATTTGGAGCAAAATACCTGACATCCACAACTTAAAGGAGGAGATAATGTATTTGGCTCATAGTTTCAATGGATTTGGTCCATGAGTTCCTGGTTCCAATGTGAAAACATCATGGGAGCAGAACAGGGTGAAGCAAAGCTGCTCATTTTATTATGGCTAGGAAGCAGAGCAAGGTAAAAGTACAGAAAGGAAGGGGCCAGGGACTAGAAATAGTACCCAAAGTCATGCTTCTGTGATCTACCTACTCACACCCATGAGTATGGATTATTAATCCCCTAGGCTTCTCTTGAACCAAGCAAGTTTGATAATCCCATTTAACTGTCACTCCTTTCAATCCCTTTGGTCAGACAGGAATGCTAGCAAGAGCTGGAATTCGGTAAATTCTCTCTCTTGAAGTTATTGTAAGGTTCTAGTAAAATCTTTTCCAGTGGAGAGTAGGTCTTTGTTATGGAGAATGCTTAAATTTTTGAAAAGGTTATTTGTTTCTTCTCCCTGTCAGAGTCAGGATGGGATATTCCTTTGTTCTGTACTGTGAAAATTGTTTGGGTTCAACAAACATATATGTAGATCTTTTTTCAAAAAGTAATTATTTGCTGAAAACATGAATTTGCCTACAGATATGCACAAATCACAATGGGATACATTAATATATGGTCACAAAGAGAAAAATAACCATATAACCAGCAACCTGATCAAGAATCAGAGCATTATTACCATCTCCCTCTCCATTTACGGTCACTATTCTCTCCAAAATAGCCACCCAGATTACATTTTCCTTATTTTGAGCTTTATAAAAATAAAACCAAACAGGAAGATCTCTTTTCTGTCTTGCTTTTTTCAGTCAAAGTAACACCCAAAGCTGTGCTATGGCCTTTTGAAATACTCATTCACATTCATTACTGCACATTATTTCATTGTACAAATATGATATAATTTCCACTGTGATGAGCATTTGTTTTGTGCTGTTTTTCTGTATTGAGAATAGTCCTGCTACATACCAAAGCACATGTCTTTTACTAAGCATATGTTGTCATTTCTGCTAGTTGTGCACTTAAATGTGTACTTCAGAAGTAACACACATGTCTGCAGCTAGCAGTTTCTGAATGTTGAACAGGTGTGCAAAGTGGCACTAACACTTCAAACTCTCAGCAGCATATGCGTGATAGTCGTGTCACATGTGCACTGGTCCTTGATACTGTCAGTTTTTTCAAAGTTGGTCTTTGTGTTACAGGCAAAGCAGTTAATATCATTTAAAACTCATCTACTAGCTATAGGTATTACTTCCTTGGTAATCTTGAACTGCAAGTTTTCTCTCTAGCACTTGGATATTTGTAAAATTTCTCTGGATTCTCTGACTCTTCCGAGTTGTTCATTCATTGTGCTAGAAAAATTGGCAAATGCACTGGTTCAAATATTCTTCTTTTCTTTCTAGTACTAGTACCATTAAGTTATGCATTTCTCAGCAGTTCTAAAACATATTGTATATTGTATGTAAATATTTAATGTAAATATTGTATGTAAATATTTATTTATTTAAAGCTGTTTTCATTATTCTCAGTGGAGAAATTAGTCTACCCTTAGCTATACTATCAAAGAGAAAAGTGGACATATACATTTAATTTGATGAGTTATTATTCATATCAAGGGACTGTCTAGAACGGAAAGTTTACTTTTTTGTTTCTTCCCCTTATAGTGAAAATCCTAACCATAATAATCTTCCAACATGATGTCTCATCCATGGGAGAATCAATATAGAATTAAGCTATTCTGAAATGTGTAGATTTCCTACTCTAAATAAAGTATCATGTGTTTATGCAAATAGATTTTGGTATAACCCATTTTCAGAAGTGTTGAGGACCACACTTAGATTCCAAATATACATAAAATACTCTGAGTTGCTCTACAATTTAGGGGAAATACAGATGGATAAATATGTTGACACTGTTTTGCTATCTACAAATATACTACTAAATATATGTCTGGATATGCTGAAAAGAGCAGTGTCTACTGTCATTTTATGAGTTGTAATAACTGTATTTGCATTGAGAACTCATGAGGGCAAAGAAGAAAATAAACAGCTGTAAATGTGCTTTAATCAGTAGTCTATGATTTCAGCAAACAATAATAACAGAAATAAAGTAAAATTAAGACAATGGATTTAGTTGCCGTAGGATCATAACACTCACAGAAATAGTGAGCAAAACAAAAAGTAGGCTATTCTTCATTAGGAAGAAGATGAAGAGCACACACAAGATTATTTTCTGTTGTTCTCTAGGTTTGCATTTCTTCAAAAAATTCTTTTGCATTTAAACAAGTAAAATCTGCTCAAGGGTAAGAAATAATCTCTGTTTTATTTATCACGTGTCACACACCACTATTATACTATCAAATTACAGTCATATCCAGGAATTCCTGAAAATTTAAAACATGCTACACTATGTGAATTAAGAAATAAAAATAATCTGTTTTTAGCTTCTAGAACTAAGAAAAATAGATACAATGCAAGAAATCAGATGTAGGAATCTTATACCTTTTTTTTTTCTCATCACAGTAAAAAATACAGGATGCATCACATGAGGAACCCACAGGAAAGCACATGCTGTTCTCTTGACCCCAGAAACATTCATCTATTTTTTCCTTCATCCCAAAGTGTCTCTGCTCCCTGAAGAATATGTATTTGATGCTACTATTTTTTCAGCACCCGTGTAATTGTGTCAGGAGGATCACACTTTGGGGCATAAGAAAGTGTAAAGCAGAGATGCCTGACCTTGTCAAAGACTCCCTCAGCCCCTTGCATTTCCAGGAATGCTGTGGGCTTGGTGCTGGCCCAAGTAGCCTGTCCTGCTCATGCCCCAGTCCCAATGTCAGTGGTGACCACGCACGTGTGCTCTGAGGTTGGAGAATACTCCATGCCCACCATATCATTAGCTTCCAGAGGTTCTCTGGCAACAGGCTGCATCTCTAGTCCTATGATTTGGTGCCAGAAATAGAGGGAAAAGCTGGAAGGATTGAGTGTTTCCTCCCACTGCCCAGGACTACACAGGCCCTAAAGTAGGAGACACCTTCTCGTTCCCCCAGTATGGAGCTGGGAAATTTCAAGGCCAAAACCATTTTTGGATCTCAAGGCTACAGCTTGTTTGACTATAAAAAAGTAATGTCATTACATAATGCAGTATATAGGCAAACATAAAATTAAAGCTGGTTATTGAATACATTAACTCATATATGTATTACTGTTGCTGCTGCTGTTGTTGTTGTTGTTGTTGTTGTGTACTTGCTGTGTTGCCCAGGCTGCCCTCAAACCTATGATTCTCCTGCCTCAGCCTTTTTAGTACCTAAGTATCATTATTAATCCCCATTTTGTAGATGAGAAAACAGAACCCTAGGGATGTTATGAAAATTGTTTTAGGTGCTCTAAGGCAGACAATAAGTGCTACTACTGATGACCAAATTCATAGATGTTTGACTAAATCAGTCCACTGACAGTGTGGATTCCCAGGATGGTCAGAGAAAATTTTACTACACACAATGACTTTTAGCACAGCCTTGTGATAAGAGTATCCCATTTTCCTATTCTGTTTTTCTCAAGTATTTCCTCTATTCAACAAAGTTTATCTTTGAAAAATCAGAGGTTGGAATACTTTATCATTTTTTTCTCCACGCATTTCCTATTCTTTTACTGAAGAGATTTCAAATAATACAGTGGTTCTTATATTTTAGACCTAAAATATCCCGCAAAACTCTCATGTCTTTGGAGATGACTGGATCAGGGGACCCTGTATCATGAGTGGATTAGTCCATTGATGCATTTATTGCTATCAATGAATTGCTGTGCCCTTTTGAGCCTGATCAAAAGACATGGGTCATTGACAGTATACTGTGAAAAAGTGTATTCTTGTCCCTAGTCTCCCCCACGTGCCCCACTTCCTAGCCACCACACGCTGCTTTCAGCCACCATGCCCTTTGACCATGCTGCTTCTGCCTTGGAGCTGGCCAACCATGGACTGAACCCACTGGAAAAAATGACTCAAAACAAACTCTCTTCCTTTAAGTTGTGCGGCTTGGGTATTTTGTCCCAGTGATGGGAAAGTAGCTAACGCGGTAGAGGTTTTGTAAATTTACTTTTTATTTTTTCATGCCAAAAGTGATTCCAGCCCTCCACTTCCACGTTATTGTGAGTACTTGACACATAGGTAGAAAAATTCTATCATATTATTCTTATAGCTATCATAACCACAGTGCTTTCTTGACTCCTGATATCTTCATTGATACTTACGTTTCTAAACCTCACTTGTCCCCATCTTAAAGAAATTGCTTTTTCAAATCATGCAAATTATTCAAACTTTTTCATTGTTTCCTAGAGTGGAGTGGAGGGAAATATAGGACATGAACAGGGGCATAATGAGAGAGTAAAAACCACCAGGATTTTAAATGTTAAAATTCACAAAATATGCAAAATGCCTTGAGGCAATGTAATATCACTGTCTCACAGAAGGCAGAAAATTACTAAGAGAAATTTAAATGATGTGCTGGAGAATGTCAGCTGCATTTGGAATGGAGCTTTAGATTTTTATAGGAATTGAATACACATTTCAGTCATTAAAATGAAAGGCTCTGGAATTGTTTCAGATTGAACTTTACATAGGCCAAGGAAGAAATTACAATTAACTATATCATGCCAAGTTTTTAATTTATAAAATAAGACATGGGAATTTCTGAAAAGAAAGTGAAATGCAGTTTTTTTTCTAGCACCAATGGTGTAGAAAGTTTCTTTCCGTCCCCTACCCCCATGTCCCACAGCATCAACAACCTTTGTAATTATTTTATGTCAAATATTTCCATTCCAATATTCCAAAATACTCCAGGCCTTCTTGTATCATTTCTTCCCTGGTCCTACTAGCAGTAATGTCTTTAAGGAATCCTGGTTTCTTTTATTGGAGATGGTATGACAAACCACAGTCAGAGTGTTAAGTGTAAATTTTGTTACTGGGGTCTTGTTGCTTCTAGGTCTTCTCAGATGATAAGACAAATAAATACATGGGCGCTTACAGAGTATGCTACATGCATACACATTTATAATTATCTTGTGTGTGTCTGTGTATAGCAGGCCACATATGATTTTATAATAATATATCTAATTCTGGATTGTTGGAGCCTCTTCCCGTTCCTTACATTTAACTTTCCACTCGATTTTTTTTCTACCATCTGCAGTCTAGTTACTTAATCATCATAGATCAGTACATGTGTTCATAGCAGTATCAGAATCGCTGACTTTATCATCATGGGAAATAATTTTACTGACTAGAGTTCAGTGCCACTAACACAGACCATTTACACCATTTTCCCTTTAGCCTTACAGACTTCACTCTTTCTGTTGTTACTTATCTCAACACCCTTCCCCCATGCAATGAGGTTTGTTTTCATGCAATTGTACTTTTTGCCATCTTTAGCATGTAGGCTTGTTCTTATGGTTGCACGTTAGCTGTTTCAGTTCTCTGTCTTGCAAATTATTTATTCTTGTGATGGAACAGGAGTAAATCCCCAAAACTTGATGCCAAAGAAGTTGACCTTTAAAGGTTTTCCCCTTGATATCTTCTACTTACTTAGAGCTAGATCACTTGGCTGCCTGTGGACCAATCACTGAAAGAAAAGCAGGGAGAAAGGTTTTCTAAATTGGTTTGTGGCCAGCCAACTAGCAGTGTCCCCACGCTTACACTAAGGGAAAGGGAGATGGTAGGCTCAAGAGTTATTCATTCCTTCTTTCAATAAACACTGTGTCCCAACTATATTCCAAGCTGCATTCTAGGTGGTGGGAAGAACAGACATTTGATTCTTCTTTCATGAAGAATAATCTAAATTAGGGGGAAACCAACCATCTAATCTATAAGGAGTGGTATTACTATAAAGAAACAAACCATAGTATAATAAAGGGAATGAAGTGGGTTCAAAGAACAAATGGGTAGCATTGGAGATCTGATGAAGAAAGGTCTTTTAAGTTGACGCACAACCTTTAAAGTTAACATTGAATGGTAACGAAATGTCAACAACTTGGAAATCTAAGAAAACCTGTCCATTTCAAAAAGCAAGTGAATGAAAGCCTTTGATAGGCAGAGCTTGCATATTCATATTTATAGCAGCATAGCTCATAATGGCTAAATCTGGTAAGGAGCCAATATGTCCATCAACAGTTGAGTGGATAAAGATAATCTGGTTTTGACACTGAGTGGAGTACTACTCTGCTGTTAAGAAGGATAAACTTGAGTCAACTGTAGGAAAGTGAACTCACTTTGAAACCACAATGTCAAGTAAAGCAAATCAGATGCAAAAGCTTAAATATTGCATCATTTATTTTATATGAGAGACCCAAAATATAAAGAAAAAGAAAAGATCATAGAAAACTGGGAGATAGATCTTTTGGAAATGCAGAGGGTACCAAGACATGAAGGGAAAGGGGAGACAACGGAGGGGCATGAGATAAAACATAGTGTTAAGATGTGTTATATACATGTACTAACTGTCCGTGTGTCTCAGTTATGCTTTTTGTTGCTGAAAATATACCCAACATTCAAAATTTAAGGAGAAAACATTTGTTTTGGGCTCACAGTCTGTAGAGGTTTGAGCCCATAGCTGGCTGGCTCCAAGGCAGGGTGGAAAGGCAGAGAGGCAGGGCAGAGGAGAAACAGTTCATGATGGGCAGAAGGCAGTAAAAGTAGCTTAACAGCAAGTGACAAGTGACAAGAAAAGGCAACAGCAGCCTTCCTTCTGTCTCTTATATTGTATCCAGGCTACCTGCCCTTAGGGTGGGTAGCACTCACACCCTTAATCCTAGCATCAAACCCTCACTCCCAGTACCACAGAGCCTAGATCCAGCCACTTCTGAATTGTCACACTGATGATCACATGAGGCTTTGGAGGGACATCTAGACATAGCCATCACACCATGAAAAATGTAATCATTGCATACTGTGAATATACACTAATAAACATTAAAATGAAAACAATATATGTACTCTCCAGAATCAAGTTGAGTGAAAGTAGATGAGACGAAACACAGTAAAGAGTCTGGTGTGGTGAAGTTACTGTGTCATCTTGGGCCAGATCACACAGCGGCTTCAGAATGTGAGGAAGAATGAAGACTTCATTCCAACAGCAAGGCAGAGAATTGGCAAATTTTAAGCTGAAAGATGAAATGAAAAGACTGAATCATACAGTTACCCTGTCAGCTGTGTGAAGTGGAAGTAGGACCAAGGAGAGCAGTCAGGATATTCCTGAAATGACTCACATGAAAGGTAAGAGGGACTTATTCTTGGGAAGTAGAGTGAAAATGGCCAGCATCAGGATTCACCTTGTATATAGGAAGTAGAAAAGGTTGTATTTTATGATGTTTCACATATGAAATAAGAAACAGCGAACTTTTTGGTGATATTGCTGAGATGAACTCTGGGAATCTGTTACTGTCCAACAAATCAGGCTAAGCCAGCATGCTTGTGCATGCTAAGCAAGTGCTGTGCCACTGAGCTCCACTCCTAGCCCCTGGCTCAGGCCTTTATGAAATTATAATCATTTAAACTGTGGCTTGAACTGAAGCAGATATGAATTCCCTGGGTCTCTGTCTCTGTCTCTGTCTTGATATCACCCTTGGTTCTCCTCATGGGCCTCCATGCTGGCTCCTCTGGTCTCCCTACTATATGGCAAGCTAAGTACAGAAAGCCAGCTTTGCTGGGCAGCTGATGGTTTCCATGAGCGAGGCTGAAGCTGAAAACTTTCCTCAGCTACCCCCCAAAAGTCACTCTTTGTCATTTTCTCCTTCTGTTGGTTTCTGAGTCACAGCCTATCCAGATTCATAAGAAGCGAAATGAGGCCTTTCTTACCAAAGGAAGAAGTCAACAAATGGACTGGGAGGAATCACTGTACTCATCTTTGAAAAAATGCAGCTGCCATGCAGTTCCCTCTGACTCGTATTAAACCCTTCTTCATGCAAAATGCATCACCCCTAACAGTGACTTAACACAATGCTTGTTCCACTGGAGCATTTGACTTAAACTCAGAAGCCAGAATCTCAGCAGATGAATCAGGTCTACTAGCTTCTGACTTCCAGACTTGAACTCCTATAGTGCTGATCTCTGTCTGAAGACCTGCAAACTAGGAAGGTCTCTTACCTGCTCCACGTATATCCAACACACAACAGTAGAGCAATGTTCAGTACCCACAGTGACTCGCCCACTCAAAGGGAAGGCACACAGCTATCACCATTCCGTATCAGTTCTGGAATCTAGCCAGGCACAATTTGAATTTAATTTGTACCTTCTAGGAGTTTTTCTTTGTGTCTTGGATCTTCTACTTGGGCTCTTATTTCTACCTTCCAAGTCATCTTTTCTATTCTTAATATATTCTCAATAGAAGCCTCTTATGTTTGCAGTTGATTAATTTCCTTTTCTTGACTTTTGCCTTTACAAGCTCAAAAGTCTGAGGTTTTCATCATTTTGTGGCCTTTCTGTACATTTATTTCTAATCTCTCTCATTGGACAAAGGTTCCAATTATGGAAGTCTTCAAGGTGAGTGGATTCTCTACCTTGAGTTTCTTTGTGAGGATCCTGAGATGACATCCTAAATTTCTTAGAGACCCTTCTGCTTAACTGAAAGGAGCTATGGGCCTGCCGTCAGAAGCTTTTGTTTGAAAGGTATCTTGAAGCTCACCTTAGGCCTTTTTGATAATCCCACAGTTACATTTTGCTTTGGCCTTTGGCCTAAGACATTTTCTTATTTTGAAAGGTTTTTACTACCGAAAGTGTGGCTTCGGGGAGTTTTGCAAATTCTTCAATGTCAATTCAAAATTGAATTTGTTTTTATTTTGTTCATTTGTTTAGTTATTCTCTCTCTCATTTTATTGATGGCAACTAGAAGAAATAGGCATTACTTTTAACACTGCCTGGAAATCCTCTTAGATGATGACGGTCAGTGAGTGAGTTTTCCACTCTGCTTCAGATGACAAACAAGCTTAATTCTGTCACTGTATAGTGGGATCTCTTTTCTTTTAAAAAATTTTTCTTAGCACATATCTGCCATACATGCAGTTCACAATAACCTTTGAGAGTGGGTGCAGGCACAAAATGCAACTTGTTTCTGTTTTAAAGCTCCTCCCCTTTCCTTTCTCCTCACTCTCTCCTTTAATTCTCCTTTCCCCCATTTTCTTTCTTGTTGATATTAATCTTAGCTCATATTTATGGCGTAAGATGTTTACATTCATTGAGGTTGTAAGATTCATGTGTATGCTGTATCTTCATTCTACGTACTTCTCCTCCCACTCCTTTAGTCTCTTGGATTCTTTCCCATTTGGAAGAGATCCATCCAACCACAACCATTATGGAAAACTTTTCTTTAACCTTCTAATATTTTCCTTTCTTTCCTCCAAGGGTTCACTGCCAACCTGCTTAAGACCTTTAAGATTTTTGCTAATTTCTTTGGGCCCCTGAGGCTTTTCTCACTGCTATCCACAGGGCTCTTCTACCTTCTGCCTGACCGAAACCCACATCACATGGCTTGGGTGTTTATTAAGGAACTCCATTTTCAGCTACCTAATTCAGTTTCAAGTATCTACTGCCACATACAAATAATAGATCAAACAAAGATTGAATTGTCTCTCATAGTTTCAGAGGGTCTGGAATTTGGGAAGAGTTTGACTAATTCTGTTTCAAGGTTTAATCAGTTGCTATGAGATAGTGACAGGAAGGGGACAGAAATTGCCTCCCCCCGTCTCCCTCTCCCTTCTCTCTCTGTCTGTCTCTCTCTCTCTCTCTCTCTCTCCCTCTCTCACTGGTCTCTGTGTTTGTAAACTGGGCTTCCATATAGCATGGCAGCCTCAGTGAAGGTAGAATGCTTACTTCTGGTCCAAGAATCTAATGTAAGCATTTGAACAGAGAAGAAATAAGAATCGTCTGTCATCAGCCAGCCTCAGAATACTCTGCATGGCATCTGTTATGTTTGATTGGTGTCAAGTGCATCATGAGTGCACAGAGATTCAAGGAAAGGGAAATTTATTTCATCTCCTAAAGAAGGAGGGAAGAGGCATGAAGAGTTAATTTAATTTTGTACCACTGTGATAAGCCCATGAACCCTCTGCCCTTGTCCAGCAAAGCTAGGGAGATGGTGGAGACAAAGTTAGAGGTAATTGTTAACTCCATAAGCTGTCTGTACCACAAAATTCACCATTCAAAGTGTACAATTCAGTGTCATTAAGTATAAATGTTGTGCAACCATTTCTACTTTCCAGTAGAAGATGGTTACTTTTGGGGAAGGAGCAGTTGGCAAGGGTTGAGCAATAACTGGTGACAAGAAAGGAAAGGTGGCTCCTATGCCCGAAGAGAGAAGTGTGGCTGGGGTCTACCCTTCCTGGAGAGTGGGGAGGCCATATCCTGCTGCTTATCTGTGGCCAAGAAATCTTATTGTTAGCAGCTCTGATGATGCAGCGAAGCAAGATCCTTTGTACAAAGAGGAAAAACAGTGACTGTGTGGACCAGAACCTGCTGCAGAGGCTCACAAAGGCCAAAGCAGAGGAGGTAACAAAGTGTCTGAACTTTTTAAGTCTTTCTTGGTACAAAGATGTACCTTCTTCAAGCTACGTATATAAACAGTCTTATTGTTGAGTGAAAACACATGAGTGAAAAACATTTACTTCTAGTGAGGATACAGGGGATGAAGTGATCAGCTGGGGGAAAAAAGCAAATACAATCATATTTCACTCTAATTTTGTATAACTCTCCATACTGGTTCCTTAGGAATGCGTCAACTGTTCTGCAAAACCCAGAGAAAATTGGCTTTGAATTTGCCTTTCAGTTAATATATTCTGAGCAACTGTGTTCATGAGTGTGGGGTTATTACATTTCTGACTCCTAGTAACTCAACATTACAACAGAGAAGGAAAGTGACAAACCTGTTCTCATTCTAGTGTTATTATAACTCTTTGCTGTCAGGGAAGCCAGGCTGCTTGGCTTCCATTCTGTAAGAAAGTGTCAGTTGATAGGCAAAACTTCAAGAATAATTAAAGAAATAGGATATGTACACTCCCTTGGGAAAAATCAATCTTTTGCAAATGTATTTAAATGAATTCAGTATCCTTTCCTTTTAATAGTGCTTATCCGGGTAAAGACATTTATTTTAGATTTGTTATGGCACTCAGAAAACTATGATGTCTCTTTAAAAATAAATTATAGTGTAAAAGTCACAGAGGAGGTTGATTGAAAAGGTGGAAAAAAAAATCCCAGGAACATTCCCCATGAGTTTCCTCCTGTCTTATGTGCACTTAAACTGTGCCAAATAAATCTCAAAACACTTCCTGTTACCTAAGCCTATCCTGAAATGTCTTCGTAAATGTTTAATGCATCCTATCTCTTCTTCAGTGTGCCAGGAGGAGAGAGATTTGTTTTTGGCAGGAGCTGGCATTGGTAAATGCCACAGGTTCCTTCAGCAGGTGCCGTGGCATCTGTGTAAACTGGAAGAGTGTGACAGTTGCCCAGGCGTGTCGACTGTTCTCTTTGGGAAGCTAGACTGGAGGCTCAAATGAAGGCAGAAATAAAGGTCTGTTCATCCATTTACCCTTCCTCCACAAGAACACCTGAAAAGTGGTGTTTATAAAGATGAGTACTTTGCTTCTGAGAATTCGCAAGGCAGTGGCGTTTGTGTTGAGAGCCAGGGACAGCACAGCATTGTCTGGAGGACCGGGGTGGCAAGGGACAACACTCACAGGTCCCTGAGGGGTTTGCCTGGAGGTGCTGAGCACTTGGGCCAGCGAGTGGGTGTGGTCTAGTTTACCAGGGGAGATGCAACCACTACATTTTATTCTTGTCACGGTTTATAGTTAGACACCCCCACCCCAGCCCCATGCTCCCCAAAGTGGGGCTTTTGGGAAGGGATTGGCTCTTGAGAGTTTATACAGTCTAGCTCTTAGAGTGGGATCTGGTCAGCAGGGCCGGTCACGGAGTGTGGTCCAGAAGGGTTGATCTCTTCCCAGTCCTCCCGTCACTCTGATTGCTGCTAACTAAGCCATGAGCAGCTATTGGTGCCCATCCCTATGGACTGAAACCTCTACAAACCGGAAGCTGAAATAAACCTCTCCCTGTGGGTGTCGATAGTGCCTCTCAATGAGACAATGCCTTTTTTTTTCTTTAAGCGGTTGAACCCAGGCCCTCACATGTGCCAGGCAAGTGCTTTGTCATGGAGCCACATCTCGAGCCCTTTTTATTTTATTTTGAGACAGGATCTCGGTAAGTTGCTCTGGTTGGCCTTGAACTCGCCACCCTTCTACTACAGTCTCCCAAGTGGCAGGGTCATAGGCATTTGCCCCAACTCCTGGCGGCGTAATAGTCCAGGTGAGTTGGAACTATGGAGATGCACCACACTCTGAATTAAGTGGAATCCTTTATTCTAAGCCATCTGATCCAGAGTGTCTCATACCAAAAGACTCTGGGCAAGGAAAAGGCAGTTTGCAGGGTCCTTTCAGGGCTCTTCTATCTGGGGAGGGCTCGGGGAGAGAGGGAGCACAGACAAGTTTCACAAGGGCAGAACCTTGCTAAGCTTGTGGGGTTTCACTCAGGTTAGTTAAAACAAAGTATCACATAGGCACCTGGAGTCTTTTGTTTACAAGTAGTAAAGATAACATAGGTGCTGACTGCTCTAACAAAAGATCACAACGATAACATAGCTGCAGACTCACAGAGGATGCAGTGGTCTTTTACTCCTAAAGGGGAAGGGGATGGTGACCACCCGGAGTCCCTCGACTTAGGTACACAGATGGAGTCAGTGGTTGGCTATCACAGATGTATCTCTTGTTGAAACACAGGAAATCTAGGAGTGGGAGAGTAGAAATGAATCGCGTGTCGTCTGTCTAGTAAAGTGCTGAGCTGGCCTGGGTCACTTCATAGTCTGTGAGTCAGCTGCTACACCATGCTGGAAAAGAAGCCCATGGGAGGAAAGATGGAAACAAACAGAACTCCATGGAACTGTGCATCAGGCTCAGTTAATATGTAAGTCATTTTAGTGCAATTTGCTTCTTAGTAGAGCACGGGAGGAGTTAGATCTGCATAGCTGTTTTTAGTTCTTAAGGCAAAGAATAGAGTGCAGTAGCAGTTACTCAAAACCAGAGTCAAAAGATTGGCCTTTCAAGTTACCTCTTTTATAAATAAGCTGAGGGAACATAGTCAAGGTACTTAGGTTTTTCTGTGATATACAGAGAAAAGAAAATCTCAGAAGCTTCCTGATTTGTAGTTCTATTTTTCATCTGGTCCCCAATTGTCACCTTTCTTTAAACAGTTCTAACACTTCTTTTTAATTGGAGGGCTGATTTAACTGGAATAGGTCCCTGTTACTTCCAAGCAGGAGATACTGAGACGGCCTTGTTTGGGCCGAGCTCTGATTCCACGTAAGGCCCATGGTTGGGAGCTCCCCAGAGTGAGATTTATATTGACATTTAAAAGGACTGTATTTTTATCTCCGTCTCTGGCTATTGGGTAGGATGGGGGACCCTGTGTGGTCTCCTGCGCTGGGGAGGTGGAAGAGATCTGAGCATTCCCACGTCCCCAGTGCTGATCGTGACCCGAGCCTCAGCCTCTCTGAGTCAGTCAGACATGCTGTGCTGCTTCATGTGATGCCCAGGCCCATGGAGCCGACTCACTGAGAGTGCAACTTCTGAAGGCCCCCGTGAGCCCCGTAACCCTTCCCTGCTCTGGATTGTTCTCGCAGGTGTTTTGACGTGCTGATGCATCGTCGACTGAAGTAGTCCCCAAGGGTCTTGGGTTGAAGATTTATGTGGGCTTTTCAGAGGGGAGAACTACTGGGAGGTCCTTATGTCACTGGAGCCCAGCGTGGGGCCTTTGGACCCTTCGCCGGTGCTCCTCCTCTGCCATGTCTCCTCCTCCTGTTTCCTGCTTTCTGTTCTCCTTCCTCTTGTTACCCCCTCCTCCTTTTGTCCTCCTCTACCTCCGCCTCCTCCTCCACCTCATCGTCATCATGCTTCTCCTCCTGTTCCTTTTCTTTTTCACTTTTCTCTGTCGTATCCTCCCTGCCATTGCCATCCGGCACCCCTAGCATAAGCCAGAAGCAATTGGCCCAAAGCAACTACTCTTGGAAACTCTAGAGCCATGAACTAAATAAATATTTTTTCTTATAACTTATTTACATGAGATACTGAGACAGGAAGGTCTCTAATAGCTCTTAATACCTAATTTAGAGTGTATCATCCACTTCGAATTCTAAATTTCTTGTGGAGAGCATCTACTTGGCCTGGCTTGTTCTGGGCTCCCTTCCCATGTTACTCACTTCCTCATCATTGAGATGTAGTACCTAGAACTCAAAACCTAGAGGCTAGAGGTTTATTTTGACTTACTGTTTCAGAATCTCATTCCTTGCTGGCTCTAAGAGGATGGTGGAAGGGCCCGGGCAGAGGGATGCAGCTCAGCTTATGGTGAGTACCAAGGCAGAGATGACAGGAAGGAAGAGCCAGGGAGGGAGAGAAAGCCTTCCAGGTAGCCCCTGGTAACTCACCTCTTCTACAGGAGGCCTCATTGCCTACCAGGATGTTTAGCTCCATTCCCAACAGCACACCCATGACACAATCACCTTCTGAACATATGAGACTTCCGGGGCCTTTTTAGATCTAGACCATAACACCAGCTGCTTATTTTAAATGAAATAAAATCACCATGAACTGGAACTGAGCAGTACCTAAAGCAAAGGAGATTGCTGGGAGTCCAGACAGGAAGTTGCTTACAGCTGACTTGGAATTGTTGTAAAAGACACGGCTCCACACTCATACTCCTAATGTTACTTACCTGAGCCTGGTCCTGTTCCCAGCACGCTTTCAGTTCTGTGCACCATATCCTTGCTGAGCCATTGTGTTGCTTGCAACCAAAAGTCTCCTAATAGATATAGGAGTTGGGACCAGAAGAACCTATTGTGTGTTACAAATCCCAGAGGTAACTGGCCTGACTCGATCCTTCTCTCTCGACTTTGACCTCTGCACTATATCTGAGGTGACTTTGGGGTATGATCTCACATTTATAACCTTTCTCCAATAGTCAGTAAGGCTTGGGATTGTTTCTGAAATCGAATGACACGGTACTCTGTCTTTATCCAGCTTCATTTGCTGTGAAAAGGCAACCACTTAAGTTTTTTGTTTGTTTGCTTCTGTTCATTTCCATTTCCTAGGCTGTATGGACATAGATTCCAAAAATCAATGCTCTTGCAGAACCAAACTCTTAATTTTAGTCCTGGCCTTGGAGTTTCTGTTTCTTATCAGGAGACTTGCGTTCAGGTGTTCTATCAACTTAATGGCTTCTATCTTGTCCTGTGACTCAGGGCCATCAGAAACAATTGCCTGGTAGTATATCATTCAAAGTTGTTGGCTGCAAGCAATAGAAACTAACTCTGGTTTAAGCAAAAAGAAAATTTATTTTATGGATATTGGAGAGTTCGCTGGTTCTATTAGAATAGGGACCTATCAGATTTAGAATCTAACAGCACAGCAAGAGGTAATTCACTATCCTGTCTGCACATTGTCAGCCACTCACATAAATGACCTCCATCCATTTTTCCCCTCGGTATCTTTTTCTTGCTGTACTCAACATTTAAATTTCTCTCAGTGAGCCTAGGGCTCTCGCCTTGGTTATGTGATCTCCTCTTGAGCCAGGTAGACCTACCCCTCTGTGTGGCACACGAATGAAGATCAGAATAAGAAGACACATTCATCATGTGCAGCTTTCCACAGTGACCTCTGTCTGCACCTCTGCCGTGACAGAAGGGCCCTCAGAAGTGCTGGGTGACAGGTGTGGGGGTACATACCTGCAGTCCCAGCATCTAGAGGCAGACAGAGTTCAAGGCCAGCCTGGACTAGGCAGTGAGACCCTGCCTCAAAAAGCAAATGGGAAAAATGGGTCTGGTGGTGGACAGTGGAAGAGACTAGATAGGCAATTATTTTCTATGTAAGGTAGCCAAACTTTTTTGTAAAAATATTTTATTATGTATGTATGTATTTTATTTATTATGTATGTGTGTGTCTCTCTCCCTCTTACACACACCATTTCTAGAGATAGGCCTGAGAAGTCTGACTCGTGGAGACTGTGAATTTTCTGGAACTTCAGTTCTCTCAAATGTCACTAGCCAACTGGGATCAGGGGATAGTGGCTGAGACTAGTTTTGGACAATGGTCACAGATGTGTTGTTCCTCAGTCCAGATGTAGCAGTCAGACAAGGATAAAATGACACTGTAAAGTCACCATTATTTTGTTTCTTGTGTTTGATTTTAGTTTTGTTTGTCCCCAAAGGGAAGGAATAATATATCCCATTTAAGACTTCAACAAAAGCTCTGAAAGGATTTTCTGTAGCTCTAAATTTACAGATAGGCAGGTATCAGAGCATATATCTGCAAACCCAGCCTCCTCAGGAGGCTGAGGTAGGAGGATCAGAGTTCAAGGCCTGCCTGGGCAACTTAAGCAAACTATGTCTCAAAATTACAAAGAAAAGAAAAGGCAAAAAGAAAACAAATAAAAGTAAATTTCCTATAGATAGAATTAAGATAGATCCACCCATCACGAGCCATTATAATTAGACTTCAATATATGTAGGATTAAAGTTACATGAATTTAATTCTAAAATTGGTTCTATTACTGGTTTTGGGGGTGCTGAAGTCTCCTTGTAGTGGTGAGTCCCATGTTCCTTCTGTCCTAAACAAAGACTTAGTCACGATGAGTGCAAATGGTAGCAAGATTTTACATTTATTAAAAGTAAAAGCTGGAAAAAGTACACAGTGTACAGCACAAGAGTGAGCTCCACAGTAGCGGAGAGCTCAATGGCACCCTCTTCTGGTGTCCCCCACTCCTCTGCCTGACATCAGGCCTAGGCCACCCTGTCAAAAACATGCTGGATTTCCCACAACAGGGATTGGAGAAGCCTCTCTAGACTGCTCCAGATGCGGGGCTTTGGGAACTGTTCTGCTCATGTGTCCTGGATCTTTTTGTAACTAATGGAGCCCAGCTTCCCAGCCAGTCTGCCACACCCTAATCTCCCGCCTCAGTACAAGATTAACAATTAGCAGCTGTTCAGACTCACCATTAACATATAAAATTAAGTCAAATGGTGTTTCTAGTCAATTATTCTTTTATAATCCAATTGTATGCATTTATATAGTGTCATACTCAGCATTTTAGCCGTAATATTACTTTGTTTCATGAAACAGAACTTTACCAAGATCATATAGCTTCCATTGGTGGAAAGCATATGGTTTTCTGTAAAGTGGAGAAAAAATGAGGCCAATGGTGTTTAGGGACATTCAAAAGTCTCTTTATGCCTTAAATCTCTAGTTAGATGAAACGATGCATTGCATAAAGAATTCATCTGATAGAAATTTACAGAAAAGATTCATGAGTGAAAGGGAATCTGTGTTTTTCTTGGTGTCCCCACAGACGTGCTGTATGGGATGGTACGATAAGGCTCAATTTCTGCCGCTCTTTGGTGTTCATGAAGGGGCTTGGAAGAAATATTTTCTGCACATCAAGATGCAGATTAAATAATGCTGCAGGGGTTTAAAGCCTGAATTTACAGTCTTACTTCAACTGAGAATCTCTTGATGAGATAAATGTCCATGCTTTCGCCTCTGTCCAGGGCTGATCAACTTGAGGACTATTGAGAATAGAGCCAGAACTCAACCTGCTGAGTTTCAGACTATTCAGTTGATAACAACAAATATGTGAAGACTACTCATTTGTGTTGTAGAAAGTGCTTCTTAGTGTGTGCTTGTGAGCTATGGAGTGTGTAACACGGAATTAGACAAACATCCTCCCACAGAGATGTTACAGTGCATGAAGAGGGAGCAGAAACAGAGGAAGGCTGCATGATAAATATTCAGGTAATGGCAATTTTAAGAAAGAATTGGAGATATCAGAATTAAAGCTGGAGCTTAACCAATGACTATAGGAGGCACCTCCGTCTCTCCTTGAGTTCTATTTTTTCTTCTCTGAGGGAGCATTTGATAGTGGTGCTCCATGTCGAGGCTCAGAATGGACCCGTAGCCTGACCTGGTCACCACAGTATTACGTTCATCTGGCTATGGTCATCAGGAGTTAATGCAAGGCCCATTGAGCAAAGCACCTAGTAATCATCCTTTTCCACTGGATTGTGTGTGTGTGTGTGTGTGCATGTGTGTATACATGTGTGTATAAATATATATATATATAGATAGATAGATAGATAGGTAGATATAGATATATAGATTTATAGTGGTAAAATATCACTGAATGTTTAAAATTTAGAAATGTATTACATTAAAAGACACATTGCCGTTTATCGTTCTCCAAATACTCCCCCTTGCATGAACACACTTACCCCATTATTCTTGCCACTTTCTGAAGCAGTTCTGGAGGTCCTCTTCTGTGAGGGTCTTTACCAGGTTTGGCGAACAATATGGTAAATGCTGCGGCCAAGTGCCACCCGATGGAAAGGCAAGCTCGTACAAACATTACAGTGTGTCCTCGTCTTTCGGATCTGGCACCTTGTGACTGCTGGATCTTCCCCGAGTCCAAATGATCTTGAGAGGTAAATGTTTGGAATCGCTCCACGACATGGAGGCAGCCATGGTCTCACAAATGGACACATTCACAACAGAGAACTTCCAGAACTGCTTCGGAGGGTGGTAAGAATGATGTGATAATCGTTCCAAGCAAGGAGTATTTTGAGGAGATGAATAGCAGTGTGTCTTTTACTGAGATTTAAAAAATATTTAAATAATCACAGTATCTTCTGATAACACTTCATATTGGCAAGAATGTCATTTACTTGTTGTAGGCAACACCAAGGATTCATGGCAGAAGAATTAGAAATGTGGTAAACTCCAGATGGATTCTGGAAATTGCAACATCAACACTAAAGGAATTGAATTTTGTAAGGCAAAAAGCACCATTTCATTTATAAGGCACTGTTAGAGAATATCACAGACGTGACGTTTGTCATTTAATCAGATAGAGTTTAGCTTTTTCTTCTAACGTGTATTTAATACTTTTGCACTGTTTTCAACTCTAAATTATGTGTACAAATTATTCAGGTTATACATTGTGGAACCAGACTGTACTCTACACTTGGCTTTCATTTTCTTTTACTTTTTCACTGAACCAGGCAGGGTCTTGCTGTATTGTCCTAGCTGATCTCAAACTCTTGCTATCAAGTTGTTCTCCTGCGTCAGCCTCTTGAGTATCTGGGAATACAGGTGCATGCACTGTACCCAATTTGAGTTTTCTTAAGATGCTCTTATGAGTTATATCTAGATGCCCCCCAAAGCTCCTGTAGGTGGGACTTTGGGGAGGTGAATGGATCATTAGTGTGTGATTCTCATTAGTGGATCAGTCCACTGATGTGTTTGTAGCTAAATGTGATGTTGGGAGATGAAGCCTGTTGAGAGGAGGTGCCCCTGGAAAGGTCTGTTTTCCTCCTCCTCCCTTGAGCTCTCTGCTTCTGGCTGCCATGGACTGTTTCTCCTCTGCCAGGCCTTTCTACCATGCCTGTCTCAGAGCCAGCCAATGACAGACTGAAAACTCTACAAACTGTGAGCTGAGAAAAGCCTTTCTCACAGTGGTGGGTGTCAGGTATTTTGTCCCAGCAGCAAAGAAAGTAAGTAAGAGTGATGGAAGAATTTCTTCCTTGTTCCTTAGAAGGTTGTAAATTTTAAGATTCTGGGAAATAGCAAAGTGAATTCCCACATCTTCACCTCTCTCAGCCTGTGCACAGTGTTCAGGACTTAACTAAGATGACTGGCTTCAAAAGGTCAGGAGGAGTGGATCAACTCTTTCCAGGGCCAGTAAGCTCCAGATATTTCAGATGCTCTGTTGTTTGGAAATAAATATAGGGTCATGTGTGAGGTCCATGAATGGAATGTTCACATATGTTGGGGTCATCAAAAAATCTCTGATAACTGCCTTGGTGCTTGACACATGCAATGTATCATAGGGGACACATCAATACATAATTAGTAAATAAACGAATAAGTGAGTATTTTGCTTTAATTATTAAAATTTCACCACTTTATATGACAGTTGAGTCCATTAGTCTATTTTCTTATTTAAAATGTCTAAGAAATTTAAACAATGCTAAACTAAACACTTTCCCAGCATAGAGAATAAACGACTCTCACTACCTTTGAGGTCTTTTGAGGATGCCAGCAGCCTGATCTGGGACACCTTCTACTTTTGTTTATATTAACTATGAACTAGTTAGCGTATTGTTTTGTTTACTGAATATCATCGTATTGATCATATTAACGGTGGCCCTTTTTATTCTTAATTTTGAGATGTACTAATATTTGACAGTCGTAGTATTTTGTTCATTTTCCATTCTGCATAGTGTTCATTCCTTCGTGTGAATAGGCCCCGAGGTGCTTATTCCTTCCACTGTTGCTTTGGATCATCTTCATTTTGTTTTCCAATCCCATACACATTCATATGTTACCATGCATTTGAATATTTCTGTACAGCAGAATATAATTATTACCTTAGAATTTAATATATTTTTGTTCATTCTTCTGCACTGCAGAAATGACAATTAGGACTCCTATTGCTAAGTGATTCAGAACTTATCAGTGTGTCGGCTGCTGAAGGAATTCTAGGCTGGAATTCAGATGTGGTTACAAAAGAAATGTTATGAGTGAATAACATAACCAGACCAAAGGAGGAGGCAAAAAGCAGCTGTGGACTTCGGTAAACTTGGAAATGACTAAAACCTGTTCAACCAAAGACAAAAGGAACTGTCATAATCTATGGTCAAAACTAGAATGATTAGAGACATGCAATAAGTATAGAGTTTCACATTATAACTAACAGTGTGAACGGATATCTTGGCATCCATGCTGATGTACACACAATTGAACAGAAGGACAACTGGAGGTGAAAACACACACCTCCCTTGAAGAAAAATTTGAAGTTGCTTACATAGATTCTTCTCTTTTGAGAATCTGGAGCTAGTGTAGGCTATGCCTGACAACCTGCTTTCGTGGAGAAGGGGTGAAAAGAGGGGAAAAGCAACACTCCTGGGGAGGAACCTGGATTATACTTAGAAGACAGCACACTGTGAGGCAGGAAGACAGGGCGCTGGAAGGGGCCACGCCTGCTCTTTTTATAACAACCCAAGAGCTGATGCCCTCCACAAAACCAGCAGCATCCTCCCTTTCTAGAGCAGCAGCCCAATAACCTCCAGACCTTGCAGTTGATAAAGATTCCCCCCACCTTGTGCATCACCGCCCTGGGAATTAAGCTTCCAGCACAGGCGCCCTTGGGGGACTCACTGAAGCAGTACCCAGAGTGCAGAGCAGATGACCAGCGCCACCGCCATCAGGGATAAACCATACTGACAGCGTGTGCCTGGGATCCAGCGCGATGAGCAGAGCACTTCACCCTTACACCTTCCTCTCCAGAGCTATAACTCCAGTCCAATCACGAGAAAATCACTAGACAAACTTGGTAGTGGACATCCTACAGAACACCTGAACAGTGCCCGAAAATCACCAGTCGTCCAAAACAAAGAAAATCTAAGAAACTCTCAGAGCCAGAGCAGCCTAGGAGACAGGGGCGCAAAATGGAATGGGGGTCTCTCGGAGGGTTTTTAGAAGGAAAAAAACAAAACAAAACAAAACAAAAAAAAAACTGAATTCCAGTAAAGTATAGCTTTTAGTTAAAAATAATCTCAATATTGTTTTGCAAATTGTGACAACTGCCCCATAGTAATATTAAGTATTAAAGCAGGGTTAGCAGCTGTGGTCAGGGTATATAGGAAAGCCCTATATTACAGTTAAAACTTCTCTGTGAATTTTCAGACTGTGCCAAAATTATATAATCATTGGATTTTTAAGAAAAGAACTACTGCTCTACAAATATAAAGTCTTCTAATTATCTTCCCTGAGGCATGGCAATAGTAGGAACAGGTTCCGTAATTCCTTGTTCTTGTCAAACAGCCTTGTCCTAGAAATAACAACACAGGCAAGGGAGAAAAATATTAAGTGCCTTTGGAATACACCCCATCCGAATACAAATATTCGTGTAAGGTGATTGTTACTGTTTATATCAAGAATCGTACTCCCTGATAACAAACTCAGGAAGACAAATCCCCAGCTCCTAAGAATAAATTCATCTTCCAAAACACTGAGCTCACAAAATGATGAGGCCTGCCACAATGTTCTAGAGTTTAATTAGAAAACATAGTCACCGAGAAGGCAATTTGAACTATGAGTATAAATCTTCATGAAAAATCATCACTTGTAATAGGCCTTTACTTCGTTTGTTTTATGCTCTCTCATATATACCAAAAAATAAAAAAGCCAAAGGAAATTGGGTACATTAGAAAGCAAAGACGCCTACCTAAAGCCCTTCTTTTTCTTCAAAGTGAATCTGTACTTTGGTACTTTTCTATGCTTTCAATCCCTTGCTGTGAGACTTTTGCTTGGCAGGTATTTTCTCACCAGATTAGAGTTTTTGCTAAGTAGTTCCTGTCCCAGGATGTCCTGTCATGGCATCTACTACTTTCCTACTTTGAAGATGATTTCACTCCAAGTGAAAGTGCAGCATGAGCTGTTTGTATAACAAGTGTACATTGGAAAAACACGACCTTCTCGGCTCTGTTTCATGGACTTGTCAGGAGATCCAAGACCTCAGAAAACAAGGACCTGGGTTGAAGCCGGATTGACCAACCCTTTGCCTGATGGCTCTGAGTGTCGTTGTCTCTGTGGGTTTTCATCACTCCCTCTCACTTTTTCCGTAGTCCCTATGATACAAAAGAGCTGAATGTGGTTTATTATCCCAGAGCCTGAGTACCTGTGATCTCCTAGCTTGGCTCAGTCTCGTGGTACCAGCTGAATAAAAGTTGTAATTAATAGATTCACATGTGACATTTGTCAGGTTTAAGAAATGTTCTATTCCCGAATAAGCTGACTTGCGTTAAAGGACTATATATCCTAAGTTATATTTACCATCATTTATACGTAACAGGAAATATTTAATTTTTACAATATAATTTATACCACATGTATCGTTTTATTTTTACTTCTGAAACCTAAAAGGTAAGAGCTCACCTTTTTAAGGAATTGACAACTTAATCAGTTTAGTTTGTCATAGAAAATGTTTGAAAACTTTTGAATCTGTTTTTCAACATGCTTGGGACTGAACTGTTTCTTTTAAGTTTTGAGATGTTATCACAGACATACGAGGCCGTCCTTGATTTTTTTTTCAGACATAAAATACCACAAATGTGCGTGTGAAAAGTAGAAAAGAAGTGTTAAAGTGGGAATTCTGTTTCTACGGGCTTATTTCAGTCAAGATTCTAAAAAAAAAAAAAAAAAAAAAAAAAAAAAAAAAATGCCCATGTCAGAGGAAAGTGTTCGTTATTTCGCGGAAGTGCCCTCTTTGGAGAGGACTGGAAAGGGTCACACAAGTGAAGGGGCCTTATTTCTGAACAGTGGAAATGGTTTTGTGTGGAGTTTGAGTCTTGCAGGAAAGGAAGTGTCCGAGCAAGGCTCCTAATGACAGGGCCAACGTTCGCGCGTTTCCTCGCCCAGGACCCCTTTCCATTCGTGTTCCTGCCGCACGGGACCTGGAACAGGCGAACCCCGCGCAAACATTACAGGGAGGTCCATTCGTCTGCATAAAATCTCCACAGGACGGGACGAGCAGTTTACCCACCTGCTTTTTACCTCTAAGATGAACCCAAGAAGACTCTCGCAAGGGACGAGCTGTCCCTCCTGCCTGTTCCTCCCCACACTATACTTTAGGCCCTGGGTTGTGATTTGTGTTATTGCTGTTGTAGTTACTGTTGCTATGGAGACACGGTTTTGCCGTGTTGGAGGCTGACTTTGACTCAGGAGCTTCCTCCCTTAGCACCCCCAGAGCTGGGATTACAGGCTCGTGCTGCCGTCCATGTCTGGCTTCAACTGGGATTCGTAACTTATGTGCATGGTTTCCTAAAAATCATCTCTGCAGAGACTTATGTATATTCTCAGTACTTTATGTGTACAGGGGAGGGGGAGGGTGTGTGGCAAGCTTTTATTTTATTTCTGTATTATGCAAATGGTCCATATTCCTTTTGAAGAACGTGGACAGTTGGAGCAAAAGAGCACGGTGACAAAGGTGCATTGCCAGCGAAGCTGTCATGGCACCGGGAACGCTTCCAGGAGACAGCTGTGATTTCCTCCATCAAACAGAGTCCTTCAGTTTTGGCTCCCTGATTTTCGGGAGAAACGCCTTGCATCCTGGGATCCAATTGAGGCAACTTTTTAACAGAACCCAAAGAAGGACATCGGAACCTGATCTGGAAAATTAATATTGTTTCTTCAGGCACAGCCGTTAACTGAGATACGGACCTGTGTATCCAAGTTAAATCCCTCAGCGCTTGTTTTTGAAGAGGTTGCTTCTCCTCCTCCATCTGAATCTCGAGCGGCCAGAGATCACAGCCGCATGATCTTGAAATGCAGGCCCTGCAGAAGAAAGCCAGGCCCAATGTCCCGATGATGCAAGATGCTTCCCACAAATTGAGAAATGTCCTGCAACTAATGCTGCTCTATAAGCTCTCAGTGACTTAAACTAACAGCCAGAATCAGGGAATGTTTCTTATTTTCTAGGCAAAGCCTAATCTTTGCTTCTTTCACAGTAAAACTTGAGAAGAAAATTTCAGAAGAAAATTTTGGTACTAATTGAAATGATCCCTAAACTTTTCTTCACTGGACTGTTTTATCATATTTAAATTCTATATATTGGCTTTAAACCTCTGCTGTTGAAGTTGAGCTCTCCCCTTGTGACACAGATAGTGTCTTTGAATATCCATCAGTTCTCATTTTTTAGGAAAGAACCTAGCAAAGAGATGTGTATCTTCTGCAGATCTTGTATGGAGGTTTTTGTTCTTTTGTGCTTTACTTTTCAAAAGAAAAATAATACTGTCAGGGCAGAAATCATTGCCAATGATAACACTAATTATAACTCTGATATTATTCGATGTGGGAGTCCATCTTTGTTCTTTAACGGAGGTACTGAGGAGGAATTATATTGGAGAAAGGCACTTAGTGAGTACTAGTTAGTATTGAGGATCAAGCCTGGTGCATAACAAGATCTCTTTTAATAGCAACTTTCCAACCATAATTGAATTATTGGAATAATATTACATGCATTTTTCTTTGGTTTTTTTTTTGCCATTACGATAATATGTGCTTCAATTAAAGATATAAATAAATCTTTGAGTGCATCTGCTAAAGTGTAAAAGTGGAATCACTACATCAAATTGATTTCAAGATAGATTATACAACTCTGCAGTGTATGAGAAAAGTCTGTATCCTCCATGGTATGGATTTTATGAATTAAATATTTTCATGTTTCATCAGCCATTGAGTGTGCAAATATTTCATATTCTTATAATGGATCTTATTAACTTTTCTTGAGATATTTGAAGCTGCATTATATAAAGTTATGAATTTTCTCCAAGAATTGATTAGTTTTTCATTATCAAATGATCTCTTCATCCCTGCTTATTTTTGACATTGAATTTAGTTTATCTGGTATTGTTCTTGGTGTAGTGTCATCAAGTTTCATTTGTTTAATATTTCATGGTATAAATTTTCCATTCTTTCTAATATTTAGATTTTCTGTATATAATATATTGGCTTTAAACCTCTGCTGTTGAAGTTGAGCTCTCCCCTTGTGACACAGATAGTGTCTTTGAATATCCATCAGTTCTCATTTTTTAGGAAAGAACCTAGCAAAGAGATGTGTATCTTCTGCAGATCTTGTATGGAGGTTTTTGTTCTTTTGTGCTTTACTTTTCAAAAGAAAAATAATACTGTCAGGGCAGAAATCATTGCCAATGATAACACTAATTATAACTCTGATATTATTCGATGTGGGAGTCCATCTTTGTTCTTTAACGGAGGTACTGAGGAGGAATTATATTGGAGAAAGGCACTTAGTGAGTACTAGTTAGTATTGAGGATCAAGCCTGGTGCATAACAAGATCTCTTTTAATAGCAACTTTCCAACCATAATTGAATTATTGGAATAATATTACATGCATTTTTCTTTGGTTTTTTTTTTGCCATTACGATAATATGTGCTTCAATTAAAGATATAAATAAATCTTTGAGTGCATCTGCTAAAGTGTAAAAGTGGAATCACTACATCAAATTGATTTCAAGATAGATTATACAACTCTGCAGTGTATGAGAAAAGTCTGCATCCTCCATGGTATGGATTTTATGAATTACATATTTTCATGTTTCATCAGCCATTGAGTGTGCAAATATTTCATATTCTTATAATGGATCTTATTAACTTTTCTTTAGATATTTGAAGCTGCATTATATAAAGTTATGAATTTTCTCCAAGAATTGATTAGTTTTTCATTATCAAATGATCTCTTCATCCCTGCTTATTTTTGACATTGAATTTAGTTTATCTGGTATTGTTCTTGGTGTAGTGTCATCAAGTTTCATTTGTTTAATATTTCATGGTATAAATTTTCCATTCTTTCTAATATTTAGATTTTCTGTGTATTTATAATTGAAATGTGTTTATATATCAAAATATGCATTAAAATACAAGCTATAAATATTAGTTTATTGCTTGGACTATTAAAGTGTAATATTTATTTGTGTTTTAATTAATTCAGAATATTATTGAGTTTATGTCCACCATTAACTCTTTGTTATGATCCTTTTTCCCTTCTTTGCCCACTTTTTTGATTAATCAAAAATTAATTTCAGGGAGGAAGATGACAAGTTAGAGGCACCCAGAACTGACCCTCTACTCTGCAAAACTGAACCAGAACAACAGGTGTGTGACTACGGTTGACCTGCGGGAGTTGTAGGAAAGCCCGAAGGTGCATCCACAGATAGCTACCAGTGAAACCTGGAAGTATTAGACCTAAGGGCGTAAACAGGGGTAGGGTTTCCCAGTACCGCGGTCAGCAGATTGGCAAGGACAGGTGAAGTTCTCCCTGCAGTGTGGGTACAGATGAAAGAGGGAGTCCCCGGTGATCTCCACAAATGCAGTACCAGCTCCTTGCAGACACAGTCTGACCAGAGAGGAGAAGCCCTGCAAGAAGGTACTGGGGAGAGGTCCTCTGTCCTCCCCAGCACGTCACAAGGGGCCATCAGGTGGAGCCATCTCAGTGGGGCTTCCACTGTCTGAGCTCACTGCGTGGGGAGCAGAAGCCGAAAGAGGGAGTCCCCGGTGATCTCCACAAATGCAGTACCAGCTCCTTGCAGACACAGTCTGACCAGAGAGGAGAAGCCCTGCAAGAAGGTACTGGGGAGAGGTCCTCTGTCCTCCCCAGCACGTCACAAGGGGCCATCAGGTGGAGCCATCTCAGTGGGGCTTCCACTGTCTGAGCTCACTGCGTGGGGAGCAGAAGCCCTGGTATTTTAGGTAGTGACAAATTGAGTGAAATAACCATAGAGAATACACATTACATATTTATTCCCATGTCTAGACACAACTGCAGGGATCTCCAGAAGGGCCTCACTCATGCAAGTCCTGCAGAGCAGTCAGGTCCCTCAGATTCTCACAGTGTACACAGGGCCAAAGCCTACTAATCAAAGTCAATGATACTCCAGGGAAATTACAATATAAAATCCATTTGGAATAATCTCGGCACTACACAATGAACACATACCCCAGGGCACACCATCAAGAGAAGGCTGCCCCCTAAGAAGACCTTGATGTAAATATGGAAGAGACTTCCATCCTGATAGACACGCAAATCTCAACATAGAAACATAAGAAGTATGAAAAAACGAGACAATGCAACTCCTTCAAAAGTTTGGAACTCCATAGCTGCAGAATCCAAAGATGTCCAAGTGGATGAGATGTCAAAGAATTCAAAAGATTGATTTTTTTAAGTGACTAGTGAATTAAAAGAAGATATGAATAGACAGGTGAATAAATTAGGAGACATAATGTAGAGTAGTTCAATAGCAATTAAGTCAAAAGAGATTGTGCAAGAAAATCAAGCAAAAATCTTGGCAATGAAAAACTCAGTAAATCAAATAAAAACTTCAATTGAAAGTTTCACTAATAGACTAGAGCAAGTAAATAATATCATTGCTTAAAGAGAAGGTAGTATACTAGCATATTGAGGCACTAGTTAAGGGAAAAAAACCAAAACTATGAACAGTATACTTAGGATCCTTTGCACCATCTGATAGATTTAGATGAAATAATCAAGCTGCAGGCCAATGACATAGAAAATGTATTCAGTGAAATAGTAGCAGAAAATTTCCAAAACCTTGGGGATGATATAGACATTGAGTTCTTGGAGGCCCTGTGAATCTCAAGTAGACACGACCTGATACAGAACCTTTTCACTGCATGTTGTTAATGTGCTAAAAGAACAAAGACAAAATATTAAAGATTATAACCAAGAAGCATCAAGTCTATTATGAGAAAAACCTATCAGAGAAT
>NW_022900926.1:8641174-8667486 GCF_012274545.1 Fukomys damarensis | reverse complement strand
ACGGCCTCTATACCAGCAGTACAGAAAAAGCTCAAGGGTTCCTTTGGTGTGGGCAAACAAGGTGCACATAACTCAGTACTTTTTACAGATGGCAATTTTCCTGTGAAAGTCTCCTTTTTCTCCTCAAGTTTTTAACATGCGCATCAAGTGTATTTAAGCAAATTAATGTATTCATTTTGGAGACAGGTTCTCACTTCCTTGCTCGGGCTGGCCTTGAACTCCTGGGCTCTGGAGACTCCCTGCCTCAGCCTCCCAGCGCCTGGGACAGCATGCATGCACCATCACACCCAGCAAGGTAATTTTAAATAGCACGACTGATGATTCCAATAGATGTGTTACTTTGTGGTTTTCTTCGATGCCCTCATTTTCTCTTCTCTTTCTTTGTCTTCTTTTCTGGCATCTTTTAAAAAAACTTGAATTATGGATGTTGTGTTCATGAGAAAAAACACAGAAGTTCTGGCTTCTTTTCCTCACGGGGGAGCGTTTCCTTTTGCTTTGTTCTGTTAACCTTCTTCAGAGGCCTCAACTGAGGAGATGAAGTTTGTGGCCCCGTCTTCCCAGCTCTGAAAGATTCTGAAAGCACTTTGTGGCTTCTGCTCAGCTATTTACTGTTCACTTTCTAGTTCATGTCTCATAAAAACGGTGCAGCTTTTAAGCAGGCAAAAGTCCTGAAGGGGAAAGGTAGGTCTGCACAAATCCTTTCTTCGTTTTCTGGATGCCTTGCTGACCCCTGATTCCACTGTTTGGCCTCTCTAGCTATTTAAACTTGCTAAAAACTTGATTCACCATTTCTCCTCTTTATCCGTCACTGTTTGTTTTGCTTCTCAGCTTCCCTCTCGGTGCCAGTTACTGATCCTCAAATGCTGGGAGGGAAGAGGAAGTGCAGGATTTTGGGTTCCTGCATGGTGTCATCCTAATTCTCAGGACCTTGGCCTCTCAGGTCCCGAATACTCTGACACAATTTTGCTCCTTTACACAGCTTTAAAAAAAAAAAATCAGCCAGCTTTTTCCCAGTGCCTTTGGTAGGAGCACTGGTCAGATGCAAACTCATAGCCAGAAGCAGAAGGCCTTGAATATTTTTATTTTGCATGTATACACCCACCAGATCCATTTTTTAAATCTAAAGTGTGTGCTTTCCCCTCCTACTTTTTTAAAATTTCTTTTTGATGTGTAGTTCATAGATTTGTTGTTAATTTTATTAGTCTTTTTAAAAAGACTTCGATTAAAAATAGTCCCCTTTTATCCTGTTGTATTTTTTTTTCTTTTTGGTTTATTTCGTTTAAATTTAATTTTAAAATTTATCAAAATTGAATTTAGGGGCACAGAATGTTTTTAAACTCTTCCTGGTTCCACAATTATTTAACAACCAGGTGTTGAGTAAAATTTCTTCCCTATTCACTACTTTGGGATTCTACTTTTTCCAATCAGCACATATAGCATTTTATGTAGTCTGGTTCCTTTCTGAGCTCTCATTAATCTGTTACTACATCTTTAATCTGCTGGTTTTATGACTGAGCTCTAATACTTCTTTTCACCCCTTACCAGATGAGTACCTTCTCAGTGCTCTTCCTTGTCAGATGTAGTTATTCCCCTCCCGAGGTCTTTGCCTGCACTGTCAGAAGTGGTTATGACCTAGATAAAAGGTACTCTGTACAAAAGTGCAGAGTTCTATCGATGGGGATTAAAGCATTGAGAGACTGGAGAAAAGTTGGTGCCTTCTGGGAAACTGAGAGCATGGTGGTGTCATAAAATAACACTGGACATGCACCGGAGAGAGATTTCAGCAGATTTTAACAGTGTGGGAGAATCATCTTCCGTCGAACAGAAGCCGGGGTAGCATAGGTCATTGTAACAGATTGGTGATATTATGAAATCTTGCTACCTTTGGCTGATAGGATAGAGAGTTGACAGAAGTTTTTTTAAAGTTGAGATATAGCTTGGATGAGATATCAGAAGAGATTCACGGTGGCACTAGTTCTAATGAATGCGTCGTTTTTAAGCAGCAGCCCACAGCGGTCCGTTGCACACCTTTCACCGCGGGAAATAAACTGTTAGGCTGCCTCCCGACGGGGCTTGTGGCTGATGGAGGGGCCTTGACTTAGGGAGGAAAGTGGAGGAGTCGGACTGATCAAGTTGGGGAGATTTGGGAAAAAACATTTCAAGTGACACAATGGAAACCCCTGCTGAAAACCTCGACACTGTAATCCACCATACACGCTTATGTGTTAAAGAAAGGCCTGTTATTCCAAGTAGTACATATGAAGAACAGAAAGAGGCTGGCAGGCTCTGTGTCGACGTCAGCATTTTATTTCCATGTCCTCCATTTAATGAATGAGACAGATGAGGATGGGCAAATACAAGGCTGAAGCCAGCCTGTAAAGCCAAGGCAGAGCTGGCCACACGAAACCCTGGTTTCCCAACAACTGACCTGAATATGTCCCATTACGCTGTGGCCCTTAGAGAAGGCTTGTGCCCCTCTCTTCTATTAATGACCGCATCACTTGGCACTTTGCAGGCCCCTCCTTAAGGTTCAGCAAAATTTTCACTGTGTAAGAGTAAAAAGTGGTTTCGATACTCTCTCCAGAGCGTGCGATTTCTAACGTGAGCTGACGCAGAGCAGTTTTGGGAACAAATTTAATATAAAAGTACCAAGTATGCAAAGCGGGTAGGAAGCCGAACTTTAGAAAGGAGCTGGAGAGATCACGAACTACTGCAGGGCCATTTCTAAGGTCAGACTTCAGCCCTGCACTGCTGTCCTTCTCTAGAGAACAAGCCGCGTGCCACTGGGGCCCTCGGTCCTGCGCCTGCTGTGGGCTCCCCGCTGGACCAGCGGTACCCACGTGAGCTTCCTTCCATTCTGTTTTGTGGCAGGGTCTGCCCAGGCACTCACCCCACCCCCATCCTGTTCTAGTTCGGTTAGAAGGAAACGAAGCCACAGCAGAGCAAAAGGACTGCTAACAGCTTTTGTCTCTTGCCTCCTCTTCCTCCTTACCCTCTCTGCACTGTCCTCCAAGCACCCAGCTGCTCCAGCCTGGTTTGGCTCCCGCAGAACGTCCTGCCTGCCTGATCCAGGAAGAGCTATGAGCAAGGACGTCCACCGCAGAGAAGGACCTGCCCATCCTGGTTAGACTCCGGTGTGACACCCGCCTGCCTGAGGGAGGAATTATGAGCAAGGACCACAACTGCAGACACAGAGTCGTACCCAGAACCCACGCGTTGTGCTAAGAACCAAGTCTCTACACCACCCAAACCCGAGCAATGGCAGTATCTCTGGAAGACTTTGTGCGGTCCCTTGACCTCAGGACCCTGCCCAGGGTCCTGGAAATCCAGTCAGGCATCTATTTCGAAGGTAAGCTTTCTCCAAGTCCTTTGCTGGTTACAAAATACAGACCTTAGGGAGTCTACACACCCCTGGGAATTCGTGGAAGAATTTTAAGAAAGAGTATGAGTCCTGCAAAGGAAAGGTGATCACGAAAAAGAGAAAGTAATTAACTGAGAAACAGTTAAGACCCAAGAGTGTTGAAGAAGGGAGAAACTAGACAAGCTCTTTGGGGTGGTTGGGGCAAGGGATAAGGATTGTGTGAAAATTCTTGAGATTTTCCTAAGCATTCAGTAGCTCATGTGGATGGTCACTTTCCTCTGCCTATTCTTTGGAACTGGTTGTCACTAGGAGTGAAAACTTACTGATATTTATTTCTAGAATACCAAAAAGTCTTTTTTCTAAAATAAAAGCAACCCTCAAATGCATATGATTTAGAAAGTAGTGCTTCCCAAGGTTTTAAACACTAAAAGTCACTTAAATTAATGCTTCTCTTACTCTTTCTGCCTTGGTCTAACTCTTAATTTTTTAAATAAGAGCATTTTTAATTTGAAGATTTTGAAATTTGGGTCTGTTGCTAGGCAGCTCCAATGTGACTGTAATCCGAGCCCCCCTGGAGGCTGAAGCACAAGGATTACAGTATTGGGACCAATACATTTTTTTTAAAACACAGGAAAAAAAAGTACTTAATGCCTATTCATCAAAGATAGTTTTTTAAAATCTATGTTGAAAATTGATCATTCATTTAAAATTATTGAGTAAGTTGGTGAATTTTGATGTAATTCACATAACAGAGTTGTAAAAAGACTGTAGAATCTTTATGTGCATGTTTGAATATGTGCAAGAAACAAAGATCACTTTGTAAGTAACTGTATATTTTTACTGCGAAGAAACATGCACTTGAAGCAATAGGAGAGTGAGATCCAGTCAAGCTGCTGTGAAATGATGTAGGAAGTTTGGGGAGGCAAATCTTTCCTGTTTATTGACAATCCTTATCATGCACTGGTGTGAAAGTGGTCTTTACCCCCACTATGTTTTCCACTCTCAATACTGTGTTCGATAAATTGCACATCAAACACTTTACTATAAAACGAGCTTTTTGTTAGATGCTTTTGCCCAAATATACACAAACCTAAGTGTTCTGATATGTTTAAGGCAGGCTAGGCTAAGGATGACATGTCGTAGGTCAGGTGTAGTAAGCATTTATTAAACCAATGATGTTTTGAAATTACAATACATTTATCTGGATATAACCTTACCGTAAGTCAAGAAGTATTTATTAGGTATTATTCAATTTTTAAAAAAGAGAGACTGACAAATGTCAGCTCCAGGTTTTCAGGGTGTATGTGCACACCTACATACGCATGCCCTTCTCACTCCTGAAAAGTAATCAATTTGTTGAAGACTTTTCTTTGATCCATTTGTAAATCAATTATTTGGAGCCAGATCATCTTTTGGCACATACACTGTTTTGTTTTGTTTCTATGCTAGCCCCAGATCACTACTTGTCTCATGATTTATGATTTAAGGCTTTCCATGAAAAGTCTTTCTTTATATCTAGAGAAACAGTTTGATATTATTTTTTATCAACTCTAGAGCTCTATATTTCACATTTGGCTCATAGTCTGCATGAAGTGCATTTTCCTGTGGATAGTACAGAGGTCTAGAGTTACTTTTCTCTATGTGATGAAACTGACTTCCAGGCACCATTCCCTAGGTGGGCCTTCTGCTCCCTATGGATCTGATCCCTACCAAACTGTGTGACATGTTCACCTGCTGATCGATGTCTCTGAAACACCTCTGCTTTTCCCACCAGAGTTGTGTTTCTTAGTTGTGTCAAACTCACATTACTTCTGTAACAATGATGTGTGTCAGTGTGTGGACTGACTTAGCTATTCATAAACATTTAAAATGCATGCATTTTTTAAAAGTTAATTGATTTCATAAGACAGTCAGTGGAAATTTTTACTGGATTGAATGACTACATATTAACTGGAGAAGAAATGATATCTTACATTGTTATTTAAATAATGCCCTGTTCAACCATCTTCACACTTCAGTAGTGCGCTGCTGTGTCATAACTGAGATGAGTTGTCACAATTTAAGCACGTCTTCAGAAAACTACAAATGTTCTAGGAGCCCCATCTTGTGCTCTTTTTCCATGGTTATCCACTAACCACTATTGTGACTTTTGTCTATGATGAACTTTATGTAAATGGAAAGTTATTCTATGTATTCTTTCATAGCTGGTGGACATGTTTCACATATCTGTGAAATGAATCCTTAGTTTATTCATTGTTGGTATATATCATTTTCTGTTGGATGCAATTTATACATTCTACTGCTAAGAGGCATTTGGATTATTTCCAGTTTGAACATGTTACTAGCAGTGTTGTGAACACGGTTCGATGTGTATACTCAGATCTATTCAGTGGGGCAAGGAAAAACAAGTTTCAAATTCTAACTAATCTATATACCTAGTAACAATATTATCAATCTTGGCCAGGCATGGTGGTGCATGCTTGTAATCCCAGCACTTGGGAGGGTGAGGCAGGAGGATTGCCATGAGTTAGAGGCCAGCCAGACTACACAGTGAGTTCAGAGCCAGACTGAACTACAAAGTGAGACCCTGTCTCAAAAAGCTAAAAGACAAAACACCCCACCCCAGACAATATTATCAGTCTTTTTGGTCATTATGATAAGAGTATAATGAAAGCCTGTGGTCCTAATACATACCTCTCTTGTGACTAATGAATCTGACTGCCTTTTTATGTGCTTTTTGGCTATGTGGAGGTTGTTCTTATAGAATCCTTCAATGCTCCTTTGTATTAGATTTTGTAAATTTGTATTAATGATTTTATGACATAAAGATCAAACCTACTTCCTGTCAGTTACATGCTTTGTAAATATCATCTATGTCTGCACCTTAACATTTCATTTTCTCTTTTGTTATTATAATCATTAATGCTTATTAATTGCGCAGATTAATGAGTTTCACTGTGGCATTTACATACACGTGTATACCATGCTTGGATCGTTTCCTCCCTCCCTTCTTCTGTTGTGTGCTATCTTGCTCCTTCTTTAATAGCATCTTTTGATGAGGGGAAAAATTTTTAAATTTTAATATTAAATGTGATTAATTCATAATTATATTCCTTTTTATGTTATCAAGGGACATTTTCATTACCTAAATTTACGAAAATAGTCAATATTATCTTCTAGAAATTCTATTATTTATTTTTTAATTCATTAATTTTATTGGTACCTTTTAGGTATATAATATGCTGACATTCGTTATTGGGAATCTGTACCTTTACGTAATATATCTTGGTTCCTATTTTTTCCCCATTCCTCTGCCCTCCCTTCAACCTCTCCACCCCTCCCTACTTACAAAGACTTTGTTTCTAGTTTTTCCTTTTCTCACTGCACGCACCTTCCTGGCAAGCAAAAGGTCCTGAGTTTGACTCCCAGTACCTCCCCACAAAAAGACTTCCTATGTCTCAGTTCATAAAGGAAAGAAGGAAAAGGAATAAACATAGAAATTTTATTATTTATTTTTACCTTCGGATCTGCAGTCTGGCTGGGATTGATTTTTTTGTATTTGGCTTGAAACCGAGGCCAAGATTTATTTTTTTCTTATGTAGAGTCGACTGGTTCAGTGACATCGCAAAGCTGCATTTTCATGGTGCTTTATCGTGTTCCCTCAGTCGTAAACGGTGCGCATACATTTCTGGGTCTCTTTTAATAGCTTCTGTGTTCCAGTCATCTCATTGCTGTTTGTTGTTGCTGCTGCTGTTGTACTGCAGATGAAGCTACGTGCCTTGCAGGTGCTAGGGGCGTGCTTTACCAAAATCCTTTTAAAATTCTATTTTGAGACAGAGTCTGACTAAGTCACCCAGGCTGACTTCAAACTTGCTTGCCTCCTGCATCAGCCTCCCGGTAGCTGGGGTTACACAGGTGTGCCCCACTGCACGAGTTTAATTGCGTTCGTTACACAAATTTCTTCCTGCCTTAGTTAAAGCTAATTTGCAGCAACGTATAACATTTAATGTATACTGTGTTCCGTATGATAATATGCAACAGAGCTTGGGTCTCAACCTTGATTACACATTTGAAACACCTGAGATGTTTGTAAAATATAGATGCTCTGGTATCTCCTTAAATGATAAGGATCTAATTTTGTAAAAAGTAAGGTGTCATCATCAGCTTTCTAAAAATCTCCCAGATGATTTTTAAATGCAGCCAAGTTTGAGAACTACTACAGGAAAATACACTCTCCTATGCATTATTCTTCTTCAAGTTTGGCTCTGAATTTTCATACACATTTCAGAATGAACTTATCAATTTCTACAAGACACCTCCTGGAATTCTGATTAGCAGTGCACTGGTTTGAAGAAAATCAGCATCATTTTAGATTGTCTTCTAACCTGTGAACTGGGTATGGCTTGCTCACTGTAGAAATCCTTTTTCATTTCTGTGAATCATGTCTTAAAATTTTTTATAGTGATATACTTTTTTCAGATTTGTTGCTTGATTTTTAAAAATACCATTAATAATGATGCCTTCCTCTTTTTACTTTCTTTGTTGTATTTGTTGAATGTGAAGGATAGATATATCTTTTGATTATCTTTGGTTTTTTTTTGTTTGTTTGCTTTGTTTTGTTTTGTTTTGTTTTGGTACTGGGGATCAAGCTCAGGATCTTGCACTTGCAAGGCGGGTGGCAGTACCACTGAGCCAAATCCCTGGTCCGTGAGTTTTTTTTTTTTTCTTTAACACACATTCATATTTTCTGTGCATAATGATGGATTTTGTTTCTTTTTCCAAATGGTTGTACTTTTTCCCAGGTAAAACACTGGCTAGGGCTTCCAGTGTAGTATCAGGTAGGGTCAAGAATAGAGGACTTCCTTCTTGTCCACAGGCACTGAAATCTTCATTACTTCGTGATTACATATGTTCATTTTAGATTAAAGTTTCTAATGTAGAAATACTTTGATTTATGACTTTAGTTCTTTAAATAGTAAAGTCTTTCCATTCAGAAGCACAGTTTATTTTGTACTAAGTAAACTCTAAATATCTTCCAGAGTATTTGCTAGAGTTCCAAAAGCTTCTCTGTAGTGATCTATGTATCCTGCACTCATTCCTAGAATGTACTTACCTGACAGCATATTGCTTTTCTCATTGGTGATCACTGAAGTAGAGAGAGGCAACACATTATTGTCAGCTACATTTATAAATTAACTCTTAAGAATCTTATGCATTATTTTATTGGTTTTTAAACTTTTATGTATTTATTTATTTATTTGGGTACTGGGGATTGAACTCAGGACCTTGCACTTGTGAGGCAAGTGGCAGAACCACTGCACTAAATCCCCGGGCCCCTCTTGTTTTCTTTAAGTAGATATTGTTATCATTAGAAATCCTCAAGAGTTGTACTCATTCCTACAGCTTTTGTTTTTT
Organism: Fukomys damarensis; assembly: GCF_012274545.1. Taxonomy (NCBI): domain Eukaryota; kingdom Metazoa; phylum Chordata; class Mammalia; order Rodentia; family Bathyergidae; genus Fukomys; species Fukomys damarensis. The sequence continues at coordinate 8,658,710 of NW_022900926.1, read as the reverse complement.
GTTTTTTTTTACCTTTGTACTTTAGGCCAAGACTTCTAATATCAAGCTAAGCAATAATGGAAATTTTGTCTTATTCTTAAGCATAAAGAAAACCATCTAGTTGGGGATTTAGCTCAGTGGTTCGGTGGCCTGCCTTGCAAGTGCAAGGACTTGAGTTCAATCCCCGGTACCAAAAAAAAAAAAAAAAAAAAAAAAAAAAAAAAAAAAGAAAAGAAAAGAAAAGAAAACCATCTAAAATTCCTTAAGAATAATGCTTTAAGTTTTGGTACTTATCCTTTAATACTTTTTATTTTTATTGCTTTCAGGGTGTTTTCATAGTAAATCGGTATTGAATTTAATAACTATTTCATCAGTAAGATGACAATGTCATTTGCTTTCTTTAGTCTATGTTAGTTAGTTTTTGGAATTTCAAGTGTTACATGTGTTCTTGGAATACAATATAGGGTTTGTAATTATACTTAAATTTTTGTACTTAATCATAGTTAAATAAATAGGCTTATCTGTTTTAGATCTAAGATAATTTCTTTCTGAATTGAGTTACACAGTTTCTTTGTTTTCTATTTTTTGAGGTAATATTCTAAAAATTGGTTTTGATTTCTGCCTTAAAATTTGATAGAACTCTCCCATAAATGCTACTGAAATATAAATTTTTAGAAAGAAAACAGTTTGGTTTTATTAGAATTTTGTATTTTTTTCTTTCATTAATGACTGGTTTAACCTTTTTGTTTGTTTCTCTATTTTCTCTCTTACTCCTTTTCTAGTTACTGTTTTTTTTTTGTTTTTGTTTTTTGCAGTACCAGGGGATTAAACTCAGGACCTTGGGCTTGTGAGGCAGGCGGCAGCACCACTGAGCTAAATCCCTGGCCCTCATTCTGTAGTCATTTTTTAAACTTTTTTTGCTTCTTAGTAGATACATTTAAAATTAAAAATTTTTATAAATACTTTTTTCATTATTCCTCATAAATTTTGTCATGTAGCTTTTTATTGTTACTGTTATAATTGTAATTTATTTTCCTTTACATTCAATGGCTATCTTATTGTTTGATCATGTAAGAGTTTTATTTAGCTATTCTTCATTTTTAATGAATTATATTGTGTTTTTGAGAGAACAATAGAATGTATTATAGTGTTTCTTTGGTATTGATGAAGGTTTCCTTTGCTTTGTGCCATGAACCATGTCCTACTCTGAAACTTGGGGCAAGTTGAGGAGAGCTAACTTTCAGTCAGGCGGGTTCTGTGGTATTGAATGGAATATTTCCAATGACAACTACAATAGCAAGCTGCACGTTATTCTCATTAACATGTTGCTCAAAGCACTTGTTGTTTTAGGAAAATAACTGGTTTGCTTTACTGATGTGAAGCATAGAACTGTAGGTTATAAACTCATTACTTCACTTCCTGAGTAAGGTACAACTGGGAAATAATTCTGTGGACAACCTAGAACATTCAGCATTTGCTTTTTCTTTTTTTAAAGAAAAATGGAACTCCCTGTCATGTCGAAGGCTGAGGTAAAGGCTGACCAAGCTATGGTATATGAGCTATTAGTGAATGACTGGCCCCTGATCATCTTCCACTAAATTGTAACTGTCATTATTATTACTCACATGTTCAATTATGACAAGGAGGACTGTGCAACCATTTCTGAAAAGAACAAGACTAATGTAAATTCTTCCCCACTGCATTGTAAACCAATTAAATTGAATACAGATAGAAGTATTAAAATTTAAAACATCCACAAAAACACTATAAACAATATAAAGTAATAAATTCAGAATTTAAAAAGTGAAAAAATTAAATGTATTAAATAAATTAGCATTTTTGAAAAATCCCAAATACAGAAAACTTGAAAGAAAGGCCAACTGCAAGCTACAAAACACTCAGTTTATATAGCACATAAAAAAATACAAATCTTTGACTTTGTAATTACAGTACTATATTAAGCAAAATTGAGTGTGAAATTATAAAATGGACAAAATGTAAAAGTTCACATGCCATAACATAGAAAAAGATTGTCAAATGTATGAACAGAATGTATATGAAGTAATAAATCATTACTTACCTTTTAAATTCAGTTTTAAATTTTATTTTTATTAGCCCATGTTTGCAGTAACTAATAATTACATTCATCATAGGTAGTTGATACCTGTACATAACACATCTATGTTCTTTTTACTGCACTTTTCTTTTTTCTCCCTGCCTCCACATCTTGGTTCCCTCCTGGCCAAAAATATAAAAATGATTTCCAATCACACCGTAGGCATAAGCGGGTAGAAACTAGGCACAGTTGGTAGGGGCATAAACCGTGACAGTCTTTCTAGGTAGCATTTGGGTGTCTGCATCAAAATGTGAGATGTCTGTGAACATCTGAATTCTAGAAATCAAGTTTAAAACATAGATAGATATAAAATGTAATGATCACAAGAGGAGGCTCAGAAGAACGGTTTAGAGTCAAATGTGGAGCAACAGGATAGCTGAGCATAGTGTAGCTTACACAAATTCCTACGACACATTATCAGGCTGTGTTCAAGGGGCCACCGTCATTCTTGGGGCAATGCAAATCTTCTCTGAGCCATGTTCCAGCAGAAGAAACATATGCAAACAAAGGATGGGTTGAAATATATACAAGTACGCCGGTAGGAAGCAAAACAAAGCAGAGGAAAGAGGTGATCTTCTGATAGGATGAGCAGGATTCATCCTGTGGTTTCCCAGCTTCCTCACACGTATTAGTAAGTGCTGGCATTTCTACTTCCAAAGCACACCCTCTCCTGTGGGTCGTGATTATCTCTGCTCACGTGAAAGTTGGCAGGGCCCTGAGTAACATCTGGAAGCACATTCTGGCTTAGAATAGGGTAGGTGACAAGCCTTATGAGAGCATTGTATCAGTTAGTTTTCCCATCACATGGACACAATACTAGACACCTACAGTTCAGAGGAGGAGAAGTTTAATTTAGTTCATAGTTTCAAGGGATGCAGTCCATGGTTGCCTGGCTCCAAGGCAGAAACATCTCTGTGGAAGGGCCTGGAGGAGCAAAGCTGCTAGCTCCTGGTGGCTGGGAAACAGAGAAGGGGATGATTCCAGAGAGAAAGGGAAAAGGGACCATAGGTAGACTTCATGGTTATGCCTCGCTCCCTACCCAGAAGTGCGCTCTACTGATCCCTTTGGGTGTCTCTCAAGCCGATCATGCTGATGAAGCGGCTTAACTGTCCCAGGAAGGTCTCGTGTGGTTAAGAAGCAGGGAGTTGACCCATGGGGCTGAAGCAGAGCCGTGGAAATGAAGGGTGTTGGGGAGGAAGGCTGGGCACGATCAGGCCCACACCTCACAGGCTCTCGATACAGTAGAGTTGGGGAAATATGTGCGGCAGCGGAATGCAGGGAGGCTGATTGTGGGCAGAAGCCTAATAAGACAGGGAATGGTCAAGAAACATTCCGGAAAGTGAATGTTTGGGAGTGCATAAACACGGCAGATGTCTGCAGACCAAAAGAAGTGTAGTCTGTCTGAGGACGAGAAGAACTATCCCCGCACTGCAGAAGGTAGAAAGCGGAGAGGAGAGGCTTATGAGAAGAGTTAAGGAGAGAGCCACAACACTTCTAGGAGCATGGTGTTCATAAGAAACAAACGCAAACGCTGATGACCAGTTTGAGTGGGTGGTTGCCAGGAGCTGATTGTCCTTGTAGAAGGCTTGCAGGCTGCTTTGGGGAGAACAGCGATAGGAAGACAAACATGAAACGAGTGGTTCATTGAGATTCGTGAACATCCAGAAAAGGTGCTGGTGCCTTGATGTAGAGCCAAGAGAAACGGGCAGTTGTGGGACAGACTTCATGGGTAAAAAGGCCAGGACTTGCGAATGGGGTTAATAGGGTTGTGAGAGCAGAGGGTGAGTCAAGGATGTTGGTCTAAACCATTAAGGGAAATGTTTGTATGTTTGTGAGTGGTTAGAAACCAGGGAAGATGGGATTTGGTAAGAACAGCAAAACTTTTGTTTTAGACACATGAAATATAAGGAGCTATTATTCATCCAAATGAAAAATGCAAGGAAACCATTTAAAAGCTAATATTGGCCGTAGAGAGACTGCAGTTCATGACTGAAATCCTCCATATGTGACCTGATTGATCAGGACTTTTTAAATAACAAAGTTCATCAATTGAAAAAAGAGATGCATTCTTCACATACACTATTTCTGCTGTTATTTATAGCCACTCTACAGCATACATAATAAAAATTGTACAGATAAAAATATTATTATTACTTCAACCAATTCTAATTTTTTGTAATGAAAAACCATTTTTCATCATAAAATCTGTGGTTAGTATAACTTACTACCTATCAATATACAATTGGAAGTTTTAAATATTTTACTGACAGTATTGGTTAAACACCATTAATATGATTCATTTTTGGGGGGTTATCGGGGATTGAACTCAGGACCTTGAATTTGTGAGGCAGGCATGACTCCACTGAGCTAAACCCCTGGCCCTCATTCAAATGGTTTTAATTCATATGGTTTCAGATAATTTTGATTCAGTTCAGCACTTGTTTTGAATTCCCGCTATGAAAGACATCTACAAAAATCCCAATTATACATACCATTTATAATCTACACATAGGGTCGGTTTATCAATAATATTTGTGGCTGTTAAATGATGTGTGAAATGTTTTTCTCTTTCCTCATTTTTTATTGCATGAGATTGCTGCACATAATGATTACATTCCTCATGGGGAGTCGGTGCATGTACATAGCACATCTTTATCCTTTTTTCTTTCCCTTTCCCTTCTCTCCCTCTTCTCCCTCTATCTCTGGGTATCCTGCTCTTTTGCAAAAGATCTGTCTCCCTACTTCCTATTTAAAAAAATTTTTTCTCTTTACTTATATTTTGGATTCCTCATATAGGGGAAATCATATGATATTTAAGCTCATGGGTCTGATTCAGTTAATATGATGGTCTCAGGTGCACTCATTTTCCTACAAATGACTTGTGTGTCCTTTTTTATGGCACATAGTACTCCACTGTGTGTAAATATCACATTATTTTTATCCATTCATCTGCTGAGGGACATATAGGCCACTTTCAAGATTTAGCTATTATGAATTGTGCTGTTATAAACATGGGTATATGTGTGTCATTGTTATATGATGATCTTTTGAGAAGATACCCAGGAGAGGAATAGCTGGGTCGAATATAATTTCTAGTTTCAATTTTTGAGGGCTCTTGATACTGATTTTCATTGTGGTTGTACTAGTTTATATTCCTACCAACAATGTAGAGGAGTTCCTATCTCCCTGCAGCCTTTCCAGTATTTGTTATCATTTGATTTCTCCATGACAGCTGTTCCTTCTGGAGTAAGATGGAATCTCAGCATTATTTTAATTTGCAATTCTCTAATGGCCAGAGATAGTGAGCATTTTTTCATGGATTTATTGGCTATTTCTATTTCTTCTTTTGAGAACTGTCTATTCATTTCAGTTGCCCATTGTTTGGTGCTTTTATTTTGGTGGGTCTTTTTTTTATTTTTAGTTTTAATATATTTTAGATATTAGTTCTCTATCCAAGGAATAGCTGACACAGTGGTGCAATTATTTTCCCGTTCTGTAGGTTGTCTCTTCACTCTGTTGGTTGTTTCCTTGGCTGGGCAGAAACTTTTTAATTTGATATGATCCCATTGATTGATTCTTGATGTTATTTCATAAATCTGATTTTGGGTGTTTTATTAGACAGCAGCTGTATGCAGTTGATGACGACCTCGTACAATCAGAAGTGCTAATCTGCCATTTTTTTTCTGATGGACAGTGCAATCTTCAATTCTCAAGTGGCTTATAGACGTCTTTCAGTTACTGTCTGTTTTTTGAGAGTATTATTTAGATTAGAACATAAAGATTATTAACTCAACTCCCTGGGACACATATGAACTCTATTATATGAAAGTACATTGAAAGTAATAAGTGAATGAGGAATATCCAGTCTGTCTTGGGATGTTCTGTGCATGTCTTACTAGCTTTTGTAAGGACAGCTGATTAGCTTTTAATAATAACTACTAGTAAGCTTAAAATTAAATGTTAGTAAGCATATATATTGAAACTAGTGCAATTTAACTTCCTATTTGTTTTTATATAAAATTAATGTAACATTTTAATATTTCCTTCCATTGCTTCATATTCTATGAGACATGAGGCATGTTGGCATCATATAATGTCTCAAAATTTATTGGAGTAATAATGCTACCACCTGTTCATTGAAAAGTGACCTCAACACTTTGTATTCAGGACATATCTGGTTTTTTTTCTGCTGTACTACATATTGCTAACTTTATCACTCATCACTGTTTACTCCATATATGCCATTATGTTGATGGCACAAATGGCAAAAAAAAAATACAGTCTTTTGTTGAACTAGAAGGTAAAGGTTTTTTGGTTTTTTTGTATGTCTTATAAAAATGCATGTATATGATTAGCAATTTGGCAGTTGAGGGGGCATACAGTTACCTATTACTCAACTAAACATAGAAACACTGCTCACATTTTGTTATATTCTCTTCTAATTTTTATGAAAGTATGAATTAACATTTAAGGGAAAAAATTGATGCCAAAAATACTCTTTTGGGTATTTTATGTAGATTCTCACCACTTCCAGCAACTTTGCTTTATCCCCTTGGTTCAAGACATTCTAATTTATTGTTAGCATTACCCAAATTTCCTTCTCTGTCCTTTGACTCCTTAACTCTGTCCTCATACGAGTATCTAGAGTCATACTTTAATTTTCTAAGTCTAGTATCTGAGGCATAGAGGACTGGACCCAGGGACTGCTGAGCTCCATCCCTAGCCATTTTTAGTTTTTATTTTGAGACAGAGTCTCACCAAGATGCCCAAGTTGGCCTCAAACTTGTGATACTCTTGCCTTTGTCTCATGAGTAGCTGGGGTTATAGGCAAACACCGTCATGTCTGGTCAGAGTCATTTGGTAAAGATGTGTGTGTCCCATGGTATTTCTCCTTTGTTAAACTAGAGTGGGTGATAAAGCTCTGCATTGTGTCCCTGCTCCATTGTTTCTGAGCTCCTTTAAAGACTTCCTTCTGCTAGCTACAGTGGCTTCTTCACCGTTCCTCCAGCTTGAGGCTGACCTCTCTGCCTGGATCTCTCCTCTCCTCTCTCCTCCATCTCCTGTTTCCATTGTTGACTCATTGTCAGCGGTGTGTACTAAGCCTGCAGTTCTCTCAGTCTCACTTATACCAACAATGTGCCTTCTATGTTGTGTTCTTCATTTCCTTTCTTCTTTGAACCAAAACACCCATCTTCTTCTTATATATGTTATTTGTTCATTTTTGTCTTCTTCCATTGTATTTTTCTCATAGCTTAGTTGAGGTATCATTTACTGAATGCAAAACCCACTTCTTATGATGCATAGTTCTGTATTTCTAGTAAATTGATAAAAGCATGCACTCGTCAATTTTAAACTGATAAACTTGTATTTTTCTCATAGCTTAGTTGAGGTATCATTTACTGAATGCAAAATCCACTTCTTATGAATGCATAGTTCTGTATTTCTAGTAAATTGATAAAAGCATGCACTCGTCAATTTTAAACTGATAAGAACAGATACTACATTTGATCTTAGCCAAGAAGCGATCATCATCATCACAAATTTTAGACCAAATCTATCACCTTAAAGAATTGCCTTCTGTTGTTTGTCATCTGTCCCCACTTGGATATCCAGCCTCAGGCAACTCTGGTCTGCTTTCTCTCTATGAACTGACCTTCCAGCCACTTTGTATGCAATGAATTGTAAAATGTGGAGGAGTGAACAAATAATGCGTCAAAACTGCAATATCAAGAAGCAGTAATAGTGCACACTATTGAGACCTAGAGGAGGATACCCAGGGGCCGGGCTGATAGGCTGGGATGGAGCTCAGGGGCAGAATCCTTGCCTAGCATGTGTGAGGCCTTCGGGTTCATACTGAGTACCCCCAAAAAAATTTTGCCTGAGGCCATCGAAAATGATTCTCCTTTGAGACAAGAAAGAGCGTGGAAGCTTTTTTTTTTTTTTTTTTTTTAAGCAACCATTTTAGAATGTTGAGCTAATTGTCCTTTTTTTTTTTTTTTTTTTTTTTTTTTTTTTTAAGCAACCATTATAGAATGTTGAGCTACTAAACTGTATAAAATTTTTAGAAATACATATGAAAACTGAATGAAAAAACAAAAGCACTATGTAGTCTTTTGTCTCTGACTTCTTTCACTTAGCATAATGTTTTTGTAGTTCATTCATGTTGAAGCATGTTCCAGTGTTTTGTCCTTTTTATTGCTAAATAGTATTTTGGTGTATGCATCCATCCACCACATTTTATTTATCCAGTAGCAGTTGAAGGATATTGAGTTTATTTCACACTTGAAGATATTTAATAATGTGCCATTTTACATTTCCAATAAATAGGAGGATCCTAATTTCATTACATCCTCATTAAAGCTTACTGTTGCTTATTTGTTTTACCAGCTGGTAATATCTCACTGTAATTTTAATTTGCATTTCCTAATGACAAATGATGTTGAACACTTTTCCCTATTCTCATTGGCAATTTATTTCCCTTCTTAGATAAACTATCTCTTCAAATAACTTCAACAACTTTAGCCAACTTATTCATCGTTGCCATTGACACATAAGAATTCTGCATATATTCTAGATACTTGATTTGCAGGTATTTTCAGCTGTGCAATTTGCAAATATTTTCTTTCTCTCTATGATCTGTCTTCTCATTTTCTTAATGTTTTCTTTTGAAGCAAAAGATTTCAAGTTTGTATGAAGTCAATTTATATTTTTTCCACTTTAGAGGTCATGCTCATGTTGATGAGGCAGAGGAGACAGATCTTTCCCCCCAGGGTTTGTGATGAGGTACGGTGTTCATGCAGCTCTGAGGTTGGATAGTTGTCCTGGAAGGACTCGGAGAACTGACGCAGTTGTTGTACTCAAGGTTGGGTTTTCTTATAAGGCAGCAAAGGTTTATTAGAAGAATGTGCTGGTGCATTCGAGAGGAAATGAGAAGCCAGTGAGGCTGAAAGAAGGGGAAGAGGAGCAGAAACGTTATCAGTGAGGAAATGGTGGAGAGCCTTGTAGAGTCCCGTGGATATTGCAGTAGCCTGTGGGGAACCTGGAGATTTTAATCGAAATGAGCAAACCACGGAAAAATGTGAGAACCTTTGTCTTCACTGCGAATTTAGTCAGCGCACATCATTTATTTGCACTTTTTATCAAGAAGAAAAATGCTGAAGAAACCACTTCTACTTTGTAGAAGTAAAAGCATAATTTTGCCTGAGTCCACAAATATGCTCAAAGTGTTTCTCATAGAAAATTTTAAATGTCATGAAAATGTTTTTTCCACTCTTGGGAGTTAAAATTTTTACGTACTATTTTTTGAATATTGTAAACATTATCATGTTTCTTGTTTGCATAGAAATGTTAAGATCATGAAAAATTTTCCTAAAATGATGTCTTTCCCTTCATCTTTTCCTTCTTTTCCTCCTCCCTCCTTCTGTCTTTCTTTCCCTCCATCTTCCTGCCTTCTGCAAAATGAGTGAAGTATGGTCCCCTCTGCTGGTACGCTGTGTGGCTCAGTAACAGGAGGTAGTTATAGTTTTGAAGTGAGTGTTTATAACACAGAGTGAAAGTCTTCCAAGTGACACGAACCATCTTATCAAGAGGGTATAATCTGACACTCAGGAAAGTCAGAGAAAAATGAAGAAGTGGTCTTCATTTTGCTGGGGTTTTCACCCTAAGTGGAAGATACCTAACCTAGATAAATAATTACCAGAACAAGAGAAAATGATTAAGATGGTCATGAAAGTTTAAAAATTAAAAATGCAGCTCAGTGACTACTCAGAATGGTGGATACATCAGGCAACACAAGGTCATACTTTCAGTGGCTTCTGCATTACAGCAAGGATATCAAATCTAATCAGTAAGAAACTACAAATGTGTTATTTTTATGTGTACTATGGACTGAATATTTGACTCCCCCAAAATACTATGTTGAAGGCCTAACATGTAGTGTGAATATATTTTAAGATAGGGTCTCTAAGAAAAAAAAATAGGTAAAATGAGATAGATGGGGGTAATAGATATCTCTATTTTTTTTCCTCATTGAGTTTATTGGTGCATTTTAGGTATACAGTACAGTTACATTCATTACTGGGATCTTGTACCTCTACATGATGGATCTTGGTTCTCATTTTTCCCCGTGTCCCCGCCCTCCCTTCAAACTCCCCTCCCCTGTCCCTTCAAACACTTTAATTCCATTTTTACATTTTCTCATATTTTTTTCCTTTTCCCTTATTCCCCCTTCCCTACCCTTCTCACTGGGATCTTGCACCTCTGCGTGCCAGGTCTTGGTTCTCATTTCTTCCCCGTGTCCTTGCCCTCCCTTCACCCCTCCGCCCTCCCCCTTTACAAACACTTCGTTTCATTTCTATCTCTTCATTTTCTCATATTTTCCTTTTCCCTTGTTAGCTTTCCCCTACCCTTGCAACTTTCCCTACACCTTTAGCTCTTTTCTTCCTATTTCACATTGTCCATTGTACCATTAGGATCTTATGTACTATTATAGTTTATTCACACCAGGGAAACTATTCGGTATTTACACGTGTGACTTATTTATTTCACTTAGGAGTATATCCTCAATATGTATCCATTTTCCTATGAATTAATCTAATTTCTCATTCTTTATGGCTGAGTAATATTCCATTTTATAGAAAAACCACATCTTCTTTATCCAGTTTCCAACTGATGGGCAAATGGGCTGTTTCCAAGTTTTAGCTTTACAAACCATGCCGCTATAAACATAGGTGCACATATAACATATATCACTGTGGAATGATTCTTTTAATTCTTTTGGAAAGATACCCAGCAGAGGGATGGCTGGTTCAAATGGAACCTCTAGTCCCAGCTCTTTGAGGTATCTCCATGTTGATTTCCATAGTGGTAGATATCTCTATTATATATGTGTATATTACACACACACACACACACACACACACACATCATGGAAGAGTGTCTGGGTCCCTTGTCAGAGGCAAAAGTATGCAAAATAGGAAGTGAGTGCTCACCGAAGGCTAAGTCATCTGGGAGCTTGGTTGTGGACGTCTAGGACTTATAGTACACAAATTCCTGTTGTTTAAAGTACCCAGTTTATAGTGCTTTATTATGGCAGTACTAACTAGCTCAAGGAGTCTTCCAGGTCACAACAGTAAAAGGTATTTGTTGAAGTTCATTTGGAAATTACAGTTGAAGTCCAAAGTATTTCTGAGATATTTAGGGAAACAAAACACAGCAAAGCAAAAGAATCCCCAAACTCATCTCACATGAATAAATCTAACTCCCGTTCCGGTAGAGTTTTTGCCCCAACGGATTCAAGAAAGAGATAAACTGCGAGGAGCTAATGAAGAGCAGCCATGTACCTGGCCTTCTGAGGTAGAAACTTCTGGGCGTTGACGCTCACTAAAGGCAGCTAGAGAAGGAGAAGTTGAGGATTTCAGGTTGACAGGTGGCACAGTAGAAGTTAAACACAAACGGAGTGCTGAAGTGGATCCCGGGGTGTGTGAGGCTCTGGTGAAATGCTGGCACACAGGAGCATCTGGAGGAGAGGCAGCGGCAGAGCTGTGAGGCTGACATTACAGATTTTCCAACGGGTGCAAGAAGGCTCGTTATTTCAGGGTTTGCCCTGTCATCCGTGCACTGAATCAAAAACCTGTGGGTCCCGAGAACACCCACATAACAGGCGGGGGTGGAGGAAGAACTTTTAAAGCCCCTAAAGCTGTCTGTACTCTGGAGGAGAAGCAGGAGGGAGCAGGGTTGTTTGTGAGCAGGAAGAAATGACAGCACCAGGTCGAGAAAGCATCACAGATAAGCAACGGAGCCGGCGGGGGGCTCATGGCAGGTCATTAGCGACATGGCTGGGGCACACAATTAGGGCACTAAGGGCTGGACAGTAGACCCGGTGGGATAATCGCAAGTAACACACACACACACACACACACACACACACACACACACACAATCTATTCCATATGTGTTGCCTGTGCATAAATATTTGAGTTGAGATAACACAGCACATATTACTAAGTAGATCTTGTATAAGTGAGTTTAAACACAGATTTAGTGTTCACACATATACAGATGTATAATCTCATGTCAATTTGTTAACTCATGGTATTTATAGTTATTTAATGCTTGAGAATCAATTGCAAAATAGTTACTTTGATTGCAATTTTTCAGGATGAGTTGGCCACATCACCTACCTCTGTGCAAGTGTTAAACTTACAGCAAAGTTTATTCTTTCTCTGCCCTCTTGAGATTTTAAAGAAGAAACTGCAGTGAATGCTACTGTTATACAACCACCTATTTTAAAATATTTATTCATTCATACCGGGGGTCCAACGCAGGACCTTACACTTGGGAGACATGCTCTGACACTGAGCTACTTCCCCAGATCTTTTTTTTTTTTTAAGAAATTTTATTTGCAGTGCAAGAGAAACCACAAACAGAGCTAAGAGACAATTTACAATGTGGAAAAAAAAATTACCAGCTGTTTTTCAGACAAAGGACTATTATGTAGAATATATAAAGAACTAAAACATATAAGACCCCCCAAATACAAAGTTCTGATTCAAAAATGGGCATCTGAAACAAACAGACATTTCTCAGACAAACAAGTAAAAGCAGCAAATAAATATATGAAAACATGTTCAACATCACTGGTCATTCAAGAAATGCAGGTGAAAACAACTTTCTGTACTGAGATTTCACCTCACCCCAGAAAGAATGGCTGCTATCAAGAAATCAACCAATAACTAATGCTGGCGGGGTTGTGGGAATAAAGGAACCCTTCTCCACTGTTGGTGGGAGTCCAGACTGGTGAAACCACTGTGGAAATCAATATGGAGATACCTCAAAGGACTAGGATTAGAGGTCCCATCTGACCCAGCCATCCCTCTGCTGGGGATCTTTCCAAAGAATTAAAAGAATCATAATATAGCGATATATGCACACCCATGTTTATAGCAGCACAGTTTGTAATAGCTAAACCTTGGAAACAGCCTAACTGCCCATCAACTGAAGACTGGATAAAGAAGATGTGTGTGTGTGTGTGTGTGTGTGTGTGTTAATAAAATAGAGTACTGCTCAACCATAAAGAATGAGAAACTAGAGAAATTTATAGCTAAGTGGATGCACACTGAGGCCATACTGAAGTGAAATAAATAGGACACACTTGAGCAGAGACCAAATAGTTTCTCTGGTGTGAAGAACTAGAAGTGTAAATGTTCAAATGGTATAATTCATAGTGTGAAATAGGAAGAAAATGGCTAAAGGGGAAATGGGAAGGGGAGGGGAAAGGAAATAAGGGACAAGAAAAAATGTGAAAACAGGGAAAGATGGAAACGAAGTCTTTGTAAATAGGGAAGGGTGAAGGGGGTGAAGGGAGGGCAGGGGTATGGGGAAAAATAAGATATGTCACGTAAAGGTACAAGATCCCAATGATAAATGTAACTATATTGTTTGCTTTAAATGTACCAATAAACAACAGAAGAAAAAATTTATAACAAATTATTAATGGCAGTTTGACCATCCAAACATGCGTAAGAAATAACTACTGGGAGTTACATGTTTGTTTAATCTTTTAATAACTTACTGCTGATTGTACTTTGATACTATAACACTGAGCATTTGACTCTAAAACTGATTGAATAGTTATTAATAGTGATATTCAGTGAATCATATACCATACGAATAAGGCTTTTGTGGATTTGATGTTTAAATGAGAATTCATATGGCAAAAATTTGTGTCAACTTCAATACATAATTACTTACGGTTGAGTGAATTTAATCTGATTTTATTTTTATTTATTCAGTCAGGGATATTTAATTAAATCAATAAATCTGAAAATTATAGAATTATATTTGTTCATATTTTAGAGGTGCAAATATTTAGACAAAAGCTTTTTCTTTAAATATCTATTTACAACAATAATACTGATTTATACTGACTCAAGTGGAATGAAGTTACATAGAAGATATGACTTAGATGATATATAGCTTTTCACTTTTCTTTCTTTTCTCTTGCTTTCTGTTTGTTTGTTTGTTTCTTTCTTTTTCTTTGTGTCTTTCTTTTTGACTCATGTTTTCAAGTGATCTTCCTGCCTCAACCTTCTGAGTTCTGTGAACACAAGTGTGTGCCAACATGCCTGTCTGGCCTGTCACATTTAAAACAAATAATTTAAACCAAACAAAAACATGGTACCAATGTTTTTCTGCACGAGCTTATATTTGTAAAGATTTATCAAGAATAAACATTGAATTTCTAAAGCAGAATATTTAATATGCTTACAAAGTGTTCTGGGGAAATTTCCACATATGATTTGTACCTTAGATTCAGGGCAACCATACCTTATAGACATTGAAAATTGAGAACTTTTGAAACTTAAATTTGATGATGATTTATTTAAAAAATCTATATTTATGGGCTGGGGATTTGGCACCGAGCCTGCCTCACAAGTACAAGGTCCTGAGTCTGATCCCCATTACCCCCCCAAATTATAAATTTAGTCTGTGTGAATAGTATGTTGTTGGACACTAAAATAACTGCCAAAATACACTTGATCTTAGCCAAAAGGCTGAGAAGTGATAATAACTGCCAAAATAGAATTTAGAAATTAAACATTCAGTTCGATTGGAGATTAATGATTTCACAATCTTCTACTTTGGGCTACATTCTAAAGGCAGATTTTTGCCTGGCTTCATGTTTGATTTATTTTTTCTTTAAACACATTGAAATCTTTGTTTTGCTGCTTTCCATGTTTCTGTTTTTTTCTACATTTTTTCCCATTCTGCTCTGTCAGACTGGACACTTCAGTTTCTGTATATATGTAACTTGGCACCAAGAATGCACTTGGCCAAGCACTACAGGTCAGTAAATAGTTACAGTTTTAGTATAATTGGACATTACATTTCTGAAAATAAGAATAAAAAGTATTTAAAGTCTCAGAATGTGGTGCATTTCTATTTATGTACTTGAGGGAAGTACTCAATTTCCCTAAAATTGAGCTTAAGTAGGTCTTAGTATTCAGAAAAAACTCTATAACAGGTGCATTACAAACAAGCAAAGTAGCTTAGATAAAAGCAACTTCAATTGTGTTCTTTTCAAAAGCTGTAGAGGAAAATAGCTGCAGAATAGTTTTACATTGTTTACTTAGATGGGGATATGCCAAAATGTAGACATTTTTGCACAAAAAAGCACATAATTTATATCTGCATTGGACTATTCACACTTGAAATTTTTTCATTTATGTGTTGTTAAATATGAATCTTGACTATACAATAAAAGGTTAGCAAACTGAGTGCTGGCAAATAATTTCTCATATAATCATATAAACGTAGACTACTTTCATGCTTTCTTCACTTTATAAGTGCAAAGATATAATAAGCAACAGATTAAATTAAATTATATTTATATTTGTCTGTTTAATTTTCCAATACTATAAAATAGACATTTTGGCCATGAATACTAATTATCTATATTCATTTTAACATGTAAAATTATTAGTCAGTTATTTATCATTTATCAACATTTGCAAAAACAAATCAAATAAAGATTTTTTTCCGTAAGAATAACAATATTTTTGTGTATTATGATACAGAAATGTTTAGGCATTGCTAAAATTCTAGTAAATGTTTAAATGCAACATAAGTAACATGAAGTTAATGTATAAAAAATCAGAAAGCTTGTTTTTAGAAATGTCTGTTTTTGATGAAATATTCAAGCTCGTAAATTTCAAAACAATATTTTATTTTATTTTTTTATTATTTTTAATCTTACTGAGTTTTTGGGTACTTTTAAATGTATATAATACAGTTACATTCATGATTGGGATCTTGTACCTTTACATGACAGATCTTGGTTCTCATTTTTTTCCCCTAACCTCTGCCCTCCCTTTACCTCCTCTACCCTTTCCTATTCACAAAGGCTTTGTTTCCATTTTTTTCCTTTTGTCATATTTTTTCTTGTCCCTTATTTCCTTTCCCCTATTCTTCCCACTTTCCCTACACCTTCTGATAATGTGAAATAGGAAGAAAAGGGCTAAAAACAATATTTTAAATGCACGTCTCATTTATTTTATCCCACTAAATATTTGGGATATTTCATAACCAAAATTATTGTGAAAGTATTAGGTGAATGACAATTAAATGAAGCATGTCTTTTTACATGAAATAATAAATGTCACATGGAAACCTGCAGTCATTATTTTCCAATACTTTATTATTGTTATTTTAAAGTAAAATGGTTTGCTAGAAGTTTTCTTAGGGCAGTTTCTCTAGGTGAGGTTGGTTTTATACTCAGAGTTTGTGTCACTTAGGAGAAAGATGCCTGCCCCATAAAGGATGTGTGAACTCTAACCACAGACCAAAGCTCTTCTGTTTTTTCTTTTCCTTCTCTAGTGACTTCAAGAAAAGCTTGACAATAGTCAAAACACTTTCTTTTTCAAAACTCTGTGATTACTGACTTAATTATTCATTAACAGAGACTTTGTGAAGTTTGAAATTAGCACAGTGGTTATTATTATTTTTTACACCTTGCTCCTGCATAGTATAACCATTTTTTTTCTTTTTTCTTTTTTTCCTTTTATTGAGTTTATTGGTACAATCTAGGTATACAATAAAATTACATTCATCATTGGGATTCTGTACCTTTACATAATAGGTCTTGATTCTCATTTTTTCCCCTTGTCCCTGCCCGCCCTTCACCCCCTCCTCTCCTCCCCATTTAAAAACACTTCATTTCCATTTTTTCAGTTTCTCATATTTTTTTCCTCTCCCTTATTACCTTTCCCCCACCTTTCCCACTTTCCCTACACCTTTAGCCCTTTACTTCCTATTTCACATTATTAATTATCTCATTAGGATCCTGTGTACTATTATAGTTTTTCACACCAAAGAAACTATTCGGCATTTCAGTTAAAGAAATCTCTGTATGAACATTAAAAATAGGGAATCCTAAATTAAAACTAAAAAGGAAAGTGAAGAGAAAAGGCAATGATGTAACATTAAAATAATCCTTAATTCTGGAGATGAAAATGGTCCCTGAACATATTTAAATTGCTTCTCGCTCTTATAGTCTTATCTTATTCTTTTTTTCATTATTTAGAGAATACTTTATTAGTTTCTGTAATCAAACCCATGTAGATATGACCTTCTATATTTAGTGCAATGTGTTACCCCTGTATACATGGAAACAAAATAAAAAATAAAAATAAAAATAAATTAATATTTCTAGACCAATATGGTTGTCCATTTCTGTATAATGCCAAGTCAACACAGTAAATTGGGATGACTTTTTCCAAAGTTGGCAGCACCGTTAAAGTTTCCCAAAATTCAATATACATATTTATATAAAAAGACTAATAATAGTATGTTATGCATTGACAGCAGCAATAGCTTTTCCAGGTTCTGCAGTCATCTGAACAAAATTATAGACATTCAGCACATTCCATTAAAAAAAAAAAC
>NW_022900926.1:8628352-8640942 GCF_012274545.1 Fukomys damarensis | reverse complement strand
TACTAGATTCAGTTTTGGTTTGAAATTTACTTTGTTTGCAAATAAGATTGCTACCCCTGTTTTTTTCTGGGCTCCTGTCACATGGAGAATTGTTTTCTATCTTTTCACTTTCAGTCTATGGGCTTCTTTTGCACTAGGTGTGTTTCTTGTATTCAACATATTGTTGGATTTTGCTTCTTATTCCATTTTGCCAGTCTATTTCTCTTGATTGGTGAGTTGAGGCCATTGACATTGCTGGATATAACTGATATGTACTGACTTATTATTGACATGTTATTGGCCTTTTGTTGACTCTTTTTACTTTTTCACCTTCTCCTTTTAGTTTCTTGCCTTGCCTACTTGATTTTCTCTGTTGGGCCTCATGATGTTGTTTCCTTCATTGTCTTTTTCTAGGATCTTGTTTAGAATTCCTTGTAGTGCTGGTTTGGTATTCATATAGTTTCTCAGGTGTTCTTTGTCATGGAAGTGTCTTATTTCCTCATCCATTTTGAAAGAGAGTTTTGCAGGATACATCAGTCTAGGTTGGAGGTAGTTCTCTTTTAGTACTTGCAATATCTCATTCCAGGATCTCCTTGCACCAAGGGTTTGTATTGAAAGGTCTGCTGTGATTCTGATGGGCTTTCCTTTATATGTGATTTGTTTCTTTTCTCTTACTGCTTGTAGTATTTTGTTCTTCTGTTGGATCTCTGGCATCTTGATTATTATATGTCTAGGTGTAGATTTTTTTTTTATTGTAGCTAGTTGGGGTCCTATATGCCTCACTTATCTGAATGTCAAATTCTTCCCCTCTGTTTGGGAAGTTTTCTGTCATTAATTCTGTGAACAGCTTTTTAAAGTGATTTGTATTTTCTCCTGCTACTTCATGTATTCCTATCAGTCTTATGTTATTCTTCTTTGCATCATCTAGGAGTTGTTGGATCCATTTCTCATGATCTCTTACTGTTTTGAAGAGACCTCTCTTTTCATGGTCACTGACTGCAATCTTATCTTCTATATCTGAGAGTCTATCTTCGCATTCTTTTATTCTGTTGCGTACACTTTCAACAGAGTGTTTAATCTCCTGGATATCTGTTTGAATCTGTTTTATGGATTCCATTTCTTTCCTATGTTGAGCGTTTATTTTTTCCATTTCTTTCTTATGCTGGGCCTTCATGGCTTCTATCATGGTCCTGAGCTCATCTATTTTTTTGTCAGTTTCTGCTCTAGAGTCTCGAATCACGACTTCCATTTTGCTCACTATCTCTATGGTTATCTGGGAAATTATTTCTGTTTTGAATTTTTCTAGAGCCTGATTGATCTGTTTTGTTATTTCCTGTGCTTTGAGTTCAGGGTATCCTGGTGGTTCACTATCAGCCTTTTCATCCTCATTTGCCCTACTGTTTGCCATTGGTGAACTGGAAGTCTGTCCTTGTGTCTTGCTTAAGTGTTTTCTCATTTTAATTTTTGTTGTCGGACTGTCCTTGGTTTAATCTCTGGATTATCACCCAAATCTTCCTGATATAGTTGCACCCTAGCTTCTGTGTCTCTAATGACCCACAGACATTCTCATCTTCATAACATCAGAGAAAACAGCTCATCAAATCAACGGCAATGCTTTACCCCAACTGATACAATCAGCAACACATTAAGATCAAGCACAACTTGGACACTGACCACCTGTGGTAGTCACTAGTCTATCACTCTTAAATCATTTGAATTAAATTGAAATCAAGAAGCCGTCCAGAACATGTCTGCAGTGTACAAAATTTCAATATAATGTATTTACCATTTAATGGCTCAGACAGAGTGAGGATGCAAGACCCCTGATCTCAGTTAGCTGATTGCCTAACCCCATGATGCTGACTGACCTCAGGCTGCAAGGCCCAGATTGAGTTTCCCAATCTTTTGAATGGTTGAACTCCACAACATTCTATTACAGGTTTCCCACGCCCTTTCTTTGAAGATGTTCAAAGTTGGGAACTCAGAAAAATACCCTTGATGACCACCTCTGCCTCTGCAGAGTGGGTCCAAAGACTGGCACAGTCAGGAGGTCTGAGAGTGGGGGGTGGGGGGGAATATAGGTTCAGGGGCGCTACCTTCCCGGCGCTTGAGCGATGGCGTCTGGGTGGGGAACAGGTGTGGTTCTCCTTCCCGTGGTGGATCGGGGCCCAGGCTTCCTCCCGGCGCTTGAAAGATGGCTGCTGGGTCGGGAGCAAGCGTGGTTCTTCTTCCCATGGTGGATCCAGTATAACCATTTTTAAAAAGGCAATTTTCTACTTCCCCAGCAAATCTACTGTTTACAAGACACAGCATTCTAAGTTGCCTAAACTAACTTTTGGATTTTATCGAGTTAGAGATCTAATTCACATGTTGTTATAGAATTATTCCCTTCATCCATTATTAATGAATAAATCATAAAACTGTTATTTTATATTGATAGGACAAGCATCTGTCTTTCCAGTGAAATTTAAATATAATGAAACACATTTTAACAAATCAATAAGTAAAATATCTAAGAATATTCATTTTTGCAGCTGATACTCTAGGAATGACTTCCTAATACTTCTAGTATTCTGAGTTTTCAGCAATAAAAATCATATAACTGTCACAGTCCTAATTCTCAAAGAGCTGGGAGCATGTGGAGTCAAACTTAGTAATCACGAGTATGTGTTCATGAAAATTAATCAGATTGTGTTGACTACTGGTTTGGTATTATTTTTTATCAAGTATTAATTGGACTACCATAATTCTTGCATAATAAATAATAATAATAAGGGAACTTGAATTCAGTATAGAAATTTCTTTTTTATGAAGTTTTTTTCCCAAAGTTGATACTTACAAATGACATTTTATTGCAACACATGCTGTAAAGCTTAAATAAGTGCTTTACTCCTCTAATGATAGAGATAAGATTAGAATTTTTTTAGAATTTTTAATTTCTACTATCAAAAACATTATTGTCTCCTTGGGAACAATAATATATTCATTTAGTTGTTCTGCCTAAAAATTGACAGTTTGATCAGCAGAGAGCATCTACAAGGCCCTGAGTTTGATGCCAGCACTACATGAAATAAAAAACAAATAAGTAAAAAGAATTAAAATTGACAATTCAGATTAACTACCAATAGATGCCATTCATGTGCAAGGTGACTTTTAGTATTTCATTTTGCTGTTGTGTTTCACACATCTTGCTTTTTGAATTCAGATCCCTTTATAAAACAAATCAGAATTATTCAAGGAAGCAGCACTGATTTTAAAAAGTTACAAGTTCACTGTTCAGTAGAATTTAGCCATTCCTTTTTATTAATGTGCTGATGAATTTTATCTCTTTTATTAAAAATAACAAAAATAATCACACCAAACTTCCCAGAGAAGCTGAGCCGAGCTGATTTGATCATTTGCCATTATTAGGTTATTTTTAGTAGATATTGATAGCTTTCCACCCTTGGAAGCAGATAGCAGCTATTGATCTCTTTTACCACAAGCCTACAGTTCTTGTACCATGAAGGCAGCTTTATATCAAACATTTCCAAATGTATGAAACATCTTTTTTGCAGACGGGCATAGAAACAGTTACAAGGACCCTTTGCCCACTTGCCGCAGTCCCATGGCTTGTCTTTTGAAACTCTCTAACAGTACCTTGCATGAAAAGTCCATTAGAGACTTCTGTAGCAATGTGCCGCCCAGAATTGGACTACTCTTCCGGTAGAGTCAGATCACAAAGTTGCTTTGAGTCAGCCGCTGAGCCCAGACAATGGGCAGAGGACCTATATTTGGCGCACTAGGTTCTCACACTCCTTGTGGACTAATCAATGTTTTTTGGATACCAGTCATCTCACCCAGCTTTACCTATAACTTTCATTCAAATGAAGAAAACCTAAGTTAATAGGAGGCAAAAGCAGGCGATATTCATGATGGTTTGTGACTTCTGATTAATCTTTTCGTGTGAGCCAGTCACCTTGCATTTATATTTCTGATTAGTGCTCTTTTAAATTTTAACGAGCATTTCCTTCATCCTTCCCCCAGGATTAAAAGTATTGGACACATATATATATGCATCTCATTTTTTTGTGCTGAAATATTTTAAGTAAATTACATTCATTATAATATTCAATAATCTTAAACATTTATCTCCATCGTGTCTCTGGCTTTCTATTCTTTCTTCTATGGTAGCAGATCTACCAATAAACTCATTTGCATGAAATTTATTTCATCTTCATACTGCTTTTATTAACTCCTAAATCGATACTCTCTTTCCAGTTCATATGTATATCATGGCTTCCTTTTGCTATTTAATAACATATAACAATATTTGCAAACCTAACCAAACTTCTCAATCTATTAGGACACTTTGAAAACATCACATATTCCTGGGCTCTGCCTCTAGAATAATTGAATATTGGGTGATAGGCCAGGAACCTTTATTTTACACATTTTCCTCAATTCTGGAGCAGCCTTTCTGTGAGCAGCTGTTCAGCAGAAGCACATATGACCATCCCTGCTGATGGGTGACCATTTGATGTGGAAAACAATATAGAACTGAGTTCATTGTCTCCTTTCCAATTTTTGCACTTAGTGGATCCTAGTGCCCACCATTCTCTTAGAACCCCAATAGCTCAATCTGCAAGCTTGTTTAATGTTATTTTTCTACTTGATGTTTTCATCAGTCCTGGTGGGTCTCTTCAATATTGGCAGCTGCTGTCTTAGTTTGGTGCTGCCCGTGCCTGTGTCTCCCTGCACACAGCACACATCTCCTTGTCTGTAGTGTCTCTTGCCATTCTGCATGAAGAATCTCTCAGAAGAGTAATTTTCTCAGAAGAGTAACGCTTTATTGGTGACATTTCAAACCCATTCTCCTTGGGTTTTGTGCAATCCCAGACTTGTATTTTATCAGATCATCATGGAAAGATGTTGAATGTCAAAATTCTTTAACATGTGTTACTTTATTCTGATCTGAAAATG
This sequence comes from Fukomys damarensis, assembly GCF_012274545.1. Lineage (NCBI taxonomy): Eukaryota > Metazoa > Chordata > Mammalia > Rodentia > Bathyergidae > Fukomys > Fukomys damarensis. The sequence continues at coordinate 8,636,001 of NW_022900926.1, read as the reverse complement.
ATACTTTTTCTCCCTGGTATGCCCCTCCCTTCTGTGCTAATAACCTAGATTGACCCTATTTGGCTATACTCATATACCAACTTTTACACATGTATGATATTGCACATTGACTTTCTGGCTACTGGCTTCGTTAGCATGAAGGCACAATCAAGGTGATATAAGAATGCCACATTATCAAAGCTCTGAAGCACTGTACCGACAGCGAAACCTCGGCTCTCATTTAATTTTCTCTTTAGGTTTAGTGGAACTGTGATTAGTAATGTAACCACTAGCTATGTGGGTGCTTTAAATTAATTAAAAGTTATAGTGGTTACATTGCAAGGGTTATTAACTGCACATTTGGAAGGCTCACGTTACCTTGTCATAGCGCAGTGGTTCTTTTGATTATGCTGCTTTGTAATTCCTCCAAAAGTTAGGAACAGTCTCATGCAGCACCTCCTGTGTGCTAAGCACAGGCTGTTCCCTGGAGCTGCATTCCCAGACAAGAAAGCATTTTTGCAATTCCCTGCCTAGGAGTAAAAGGAGAGAAGAAGTATGTATGTATACATGTGTAACAGTTACAACCCTGGGAAGCTCTGAAATCTCAGCCTGAGGATCAGACTTCTGTCCTTGTTGCTTCCAATGAAAATACACCTTTATCTTTCCCTAAGACAGTGCAAGGTTTGAGAGGTATTGTACACTCTAGTCACATAAGTAAATAGCAGTACATTTCCCTCACCTTTTGGGTGAACGCTGTAGCTGTCTTCTATCTGTCCTCCCTTGGTGCTGGGCAAAGTTCCAGCCAAGGACGATGCTGCACAGTTCTCTCGAAGCTTCGTGTGGACACTCTGTAAGGTTGGCTACTGAGTTGTAAAGGGTTTCTGGTGTGAAATTTCTGTGGCACACCGTGCAAAGGAAGGCGTGATTCCTCCACTTTGTGTCTTTAATAGCTGAAATTTAGGCACTACCTTGAGAGCTTGAGCAGTTTTCTCAGAACATGAAAGAAGGAAGACATGTTTGAAGACAACAGATCATCAGGATGAGAAAGTTAGAACCCGTGAAGAGTCCATATCAACCTAGACTACTTCGCACTGGGTCCTTACCTGAGAGAAAGGAAACTTTCTTTTTTAAGGAATGGTTGTTTTGAGATTTGGGATGAGAAAACCTGGGGTGGGTTCATAACCAACTACTTCATTCTTTTGCATTCCATGAGCATTAAGCTCATCGCCGAATACAGAGAAATCACTTAACTAAACACAACTGCACTCAAATCTGTTGTCTTAAAGTTTTCCCAAGAACAACAATGGTTTATGTAACTAAGAATCTTTTCAAGATTTTTTTAAGAGCAGGGATGGCTGTCAGAAAGCAATATTTTTATATCCTTTTCCACAACAAACAAGTTTTTCTTGGCTACTAACAATTCTCTTAAAGATAAGTTGAAGTCACAATTCTTTCTATATGGTAGCAGTGTCTACTAGTTTCTTTGATTTTAATCTTTATATATTTGAGTTGCTTAGAAAGTGAGTTTCTCAGGCCGGGGATTTAGCTTAGCGGTTTGGTGGCCTGACTTGCAAGCTCAAGGACCCGAGTTCAATCCCCAGTTCCAAAAAAAAAAAGAAAGTGAGCTTCTCAAGAAAAGAGATCCTCCGTTTTTGAAGTTGTTTTGTTTTATTAGGGTTTTCTTTGTACTTTTAGAAAACATCTAGTTTTGTGCTCTGGGTTAGATTACATCCTCAGTGGATGACAGAAAATTTAATAAGAGTCTTGACACTTTTTAAATATTATACCTTGTCAGTTCAATTCTTCTGAAAGTTTTCTCACTTTCAAAGCTTTACGGGGACATGGGGAAAAGAGAGCTCCTTCACAGAAAGGTAGCTTAACATTTAAGATGAACTCTGCTTTTGTGGCTGGGCACAGTGATTGATGCCTGTAATTCCAGCACACCAAGGGGCCAGAATAGGAGAATCATAAGTTTGAGTCTAGCCTGGGCAATTTAGTGGCTTAGTGAAACCCTATCTGGAGGGAAAAAAGAAGTTGGGGAGGCAGATTCTAGGGATGTAGTTCATCATTAAGGCCCTGCGTTCAATGCCTGGTACTGAAAAATTGTATTTCAGGTTTCTCAGTGCCATATTTATCATTTTTCAACAAATATTGAATATTACTGTAGATCTATTTATGAGAAAATGCTGAAAAGAGAATTTGATTTACAAAAAGAAATTAAACTATTCCATAATGTCCTTTTAATGATATTAATTTTTATTTTAGAAGTTAGCTACAAAAGTAATTAAAAAACAAAACTATAACACTTTATAGGAAGGCTGAGGATGTGCCTCTGATGAAGCACTTGCCTGACAAATTCAAGGCCCTGGAATTAATCCCTAGTATGCCAAAATAAATAAGTAACTCAACTACCAAGCGAAAGTACAGGTAGGTGTACTTTATAAAAGGCATGAGACCATCTAATATATATTAATGGCAAACTAAATCTTTTCTTTCAATTAAAAAATAACTTCAATAGATCAGAAAAATAAAAGAAGTGAAACCAGACACCTCACCAAGAAAAAAAAGGAGGGGGGAGAAAAAGAGGAGAGGGAATAAGGAAGAAAATCTCAAGTATAAATCAAGTATGACATTTTACAAATGTAAGAAGAGTGAATTTCAACGTTGTGCATAGCCTGACTGAATATAGATACTGGAGACTTCCCTTATTATTTTTTTAAATGTACTTCGGGGAATCAAAGATCGCAGTCTTTTTTATAAATGGCTGGGCACATTGAAAAGAGAAAAAAATGCTATGCAATTAGTATGAAATTGATAAATTATTCACAAAGTTCAAAATATAGCTTTCACATAAACATAAAATGATCATGTAAAGCATTTTAACAGCGAGAACTAGGGAGACATTAAATCCATTTGGTGTCTAGGTTTTAGCACATGCATGGTCCTGAGTTCCACCCACAGCAACACACATACACAGATACAGAAACAAAGCACTTCAAACCTGCACATAAGCACACAAGCAAAAATAGAGCCAGAAATGCCCAAATAAATGTACAGTATGTCCAACCTGATAATCATTTGTAATCAGGTAATGTTCAGGGTTTCTTTAAGATCTAGATCAGTTGTATATCTACTGAAAAAGTATTTTCATTGCAAAGGAAAATATCAATTCACATTGCTATGGATTAGGATAATTTACATTTCTATCATTTTCTTCAAGGGGAAAAAAATCAAATAATCCCCAAAAGTCTACTAGTCAGTACTTGGTTATCCACTGAAAGGACACACAATAACCTTGTTTGCCATTTCCAAGTCTTGGACAGATTTTTTTTCTGACAAGATTAACCAAAGTTTTTAGACATATTGCTCAGTCCAGGGTTGTCTCAGCACACTTGGGGTGTTCAAGTTGGGCACATTCCAAAGAAAAAGCCAGGCCTTTTACCAGCTCATGAGACTTCTAGAAGCTCTTGGAACATCCTCAGTGAGATTAAGATCATTGTGTCATCTGGAGCTTGGGCCACTGCAGAGAGTTTGTGCTATCGGTGTGAGTTTTGAGGAGTGCCTGGCTTTGTTTGCCCAGTGCTGGGCCACAGTATACCATTCTGATCCCTGAGAGCAGACCTAGACAGTAGTGGGTCACCTGTGCTTAGGGGACTGACTCAGAAGAAGGTATAGGTGAACTTCCCTGCTAGGCAATGCTTTGCACATGTTGCTACCCATCATTCCTTGGAGAACTATGCTCAGTGCATGTTAATCACGCAGAGTGGGCAGCTAGAAACTTGAGTCAGGCTATTCCCAGGTTCTGCTTCCTATAAGTGTGTACCTCTGACCTATGATCATTTCAATCTGAGTCTTTTCTCTGCAATAAAGTGTAACCACGAGTACAGATAGCATCTTTTGGACTGATAAGCATCCTTCTAGCAAGTAATGTAAACTAAGGATGAATTTTTTCTTCACTCTTTGTATTTTAATTTTTTATTGCTACGTTTTAGGTATACAGTACAGTTACATTCGTTATTAGGATCATGTACCTTTACATAACATATCTTGGTTCTTATTTTTTCTCCATTCCCCTAGTCTCCCTTCTCCCCTCCACCTTTCCCTGTTTACAAAGACTCTGTTTCCATGTTTTTTCCTTCCCTCTCATTTTTTCTTTTCCCTTTTTACCTTTCCCTTACCCCTCTCATTTGCCCAATACCTTTAGACCTTTTCTTCCTGTTACAAAATATCAATTATACATTTTGACCCTTATTTACACCCTTAGTTTATCACAGCAGAGAAACTATGCAGTATTTACATATGTGTCCTATTAATTTCACTTAAGAGTATGGTCTCAATGTGCATCCATTTAGCTATAAATGTCTCTATTTTCTTGTTCTTTATGGCTGAGTAGTACTCCATTTTATAAAAGAACCACATCTTTATCCAGTTTGCACTTGATGGGCAATTGGGCTGTTTCCAAGTTTTAGCTATTACAAACTGTGCCGCTATAAACATGAGTGAGCATGTATCACTGTGGTATGGATTGGTTAATTCTTTTGAAAAGATACCCAGCAGAGAAATAGCTGGGTCAAATGGGACTTCCAATCCTAGTTGTTTAAAGTATCTCCATATTGATTTCCACAGTGGTTGCACCAGTCTGCACTCCCACCAACAATGGAGAAGGGTTCCTTTCTCCCCACACCCCCAACAGCATTTCTTATTGGTTGATATCTTGATAGCAGCCATTCTTTCTAGGGTAAGGTGGAATCTCAGTGTTGTTTTCATCTGCATATCTTGAATGATCAGTGCTGTTGAACACTTTTTCATATATTTATTTGCTGCTTTTACTTGTTTGTCTGAGAAATGTCTGTTCATTTCAGATGCACATTTTTGAATTGGAAATTTATATTTGGGCGTTCTGATATTTTTTAGTTCTTTATATAGATAGTAAACCTTTGTCTGAGAAACAACTGGTAAAGTATTTTTCCCACATTGTAAGTTGTCTCTTAGCTCTGCTGGTATTTTCTCTTGTGGTGCATAAGCTTTTAAAAACACTGAGATCCCAGTTGTTAATTTTTTGTGCTAGTTCCTGTGCTACTGAGATTTTGTTCATAAAGTCTTTTCCTATGCCTATGTCTTCAAGAGTTCTACCTAGCTTATCTTCCAAGAAGTTTAGTGTTTCTATTTTAATATTTAGATCTTTAACCTTCTTCAATTTTAGTTTAGTGCATGGTGAAATATAGGGGTAAAGTTTTAATCTTTGGCAAGTTAAAATCCAGTTTTTCCAACACTATTTATTAAAGAGGCCATCTTTCCTCCAGTGAGAACTGTTGGCTCCTTTGTCAAAGATGAAGTAGCTGAGTATGTCTGGAGTTGTTTCTGCATCTCCTAATCTATTCCATTAATCCTCCAGTCTGTTTCTTTGCCAGTACCATGCTATTTTTATCATAGTGGCTTTGTAGTATAGTTTCAAGTTGGGATTGTGCTACTCCCTGCCATGTCTCTGTTGCCTAGAATGGCTTTTGCTATTCTAGGTCTCTTCCAATTCCAAATGAGTTTTGCATTTTTTTCTAGTTCTGTGAAGTATACCATTGGTATTTCAATCAGGATTGTATTGAATCTGTATAGCAGTTTTAGGAATATGTCCATTTTCACTATATTGGTTCTTCTTACCCAGGAACAAGGGATAACTTTCCATTTCCTTATGTCCTCTTCTGTCTCTTTTTTCAGAGGGTTTAGTTCTCAATGTAGAGGTCTTTTGTTTCCTTCATTAGATTGATTCCTAGATATTTCATTTTTTTGGATGCTATTGTGAAAGTTATTTTGTATACAAGAAGGCTATTGATTTTTGAGTGTTTACCTTGTATCCAGCTACTCTACTGAATCTGTCAATGAAGTCTAGAAGTCTTTTGGCAGAGTTTTTTGGATCTTCTTTGTATAGTATCATATTGTCAGCAAATGGTAACAGTTTAGCTTCTTCTTTTCCTATCTTTATTGCATTTATTTCTTTCTCTTTTCTAATTCCTGCTGCTAGTGTTTCCAAATCTACATTGAACAGAGGTGGTGACAGTGGACATCCTTGTCTTGTTCCTGATTTTAGTGTGAAGGTTTTCAGTTTTTGGCCATGTAATATGATGTTGGATGTTGGTTTTTCATAGATAGCCTTTATCAAGTTGAGATAAAATCATCTATTCCAATTTTCTGCAGGGTTTTCATCATGAATGGATGTTGAATTTTGTCAAATGCTTTTTCTGCATCTATAGAGATGATCATATGGTTTTTGTCCTTAACTCTGTTGATATAGTGCATTACATTTATTGATTTACGTATGTTGAACCATTCTTGCATCCCTGGGATAAATCCAACTTGGTCAGGGTGTATGATCTTCTACATGACCCTCTGTATTCCGTTTGCCAATATGTTACTGAGGATTTCTGCATCTAGGTTCATTAGGGAGATTGGCCTTTAGTTCTCTTTTTTGGTTGGGTCTTTCCCTAGTTTTGGAATCAAAGTAACACTTGCTTGCAGGAATGAATTTGGAAGTATTACTTCCCTTTGAATTTCATTGAAAAGTTTAGAAAGTATTGGCAGTAGTTCTTCTCTAAATGTTTTGTAGAATTCAGCAGTAAAGTCATCAGGACCTGGGCTTTTCTTTGTGGGAACATTTTTAAGTACATTTTCAGTTTCACCGATCATAATTGGGGTGTTTAGAATTTTTATATCTTCTTCGTTTAACTTTGGTAATTCATATGTATCTAGGAATCTGTCCATTTCTTCTTTATTTTCCATTTTATTAGAGTACAGGTTCTAGAAGTAGGTATTGATGATCCTCTGGATTTCTGCTGGATCTGTTGTGACTTCGCTTTTTTCATTCCTAATTGCATGGATTTGAGCCTTTCCTTTCCTTTTTTGATAAGGTTGGCTCAGGGTTTATTGATTTCATTTATTCTTTCAAAAAATAACTCTTCAGTTCATTGATTTTTTTTGTATCATTGTCTTAGTCTCCATGGCATTGATTGCTGCTCTATAATTTGCTCTCTTGTACTAGCTTTGGGTTTGTCTTGCTTTTCTTTTTCTAGAAGCTTAAGGTTCAGCATCAGGTTGTTTATTTGAGCTTCCTCTGTTTTCCTAGTGTGGGCTTTCACTGCTATGTATTTCCCTTGTAGAACTGCTTTCATTGTGTCCCATAGATTCCTGTATGTTGTATTGGCATTACCATTTATTTGTAAAAACTGTCCAATTTCTTCTTTAATTTCCTCTGTGACCCATTGGTTGTTCAGGAGAGTGTTATTCAATTTCTATGTGTTTGTGAAGTTCTTTCAGTTTCTTTTGTTATTGACCTCCAGTTTAATTGCACTATGCTCTGATAATATACATGGGATAACTTCAACTCCTTTGCGTTTACTTAAACATGTTCTATAGCTAGTATGTGGTCTATTTTGGAGAATGACCCCTGTGCAACTGAAAAGAATGTATATTCTGATTTTGTGCATAGAACACTATGTAGACACATTTTAAGTCCATTTGTTCAAAAGCTTGGTCCAGTTCTGGTGTTTCATTGTTGATTGTTTTTTTTTGGTCTGGATGACCTATTTGTGGTGGTTGGGGTGTTGAGGTCCCCCACTATAATTGTATTAGTGCTTATTTGGTATTTCATGTCCCTTAATATTTGTTTCATATAGTTGGGG
>NW_022900926.1:8618472-8628316 GCF_012274545.1 Fukomys damarensis | reverse complement strand
ATATATATATGATTTATATTTGTCTCTTCCTCTTGGACTGTTCGCTTTACAAGGATGTAGTGACCATCTTTGTCTTTCTTAATTAGTTTTGATTTGAAATTTACTTTGTCTGCAAATAAGATAGCTACCCCTACTTTTTTGTGTGTTCCTATCACATGGAGAAATGTTTTCTATCCTTTTACTTTCAGTCCATGAGCTTCTTTTTGAACTAGGTACATTTCTTGTATACACCATATTGTTGGATTTTGCTTCTTAATCCATTCTTCCAATTGATTTCTTTTGATTGGTGAATTGAGGCTATTAACATTGATGGTTATAATTCATATGCATTGCTTATCATCATCGTGTTATTATCCTGTTATTGGCTCTTTTTAATTTTTTCCCCCTGTCCTACTTCCCTGAGAGTCTCCCAGAAAATAGACTGGGAATTCTCTATTCTTTTCCAAACAACCATGAAACATAAATTCTATAACCTTCTTCCTCAGGACCTGGCTATTTACTTCTTTCAAAAAGAAGAGACTTGTAAATCCAAACCTTTGAATTGTGAAAGGTTTTTTTTTTGTTTTTGTTTTTTAATGTAACACAAACCAGATTTTGGAAGGAAAAAAAAAAGTACATTTGATTTTGTTTTCTTCATCTTTAGAAAAAAAAAAAAAAAAATTTTTTTTCCAGTAGGGTGGGAAATTCTTTCCTCATGCAGTAAATCCCTCTTGGTTTGAAATCTATTCTGTGATAATCTTCCATAATTTCACTCTTATATTCACATAAAAAAAGATTTTGGCAATTATGAAAAAATCTTTGTTTCTTCTGGTAAAACCTGTATTTTTAGGACTATTATCTCACCAAGTATTCTTGAATCTCAGAGCTGAACAACGATAAATCTTCTATTACCTTTGCAGTGGAAATAATCTTCATGTTTTAGCTTTAATATGGAAAGGATGCAGCAGGAGGACCAGCTACCCACAAGGAGTTATTGTTGTAAATTTGCTCCTTGGCTTTAAGTCATTTTTACTTTTTATACTATAGGGATTGCTTTGACTACTGGCAGAGCCAAATGAAATACCTGCTTATTCTTTATACAAAGGTTTTTAGTTTTTCTGGCAGGAAATTTCCTTTGATATGTCTGATGGGTTCTATCTAGCCTCCTTGAGAACATTAATCACACAATTTTGAAAGATAGGATGCCATGTTGCATAACTCCAAGAATTGTATCACATTCATGAAAGTTGTGGTTCAAGTAATTTTAAAATGGGCAACCTACCTGGCAATCCAAAGCCCTGAACATTCTCTACTTGTTTGACATTTTACTTGTTCAAAAGGACAGCTGGTGATAGCTATCTTCAAATATTTTAAGTTTGAAGTAGAAGAGTGAAAATAATTGTTTTCTGGATTATTTGAAGCACTAACATAGTTCTAATGTGTATATCCTACAGTATTAAAGATTACACTTAATAAAATGAAGTGTGTTTTGATAGTGAGAACTTTTCAAAAGGTCACCTTAAAATAAATTATTTTAAATCTTTCAAATAAATGGAATTCTATCATATAAATGTTCAGATACAGACGACAACCACTTGGTGGGACTGTTATATAGGGCCTCAGTCATTGTAGAAAATTATTTGTAAGATAAGGTGGTATTTGAGTTCCTGTTGGACACTGACACTCAGTAATTCAACAGATCTTCCATATTGCTGACACTTTTCTTAGAGATATAAATAAAATATAACCTCACTCTATAGGTGCCATTAAGTTATATAAAGTTGTTATAAGTACCAAGTTTGTGTTTTATGCCTCAGTGCAGACCTCTGTCCTAAAGCAAACGATGGACCCAGAGAAGGGATCTCCATTATACTGGATGTCTTTTATCAAAGACTTTTCAGAGAGTTAGCTCTACTTAAGGAGTAAAATCTTTTAAAGTCAATATCAGTCAAAGCAGCATAAGGAAAGCAAGTTAAGTCCAGTTAGGACTGGGTTGGCAATAATTTACACCTGGAAATTCACCTCCAATTAACTGATACTCACATGGAACTTCATGTGAAGAAGGACTATCAGACCACGTCTAGATTCAGCCTGAAATACGCCATAGATGGATAGGGACGGCACAAAGAAATGGTAGAATATACGAGATGTATTTTCCACATCTATCATGGAGAATAGCTGTCATGCTGCTTAGATAAATTGGTAGCATTCATCTAGGGATTTCTCCTGCTCATGGCTTTGGACAGTGGCCATATAGGGTCAGCAACTCAAAGCATTCCAGTTCAATTAGGCTCAAGCATTGGCTTGTACAACTCCGAAGATACAATGTAGAGATGAGAATCTCAGTGCAATAATTTGCAGTTAGAACCATTGCTGTCAAGTTGATTTAAATGTCTGTCTTTTAGTTGGGCCACCCAGGCTGCTGGGGTCATTGAGATCGACATGTTAATAATACTGATTAAGTCTTTGTGCAAGACTTGTGATTTTCCATTTTGCTTCTATTCTAACTCTCCATCTCCTTGAAACTGCATCCTGTATCCCTGTTTTTCTTATGGTCATACGCTTATACATAGAAACTTAAGGAAATTTTCTCAAACTATCTGTGGGAAAGGTCCAATTTATTTATGTTTCAATTTATCATAGACTAGTACTTTAATACAAGATAAATAAATTATGAACCTTAAGTAAAGAGACACACAAAAACAATAGAAAAATCTTTGTTGTTAATCCAATGGGCATAACTTCCAAAATTTCTATAAAAACTTCTAAATTTTTACTATCTACAAGCCATAATTCATGAGCAGAATAGTTAACAAAGTACTTTATTAATGTGAATGAACTTAGGGAAATGTATAACTTAATAGAGCTTTATTTTTTATATATCATGTGAACACTTTATAGTACATTTGAGGCCCTATATAATCAGTGCAATCAGTACATTTATATTCATTAAATGGGAAGTGGAAAACAGGTTTATGATTTTAAATGGCTACAGAGGTCTATAGTAGCTTTATTTAACATTTAAGATGCAAAACATGGGCAAGTTTATTAAAACATATAAAATGTACTTGGATCCCAGCCTTGCCTACAGCCATAGACCAACTCCCAGTGCAATGCTGATTCGGTTCACCATGGTAGGAAAATGATCTGTGGATAGCAGGAAAGATACTCATGTCCGATGCACATGCTCCTGATTGTGTTTGCCGGCTAATCCTTGACACAGAGCCTCAGCGATGGACCACCACTCCCAAACCGCTTTCCCCACTCCCAAGCCTGTCAGTGCATCCTGCCGTTAGACAAGCGAGAAGCTTTTAGCTCTAATACGAAATTGTGACTCATTCCTTTTCAGTCTCTTAATCATCTGAATGCCCTTTGCATCCCTTAGAGTAGCTGAGAAGTTAGGCTATTCTGCTTTCAGAGCCTATCCTTATTTTACTCTGCCTTTGTCTGCCTGTCTGTTGTTGGTTTATTTTTTGGCTCTCAAGCAGCCTTTCCATCCCATGGGAGCTTTCATTTCTCCCCCAAGTTGAAGCTTTTAAAGTTTCAGTGACACACTACAGTTTCTCTCACATTTCTGTTTTTAGGCTTGGTTCCTTGGATAACCCTTACGCCACCAGTTAATGTGGACAACTTTATATTGTTAGAGCCTAGTGAGATTACCATGTAGTTTTTAGTCTGGCCATCGTTTTTCAAATTCCCAATCTCCTTGTTTTCCCCTCTGTATACTGATATTTTCTGGGGGAGGAAAGTGTGGCCTTCATAGACCATTTCTGATGAATGTTCAGATATACTTCTCAAAATCCATCCCTAGTAAAGGTACTAAGGGTTTCATGCCTACTTATTCATATGCTGCATCCAGTATCATATTAGTTTTAAAAAAATACTCTTCAAACATTGAGAAAGACTTTGGCTTACCTTCCAGGGGATGGAAACAGAATCTTTATGGAAGACTGGCCATGTAAATGTCTGTCTGTTTGTTTGTTAGTTTTGTTTTGTTTTCTTTTTCGGTACTAGGAATCAAAGTAAATGTCGATTATGACCACCATCCCTTTGAAGTGTCATTCATATGGTGAACTATCTAGAGGAAGCTGTGGACTCTGTAATGGTGTCTTAATGCCTTATCAACCACCTAGTCAAGGCAAATGATTCTAGTACAATAATTTCACACTTAAAGGCTTTCTCTTTGGGAATTCTCCTTGGTAATATGTGCTTTCCTTAAGGAAGGAGGAGGCTGGCTGTCCCAGACCCCACCTGGGGAGACTGTTTACATGTTGTGGATTATACTCTGTAGCTGGAATCTCCTAACTCCTTCACGTCTACCTCACAGCGTCACACGAACTTCTGCGTCAACTATAGCAATGTAAAATTGGCAGTAAATTGGCAAAATCAATAAGTAGAAATTATATTATTGAATATCCTACCTTTAGGATTTCTTATCTGGAGATTATACAGCTAATCTCACAAATTCTTAAACATACCAACTGAACCATGCCAAAATCTGAAGTTGAATATGCTCTAACCTGCTGATGTATGATGATCATTATTATTTTCCCAACATCTTATTGTCATTTCACAGCAGAGCTAAGTAATAACTCACCATTCACCGTGGACAAAAACTATGGACCTAGCTATGCGTGTGGATTAAGGGATTTAAATACAGTTAAAATAGGAATTTACAGCAAATTCCAAAATATATACAGTATCAGTGGTCAGAAAATAATACAATAGTAGCAGCTGTGATAATAACCACATATGCACTATGTTGGAGATAAATACAAAGTGCTTTAGGGAACCAAGGGCACAATTAATCCTTACATAGGTGTGGGGATCAAGGAAGGCTTTGAAGAAGATGAGTATGAGCTGGAGTTCTAGAGTTGGTTGGCTTTGGACAGGTGGATGAAGAGGAAAATGGATGAGTTTCTCAGTGTGGGGTGAAGCAGAGTACCATTTGCATAAAGAGGAGAAAAATCTCCAAACTCTAATTTTTATCTCTCCTGGCTGTCACACATTTTTAACTTTGAGGGAAAATGGAAGAAAAATCTACTGAACCAATTGTTTTGGCTGCTTCGATGTGATCACAGCATTACTTATATGGATTGTCAAATGAGAGGTGAGCTCATAAAAGGATATTAATGTGTCATTTTTATTGAGCAAAGTAGCATTACAGAAAAGGTGATTTCAAAGGCACATGGCTCTTTCATTACAGCCTTCAGGGGCAATGCTTGATCACTGAAAACAGGCTGCTTTGTTCCAGTTTTCTCTGATGTTTGGCATTCTCCTGAATGCATATGTTCTGCCTCTTGCAAAGAATCAGTCTGTAAGGATTTGATGGACATGAGACTCAAATATTCAAAATATATATCTTGTGGTTGAAATGAAAGCCATTTTAATATGTATGTATATATAGATATATAGATACACAAACATATTTCAGACATGGCTCAGCAAAATTTTACAAAGCAATTACACATATGTGCTTGTTCTGAGACTATGAAAGCTGGCTATTTTAAAAATTCACCATTTCATATAAGAACTGAGGAAGAATATGTTTTAAGGACATTAGATTGGAGAGAGAAAAGTCTATTCAGTTCCAAAGACTTGAGCTTGGCCATATGTCCTTGTCACCTATCACAGGCATAACTTTCTAGTGCTGGATGTTGCTGAACATTCTCTTTATTCAAAATGAGCCAATAGCTTTTGAGGTTAGCAAAAACTGGAAGTCACAAAACAGAAAAGAGAAATGTTAAACGTTAGCATTTGTGTGAGTTTCTTTTCCTTATATGACTGGAAGAAATGATTTTTTTTTTTTTTAAGGAAGGAAAGAAATGCTTAGAACAAGACCTGAAGAGTCAAAAGCTTTTTGTGTGGAGACCAAAACTTTGAATTTTCTCTTCACTGAATTCTCTGGCTTCTGGTCCCTATGAATTTATACGTAATTTCACATGAATTTATCATTTCACTTTCGATTCCACTTGAACCTTGGGAAGAAAGGTCACGCTGCAGTACAGGCAGTTGGATTTATATTACATCTGCAATTAGATACTCATTGCATTGAAATTAAGCCCAGAGGCTGTACCTGAAATAGGCGAGGTTAAATTATGTTCTATTTCATGTGACAAAGAAAGATCTTGCCATGCGTGCATCTTGTCTTTTTGAAGTCCTTCACGTTCCCTGTTCTTCCTTAAAGCACCATCTTCTTCAGGGGCACCCAAGGCCTGGAAAGCCCTCCACTCTTTGATTAGTTTTGCAATTCTCTCAAAACAGACTCTGGTGCTTATGTATTTGTTGCCTAGACCAGTGCTTTTCGAACTTTAATGTGCTTACAAATCATCTGGGGATCTTGTTAAGAACATGTATTCTGATTCAGCAGGTGTGGGGTCTGGCCGGGATTCTAACAAGCTCCCAAGTGACACGATGAACCACACTTTGGACAGCGAATGTTTAGAGAACAAATGACCTCTTACTAACCTGGTATTTGGTCCTTGACCTTGATAACTGGAAACGTATGTTCTCTGACTTTGTGACTGCTTGAGAATTTGAATGGCTTTTTGTTTATTGATAATTTCATAAAGGCTGAACCATCTGGGCTCCTTCTATCTACTTCTCTCGTCTCCTTTTTTTTCTTATCACTTTATCTTCTGCCTTAACAGTTTAGACATAAAACTATTTGAAGTCTTTAGAATGTGTCAGACTCCTTCCCATCTCAGTGCCTTTTCAAATACTATTTCCTCGGTTTGTCTTAGAATCCTGTGAGGATCTCTTTCCCATATAATTGCTTCCTTAAGTGTCTCTGGTTTTCCCCCTACCATGTCCTACATTTTCTATATTGTAGTTTTGTCATAGACTCTTGCAGTGATCTGCCTACTTATCTATCCTTCTGGGAGGAATCTGTTACACTTTTTACCTCTGGTACCTACTGTTCATCACAATGCCTGACACACAGAAGGTTCATATTAAAGTTTGCTGATTGAAGAAAGAAGGGAGGTTGATGTGTTGTAGTAATGCAAAAATCTAATGCAAGATTTTTCCTCATGAAACTGAAATGACACTAATAAAACCAAGCTCATAAAAAGTTAAATACAGAGTGAGATAATACTGAAGATGTAAAATGTTAGTATGTGATGAATTAAAAAATGGGGATCATACCAAATAACTATTCTGAGATCACTTGAGAAAAATGTCACCATGGGTTTTTTATTATTTATTTTAATGCCTCAATTTGTTCCACAAGGACCTGAGACTGATGATAGTGCTATGTATCAGAGTTAATAAAAAGCACGAGAATTGAAATAGTTAAGGGGGTCATATGAGCAAAAGGAGATTATGTGTATGCTGCATGTTGGAGAGCCAGACAGAATAGACTAGCTAGTCTGCAAAAATACTCTTTGTTACATAGTGGGCGATAGTGTTTGAGCGCTTGATTTTCATTTCCACTCTGCCTGATTTCTACTCTCTGACTTCTGTGGGGCAGCAGAGCTCCTGTGACCTTGGCCTCTGGTGGGAATTGGCTGGTAGGGCACACTGGAAGGAGCATGTGGTCAGTCGGGACATGTAGTTTTGTAGGTTGCCTAGGGTTGGCTGTGCTTCTATTTTAATTGCCCCTGTGTAAACTGCCCCCAGGTTGAGCCTCCTTCTATTACTTTAATGTGATGTGTTCCAATACAATGCAGTTGTTTAAAGCTAGCTTGGATGGCAGGCTTAATAACCTTTTTAATTATAATGAACTACTAATGCCCAAAATACTATGGGTTTCTTACTTTGCATCAGGCAGGAGTGTAGGGGAGCATTCAATGGAGAAAAATTCAGAAATCAACCAACCTAGAATGTTGTCCCCACACATTTTAGATTTAGTGTGCTAAGGAAATCATCAACTATCTTGGAGGTAAAGAAAATCAATATTATATTTTAAGGTCTATAGTTCCATGATGTTTATTTACATCCACCTGATTTTACTGCTCAATTGCAGTGTGATAGCACGAAGGGGAAGCAGCGAGGGGTTGTTTCCTTTGGGTGGAGTAGTTTGTCCAGAGCCAGTGCCTGTTTTCTTTCCTGTGGCTCCATTTCTCTTTTCTTCACTGTCCATTGTTCTTCCCTTGGGGAGGGAAATGGGGAGAAAAAAATAGATGGATACAAAGTCAATTTAGAATGCAAGAAGAGAGCTTTCTTAGGAAGGGCACTGATCTAAAGTGAAATTTTTTTCATTTATCCTATTGCCTTAAAGTTATTGAGAGTTGTTTCCAGCTTATTAGAAACTAACAGATAAAAATATACACAGCCTTATATTCATGAAAATAAAAAATGGTCCTAATATGCAAAATTATGCTCCTAATATAAAACTGGGTGTGCAGATCTCTCTATCTTTAGAGCTTGGAGAGTGTTACAATCTTGTTGCAATACTTAATTAGATCACTGTGAGCCTGCTTCTGTGACCCAGCAAAAATAGATCAGAAATTCCAGCTGTGGAAGAGCTATTTGTAGTTTGATGCAGGGACAGATGAGCTGAAGGTGCTGAAGAAACCATAAATTCGATGTATAATAATACAAAAATAGAACTGGTTATACTCTGTCCAGTGGATGAGGTGAAAATCTAAAATGAACCCTGGAACGTGTTTTGCCAAGTGTGGTTAAGTTCCATTTTGGATGGTAGCAAAGAGATGAATGGAGTAAAACTACTTTATATGAGGCTTTCGTTCCCACTTTTTTCTGCAGCACTTAACTATGTTTTAAAAATTATTTTTACTTTCCTCTTCCCCTTTCAGGTTCTATTTATGAAATGTCTGGAAATGAATGCTGTTTTTCAACAGGAGAAGTGATTAAAATCACTGCCCTCAAAATTAAGAAGATCATAGCTGAAATTTGTGAAAATATTGAAGGTTGTGAGTCTCCACAATCATTTGAACTGCCAATGGATTTTCCAGGTATAGTGTACTGCAACCGTTTCTCATTTAAAGAAGTGTATTGTTAATAATTTTATCAATTCAACTGAAAATGATGAACAAATAGAACTGTTTTCCACTCTAGTTCAGTGGATTTTAAAAAATCAGAATTTTTGTAGTTTAATCAATTTAATGACTGAAAGAAGAGAAATATTTTATGCATTTTAATTATGTATACTTTACATAAGAATTAATCACTGCTTAATGTATTTAGCGACATCTTAAAGGTAAATTTATTTTTAGCTGATATTTAGAGATGCAAAAAGTGTACATACTGATATGGTGAAATGATATTTTAATATATGTGTACATTATGTAATGTTTAAACCACATTAAACATATTCATCTTCTCAAATATTTATCATTGCTTTATGGTAAAAGCCTTCAACATTTTTTCTTCTAGCTTTTCAAAATGTAGTGTACATTTCTGTTATCTGTAGTGACCTGCTGTGCAATAGCACACCAGAAACTCTATATTCTTTATTAATGTGTACGTGTATTACATTGACATGAAGGAAATAAACAAGGAAGAACAAAAAATTAGCTGAGAATTTCTTCTAGGAATGTTTTTGCCAACTCTTTAACCTACTCTAGATATCTGGTTTTTATGTTCTCATTGTATATTTGAACATCGTAGCATATAGATCTTTGGGTAGTCATTGGTGGCTTATTTGTCTTATTCTCTAGAAAAGAGTTGTCAAACTTTTTTATAAAGGGCCAGGTAGAAAATGTTTTAGGCTTTACAGCCAGAGAATCTTTCTCAAATACCCTGCTCTGATATTGTAACATATAAAACCGTAGTTGTGACTTAATAAAACTTTATTTATAAAAACAAGTGGCCATTAGAACTTGTCCTGTCGGGCCGGGGATTTAGCTCAGCGGTTCGGTGGCCTGCCTTGCAAGTGCAAGGACCAGAGTTCAATCCCCGG
>NW_022900926.1:8607678-8618328 GCF_012274545.1 Fukomys damarensis | reverse complement strand
GATGGCCTCTCTAAACTGGAAATCCTTGACAGATTGCTTTATATATATATATGACCCTATGTTTTTAGTAACAAGCCATATTATCTGTTACTGGGAATATGCTCAGTATTTGATTTTTGAATGAATAGTAGAAGCAAAAAAAATAACTCGCGAATACAAAAAAAAAAAAAAAAAAAAAAAAAAAAAAGAACTTGTCCTGTCAACTGTAATTTGATGGCCTCTCTCTAAACTGGAAATCCTTGACAGATTGCTTTATATATATATATGACCCTATGTTTTTAGTAACAAGCCATATTATCTGTTACTGGGAATATGCTCAGTATTTGATTTTTGAATGAATAGTAGAAGCAAAAATTTTTGATACAATGTGTTTTTTTAATGTAACTAAAGTATACCTGGGCTTGATGGAGGCTTTGTTGCAAACATCAAACTGAAATTGGTCGCCTTCCAGAGCATGGACTGAGGTCCTGATTCTGTCACTTCTTAGTGTTGTCACCTTGGCAACAAGTTTATTTATCCTCCTCTCATGTAGAATGGAAATAATACCACTATATATCTCGTAGTGTTGTTGGGAGGACTAATATTAAAATATATTCAAATTGCTTGGAATGATAGCGGGCACCCTGCAAGGGCTATTAAAAAGTGTCAGTTTTTATTACCATTATTAGGATTATTATCGCTATCATTCAAGGAGTCAGGAAAAGCTTTTCAGAGAATGTTATAATTCAGAGAATGTTATAATAAGCTGAGAATGAATGAAAATAAATTAGCTATTTTGAGGACAACATTTTCCCAAGTGCTTTAATAACATATCCCTTTCAGTTGAAACCTTACCCATTCTTTAATTCTAACCACTCCTTCCTTGCTGCTGTCTTTTACAAAAATAACTCTCAAATGACTGCATCTTTGAATCAAGTAGGGAGATGTTAAAAGTCCTAATTTTTTGCACCATTTGTGTGAGGTGTTTGCTTTGTTTGGTTGGAGTGAATTTTGGTCACCAACTGTTCTTAAAGTTCCCATGGAAATACCAAGGGGCCCCAGGGTTGAGAACCATTGCTCTCTAAGAAGCCTTTCCTAAGTACTGCAATTGGTTGCAATGACTGCTTTTTCTTGTTAACTATAGTTTTTATCACTTCGTTTTGCATTTATTCTATTTTGTTTGTAACTCAAGCTATTTGTGTGCTTGTCTGACTAGCATCATGTACCTAATAGATAATGAGGTTGTTGAAATTACAAACTGAATTTCATTTATTGATATAGTCCCCACAGTATTTAGGACAAGTTGTACGTAGAAATATTTTCTGAGTTAAAATTACTAGCACCTTCTGGAAGAATGAGTGTTTCTTATCAGGGTAGCAAAAACACTTGGCTTTTGATTAAAGTCTGATTTGGAGAGTTGCTATTTTCTACCAATTGAACAACAATTTTTAAAAATATGTTTAAAAATTACTGTTATTGTAAAGATCAGAATTAAAACAGGATGAAGTGATTGATGATAATTAGAGAATACTTTCTTTCAAAGAAGACTCCTAGACAGTGAACTGAAAAAAAAAGTCACAAATAGAGAAGTAATTCTCTCTCAGCCCTAGAAAGTAGAAATCATAGCTATTTTTAATTTTATTTTTACAGATCTTGATAGATGCATATAAAGAGTACTCAAGTCATTTGTAAGAAAATGGATATATCTTGAGACTATAATGTTAAGTGAAATAAAACAGAAAATAAACAAATTTCATATGGTTTCTCATATGAGTAAAAATAAATATCAAAATAAAGGGTAGATAATAGGAAATAGGGAGATATATCTTTTGCAAAAGTCAAGGGGGCCAAGAGATGGAGGGGAGAGTTTAAAAAAAATACGGTATGTTACATAGAGGTATCATGTCCCCATGATGAGCAGAGTCACCATGTACTGTAAACTGTACTACTACTAATGAAAAACCTTTCATTTAAACTCGTTAGGTTTTAAATTTATAAAGTTCAATATTATTTTTCAAAACCTTCTTTATTTGCCCTATTATCTAAATTTCCTTTTGTTATTAATATCTAATTTCATTCAATAGTTGTCATAGGACATGTAGTCCTTTGTATGATTCATTTAAAAAATTAATTGAGTTTATTGGTCCATTTTAGGTATACAGTAAAATTACATTCATCATTGTGATCTTGTACCTTTACATGACAGGTCTTGGTTCGCATGTTTTCACCTCATTCCTGCCCTCCCTTCACCCCCTCCTCCCCTCCCATTTACAAGTGCTTTATTTCCATTTTTTCATTTTCTCATATTTTTTCTTTTCCCTTATTACTTTTTCCCTACTCTTCCCACTTTCCCTACACCTTTAGCTCTTTTCTTCCTATTTCACATTGTCAATTATCACATTAGGATCTTATGTACTATTATAGCTTATTCACACCAGAGAAACTATTCAGTATTTACACGTGTGTGGCTTATTTATTTCACTTAGGAGCATATCCTCAATATTTATCCATTTTCCTATGAATGAATCTAATTTCTCATTCTTTATGGCTGAGTAGTATTCCATTTTATAGAAAAAGTCTTCTTTATCCAGTTTCCAATTGATGGGCAAATGGGCTGTTTCCAAGTTTTAGCTATTACAAACTGTGCTGCTATAAACATAGGTGCACATATATCACTGTGATGATTCTTTAAATTCTTTTGGAAAGATACCCAGCAGAGGGATGGCTGGGTCAAATGGAACCTCTAGTCCCAGCTCTTTGAGGTATTTCCATATTGATCTCCATAGTGGTTGCACCAGTCTGCACTCCCATCAACAATGGAGAAGGGTTACTTTCTCCCCACAACCACGCCAACATTTGTTACTGGTTCATATTGGTTGATTTCCTGAGACAACCTACAATGTGGGAAAAAAATTACCAGCTGCTCCTCAGACAAAGGACTATTATCTAGATTACATAAAGAACTCAAATCAACCAGCCCGCCCCAAATATAAGGATCCGATTCAAAAATAGGCGTCTGAAATGAGCAGACATTTCTCAGACAAAGAAGTGAAAGTAGCAAGTAAGTATATGTAAAAATGTCCCACATCGCTGGTAATTCAAGAGATGCAGATGAAAACAACACTGAGATTCCACCTCACCCCAGAAAGAATGGCTGTTTTCAAGAAATCAACCAATTTTAAATTTTTATTTGCAATTTGTTTTGTCAACTAACATAGGGCCCATGCTGAAGAATACTCCACACACTTAAATAGGGTGTGCATGCTACACATAGAGTTTGGACTGTCTTAAATATATCTCTTGGTCTGCAGAGCTGTCCAAGTCACGCATTTTCTTTTGAATGTTCCATCTACTTTTGTTCATTATTAAAAATGAAGTACTGAATTTTCCAACTATTTGTTAAAGGGTATATTTTCCTTTTCAGTTCTGTCAGCTTTTTGTTTTCTGCATTTCAAGGTTCTGATACTATGTGTATGTGTATTTATAGTTGTCTCTTTTTGATTGACTTATCATTACAGTGCTCTTTGTCTCTAGTAAAAAGTTTTGCTTTAAAGTCTATTTTAGGATAGCCACTCCAGATAGATGTTTTTGTGGGGGGAGGATAAATATTTGCATGGAATATCTTCTGTGTTTTTACTTTTAAATTATTTGTATGTCCAAGAACAGAGAACATTTTTGAACTTCATATTATATAGGTATATGATTTTTAATCTATCATGTCAATTTGTCTTTTAGAATAATTAATCCAGTTATAATAAGTGATAGTGTAGGGTTTACTCTACAATTTTAGTATTGTCCAAATATCTTATCTGTTCCTTTATTCTGTCTTACTACTTTCTTTTGTTGTAAATGTATATTTTCTAGGGTACCATTTTTTTTTCTTTTTTTCATACTGGGGATCGAACTCTGATTCTTGTGCTTACAAGGCAAGCGGCAGAACTGCTGAGCTAAATCCCCAGCCCTAGGGTATCATTTTAATTGTAACTTTTCTAAAAATAGACTTTTTAAGCAGCTAGCAACAAATCATGTACTGGAAGAGAGATTACATTTATTCCAGTGACTACACTAAAGTTTTTAAAATAATTTATCTAGATAGAAACTGTGTTAATATATAAATATAAAAAAGTCAAGTTTATAGAACTAAAAGAAAGTTTGAAAATAATGTCTTACAAACAGAAACTGTAAGTTAAATTTAAAAATATGTGAACTGTGATTAGACAGTCTATGGAAAAGGAAGAAAAAAAATAAAGAAAAAATTAAAGGAGTCTCAAAGATCTAGCAAGATGTGAATTATGGGAGATCCAAATGAAGAGGTGGGAGAAAAATGCCAAAAGAATACACAGGGACAATGCTGGGGATGTAGCTCAGTGGTTCTCTACCTGCCCCGTAAGCACAAGGTCCCAAGTTCAATTCCTGGTACTCAAAATAAAAAAGAATACACAGTAGCAAAACTACTAGCATCTGATTTTTTAAAAGTCTGTGCATTCAAGAGTCACAAAATACTTCAAGGGGCCGGGGATTTAGCTCAATGGTTCCACCGCCTGCCTCACAAAATACTTCAAGAAGGATAAACTGAGAGGTCTATAACTAGCCGCCATCATTATATCATTGTTCAAAAAAAGAAAAATACAATCTTGACACAACAAGATAGAAATAATTCTTCATGTAAAAGAAATTTTCAAAAAGATTAGGGCTGGGGATTTAGTTCAGTAGTTCTGCAGCCTGCTTCGCAATTGCAAGGACCTGAGTTCTATCCCTGGTACCAAACAAAACAAAAAAAGCAACAGATTAAAATCTCGGATCTGAGAGTGTGGCATCATAGTATAGTAAGCATGTGCGTTTGCTCGTGGAGGCCCTGGGTTCAATTCTTAGCACCTCACCCCAGAAAAGATAACTTTTTCCTCTGAAATAATGCAGGTCAGGAAATAGTAGATGACAGATTGAAGAAACTGAAGGAAAAAGAGTATCAACCAAGTATTCTCTTTGAGGAAAAGGATCCTTTAAAACTGAGACCGTTCTGGATTAGTGATTGTGGCATGATCACACTTTCCACCCCAGAAGATTCGGCAGAAGTTCCAGCGGAAATCAAAGGTCACCAAAAAGAGTCTGTGTTCCACTTGAAAAATAGAACACGAGTAAAGTCAATTACAGATATAAGTAGTAAAGATTGTTATGTGTGCGTGTTTATTTGCAAATACAGCTTTGCCTACCTGACTTAAGAGACAATCGCATAACAAATAATTCTAAGTCTGTGATGCTGGGTGGACAATGTGTAAAGATGTGTAATGCTTATAACGGTGCTAAAACAGGAAGTGGAGCTAGAGAGGAGCTAATTTTTGTATAGCATTGAAATTAAAGTGACTAATACAAAGTACACCATTCATAAAATATGATGTTTATTAGAATCTTCAGGGCAAACAGTAAAACACAACACTGGTCTCTGCAACTATAGCATTGAAATTAAAGTGACTAATACAAAGTACACCATAAAATATGATGTTTATTAGAATCTTCAGGGCAAACAGTAAAACACAACACTGGTCTCTGCATGTCTGGCGTGTAAGGAGTTTAGAAGTTGTCACTTGACTTCACAAGTAACACGTTGAACAAAATGAAAATTTAACAACGTTTCCGAGATTTGTCACAAAAGTGAGATAACAGGACAAATCACTGCTGCCCACAGTTGGAAGCAGGAATGATCCTAAAAATCACAGCATACCAGAACAGAAACTCCCAAGAAGAAATCTCCATGGGAACCAACATTGCAGAAGAAAAATCTGAACTGTAATTTATAAATTACTGGAAGCTCAGAAGAGACAAGTCTGAGAGTTGGAATCGTTAGAAAACTGAATCACAGGCAGACCATTATATCTCTCTGGGCTATACTTCTAGGAAATTGACACATCTGTCATTGTGCATCTCACCCGAAATGCTTCTCAAGCTTCTAGCAGGGCTTGTTTTAAAACAGAGCAGAGTACTCTGCTTTTAATAAGGCAAGCCTTTAAAAAAAACAAATTTACCAGATACTAAACTATTGGGGTTTTATGAAAATCTACCTGAGCACAATACCCACCTTCTATTGAATGACCAAATGCAAAACACTGAAAGAGTCGGTTCCTGGTGAGAATGTAGAACAAGAGGAATTTTCACTGTTAGCTCTAAGAATGTATAATGATAGGGCAACCTTAGAAGACTGTTTGGCAGTTTGTTTAAACTAAACACATTCTTACAACAGAGACCAGAAATCACTGTTCACGGCATTACCCAAAGGAGGTGGAAACATTTCTACAAAACCAACTGCATAGGAATGTTTATAAGCAGTTTTATTCATAATTGCCAGAACTTGGAAGTAACGAAGTTGTCTTTGGTAGCTAACAATTTCATAAAATATGTTACACTCAGACAATAATAAAATATTATTCTGCACTTTAAAAAATGAGCTCAGTCTCTGGACAGGCATTTTAGGAGTTTGATAGTGGGAGAGGCTGTGAGTACATGGGGATAGGGAATATAAGGGAAATCCCTGTACCATTTGCTCAACTTTGCTGTGAACCCAGAAAGCTTCTTCCAAGTCTTTTGTACCAAATACATAAAAGTCTATGTTCTTTTACCCACGCGGTCACTGAAGACTGTCTCAGGCAATGTGTAAAGCTGTTAACTGGACAGAGATTTATTTATACACCAGAAACCAATAAGTTGCTGTGTCACTGAGAGTCTGTATTCATTTTGGGCTATCCCTTCAACACTCAGATAGGCGGTTAGAAGTTCTCACTTAGCCTTTACGTTCTGCTCATGTACATTCTCAAAGTCAGCTCGACTTGAGGGTTTAGGTCTCATGTCTTTTCTGGCTGTGCACAGATTTCTGGACATGGGCACAGATCTAAACATGGCTGTGGCATGTTAGCCTCCTGTTTTCCCCACTGCTGCTGGCAGCCACAAAAATTAACAGTTGCCTGTTATTGTTTTCAATAAATGCTCCAAAGAAAAATGAGTTCCAAATGAGATCACAGAAAGCCACACAAGTACGTCCTTCCAGGGATATACACATCCCAGACATGTTAAACAGTGTCAGTTTCCTGGAACAGAGCTTGAGGAAACATGAACCCCTTTCTTCCTTCTTTTGTGATTTCCAAACTTCTGATTTTGTGTGGTTGCAGGCCATTGGTTTTCAAGCCTACAATAGACTAGAAGGCAGAAGGACTAGAGAAGATTGGGGATATGGCAGGTTAAAACGACCGTACTATTTGTTGCTCTTCGCGTGATGCAGCCAGTTTTCTTTAATAAATTCTCATCAGATTGATCCTATACCACAGTGCACATCTACTACCTGTAATCAGAACTCTGTAGTTTCTTGAGTTCTGAAAAAAGTTGATTGTATTTTTTAAACTAGTTTTCCCATTGCTTTTAGGTAGGAGGAAATCCCTAGAAGTCTTTATTCCACCATTTTTGCTGACACAGTTCTTTCTCTATTAAAATATGTAGATACCAATCCTCAATTTCATATAGTAATTCAAGACTTTTAATGATTTCTTGGAACATCTTCCGGGAATGATTTTTCACAATGTTATTAAAATTTACTGAAAATAAATATCACTTTTTGACCAAAAAATAACTGTATAGGCAGCTCCAGAAAATTCAAGCTGGAATAAAAGTCAAGGAGGGAAAGAGGTGTAGAATTTTAGAAAGATACTTCTAGGAAATAAAATGAAACTTGATTTTTTTTGCTATAATATGAATGAGAAACTATACTTTGAATATGTATCACTGATTACATCACATATATTGTTATATTTTTATAAGTCTCTATTTTGTCACCCTCAAAAATGTTCAAATATATTACAAGAAATAAAAAGCCATCATTTAGTTTGCTATGGCAATAAACTGATTTATAAGTACATTTTTTTAAAAAAAAGACAGCTCTTTTAGCTGGGCCTTTTCATGAGCTGGAAAACATGTCATTCTGGCCAAACACAACAAAAATATATCCTGATACTTGGGAGTTGATTGCATTATCCCCATAGATTGGTAAATCACATAATATTTGGTTTATAGTGAAGATCCAAATTTTCAGATTGCCTCCTGGAAAGATTTATTCCTCCTTTGTAGTGTTATAAAGCATGAATAATAAATATCTTCTTTTTAGTCATGAAAATATTCCAAAAGAAAATGTTTCAATGCATCTTTATGATGAACAGAGATTTCCTCTGCTCCCAGCCAGCGAGTTTACATTGTCTCTAAACTATATGGCTGGGGAAGGCTGTAGACACATCTATAAAACCACGGTGAAAATTACAAAGCCAGATTGAGGAAATTTTTCTTTTTGAATTTTTAGGCTCTACTTTATGAACTGTATTACTATGTAGGAACTTTGTTGCTGGAGGCATGAGGTATAGGAAATGTGGAAGTAAATCTTAGAGACAGAACTTCCTCTGCTACATCATATTCCATTCTGTCCACATCACACACTGGAATGAGGGCCCTGGTGACTGGATGCCGTTCTGCATATTCATGTAAATATAGGCTGTGGATTGAATTCACATATTACAAACAACAAAAGAGTTATTAGGATGCCAAGTAACTTGTTCAAAGTCATGTGCTGTATTAGCTTTTAGTTGCTGTGACAAAATACCTAAGACAAACAACTTAAGAGAGAAAAAAAATTTATTGTGGTTCACAGTTTGAGAGGTTTCACGTTGTGGTCACTTGGCTCCATTGTTGCAGGCACATGGCAAGGCAGAATATCCCAACAGCCTATCAAGGACCATGCCCACTGTGACCTCACTTCCTGTGGCAAGGCAGACTGTCCCAACAGCCTATCAAGGACTACACTCACTGAGACCTCACTTCCTGTGGCAAGGCAGAATATCCCAATCCCCCATCAAGGATTACATCCACTGTGACTTCGTTTCTGTCTCGTGTGTCCCCCTCCTAAGCATTGCACCTTTTTCCCTACAACACTCCAGGCTGCCAACCAAGCCTTTAGCAATGGCCTTTAGTTAAGGCCAAATCTTAACAGTTTTGTTGAATCTGTATGAACTCTGTCCAATAGTTACAAGTGAGCTATATACATAATTTTCAATTTCCGAGTAGGCACATTTGTCCACTATATTTTGCTGCATAAAACATTACCTTTAAAAATCACAACAAATATCTCATGTGCTTTCTTGACTAGCATGGGTGAAAAATTTAGAAAAATATGAAGAATAACTAATGACAAAAGTTAATTATACAACTGCTTCAACATGAAATTAAAGGTAAATGACTAAAATTTGTGAATATGCTTCTTTATAGCTGCATGTCAAAATTCCTAATTCATTGGCATTTTTCAAAATTAATATTTCTGTTATTTCATTTGGAGTATGATAAACTTAGTAAGTAGAAAACTCATAGCATTATGTTGAATATATTCACTCATTGTATTTTAAGCAACACTTGAAGATTAACTCTTTCATCTTTAGCCATATTGTGATTATAGGTAATGTTTGTTGAACTGAAATATTTCTTTTTCAAAAAATCTAAGAAAGTTGTTATTTTTTAATTTATTTTTTAATTGAGTTTATTGGTACATTTTAGGTATACAATACAGTTACATTCATTATTGGGATCTTGTACCTTCACATGACAGGCCTTGGTTCTCATTTTTTTTCCCTTGTCCCTGCCCTCCCTTCACCCCCTCCTCCTCTCCCCATTTAAAAATACTTTAATTCCATTTTTTCATTTTCTCACATTTTTTTGTTTTCCCTTATTCCCCTTCCCTAACACTTCACACTTTCCCTACACCTTTAGCCATTTTCTTTCATTTTTGTTTTCTTATTCCCCTTCCCTAACACTTCACACTTTCCCTACACCTTTAGCCATTTTCTTTCTATTTCACACTGTCAATTATCCCATTAGGATTTTGAGTACTATTACAGTTTTTCACACCAGAGAAATTATTTGTTATTTACACATATGTGACTTATGTATTTTACTTAGGAGCGTATCCTCAATATGTATCCATTTTACTATGAATGAATCTAATTTCTCATTCTTTATGGCTGAGTAGTATCCTATTTTATAGAAAAACCACATCTTCTTTATCCAATTTCCAACTGATGGGAAAATGGGCTGTTTCCAAGTTTTAGCTATTACAAACTGTGCCGCTATAAACATAGGTGTGCATATATCACTGTGATATGATTCTTTAAATTCTTTTGGAAAGATACCCAGCAGAGGGATGGCTGGGTCAAATGGAACCTCTAGTCCCAGCTCTTTGAGGTATCTCCATATTGATTTCCATAGTGGTTGAACCAGTCTGGATTCCCAACAACAGAAAATTGTTATTGAACTTGCATTAGTATATATAATATATAGATTTTTTCACTTTTTTTTTCTTGGTACCAGGAATTGAAAACAGGGCCTTCTGCTTGATGGGCAGGTGCCGTGCGGCTGAGCCACATCCCTGGCCCTATAATATCTTTATAAAGAATAAAATTTCTGTTTTCCATTGATGAGAGACTTCAGTTAAAAGAAGCAAGAAATAAGTGGAACTTTCTGTTTTCCATCTGGATATTATGATAAAAAATGATTCATGGGCTGGGGATTTAGCTCAGCGGTTCGGTGGCCTGCCTTGCAAGCTGAAGGACCTGAGTTTAATCCCTGGTACAAAAAAAAAAAAAAAAAAAAAAAAAA
>NW_022900926.1:8556555-8596785 GCF_012274545.1 Fukomys damarensis | reverse complement strand
CAATCCCATAAATGAATGATTTAGTGCTATGTCTGATAAATCTATTCCCAGTGTTTTTTAGTATCTTGTTAACCTGAACACATAGATGCATGATTTAATGTAATGGGAGGAAAAAGCTTGTTTCTAAAAAATTGCTTAGGTTACTAAATACTCTTGAAAGCATAATTTCACTTTCTATATTTTTATATACATATTCCATAATTTGTTAAATTCATGCTGAATATGATCATTGATACAATTTATACTGTAATAAATAGCCTTTTAAACTAAAACCTTATCTGCTGTTTTGAGTGTACATGAAATTATTGGTTCAGAGTAAAAATATTTCGAAGATCTTGATGTGAATTGCAAGATCACATTTCATAAATCTTTGCCAAACTGTTCTACTAGAAAAGGTCAAGGGGGCCAAATCTGTTTTTGACTTTTGTTTATTTTTTATGATTTTGGTACCAGTGATCGAACTTGAGCCCTTGCACTTGTGAGGGAGGCGGTGGAACCACTGAGCTAAACCCTGGCCCCTCTACTGCTTTTTAAAAGAGGCTATGGTTTAATTTCGTTTCTCTGTCCCCTCTGTCCTTTCTAAATTACAACTTTATTGTAACATAACTTACATGTAATAGAATTCACCGCTTTAAGCATACAAATCAATTGTTTTTAGTATCATACGCAGATATGTTCATAAATAAGAATGTATGTGGACACAACTTCTAATTTATAGCCATTTATAATATATGAGGGTTGCATTTTTATATACTTTACCTCATTTATTTACTAATTTATTTATACATATTATAAAATTATTCTTATTAAAATGAAAAATAATAGGCATTTGAATTAGTAAAGTCTACAATTGTGTCTGAAGTAATTTATAAGTTCATCACAATGACAATCGCAATATTCATATTATAATATTTATAATTGGAATTTTGGGCCTTGAGAAAATAATTCTGATATTCATTTTGGAGAGCAAACAAACAAAAATACTCAAGCAAATATTTAAAGAATAAAATAGAATGCTTTTACTGCCAATAGTGAAATTTAATAAAGTCATGATATATTGTACTTAATGTTCTAAAAAATCACACCTGAAACAATAAATTACTTTAATAATAGCAGAACTAGTTGGTAAAGAGTAATGCTTTGAATTTGACTTTAGTGCCTTCATACTTAAGTGTTTGCTTATAGCTCAGAGAAAAATTATTATAGAGTATTGCTTTGTATTTGCTAAAATTATTATTATTATACTCAATTGTTCTGGTATAGTTATTAGTTTAGAAAACAGTAGGTCAAATTGGATCGTCACTTTACAAAACATAGCAAAAGAAATTTAAAGTAGATGAAAAAGTAGTTGCTTTTTAAGTAAAACTAGCTTATGTCTGATTTGAAACACCTCTCAGATTACAAATATAATAACAATCATAAACAATGTAATTTTTATATATTAGAAATTTTTCAAAAGTGAAAGAAAAGTTTCATAGTGAAATATGAAAAATGAATATGGTTTTAAAGGACCAGATACCACTAAAATGTAAAGCAACAAAATCTAGTAGCCTAGTAGGACACTAAGAAAATGGATATGGAAGAAATCAGATGGCCTTTAATCATAGAGAACTTAGTATGGACTTGTCTTAATTACCTTTCTTGGTGCTGAGAGAAAATACCCAACACTCAAAGGAGGAAAAGTTTATTTAGCTCACAGTTTCTAGAAGTTTCAGTCCATAATCAGCTGGCTCCAAGGCAGAGTGGCATGACAGACAGGCATCACAGAAGAGAAATGGCTCATGCAGGATGAAGGTACCAAAATAACCAAAGGAAAAATGCAGCTCTTCCTATCCCTTATTTTTTATCCAGGCTACTTAGGGCAGGTAGCACTCATACCCTTAATCTTAGTGTCCTTGAGCCTAGCATTGCACCATGAATCAATCTCAATGTGATGTGCTGTAGATGCAGCCACCTCTGAAAAAGCCCCACCTATGACTGCAGGAGGCTTTGGAGGGACAGCTAGACACAAGCCATAACATTCTGAGCCTGACCTCCCAAGGGCTCTTATACATCCTTTTACACAAAAGGCCTTTTGTCCATCTCTAAGAGTTGCCAAAGTTGTAACAGTTTCAGCATTGCTGAAAAGTCCAAGTCCATAGTGTCCTCTGAAATTTAAGGCAAACTCTTAGGTGCAAGCCCCTGTACAAATGCAAAGAGAGTTAAACACTTCCAACATTCATTGGCCCAAGGTAGATACTTCTATTCCAAAAGTTACAGTCAAGGGGAGATCAAGGAATGGGAAAAAAAGCAAGTCCAAAATCCAGGAAGCAAACATTAAATCCCACAGTTCCACTTCCAGCATCCCCAGTAATGTGTGGCAAGTTGTGAACACCAAAGGGATTGGTAGCTTTTCCTCTAGGGCACGGCTTGTGGTTGTAGCTCCTATGGATTCTCTCTTCTGCCTGCTCTTCTTCCTCCTTGCAATTTTCCTCAGAAAATCCGCATCCCTGGCTTCTCCAAACTTCTGGGGTCTCCACTGCACCTTTTTCTTCACACTCACAGCTTCACACACTGCCCTCTCAGGGGGGCACTGCCTGGCCTCTCAGGCCTTCTTCTGAAATCTGGATGGAAGCCTTCCTGACCCCACAACTCCTGCATTCTGCATGCACCTAAAACAAGCACCATTTGGAAGATGCCAAGATCTGCTGCCAGCTGGAGCAATAGCTGGGCTACTCTCCTGGCTTTAGGGGTCCAGTGCCTATGAACCAAATGCCAAGGAACAACTTCCCTAGGCTGCCACCATTCTGGGGCTCTCTTCTCAAAACGAATTCTTTTACTTTTACAATTTTGAGGCTGCAAAAGGTGGAGTCCTCCTGCTTCTTACGGTGTTCCTAATCCATCTTTTCTATTCTCCTGTTCCTTCTCAGCAATGAAGATCTCCTCTGCTCTTTCTTTGCAGACCACAGCTTTACTGGTACTATCTTTCTGGCCAAACTCAAAATGTTTTAAAACATTCTGCTGGCCTCTTTGCTCTTGGTTCTCAACATAAATCTGGCAAAAAGCCCCCCAACAGTACCCATGCCACTACCTCAACATTAGACTGCCTTGAAATTTCTTCTGGCAGATTAATTGGTCCACTATCCTTAATCTCAGTCTCAGTCAAAATCTCTGCACCCAAGCAAAATACAGACAAACTTTCTGCAAAGACACATTGTCTGGAGCCCAGCAGCCAGTGTAGTCCTTCTTCCCACCAGAAACTTTCTGAGCCTAGTTAGAGAGAAATTCTATCAGCCTTCTGGTCTTCTGAGCTCTTATCAGAATCTCCTATGGAGTACAGCCTCGTGCATTCCAGCTCTCTTTTTCAGCCAGCATCTCTAAACCTTGCCTAACTTTTTCCCTTTCCTTAAGCCAGCTCCAAAGGCTCTTAAACAACATGGCCAGGTAAAGTCAGAGGAAGGACTTCACTTCTCTGGTACTAAATTCTGTCTTTGTGGTTTTCTCATTGCTGAGACAAAATACCCAACATTCAAGGTTAAAGGAGGAAAGATTTTTTAGCTCACAGTTTGTAGAGGTTTCAGTTCATGTCTCTAAGGCATGGTGGTATAGCAAACAGGCAGTGCAGAGGAGAAACAGTTCATGGGGGGTAAAGGTAGTAAAACAACCAAGAAAGAACCACAGCTCTTGCTACCCTTCATATCTTATCTTTTTTTAATTAAAAAAATTCTTTTTGAGACAAGGTCTCACTATGTAATCGAGACTGACCTGGAACTCACTATGTAGCCCAGGATGGTCTCAAACTCACAGCGAACTTCCTGCCTTGGCCTCCCCAGCCTCCCAAGTGCTGGGATTACAGGTGTGCACCAACACACCCGGCTCTTTATATCTTGTCAAGGCTACTTAGGGGAGGTAGCACTTGCACCCTTAATCCTAGTGCCCTTGAGCCTAGCTTTACACTGTGAATCAGCCCCAGTGTTACACACTCCAGATCCAGCCACCTTGACAAACCTCACCTATGAACACATGGGGCATTGGGGGGATATCTAGACACACAACAAGATTCATCAATATAAATTAACAAGATAGTCAAACCTTTTCCACATATTTAATTAGCTATGCCTCTTTGATTATGACAATAAAGTTAAAAAGCCAATGCTAAATGGTTTCTCTCACACCAAAATGACAGGTAGACTGTTTTAATCTCTTACAAATTTGGTAATAGATTGATTAGCCCTTCTGAAAACAGGTTTGTATACTTCAAGTACCATCTGTCAGTTAATGAGAAAATGTTTATTTTGTGCATGTTCAGAGAAGGTGATTAATGATAGGGGTGTTCTATGGCTTGGTCCTGCTGCTGTGGAACCACCAGTTTTCTAGTAATAAGGCCTTTGTAAAGCTTATGGCTTTAATTCAGTGGTTCCACATATCAGAATAAACACTAGAGTATTAATCATTTTAGAGTTATTTGTAACAGCAAATTAATGAGATCAACTTTCATACTCAATTATGTGAAAAAGTTACGATAAATCTGGAGCAACATATTATTCAGCATCAGAACTATATTTTTGAAAAATATTTTAGCATATGAGATTTAATCACTGTTAAGTGAGACAAGCAGGATCCAAATGAATGTATTTAGTAGCATTTCAATGTTGTTAAAAATAATTCTATTTGTATGGGTACTGAGACTGAAAAAAAAAAAAGCCCAGAGTTTGAAAGGGCTATTTCAGCCCAGTGGGAATACAAGTGATTTTATCTTAAATTTATTAAATTTTTATTGAGCATGTACACAAATAGATATATGCACTTATACACATATTATTTAGCCTCTTCCTCACACAAATACAAATTTAGACTAAAAAAATTTAGACTGAGTAAACTTAATGCGTCTTCTGGCTTCAGCTTCTCAGGTTTCTTTGTCTATTAAGGTGGGAAACAATTTCTTAGCCCCTACAATTCTTCTGAAAATAAATGCATGAAATGATAGGCAGGTGCTTACTATAAACCTTGGTGCATAGGAAACATGCAGCGATTGGTAACTCCTGTTATTGTAATCTTTAAACGTTTAGGGCTTCTCTTGTCTCCCGAAACTTCCTATGAAGAGGCCTCTAATGTTCCCATTTCATCTGTGTCCTCATTCTAGTGAAATAACTTCTTTCTGGAGATTCAGAGTGGTCAGTCCATCATAGGGAGGTTTTCACCCTGTCTTAAATTTTCATCTTTGTCGATTATTTTCTGTGTCTTGTTGTGAGCACTTATGGGGAAGTCAGAAGTCTCTCTTAATGAGAAACAAACCGTGAAAGCCTGGTGTGTTTATCCTCACGGTGAAGCGATCAGAATCGCAGGCCTGGTCCCTCTGGCCTGTTGTCTCCCAGTAGATGGTGGCGGTTAGATGAGGGTCCTTGCACTGGTGCCATCTGTGCCCGGGGCTCATCTCTAAGCCCAGGTACCCAGGACAGAATTGCCAGGAGCCCGTGGGGCTTTGTACATGGGACTTTCCAAGCTACTTTCAAATTTACGTTATTGGATTTCACTTTTTCTACTCAGTATTGCAAAACCCAAAGGATGCTCTTAGAGAGAAAATGCTCCTTTTTCTGTGCTTGTGAATTTAGAAAAACAGAAGATTCACTTTTCTTTATCATGCATATCAAAATCTATGTAAATCATAAGCCTCAGAATCCATTTAAAACTTATGGTTGCATTGGAAAAATTATACCTCTTCTTAATTTGAATTTAATGTAAAGTGATTTTTAATTGTGTTGTACAACCATGGGTAACAGATTCTTTAAAAAAAAACCAAAACACTGCATGGCAAAAATCAGCAATTATGTCAGACAAAGCACATTACGAGGAAATGCCACAGCGTATGTTGATGGTTATAAAAGAATTGCTGCTGTTTTCACCCTTCACATCAAAGTAGTTCTTTCAATATTTACCTCCCATGTGTAGAGAGAGAAACATATGGGGCTTTTACATAATCATAAGCACAAACAGGTGGCTACTTAGGTACAGTTAATTTGCAAGCAACATCGACACCCAACAGCAAAACCAGCTCCCGTGGCTCCAGAATCTCTCTACTTACATTCCATCAGAAAATTAAGATCACTGAACTAGAGGGAGGGTCTAGTCCTCCCTCAATTGGTTTCAAATGCCTTTCAGAGTCATGAATAAAATGAGTGTTCAACAACACTGGGACATTTCGCTGAGTCTTTTGCTCAAGGGAACTTCAGTAACTGCATATTATACACTTGAAAATAAGTATTCAGAGCGTAAAGAATGCATTGAAAGTGGGTATGCTTCGGGGCCGGGGATTTAGCTCAGTGGTTCTGCCACCTGTCTCACAAGTGCAAGAACACGAGTTCGATCCCTGATACCAAAAAAAAAGAAAAAAGAAAGTAAAAAAGTGGGTATGCATCTTTCATTCTTCCTATCCCGCGATCTACCCCTTGTGGCATAAAGTTAGGGTTGTTAAAATCTAAATGTTTTATCAAAGCGCTGGGTCAGGGAAACTTCCAAAAGCAACCTAGAAAACCTCCCCTACTGAAAGTAGTAACCTCAAACCCATTTCCATTTTCACTGAGGCAAAATATGTGGAATTTATCACTGCTGAGAAAATTTTCCTGCATCAGGACCAGAGCCTGAGCTGCGGCTTTTAAATAGGTTGTTTTTTTTGGGGGGGTCCCTCTAAATTGATCTGGACTGCAACATTCAGTATTTCTTTTTGGCTCTGAACTTCGTATCCCTGATTCTTCTGCCCTTATAATTATCTTGCAATACTTTAGAATTCCAGGGGCATTTAAAGTGGGTATGCATCAGGGAGGGGATTTAGCTCAGTGGTTCCGCCACCTGCGTCACAAGCACACGAGTTCGATCCCCTGTACCAAAAAAGAAAATAACCACTGTTTTTATTTTTGCTTTTTGGGGGGTTCTTGCCATATGTTAAGCACGGTGTAAGCATATTACATGTATTAAGTAACTTAATCATCATAATGACTTTGTGAGGTAGGAGATATGATTTTCCATATTTCACTGAAGATATTGTAGCGCTGAGAATGTAAATTCTCAGTTTACACAGGGAAGAAAGGGCTGAGCCCAGAACGGAATCCTAGGCTGGCAGAATGGGCACTGTGTGATATCAATCGCTCCACGCTCCTCTCCCCTTCCTCTGAAAGTTCCCCTCCCGGAGGTCACATCGGCCCAGCGGCAGTAAATTTGTAGTGTTTTGGTTTTGAAGATCCTCCTAACAAGGCTTTGTGAGAGACCTGGGGCCATGTTCAAGGTCTCCGGCGTTTCTGTCCAGATCTGACACCTCCCTGTCTCTCCCCTAACACGGGCAACAGAGCTCTGAAGACTGGGAGAGCCCAGGACCGGCACCGGTGTCCTCACCAAGGGTTATGGGAGAAACAAAAATGTACTCTTTACCTATCCGAGGTCTGTTTCTTATCTTCACTGCTTGGGAGGAAGAGGATTTTAACGTGGATGAGTATGTATGGCACATTTATTAATAATCTATACTTAGAACTTTAGGCATGGATATCATATTTGATATCAAGAGCTGACATTATTAATGTAAACTTTTTGGTAAACATCTCAAATGTTAGATATTACAGTCAGTCCTTTCAAAGAGTTTAAATGTCATTGCAAAGGAGATGCTGTTTTTGTTTTCTCTTGCAGTGTTTAAACTAAAGGGATAAAAAATAATCAAAGTTTGATGATACATTCTTTTACCTCCAGGTCAAATAGCTACTATGGACTGTTCTGGTTCAATTATTAATGTAAAACTATTTTACAGGAATTCTACCACCATGGTTAGTCTCACCTAACATTTAAAAACCTGGTTATCTTTGATATAGCCTCTTCCTTCTTAAATATTCAGCTAAATTTCTGTGCAACAGTTTCTCATGATAAACATATTTTAATTGCTTGTTTTTACTTTTGGAGAATCTCCTATGAAAAATGTTGAAAGCATTCATCAATGATGCTTTGTAGTCCCATGATTAACTCAGAATTCTGGAGAATTTTCTCACAGTTTGGCAGGTACTATTATTATTATTATTTTTTATGTTTTAGAACATTACCCACGGATTTAAAGTGTTCTGATTGATAGAGTGTTTTGTGCACTCCTTTTCAGTCCGACGTTTCTGCAAGAAACGCTGGATTTTGAGTAGTCTCGAAGAATGAGAACTGCCTTGGGAATACAACAAAATGCTATAAGACATATGTGAGGTGAGGTATCTAATAGACAAAGGCTGTTTAGGAATTTGATGGCAGAAAGTATTTTTAAAAGACAGAGAGAGACATTCACAACAGTACCTAAGACACACTTCGTTTCATTGATGAAGAGACAAGACTTCTGATTAGAAATACACAGCAGTACGATTTGTTTCCAGACCTTCTTCACTTGCTTCAGTCCTTTGTTTTTAACATGCATCTCAAGTGTATGTGTTTCTTGGAAACACATACTTTGGAAACAAACACATCTCAAAGGCAATGGTAAAGTTCTTATGATAGTGAATATAAATCAATATTTTGATGACTTGGGGCGTTCAACTTTTGGCCAATTTTTGTATTTCATTAGCCTACAGCGTTACTGTCTTATTTGTGGCTGAAGGACAATTTTGCTTCGGTACCAGTGTCGATTCTCATTTTTGTTTTTGCTGACTTGTGTTTGAATTGGTATTATTCCCAAGGTATGGTTTATTCGCAGGAAGGATGTAAACTCATTCATCCATTCTGTGATGGTCACTTTATATAAGATTTGCAATAATGTATTCTGGAAACCTTCTTACCTGCCATAAATACAGATGAGACCAGTGCTAACCCGTGTGCACACTCTCTGTGAAATCACCTTTACATGTGAAGTTTTCAAAGCTGTGCATCACCCTGCACCAGAAGGGAGGAATACACCGGGCTTAAAATCATCTCTGTTAGCTTTAACTTGTGTCATCTCCTCAAAGGTTCATGTCCATATCCATAAAATGTACATGTTCTATGAATGACTGACCTTATATCGCTATTTTTAAAATAAAATTGTCACGCATGTAAATGAACAGCATGTATTAAGAGGCTATTATTTTAATAATTCTATTTTTGGTTGATGTGAGAGGATGACAAGAATTAGTAAGGAAAATTCTCTCCAAGATTTCGTATTTTAGAGACGGAGGAAATAGATTTGGATGGAATTGGGAAAGCAGGCGAGAGGTTACACTGGGGCTGGGGGGGTGGATGGGGGATTGTGTGATCTTCACCATGATCTTATGCTGTGGATACATTATTAGTAAGGGAACTTAATTTTTACAGTTATTCACTATTTGGGTGGAAAATGGTGTGGGAGAAAGAAAGGAAAAGTAAAACAAAATGTCTCCTAAGTTGAATTCCATACAGTGAACCAGGAAGTGGCTGTTGCTCTTTTCTCCTTGGGGGATCTGAGAACGGCTGACCTGAGAACCCTGGTCTGGGGAGCCGCAGTGAACACGCTGTCGTGTGAGCCAGGGTGGTGGCCAGGCACACAGCTCAGACATCAAAGCTCTGATCTGCAATTCTAGAGCCACGGTTTTCATCTGTAAAACCTGTGGTCATTTCTGAATTTCTCAGGAATAATATTTATTTTACTGACCTCAAAAGATTGTTGTGAAAATAAATGAAGCAAATGAAAAATTGTTGAAGATGTAAAGTTCTAAGCAAATTTCAGTTGCCACTGTTTATTAATAATAATAATTGAAAACCCCTACGGATTGATTAAAAGGATCCACTCTTCCAAAAACCTAAGAATTAGGGAAAAGTCTTTAAAGACTCAATCTACCTTTAGTTTTCAGCAACTTAATTAATTGCATTTTCTTATAATTTTCATTTCATATGTGAAATGTTCTCTATGAACAATTTCTCCTAATTTAAACATATTTATAAAACCCATTTTAATAGCTAACAGACCAAAATGGAAATCTATTTCTGTTCTTCTTAACTTTAGCATTTGTGATTATTCAACTGCTGAAACATTTTTTTTTCCTTAGAATTCTAGAGGATGTTTTCCTCAATACTAAACCATCGCACTCTCTTTGAGGAAGTTGAAGGATTGGGCAAATTTAACTGATCAGTTCTGTTGAGTTTTTAGTTTATATTTCATTTCTTTTGTCGTGGAAGTGGATTACCAATGTGACATCACCACCCCGCTTCGTGTGGCACTTCATGGCTGTTTTTAAGTTGGTGAGCTCTGAACACAGGAGCAGTATGTTGCTAACACACCTTCACGTCCTTCTCCTGTGTTCTGCCTCTTAGTAATGCTGGTGTGTGCACCTGCATCACCTTCTAAGAGGAAACACACAGGTTCACAGGTGCCTTCTTCTCGCCATACAGGCATCCAGCAATGTAGCACTGAGGAGAGGGGTTAATTTGAAATAGTAGAAGCCCTTTGGGTTTCAGGTCGTTTCAACTTCACAATGTTCTAGGTCTGTTATTGATTTGGGTGAACTCAACTCCCCAAGAAGGATGATGCCAAGGTCATTCTTCTGTGACTAACATCAACAATACAGCTAGGCTGGAAATAAAAATATTTACTGCTACTTTTTAAGAAAGTCTGGGTAGCTCTTTTTTAAACTTATGTTACAAAAGCCGCTGAATTTTTCTATACCCTGATTATGGGTTTTTGAGAGAGAAGTCTTCACGACTGACAAATGAGATCCGACTCACATGTGCAGACCTGCATGCATTCATTGACCGGAGTGATTTGGAGAAGGTAATTCATTCGGTTTTCCCTGACAAAAGACATAATAAGCTAAGAAACTCTCACGGTGCATGTTTCTTTTCCGTCCTGTCTTCAAGCGTGGCATGTAGTGGATGTATGGTTTTCAATCTCTAAAAGATCTCCGGACAGACTGCATGTGCTATCTTACTCATTCTTTTTAGCAGAGCAGCACTTTTTCAGGGAGTTAATATCAAAAAATAATCAAAATTTATTTTTAGAGTAAAAATGCACAATAAATAATTAATAAGAAAAAAATGTTAATCCTCATTCTAGATACACAGAAATATACCAAAACCTTGTTAATAAAGAATTTGCTATGTAGATTAGTTTAATTGGAATATATTTGTTGAGTAAACTAATAATTTAATCTTTCCAAGATAGATCATTCCAGAAAGGCTTTTAGTGCTTAGAGAACATTAATACAGAATATTATCATACATTTACCTTTTCTTTGAAAAATGTACTAATTAAATTTTCCTTTGTTATTATTCCATCTAGAATTTATTAAAATCTATTCAGTAAATAAATTTCTGAATGTGGCACAAAACAGATGTGCCCCCAAGTAAAAACAGAATAATTCAAACATGAGAGCCACTTATTTGTATTAGTGATTATGCTTATAGTGTTAGAAAAAATTTTCAAATAGATAAATTAGTAAAAAACATAATGCAACAATAAAATTTTTTCCATTGAGTTTATTGATACATTTTAGGTATACAGTACGGTTACATTCATCGTTGGGAATTTGTACCTTTACATGATATAGCGTGCTTCGTATTTTTTCCCCATTCCCCTGCCCTCCCTTCATCCCTTCCATCCTTTTCTATTTGCAAAGATTTTGTTTCCATTTTTTCCTTTTCAGCCATAATGAATAAGAAACTAGAGACATTTATAGCTAAAAGGATGCACTTCAAAGCCATACTCTTAAGTGAAATTAATAGGGCACGTGTGTAAATACCAAATAATTAACCTGGTATGAAAAATTAAAGTGTAAATAAGGATTGAAATGTGTAGTTGATAACAGGAAATAGGAAGAAAAGGTCAGAAGGGGTAGGGGAAAGGAAAGAAAGGAAAAGAAAAATATAAGAAAAATTTTAATGGAAAAAAAAGAAGTAATTAAAAAGAAATAATGATACATTACCAAGAGTATTTGATCCAAAACAAATATCTAGCCTAATATTTTTCTAAGGAGTGTCATGGGCAGCACAATATAGAGATATATTATATTATGATTTACTAATATGTGATTTCATCGAGTTCTATAATAAAAAATTGTGAAATTCTGCATGTCTGAGAGTCACAAGGTATACAAACTTTCTGAGAAATTTTATATTCATTAAAACTGCAGATATTTTCACCATTGTAAAATGCACATGACAAAATTGATCATGTCCAAGTGTACAAGTAATTGATATTTGCTACATTTATAATTTGTACAATTGTCACCATCATCTATATAACTTCTCAATCATAAATTTGATTATAAATCAGTTTCCTTCTTTTGACTGTATCTAAAGATATGTTCATGGAAAACTAATCTTATCCTGTCTTCTCTCTTTAAAAAAATATAATCCTTAGAGAAGAAGAGCTCACTTTGAGATTCCATTGCTAGTTGAATCAAAGCTCATACCTCATTTAGAGCCCTCATTTCCAATAATAGGCATTTGCTATTTCAAGATATTTTCCTTTTTTAAAGAA
Source organism: Fukomys damarensis (assembly GCF_012274545.1). Lineage (NCBI taxonomy): Eukaryota > Metazoa > Chordata > Mammalia > Rodentia > Bathyergidae > Fukomys > Fukomys damarensis. The sequence goes on along the minus strand of NW_022900926.1, from coordinate 8,584,367 downwards.
AATGTATGCTCTTTGGTTAACACTACAGTAATCTACAAACAGTATGTTGGCATTTTGACAAGGAGTCAGTGTTAAAACAATTGCCTGTAATTTTGTAAAAATTAATCTTTTATTGCTTTTGAAAGCTCCACTGTACTTGCTTTCTGGTTTTCTTATGAGAATATTCATTTTAAGGTGACTCTTTGATTTATACAATTCTGTTTGTAGGTCTCTTTAGGATCGTGGCTGATAAAACTCCCTACCTTACTATGGGGGAAATTACAAGAACAATCCAGATTGCACCTGGCAGACGAGGGCATCCTTGCTTCTATCACCAGAAAGACATAAACATGGAGACTTTCACTATAAAGCAGGGGGAGCAAATCACACTCAACTCAGTTGAAGACATTAATGGAGAAATAATGGTGAACTGTGGCATAGTAAGGAATCACCAGAATCACTCGTTTACTTTGCCTGTGACTCAAGAAGGAGAATTCTATGAGTGTGAAGATGAACATATTTATACACTAAAAGAGATTGTCGAGTGGAAGATTCCCAAGAACAGAACCCGAACTGTGAAACTTACAGATTTTGCACATAAGTGGGATTCCTCAATTCCATTCCCTGAAGACTTTGATGGTGCACTGATTCTCAAGCCTGTTTATGAAATACAGGGTGTGATGAAATGTAAGTATCCACTCAGAAAGATGTTCTATGAGCTTGAGTAGGATGGGGTTGGGAAAAAGGAAATGTTTTAGAGCCCGAAGAATGTGACTCTGTCCCTGTTACATTCATTGTGTTTTCCAGATGTAAGTTCTTCATCTGCACATAAGCAAGCCACATATCTTTTGCAAGACGCGAATTGAATAGAAACATGTATATATGACTAGTAGAAACTGTGATGTTGTCAAAATATAAGGCACTATGACTATGAGGTCCAGAAAGATTAAAATTCCAATCATTTTTATCACTACTTGTTAAACATGGTTAGAAGAGAGCTCGTTTTTAGACAGAGAAATATTGGGTTAGAAAGAGGTTTTCTTGTATGCGAGTGGTAAGAAAATGTTTCCTGTTGTATTTATTTCTATTAGTGCATGTTTGGAGTACATAATGCTTACATTCCTTGTGTGGAGTTGGTACATGTCCATGATACATCTAAGTTCCTGTTTTCATCCCCTTTCCTCTCCTTTATCTCTTAATCCTCTTTTCATTTGAAAAAGATCTATCTCCTTACTTTCTATTATCTATTTTTATTTTGCTCTTTCTTTGAAATGTGGGTTTCTCGTATGAGTAAAACCATGCAATATTTAAGCTTGTGTATCTGGTTTATTTCACTTAACACTGTGGTCTCAAGGTGCATCCATTTTGCTATGACTGAGTCAAGTCTCTCTTCATGGCAGAGCAGAATATCGTGCTCTCTGCAGCTGCTCATCTATGGTTGGAAATATAGGCTGCATCCAAGATCTAGCTATTATAAATTATGCTGTTACAGCGTGAGTTCTTTTATTGAATTCTTTTAGGACAACTTTTTTCTCCTTCCTCTGCTAGTCATTGCTGGTGAAAATCTCACTGAGCATGCAGTCTATCTGCTTTAAGGAAAATCACATGATAAATTAATATCATATATGAGCGTGTTTAAATGTGCAACCTTCATTGAATTATTTGTACTCTAAATTTGGAATGCATGGAGAGAGAGGTGTTACTCCAAAGATATTAATGCTTTGAATTTTCAAGATTAAGGCACATAAGTAGGAGAACTAGGGAAGCAAAGAGTTCAGAACTTGGACCAACAGAAACAGATTTTAAGTCTTGATCCATAACTTTATACGTAGTGTCACTGAGTGAGCTATTTAAATTACTTTTGTCTATGCAAAGGAGATGATGGTATATCTTTTGCCTACCTCTTAGAGCTGTTTTTGAGAGTGAAGTAAGGTATTATTAAAGCACTATATATAAACTGCTTGAGAACGCAAAACAGTGTGTAACAAGCAATGTGTAAAAATATCTGGCCCAAAAGCACCTCTTTAAATATCTCAAAAAATTTTTTTGTTTCCATTACTATTGTTGGTCATTTAGCAATTATAAAAAAATGATGTGAATTTTTGGTAGGCTTTAGAATTGTGTGTTAAATTGTCACACTAAAATATTTAAGTAGAAATTAGATAAATACATTTTGAACTTAGACATAGTAAACACTCAATTCATGATTTTTAATATTACAAAAAAATGAGGACAGAAAATATTAGACCTAGTATTATATTTTGTAAAATACAATAAAATATTCTATTGTGGTGATTTTTTCTCAGTTTTTATGAATACTAAATAGCATTTTATCACTTTAAAAGCTTTTAGTTTTCTAAAACTATTTATCATCTTCTATCTAATACATGACTGCAAATGAAAGTAAACCCAGAATTTAAGCACATGGGTGAGGTGGTTACAATTGTGAATAAATTTTGATTAGAGACCGAATCTTAGAGGATGATGAGGAGGTGGACATAAGCATACGGGACAGGCTGGGAACAGGATGGGTAGCTTGGGGGCAACAGGTAAGCAACAGATTGGAGCTAGCATGCAGCTGGTAAGAAACAAAATGAAAGGGGAAATTGAGATAAATATGGAAACATGCACAGGAGAATGCCATCAGGTCTCGAAATCTGTTCTAAGAGACTGAATTTGTCCTACTCAAGAGTGGTTATTATGCCAGAAGAGACAGAGAGAGAAGCGTACTGTTGTTAGCTGGGTCTGTGGCAGGACATTGGCAGTGTATACAATGGAGACACCATTGTGAAAGACAGAGATGCACATTTGGGCTTATGAGTATTTAAGACACCTAACCAGCAGGGTTAGAAATCTATTGCAAGTAAAACAAGCCGGCCCTTTGCCCCAGCCTGCTAGTTTGATCAAACTGTTATATGAAGATGCAGTTTAGTAAATATAAACATCAGAAAAACAAGGGTTGTTAAAGGGTTGCTTAAGGAGAGGAAATATAATGTTATGCTAATTGAGATCCCAGATGAAGGCTTCTGGTTGAAATAAAAATTCTTTAATTTTCATTCTTTAATGATATTAAAGTTAAAAATTCATTTTAATTATTCTGGAACTTTAAATTTAGGGGGCTTCTTTTAAATGTTGTTTCTTATTGTGCAGGATTCGGGGAGAAATGCTGAATGAGACTGGCAGCATATGTACTGACTACTGCCTGAAGAATAAATACTCCTTCAACTTTTAAAAATGAAAATATCCATTTTTTAAAATTTTGTGGTATAGATGGGTTTATTTAATATGCAAATGTATGCTACATTTTGAGCTAATTATGTTTTACATCATTCTTTCTTAAGTTGAAGATTCAAACACACTTTGAAATCCAAGAACATTGGGAAGTTGCTTTCCACAGATCTCGTGTATCAGGTGTAGAGTCAATCTGCCTTGGCTTGACAAGAATAAGAATAAAACTGAGAGGGAAGAAATCTTAGGAGAAGCAAAAGATGAAAGTGACTGAGGATTACAGGAAGCTATGAAATATTGATTTGCTCTAAAGAGAACATGGCAAATAAGTCAGAAAATACGATCATCTACTCTTATTGCTAGTTTTTTTTTTTTCTTTTTATTGAGTGTATTGGTACAATCTAGGTATATAATACAGTTACATTCATTACTAGGATCCTGTACCTTCATATGACAGGTCTTGGTTCTCATTTTTTCCCCTTGTCCCTGCCCTCCCTTCACTCCCTCCTCCTCTCCCCATTTACAAACTATTTCCATTTTTTCATTTTCTCATATTTTTTTCTTTTCCCTTATTCCCTTTCCCCTACCCTTCCCGCTTTCTTTATACCTTTAGCCCTTTTCTTCCTATTTCACACTATTAATTATCCCATTAGGAGCTAGTGTACTATTATAGTTTTTCACAACAGAGAAACTATTCAGTGTTTACACATGTGTGACTTATTTCACTTGAGAGTATATCCTCAATAGGTATCCATTTTCCCATGAATGACTCTAATTTCTCATTCTTTATGGCTGAGTAGTATTCCATTTTATAGAAAAACCACGTCTTCTTTATCCAGTTTCCAACAGAGAAAGTGTTTACACATGTGTGACTTATTTCACTTGAGAGTATATCCTCAATAGGTATCCATTTTCCCATGAATGACTCTAATTTCTCATTCTTTATGGCTGAGTAGTATTCCATTTTATAGAAAATAGAAAAAATTTTCTTTTCCCTTATTCCCTTTCCCCTACCCTTCCCGCTTTCTTTATACCTTTAGCCCTTTTCTTCCTATTTCACACTATTAATTATCCCATTAGGAGCTAGTGTACTATTATAGTTTTTCACAACAGAGAAACTATTCAGTGTTTACACATGTGTGACTTATTTCACTTGAGAGTATATCCTCAATAGGTATCCATTTTCCCATGAATGACTCTAATTTCTCATTCTTTATGGCTGAGTAGTATTCCATTTTATAGAAAAACCACGTCTTCTTTATCCAGTTTCCAACAGATGGGCAAATGGGCTGTTTCCAAGTTTTAGCTATTACAAACTGTGCCGCTATAAACATTGGTGTGCATATATCACTGTGGTATGATTCTTTTAATTCTTTTGGAAAGATACCCAGCAGAGGGATGGCTGGTTCAAATGGAACCTCTAGTCCCAGCTCTTTAAGATATCTCCATATTGATTTCCATAGTGGTTGCACCAGTCTGCACTCCCACCAACAACAGAGAAGGGTTCCTTTCTCCCCACAACCCCACCAACATTTGTTATTGTGTTAGCTTTTAATATGCTACTAATGTGACAAGTTAGCCTCCATTTAAAAAGAAACAGAACTGTTTGAATGAACTATTTGTTACTCAGATCTTGATCTAATCCTATTATAGGTCAGAAACCCCACTAACCCTCATCCCATATTTAGTCATTTTTTTTTAAAAGAATGTTGCTTCTCCAGAAAACAGATACAAGTGACAAACTAACACCCTTGCCTATTGGTCTCATGAGTCATTTTGTGACATTTGTGCTTTTCACAGGAAGATGAAATTCACATTCCTATAGCAAATGGAGTGGGTAATATTTGCAGTTATAATATAGATCAATTATTTTAATTGCTTCATAAAAAATATCTTGGCTATTAAGACTTTTTGAGTGGTGTTAAGTTTTGGTGTATTGATTGATAATTAGTTCCAGAATTTTTTGGTATTATACAACTTTTTTCCTTTTCTTTTAGGAGAAAAACCTCAATTATATTCAAAACTTAGGAATATTGCTCAGCTATAGAAAATACTAAATCATTTTATAAGCAGAGGGCTAAAAAAAATCACACAAATGAGAAGCAGATTCAGAAAGGTAGTATTTAAATATTACATATTAGGTAATTATTCAATAATAGAAAATATTTTGGTTTTAGTATTCTAAGACTTCTTTTTCATCTTATTTTTAAAGAAATAATTTCAACATTTATCAAAACAAAAAGGCAAATGTTAGTGAAATGATTTTTTAACAAAGTTGTCCTCAAATCTTGTGCCTTTGACCATTCACAACTTTTCCCCAGTTTGTGCTACTCCAAGGTAACTCCTTTTAATTTTTTTCCCGATACTTTCTAGTATTTGCATTCAAATTTCTGAGTAATGGGACTTTCTCAAATCATGGACTTTGGTAGTAACTGCTGACTTTCCCACATGACCAGGAAGGTGAAATTTTCTTATATTCCTGTTTCTCTCTCCTCTGTATATAGTAAGTTGTGGTGGAGTCTTTTAGTTATTGTGATGAATTACTCTTGAACCAAGAGATATATAATTATTTTTCTGTAACGATGACCTCTTAGTTTCTTTTGCTTGTATTTCTTCAATCCCCTCCAAAATATTTGTGAAAAAAGTTACACAGTGCTATTGTCCACAGAGTCCAATCAATCAATAAGTCGATCTTTTCTGTAATTATTTTTCTTCCTTGATAGTATACCATCCAGAGTCCCCCATCCTCATGCACCACTTGGAGGTAGTAGCTCTGCAGAACTATTGCAAAGGGCTCTCCTGGGGCTCCCTTTGAAAGTTGTCCTTATGAGGGGCAGGGAACTTAGCTCAGTGGTTCCACCACCTGCTTCACAAATTCAAGGTCCTGAGTTCGATCCCCAGTACGAGAGAGAGAGAGAGAGAGAGAGAGAGAGAGAATTTGTCCCTGTGGTTTCCTTTTACTTGCTTTTGTTTTTTGACTAGCTATTTATGAACTCAAATAACTAACTTCTTGCTTCTTGATAGTCTCCCATTTCTGATGGAACCTATCTATTCCCCACTTGCTTTCTGAGAAAGGTGTTTGGGATGGTAAATGACTATGCAGGCTGCACCCTTCCAACATCTGTAGCCTACGCACACATATGATGGGTGGGTTGAAGACTTGTAAAACTCAAGTTGAACCTAACTTCCCCTCAGAATTTTGACAGCTTTGCTCCCTCATCTTCTGCCTTCCATAGTGTCTTTGAGAGATAACCACAGCACCCTGGACTCTACAGTAATGAGCTGGGCTGGGATCTACTCTGTCTTTGTCATTCTGCCACTGAATTTCTTCATTTCCGTAATGAGTTCTTTGACGATGTCCTCTCAGTTATATTTTGTTTTCTCTTTTTTTTTTTTAACTTCTGATCTCACATTACAGCCCCATTCTGGATCTCTTCTATTTTATATCTCTTTGTCTTTGGTTTTCCTTCAGGGAAAATTCCTTAACTGTACCTTCAACTGTCTTAATGAATTTTTAATTTCAGCTATGATTTTTTATTTTCCAAGAGTTAGTTCTTACACCATTTAAAAAGTTATACCTGATCTTCTCTTCAGAATGCATTATCTTAGCTCTGAGAGAGTTTACATTTTCTATAAAGTTTTTTTAAATCATTACCTGTATTTTAGCTCTGTCCTTTGCATACTCTAGACCTCTCTCTCCCTTTCGCTGTTTGTGAAGCTTTGCTCTTTCATTCTTGCCAAATGTTTACATCAAATGATCGGCACTTACCATTTATTAATATTTATACATGAAACACTTTTTGAAATATTTATAATGAAGCCTTCATACACAAGGTCAGAGTGATTTTTAAGTTCTGTCCTGTCTGCTTTTTCCTGGCCAATGTCCTCTCAGTCGGGTTCTCTGAGCCTTCATGGTGGGATTCAGTTTCCCAGGGAAGGAAGCTTCCTGATGCCTTTGGCAGTTGATGTAATTATCGAATCTGAGGAGGGAAGTAGATCAGAGGAGGAAGGTCTCACCATCCTCACTATGAACTTATATTTTACTCCCCTGTTCTCAGTTGCACACTTCTCTTCTGCTCACTTATGTTCACTAGGATGATGGACTTATGATTTCCACAACTAAGGAGAATATCGACCCCATGGCATCAACGTTGACATTATTTATATTCATATAGCAACCTCAGTTTTCACTAGGGATGCTTTTCCTAATGCATCCCATAAAAATACTGTGGTGACATAATATTTTGAACTACCCAACATTGATTTAATTAATCTGCATATTAATATATGCTATTATTTATTATAGAATATTTATTTAAAAGAATTGGTTCATGTAATGATAGGGGTTGGTAAAATCTAAATCTGTAGGATAGGTGATCAGGCTAGAAACTGAGGCAGGAATTAATGCACTAACTTTGAAGCAAAATTTCTTTTTCTCCAGGAAATCTCAGTTTTTGCTGTTAAAAGCTCCAACTAAATGTAAGAGGCCCAGCTACATTTTAGAGGGTAACATGCTTATTTAAAAGCTACCGAGGGGCTGGCGATTTAGCTCAGAGGCACCACGCCTGCCTCGCAAGCACAAGGTCCTGAGTTTGATCCTTAGTACTAAAAAAAAAAAAAAAAAAAACTACGGAGAATATTATAGCCTAGTTAAGTTTACACATAAAACTATTACAAATATCAATGGGGAACATATTGAATTGTATCATCTAGTGTAATAAATGCCTATTAATTTAGCTTTATAAACTAAACAAAAATGTGAAGGGCAGGATAATGCTATAAATAAACCCATAAAAAAAGCAAGGGTATTCATTTTAAATGACTTGCGATTTCTCAATGAGGGTAATGATGATTTTTTTCCTACTAAAACAATTAGAGAGCAATTCTAAAAATACTTTCTCTGTTTAAAAATATGCAGATAAGCCAAAAGAGATTATGTAAACGCAAATTCAGGTATAGTTTCTCTTAAATTGAAAGAGAATTGAATAAATTAAAAACCCCACAGAATCATTACCAAAGAATTAATATAAAATGATAAACTGCAAAACAAAGTTTGATTTATAAGTCTGGGACAATGAGGAACTCAGAAATTATTAGTGAATTTCATAACTGCCATATAACAAAGGTATAATGTGAAACAAAAAATGGAACACAGCAATTCACTGAGTAAATGAGAGATTGAGATGAAATTTATGAAAATATTTTTGAAAGAATAAGTCTTGGAATTGACAAATTAAATTTAGAAAATTAAAATGTCCAATGGATCATCATCATTATTATTAAATAATTATATAAGAGAAACTAGAAATGGGACAAAACTAAGGCTAAAATTTACAAGCCTTGTGTAGAAAAAAAACGTGTAAAACAGTCATCATGATTTCAAGACTAGCATAAGATTGTCTCAGAATTCCAGCCCTATACAAATATAGGTCCAGTAGGAAAGCTAAGTTCACAGTTGGGTTGGGCTGTGTGCATCCTACAACTGAATAGTACCTGTCCAAGGAAACATGTACCAACCATACTTACTGGTACTTTTTTGTGTTCTCTTCAGAGACAAAACCCACACTTAGTTTAAGAGTATGGACCCAGTGGGCAACACAAACAAACACCACATGTACTTCACACTTTCCCTGGTTGGGATGGGGCTTTCCCCGAACAGAACAGTAAGAAAGACAAAGCTGAGGGAAATGACTCAGCAGCCTGAAGAGAAAATCAGTGGTACCTTGTTAGAGAAAATGCAACAGAGATTGTTGCTCACAAAAGCTCCCTGAGGAGAATCAGAAAACATACCCAGCCAGAATAACTCATGTTCATCCACAAGAAAAAAGCTGAGGCTTATAAACGAAGGTTGCATAAATAGGTACAGTTTTGCCTTCTCTTCAATCTGAAACTGGAAAATTTGTAATAAATACCTCCAGGAATGTCTCTCGTGATCTGAGTTGAAGTCAGAAAAGTTTTTAGAAAATGACAATTTTAAAAGTAGCTCACTATATGTCCTTCTTTGAGGAAAGAAGATTATATTTTTAATTGTAAACAACTGCTTCTTTAAAGGATATGTAACACACAATGCACACATACGAACAATGTATACCAGGATGTGTAAATTTATTAAAGATTATAATTTCCTCTTTATCCCTTTAATGTTTTTATAAAAGCACACAACCTACTATTTTACAAAAGAAAAAGTGTTAGCTTGCTTATCTTTCTCTAGGAAAAAATGTTAGACATAATAATATTTGCCATGGAAATTTATTCTAGCTTTAAAACTTGAGGTTACTATTTTCAAATTTAAATATTCTTTGAACCAATATAGATTTTATCTTTATCTATGGAAAACTTAAAACCCATGAAAATTTGGAGAGAATAAAGAAGCAGAAGGGGTTTCAATATTAACCAACATGAAAGGACTACACCGCCAGCACGTAAGAAGGGTATGTGTGGCGGGCAGTAGAGAAAATTAGACTCTTGCTCTTCAATCTCTCCTTCCGCTCAGCTAACCAGTTAACCTCCCAGATTCCTAACTGTAATTTAGTTCTTAAAAAATATTTTGGATTTCCTCCTAGAGTAAGCTTTGTTTTAACCGAAAATCTCAAGAGGCGAGATCACTTGTTAATTACCGGCAGTTTCCATTTTTTCTGCTTACCGCTGATCAGGGTGTTCTTGCCGTCTGGGGTACCTTTCCTGTTCTATCTCGCTCTTTCATTTCATTCCATCCCCAGGGAATCTTGTACTGGCCACGCCTTTCATATCTGTGTGTTATCCTCATCCCAAATTAAAGGCACTGTTCTTTTTCTAACTCTTTTAGCCCTGAGTCGTTCATGTGATCCCATTTCTCTTCATCTCTAGCAACTCAATTATACTGTAAAAAACATTTTTAATTGTAGTCCTAGAGCATGTAATGTACATTTACAGCTAACTGAAGTCCACTTTCAAAGAACATGAACAGTTTCATGGATATGACAATGTTACACCCAAGCATTCACAATCCTTTCCTCGTAGTCTTGAAAGGTTGCCCTTACTTATCTGTAAGCCATGATCAACCAATGTACCTGTGCTATTATTTCAAGCAATCTGCTGCCTATTAGACCAACAGAAAAACAACAAAGTCTGTAACCCTTTTTCTTTCTTTATGTACATCTTTGCTTCTGATCTTTTTTTTTTTTTTTTTTCCTGAAGAGCTTTTAAAAACGATTTCTGGCCAGCAGATTTACTAGTAATAGTTCTCTTGATTTTTGCTTGAGAAAGTATTTGTTTCTCCTCTAATTTTTAAGATAATTTCACTGGATATGAAAATTTAACGTGTTTATTTTATTTATTTTTTGGGGGGAGGGAGGCTTCCCATGTGTGAAGTCCATCAGTTCACTCTGTTCTTGCTTGCATAATTTCTGGAAAGAATCCAGTTTAGATGGTGATTTTGTTCCACTGTAGCTAAGGGTTTTTGCTTTCTCTTCTCGGTGTCCCACTATGATATTTCAAAGTATAAGTATTTTTGGTTTTCATGATATTTAGTGTGCTTTATTAACTTTATAAAATTCTCAGTCTTAGTTCTGTAGATTGTCCTCTGTTTCTTTCCCTCATCTCCTGGTATTCCCATGACATGCATGTTACATGTTCTAACTGTCCCACAATTCTTGGGGCTTTTATTTCATTTTTTTCAATCCTTTTTTCTTTCCCTTTTCAATTTCAGAAGTTCATATTGATACACCTTCAAGCTCATCAATTTCTTCCTCACCAGTGTCCATTTCATTGAAAAATACATGAAAGTCATTCTACATCATTTCTTCATTTTTAAAAACTTTTTGTTCATTTTCTTGCAGTATGGGAGATCAAATCCAATGCCTCAGCTGTGGCAGGCAGGTGCTCTACCACTAAGCTTCATCCCCAGCCATGTTTTATTTACTTCTTTTTTAAATTTTTGAGACAAGGTCTTGCTAAATTGCCCAAGCTGGCCTTGAACTTGGGATCCTGCTAGAAGAACAGGGGTGTACCACCGTGGTTGGCTTATTCTTCATTTCTATTCCTGTTAATTTCTATACTTTAATTTTCTAGACTTTCTATTCCTTTGCTGATAGTATCCATCTTTTCTTTATTGGTTTCCCATTATAGCCCTAAATATATTTATTACATGTTAAATTTCATGTCTGGTAATTGCAAAATCTCTGTCAACTGTAAACTTGGCTCATTCCTTTTTTACTCTAGATTACCTTTTATCTTTTAAATAATTGGAAATTTTCTTTTGTCTTGTAATTTGCCTTTTAACATACTTCAAAATTTTGTAGTTTCATTTCGGAAGGTGAAAGAGATGAGGTAAATAGTCCTCTAGTGTGAGGTTTTCTGCTTGTCTGGCTTGGAGGTGGACTGTTTTTACTGTTAGCTGTAGTTGCAGGTGTCAGGGAATAAAATTCCCTGTGGTGCCATTATTTTTGTCTCATCTGTGGCATTTCCCTTGAGATTCTGTATTAAGTAAGGCTTTAAATGTCATTCTTTCAGCTGGGATCTCCCGTCACAGTACAGGAACTGAGTTGCGTTGGTGAGCATTCTGGGATGGGAGCCTCTGTAATCTGTCTAAGTTTCAGGCTTCCAGGGTGCCTGTGGATCTTCACAAAGGCAGCTCAGCTTTTCCCTCTCCTGCAGGGAATCAGAATGGCAGCTGTGGCTGGGGTTGGGTTTTCCCCTCCCCGTCTGGAATTGCAGAGAAGGCTGTTCCTTCTCCCCACCTAGAAGGTTAGGCTGTGATAAAACCCATCAAATGGGTTTGGCCGCGGTGAAATCGTTTCCCTTGAAGAAAGGACTTTTTAAGAAAGGAAACCATAGCATTGTGGGTATATTGTACAATGGTCATTTCCCCCTGACCCAGCCAAAAGCACCAGGGGATTTTTGTTCTCCAGTCCTCATCCTGAGAACTTGTGAGGCTCTTGGAAGTGAGACTGAGGAACGTGGGGAGGTCCTTTTCAGGAGTTTGTCTCCCAAGCCATTCCATCCTTAATTCCAGCAAATAACCAGTCACTCCTTAAATGCTCTTACCAGTTGCCGAGCCCCAGTGGTAGTTTCCACTCTCAGGAAGCTGTGACTTCCAGTGTCACCTACTATCTGGCTTGGCGGACAGTGCTCTGTCCTGTGCCCCTCATTCTCCGAGGTATCTAAGAACAGTTGGTGATTTTCACTGCATGTATGATTTCCCTACATTGCATTTTTCTTTACACCTGCATATCATTGTGTTTCCTTGTCATTTTCAACTAAAGAGTAAAATCTTGATTGAAAAAGACGTTGTTTTGCCCATATTTGATACCCTAATATATCTGTTGGTTTGTAGAAACTAAACAGTGCAAGTATTTATTTTACGGAATCGGTCACCGAGTAAGATAAATTAAAACCTTAAGAGATAATTTAAATGAGATATACAGCATCTGTTATTATGTATAGCAGGAGATTTAACAATGGACAACTTTTTTCCCCAGTGAAATTTACAAGGGACTATACTCGTTTACAGAATTATTCTTTTCAGTGCTTACTAAAGTACCCTCTGGTGACAGTCCGTTCTCATTCCTTCAGCTGATGCCCTGAATACCTACAGCAGCTTAGTATTATAGACACCAACACATTCATGGGCAGTGAGAGACCTCTGCTGCTTGAAAGACAATGGTTCAATTTGAGAGACAAATGATGGACAATGGTCAGAAGAAATAAGCAAGTCACAGAAAACAATTGCAAGTGAAGGGTGGGATAGGAAATAGAGAAAGACAAAGAACAAGGGTGTTTGCAATTTTAAATAGAACCTACAGAGTAGGGCTCGTTCACAAGATTGAATCCAAGCAGATTTGAAGAGGAACAGGTGTTGGCCCTGAACATATGTAACTGAGGATGGAGCAGGGAAAGGAAGAGGAGAGAGGAGGCCTGCAGAAAGGACCGCCAGCGAGGGAAGAGCGGCGAGTCAGAGTGAAGTCATGCAGTAGCACATGAGACCCGCATAGCACCAAGGACTGGGTAGGATCTTTAGCTTTTATTCCGCATGAACAGAATCGACGCAGTGGGTACACAAACAGATGGCAGACACATTGACTCAGCCCTGAAAGGCAATCTCTCGGCATTCCACTGAGATTTCAGTGAATGGACACTGCTTAGGAAGCTGCTGCAGTAAAACAGGTAACAAATAATGTGGGCCAGGAGTGGTGCACACCTGTAATCCTGGCACTCGGGACGCTGAGGCAGGAGGATCGCTGCGAGTTTGAGGCCAACCTGGGCTACACGGCGAGACCCTGTCTCAAAACAAACAAATAAGCAAGCAAACAAAAATAAATAATGTGGGAAGACTAGGGTATTCTGATGGAAAGGCCCACAAGTGTTAGAAAAAGGGAGAAATTAAGGCTATCTCTGAGATTTACAGACTGAAGAAGGAAAAAGGAGCTCCCAACAACTAAGATGTAGGATAGTTTAGTTTTGACAAGATCAGATTTCAATTTGGGCATATTGATTTTGAGAATCTACTAGAAGACCAAGTAAATATTAAATAGATATCTGGAATTCAAGAGAATTACTTTGCTAGACTACACTTTGGGGAGACAGAACCATATAACGTACACACGTAACACATTACTCCAGGCATGAGTGTGTACCAAGAAAACCAAGGCATATGACAGATACAGGTGTGAGTAGTGGGTGGTGTGTAGAGAGAGAGAAAAAAACAGCAATAAGAGTCGAGAAGAATCACAAAGTATGAGGAAAATACATTCAACTGGAAGGAGTCTAATCTTTCATGTCAGATGCTATTGGTCTGAACTGTGCGATGCAACAGACTGGTGTTAGTTCAGTGGAGTTAAGAGCAGACATAGTGAAGGTAGGTCAGTAAGTAGATATAGAAAATTCACTAAGTTTAGATAGCCTGGCCTGGAGCCTTTCTCTGGCAGCAGGAGAGTTCTCCAAAGACACTAATGCTGTTCCTGGCGAACAGCATCCACTGTGCACAAATGCAGATTGGCATCTAACTTGCATTAGGGCCCATATGATCTGATAGGCTAATGTAGAGAGCCCAGAAATTCTTAATGGCATCTGTTGAACCAATCTCTTGTTCTTCCCTCAACTTGAAGGGTGGCATGAAGCTAGCATGCCTATCTCAAGCTGGCTCTGGAGTTATTAAATGTAGTTCATTTTGATGAAAATAATAAGATTGTGGTTTCTAAAATTGCCGTGGTCTTCAGGAAAATCTATGATAACAGTACCAAAACTTAGGGTGTGCTAAACTTTATAAAATCAAATGCTTTAAGTAAAAAATGTTTTTTCAGACCAATTTTTTATAAGAAAAGTAAAGAATATAATTTTTCAGTCTGTAGGCAACCATTGATTTCAGTTTTTGCTCTAAAAAATTAAGGTAATAATTTTTCATACTGTGTCTTTACAACTTCATTGCACAGACTATACAATGTGACATAATTTATAGAGTCAAGGGTTTCAATGTTGCATGAAGAGTTAGTGCTACAAAAACTGTTAACGGAAGTAATGTTTAGATCAATGAATTGGATCTTCTAAATTTTCCAAATTGTTCCTTTTCAAAAACTTAGAAAGAAGAAGGAATATTGACGGTGACTACAGATATTAAGAAACAATAATGGATCATGAAAATGCTATAAAATATATATTAAAAGGTTATCAAAAACATATAAGCTATTGTGAATAGCACTGCTAATATTAACACAGCCTTATTTTAAATTTAAGACCATTTATAATGATACCAGGTGGGTGGCAGGTAAAGAGCTAATGATTTCAGAATGATCTTGTAATGACTCGCTTCCTTGGGGACACTCGGCCGAGGGTTCTGAGTGGCTGTGACCTCTCTGTCACCACTCTTTCTTCATCTGGAAATAACCCAACACCAGTGGGAAAAGAAATAACTTTGACATTGGGAAAAGACTGCATTTTGATAGCCATTTCCATATATTAATCTTAAGCACCTTACAGCTGTTGACTTTGTAATGTTGTTTTACCTCACGGGATAACTAAAAGCAGTATATACATTGGGCTTTCTGCATGAAGACCTTGCCTAGAATACCAATACTTCTTTAGTAATTTTACATGTAAAGTCAGCACCTCAAGACCATGACTTATAATGATGCCACCCATCACATTTATATGTACAATTCAAATATTTCTATATTCATATAGATGTCATAAATGGTGAGTATTTTCACAGGAATGGTTCACTAGCATCAAGACAATGGCTGGCCTTAGGTAGCGGCGAGAAGGAGGATTTGGAGAAATTTCACAAAGTGCCAAAGGACTGGCTAATGTCTGTTTCTTTAATAAGAATGGACTCACAGATCTTTTTATTAGTTGTTTTTTTTTTTTTTCGGTTCATAATGGTTACTACATTCACTGTAGGGAATCGGTACATGTACATAGCACATTTCAACTTCCTTCCTTTTTCTCTCTCCCTCTCCCCCTTTTTATTTTCCATCATCAAATTCATTTACTTATAACACCTTAAAGTTAATGATCATATCTGCAGATTGAAAGCAGACTAATAGGTAACGAACACATAAAGTGTACATGACAATTGCACTGAGTCAAGGTTATTTTTAAAATATAATCTATTTCCTCTCAAAATTTAAGTACTTCAAACTCACATTTCAGGGACAGTATATTATGATCCCCGGAATACTTGCTTTTCCTTAAAGAATTAAGATGTGTTATGTACATATACCGTCTCCCTGTGGTGAATGCAATGATTATATACTGTTAACATGTCCTCCTAGAATAAAAACAAAAAAGAGAAATGTTATAGCACCAGGAGAGCCTCTCACAGGGCACATGTTGAGGCAGGAAATGTCAGTCTTTCTTCCTTTCTTTTCAGTTCGGAAGGACATAGTCCACATTCTCCCCAGCTTAGACGTTGAGGTCAAAGACATAACCGACTCCTGCGATGCCGGCTGGTTTCTTCAGCTGTTATCTACGGAAGACCTCTTCGAAATGACTGGAAAAGAGTTTCCCATCGTGGCGGAAGTCATCGAAGCGCCTCAAGGAAACCAGCTGCCCCGAGATATCTTGCAGCCTGGAAGAACCATCGTGATCCATCAGAAGTACCAGGCGTCACGGATCTTAGCCTCAGAAATTAGGAGCAATTTTCCTAAACGACACTTCTTGATTCCCAGTAGCTACAAAGGCAGATTCAAGCGGCGCCCTCGAGAGTTCCCCACGGCCTATGACTTGGACATTGCGAAGAGTGAGAAGGAGGCCCTCCACGTAGTGGCCACCAAAGCCTTCCCTTCCCCGCACGAGGAGCTGTCCTCTGTGTCTGTTGGGGACCAGTACCTAGTGCGTCTCTCAGAGACGACTGAAGTCCTCTGTGAGGGAAGAAAGAGAGGGGTGAATTTTCTGGCCTGTGAAAAAATTCTCACAACATCCTGCGAGGCAGCGCGGCTCCCTCTGGACATGGAGGGAGGTTTCGTCGAGGTGATTCACGACAAGAAGCAGTACCAGATTTCGGAGCTCTCTAAGCAGTTCCGCCTGCCCTTCAACGTGAAAGTGTCGGTAAGAGATCTTTCCATCGATGAGGACATTTTGGCTGCAACCCCAGGACTGCACTTGGAAGAAGCTATCTCAGACTCTTACCTCCTCATTAGTGACTTTGCCAACCCCAAGGAATGCTGGGAGGTTCCCATCGGCCGCTTGAATATGACTTTTCAGTTAGTTAATTATTTGTCCAGGGACATGCAATCGGGCACAGTCAGGGCTCTGGTAGAAGAGATTACGGAAGAACAGTATTACATGATGCGGAGATATGAAAGCTCTGTCTTGCACCCCCCGCCTCGTCCTCCCAAACATTCCTCAGTGAAGGACACCCAGTTAACCCTGCTCACCTTAGCAGAAGAGAGTACAGCACACCGGCCTTCATCTCCCCAGGTAAGGCTGTGATCTCACATTTCTTACTTTACAGTGTTTTTCTTGAAGTTTCAGTTCCAAAATTGAACTTGCTTACTTCCTGTGTGCCATATTTGAAATGCGCCCAGTAGATGGATGAACATCGGCAGAGCTGTAAGCGTTGCAGCTTTCTGTATTTTGATGCTTAACCCGTAGATGGGGCGTGAAGTCTATATTGAATTAGAAAGAGTAGAGATGACCTTTGGATATGATGGTGCACATTGCCATTTCCACCAGTTTTGGCAATTAGGGACGTTTCACAAGGTGCCTCAGAAGCAAATCTTTCATTTTGAAAATGCTGCTCATTTTTCTGTGGTAGAATTATTTTAATACTTCGTCCAGGAAATGAGCATACAATAAACTCCTTCTCCTGGTCGGTTGCTGCTAACATGCCTCTATAACACATGTCTTCATTTTGTTTTATGTGCAGAAAGACGTAAAAATATCTTGGCAGAAACGTGTGTGAGAACGTGAGCATCTGCCCATATTATGCCTGTCATGCAATTGTGATCTTTACCGAAAAACAATATCAATGAAGTTAGAGACAGTGTGAGATCACTGCAGAATGAACAATTACCTTAAGCACTTTAAAGATTTGGGATGGCTGTTCAGCTTTCTCTCTATGCAAGGTTTCTCTTGCAAGCTGCCTGCTGGGCGGGAGAAAGCCCTTATTCCGGGACATGTGCAGGTCGCTTGTTGGTTCGTGGCTGTGTACTGTCTGGAAGGAATTCAGTCTGCCTTGGCAGATATTGTAGCAGTTTAGAGAAGCAAAGCAATTAGTAAAACAGAGACAGAAGCCATGCTTATTCTCTATGGTCAGGAAACAGTAAGTAGCCTGGGCTTCAAGACTCTGGTATGGATATGGAAATCCTTTTCATTCTGTGTGTCAAACCCTGTGTTCTGGCTCTGTGCTGGGGAATCAAGTGAAGATCACTGTACTTATGTGCAGAGAAAGAGATAAAAGGCACAGGAAGTTCTGTCATTTAAAATCAAAAACGATTTCCAAATAATGTTTATTAGCAAGATTACGACTAATGTGGAGGATGTCTTTGGTTGCTTTGTCCTGACATTTGTATTGCTAAATTGAACAACATGAGAAACGGAATGTTTCCCTCCTTTTTACTTGTGGCCAAAGTAGTCCTGCCACCTACCCAAACTGTGTGCGCCTAGATTCCCAGAAGTGCATTCCATGTCTTAGCAAAACAAGATCTGCACATGTGTTTAAAATTCAAAGCCTTGAGATGAGGAAGTTGTCCCCAACTCTCCCTGCTCCAGTGGGCCCACCTTAATCATAAGAGTTGTTAGAGAACGCAGCGTGGTTAGGCCCAGAGTTAAGAGGGAGCCATGACTGCAGGAGGATGCTCAGGGACAGAGACGTTGCTGCCTTAGAAAAAGGTGTAAAAAGGCTGAGCCATGGACCACGGATGCAGACAGCATTCACGGGCTAGAAAAGACAGAGGTGCTCCCCGCAGTGTCCAGATCAGAATGCAATTGACCACAGGTTGATCAGAGCAAATGAGACTCAAGAACTGCAGGATGATAAATTTATATTATGCAGACCACCAGCTTTAGGGTAATTTACTATAGTAATACTAAAAAGATAATATAGGACACAAAGCTGAGGAGAAATGAATAAAACCTTTAGATAGCAAACTATGCATAAGTAAGGGCTTGTTTTGCTGGAAAGGGTATTGTTGGACTTATAATTAATTTATCAGCTCACTGACCCATGCAGATCCTGAGTCTGACTGAGCTTTATGAACAATTGGACCCAGGACCCTGAAAAGGACCACAGTAATCTCCATTTTATTACATAATGGTTTCATTTCCCAGGCCAGTTTTACCCACATGGTGACATAATTACGCGTTCCTGCATTTGGTATCGTGCCGAAGACCTGCTTTGTGGCAGAGGGAAGAGTAGTATTTCGCTACACCATCCCCAGCAGAGGCTCATGGCAAAGGGGAGACGTTTTGGTGGAGTGTGTTGGGTTAGCTTTGATACCCCCAGCACGGTTACCTCCCAGAAGAGGGGACCACCGGAGTTTCAGAAAAGCTGTGGGCGGTCCCTGCTTTGACTGACAGTTTCCCAGACAGTTGGGAAGAATCTCCAATCCCTTGTTTACTGTTATTCCATCAATTCCAGTGTGGTCAATAAGGCACTATATTTTCCCTGAAATCACTTTAAAATATCAAAAAATGCTATAATTTATCTGTGTTAAGCCTTTCCAACCTCCTCGTGCTCAATAATTTTTCTCACTATGTAGACAGGAATCTGTTTAGTGGATCATTCATGGAATACAAACGGAAAGTCTGTCAGTTTCTGTATAATCTACTCAAAACATCCTTGCAGCCAGCTATTTATTATCCCAATGTCATCCTTTCATATATTTCTTTTATGTTTCTTCTGATAGCTACAGAAAAACTCTTCTATCGTGCGTACTTGTCAAGTGATTGGATAGAACATTTTTAATACTTTACAGGTTGAAAGCAGCCATTGAACCCAAGCCTGTAAGATTTTGGTTGTATATCAAATATTGCTTTAAATCCAGAGAACAGTTCATGAGAGTTATTCAGAGTTTAAGGATCCAGACTCATTTAGTTCATTAAAATGCCTTCTTACAGGCACAGAGAACTAGGTGCTCCATTACATGAGTTTACATTTGCCTTCCTCATGGATCATTAACTTGATTAGGTCATTTCTTGAATTGCTAAGTAACAGGACAGATAAATGGGAAGTGTGAGAGTAAGAATCTTAAATCCACTTAGGATTAGTATGTTCAACTAGAACAGGTATCCATCATCGGTTATGAACTGTGAAGCCTCATCTAATATGTTTGGAATGAAGACCATATGAGGACCATATGAGGTACTAAGAACTGGCTGTAATGAAAAGAAGTGTTTTCTAATCTAAGATTATCAAGTGTCCTCTAGTGTCAGAAGGAAGAGGAGGAGGAGGAGAAAAAGGACTAAAGTAGGAACCGAACAATTGCAATTTAGATACTGATGGTGGCAGTTGAAGGTAGAGTGCTAGATTCCAAAAGAATGGCAGCTTTAATTAAAAAGATTGCATTTTTATTGTGGTACTTAACTGAAAAAATAATGTGTGGCATCTAAAAACAGAGTGTGGGGTCGATTGGTCAACCCCTCAAAATTCTTCTTAGGATTCTAAAATGATATTCAAATAATATCTTTAAGAACAGGGCACTGGATTTTTAATCAGATAGAAATAATATCATAAAGTGGCTAAATAAACAAATCTGCCCCTACAATTGTGTTTCCAAGAAGAAATTCTGTGGGTTAGACTCTCTTTCCCTGAAGGTTAGATTCTTTGTAAGAAGTAGTTTCAGATAGTTTGGAAGAACATGCATTCACTGAGGCTTTTTCCTGTCGTAGATATATATGGCTATGACTTCTGAGTGCAACGCAGGAGGAATGTAACTTCTGTACTCTGATGAAAGGGTCTCTAACTGGATAGAAAAACAAACCTTTGGTTGAAAGATGAGATATTCCGTGTCTTCAGAGACTGCAGTGGTACCAGAAATCTTGCATTTCACTAACTCTGTTTGGCCATTTAATACCCAAGTGTCCACTTCGTTGCTGAAATTTCTAGACTTTTGTCAGACAAGAACACTCACAGGATACATTAAGGCAAAGAGCAAGGGAAACAGTAACATTGCAGTGCAATGAGCAGAAAAGAAACCCTGTGCCAGAATGAGAGCTAGGGCTGAAAAATCAGAAAGCAAGCAACAGTTCTGGGAGATACAGAGAGAACACTTTACCAGCTGCTGCTGGTGCTGGAAGTCACTGGAGATCAGCTGCAACAGAGAGAGGGGGCTGGTAATGTAAGAAGCCCCCAGTCCTGGATTAGATCTAGTTCTTTACAAAGGAGATAAAAGATCACGTCTAAGCCTTTGTTGTCAAAAGAATTCCATCACAAAGATGCAGATTTTTGTTTTGTTTTGTTTTTTAACCTGATGTGGTGTAAAGACATTAATTAAGAGTGTTTGAGTTTGTAACTACCCCGAGCCTCTGGACACTGGTAACTGCTCCCTCTTGGGGTGTCCCCACTCTTGGGCTCACACAGAAGTTATAAATCTGTTTTCCCTCTAAACCAAGCCCATCATTATCACAATCTGTGAAGACCACAGGCGATGAAAGTGGAGCAGGCCCACAGTAAGTGGGTGCTTTACCTGGAAATAAGAAAAATAAAGGGGAATTAGGGTCTTCTTTTAAAATATGACAATCTTTAGCTGTGAAGCAGAATTTTAGCACTATTTAGTGACATGGGAGCTGTTCTCGGGGCATGAACATACAGATTAATAAATAAATCATGGCCTTGACTTGCCTGAGGTTCGCACAGCAGTGGCATGGACTGTAAACAGCCAACAGAGTAGGAGCCAGTGAGCAAGGAAGGGAGAGGGCAGGCATGAATAAAGGATTGGAAATGAGCCAAACTCCAGTTACAACTGCAACTTCCCAAGCAGAAATCTGTGCCCAATGGAATGTGTAGAATATTTATAAATTCTTTTTGGATTTCTGGAAAATAGGAGAGAAATCCAAACTTTGAAAGTTTTGCTGTAGGCATGACCCGCACCTTGTTAATACTTGCAGTTGGATAGCTAAGGACTGATTTAAACGAGGTTTAATTTTTTTTTAAAGTTGGTTAAATTTAGTAAAACATTCAGAGGTTTGCCTGATTTTGAAAGAATTTCTTTGATAAGCAAATTATCAAACTGATAAGCAAATAATAATATTTTCTATAGAATTCGTGTCTGAAAAACATTGGAATAATTGGAGTAAAATCCTACTTGGAAATACTTGAATGAATCAGATTTTTGATTTCCTTTGAGCTTTGAAACACTTGAATATGTCCTCACCTGGAGATTGTTTGTGAAGAATTTTAGTTAATATTTTTCCTTTACCCTGTATCAGTGGTGTTCAGAAGTAAAATGACATTAAATATAGCATTATAATATTTTCAATGCTAATGTTAATTACATTTTATCAGAAAAAAATCAACAAAAATTTATTTCCCATTAGATTAGCAAAATAAGCAAAATTAGGTGTAAATTACTTTGTGTTTTTATTTTCTTAAATGTCCTTGAAATGATCAGCAGTAGAAAAGAAATGTGGAATGCACAATGCACAGTATATAGACAACGAAGGCATTTGAATCGCCAACTTCTTGTAATCCCATTAGGAATTTTAGTGTCATTAGTCACTGGCTTTCCATGTGGGCTTCTGATATATTTTTATTATGTTTTTTAAACTCCCTACATTCACTTTTATTTTTCAATTTAAAAAAAAGGTTGTAAAGAGTAGAGAAGGTAAATTCCATGTGGCTTTACAGTTTCTGAAGCTGATTTATCTGATTGCTGCATCAGTGCATTTATCAGGTATGAGTTTACTTTAAAATAAAAACCTTGCCCAGAAATAAATCAATAAGATAAAAGCCATATATTTGACCATATGAATTTAGCTATAACTCCCTGGGTTCTCAAAAGCCGGTATTACTTTCATTTTTTGAACTTTTCATTACTTTCATTGATGTCAGACTTATCTCAATGAAAATATTTATGCTTTGCTTCATCAAATGAATTTCCTGGGTAACTGTTTGGATAGAAAATGGCTATGAAAGAATGGATAAGGATAGGCTTCCAAAATTCACTATTTTTTCCCAAATTTTGAAAAGTAGAAAACTTAAGAAAAAATAGTCTTAAAAATGCAAGGGTAGGAATTGAAAATGAACTTTGAATTTAAGATATTAGAATGCCCATAAGTACTCTAAAATTTTATAGAGAAAGCAGTGATTCATACACGCATTAGTGAAAACTTTCATCTTTTACACTCCTAAACTCTTCTTCATATATTTTTTTCCTTTTTATTGAGTTTATTGGTACAATCTAGGTATACAATACAGTTACATTCATTACTGGGATCCTGTACCTTCACATGACAGATCCTGGTTCTCATTTTTTCCCCTTGTCCCTGCCCTTCCTTCACCCCCCCATTTACAAATGCTTTATTTCCATTGTTTTCATTTTCTCATATTTTTTTCTTTTCCCTTATTCCTTTTCCCCTACCCTTCCCACTTTCCCTACACCTTTAGCCCTTTTCTTCCTATTTCACACTATTATCCCATTAGGATCTTATGTACTATTATAGTTTTTCACAACAGAGAAACTATTTGTTATTTACACACATGTGACTTGTTTATTTCACTTAAGAGTATATCCTCAATAGGTATCCATTTTCCTATGAATGACTCTAATTTCTCATTCTTTATGGCTGAGTAGTATTCCATTTTATAGAATAACCACATCTTCTTTATCCAGTTTCCAACAGATAGGCAAATGGGCTGTTTCCAAGTTTTAGCTCTTACAAACTGTGGCACTATAAACATTGGTGTGCATATATCACTGTGATGTGATTCTTTTAATTCTTTTGGAAAGATACCCAGCAGAGGGATGGCCAGATCAAATGGAACCTCCAGTCCCAGCTCTTTGAGGTATCTCCATATTGATTTCCATAGTGGTTGCACCAGTCTGCACTCTCACCAACAGTGGAGAAGGGTTCCTTTCTTCCCACAACCCCGCCAACATTTGTTATTGTGTGATTTCTTGATAGCAGCCATTTTTTCTGGGGTGAGGTGGAATCTCAGTGTTGTTTTCATCTGCATCTCTTGAATGACCAGTGATGTGGAACATGTTTTCATATATTTACTTGCTGCTTTTACTTGTTTGTCTGAGAAACATCTGTTCATTTCAGATGCCCATTTTTGAATTGGGTCTTTATATTTGGGGGGGTGATTGTTTTGAGTTCTTTATATATAAGAGACAACCTACAATGTGGGAAAAAAAATTTTACCAGCTTCTTCATATATTTTTGTTTACAACCTAACTTCAATATAATTATGAAGTAATAGGAAAGCTCCTACCCTGTACTTAAGTACAGGATAAACTTCTAACAGACCAAGTTGCTTTTAGTTGCTCTGGCAGTTAAATAACCATTCAATATATTTACCTTGAAACAAAGAACTAATTTTGGATCTGATGAGAAAAGAAAAAGAATCTGTGAAATCAAAAGACTATGGACTATAAAATTAGCCAAACAGGAATCAATTTATATACTAACAGCTATAAGAACTGTATAATAAATTCATTGCTATTTAGATAGACACAAAATTGAAAAGGGTTGATTATAAAATTATGCAGTCACATAATGTACAAAAGAAATATTGCCTGTCTTTTCAATGTAATTGAAAAGATAAGAATGTTACTCTAACTAGGGCATTCTGCTCATTCTGATGACTGCACTTCATGCTGTTTGTCTTTAATAAAATTGGTCGTTTTTACCAAATGCTTTGCCAGTCTCGCTTAATGTTAACAAGTCCACAGTTGCCAGTTGTGAAGTAGGGTTAAAACACAAAGTCATCCAAGGTCTGTTCTCTCAGTTGATATCAGGGTATGAGAACTGCCCTAGCCAAGCTAGTTTTTCCTTCCTTGGCTTTGTTTCCACCTTCTCTCCTAAGCTTTAATTGTCTACATCTTTCATCCATACTGGAGTCCATCTCGAGCCAGTTCTCTCTCACGTACTTGTGAAGTATCCTGTGTTCAGTAGAATCTAAGGTGCACCATTCAGACTGATAAAAATCTTCTACCCTCAAACACCAGCAGCTGAGCATTACTGAGCCCTCCCTCTGTGGCTGTGTCTATGGTAGGTGTGTACATGTATTGTTCTGTAATTTACTCCTCCACACAGGTCCGTGAGATGAGTGCTCTTGTCTGTTATTTTTCAGATGAGGCCATTCAGGCTGAAATCTATGTTAGAGTTATTATTGAGGTTCAGATAAAATTTATGACCAAAATTTAGCCTCAGTACAATTTGAATAGTAGGTGATAAAGGGCACAGTTGAGCACTCCCTTTTTTTGAAAACCTTTCTTTGTCTCCCAGAATGTCATGCACTCCTGGTTTCCTTATTATTTACAGTAGTTTTCTCTCTCTCTTTCCACTCCCTTCTTATAATCTCCTCAGTAACCTAGAGTTCAATCTTCAATCTCTTCTGTGTCTAAGCTCATTTTTCAAATTCCTAAGCACACTCATAAATTTTGTATTTTATGCATACAAAATGGCTTGCTGTAGAAATAATTAGGTGCATAGATTCATTAATGAAAACTACCAGAATTGGTATCATATCTTGCTTTTAAAATCTATTTAGATATCAACTTTTCAGGAAAGGTCATCTTCAGGAGGCACCACAACACTGTGTCTAGTCTGCATCAGTGGTAGTGTTTTCAGCTCTACCTCTGGGAGATATCAAAGATGAGGGAAGTCCTCAGATGAGAAAGACTTCCAGTTGTCACACTCAGGATTTTTATTTCCTGGTCCAATAGTAAGAAGAAGAAAGAGAATTGAACATTCTAAGAGACGTGGATTTAAACTGATGATGAGCTTTGGCAGTGGTGAAAAGCTGTTTTGTCAACAATTCAGTGGTTAGCTGAAACAAGCTTCCAGAACTAGAGCTATGACTAGGACTAGGACTACCAATTTTGGTATTTGATATAATTGGGTGATGGCGGAAAATATAAGGAAAATAAGAAGCTTTTTCTTCTACATGTAAGATATGTATTTAAATCAGGATAAGTATAACAAGGGTCAACATGTTAAAGAGATTAAAATAGTGGACATATTCCTAATAAGCAATGAAAATTTTTAAAATATTGCTGCTACTTGAGGAAAACTTGACCTATATAATTACAGTAAAAAATGGAGATGATTTAAAAATAAATTTCAATTTTTATGATTCTTTAAATATTACTCTAATCATTCATTGCATGTACAATACTTTAAAATTTTTATCTATAATTATTGTAAAAATGTTAAAATAATGATTATTTTATAACTATTTTTACTTGTTTTAAGTCTTTGGGTATAAGCTTTAATCATGTGCCCTTGACTGTGATAAGCTCCGAAGACTCATTTGGTGAATAAAGTACAGATAGTATCTGTGTTTAGTGGACTTTCTTCTAATAGGTTGGACATAGGAAAAGGGACAATTTTAGTATAAGTATTGCAGAGAAAAATATGATTAGGAAACACAGCAGCCCTTATTAAGACTCTGCTGAAATTTGGTTTCAGAAATATACATTTCCCTATCAGAATTCTGGATTGAAATGTTTAAACAAGGAGAGTTAGGCATAGAGTGAGAGTCAGTGGGGTCTGGCCTGAAGGAAGACCAAGTGTTGATACCAGTGTGCAGCTCTGTTGTGCTCTTGGAGAAGCTTACAATTTTTAGAAAGGAGAACAATAACCTGAAAGTGGAAGGAAAATAAAGGTTGAATTATGAGAGGCACAAATACCAAGTATTCTAGCTCAGGATTCTCACATTTTTCAGTTCTTAATCACTGAGGTAGAGGTGGGGAAATGAAGCTTCCTCAAAACAGGCTTATTAGATTCCTTGCCAAAACCTTCTCTCACCAGTGGTCAAAACAGTGTTTGCATGTTTCATGACTACATTACTTTTCTCATTTCTGAGAGAAAATACCTGACACCCATAGTTAAAGGAGGAAAGCTTTATTTTGGTTCACAGTCTGTAGAGGTTTTAGTTAATAGTTGGCTGGCTCCAAGGCAGGGTGGTATGGCAGAGAGGCATCACAGAGGAGAAACAGTCTATGGCAGGGCAGGCAGATGCAGCAAGCGAGCAACAAGCAAAAAGCAACAAGCAACAACCACCACCAACAGAAGCCCTTTTTCCATTTCTTATATTTTACCCAGGGTACTCCCTGTTAGGGCGGATAGCACTCACACTCTTAATCCTAGCCTCACACTATGAATCAATCCCAGAATTACACACTCTAGATCCATCCACCTCTGAAAAGCTCCACCTATGACCTAATGAGGCTTTAGGGGGACATCTAGATATGACCCATGAGGATGATCTGCCCTTACTTGTTTCAAACATCAAGTTTACATGATTATAATGTTTCAGACATAGAATGTGCCCCTAAAGTCTCAGATGACCAGAGGTGGGACTTTTGGAAGGTAGTTGGATCTTGGGGAGACATTTTTTATCAGTGGATTGTTCCTTTATGAGTTCATAGCTAAATATGCACTTAGGAGACAAGGTAGCTTTAGAGGAAGTGTATCACTGGGGGCATGCCTTTGGAGGGAGTATCTCCCTCACCAGTTCCTCCATTTGATTCTCTGCTCCTTGGCTGCCATGAGTTGAGCAGCTTTACTCTTCCAGGCCTTTCCACCATGATGTTCCTGCTCTGAGCCAGCACACCAAGCATCCACTGAACAGTGTGCCAAATCAATTCTCTCCTCCTTTAAATTGTGGGTGCTGGATGTTGTGTAACAGCAATGGAAAACTTGATGAATACAAATGGCTTTGGAATTTCTCTACTTGGCCATTGTCTCAAAGATTATTACTATGTTTTTGAAGGACCTCACACTCCATCCCCACTTCTTTCTTTTTTCCCAGTCATTATTTTCCTCTTCCTTTTGTTTTTCCAAAAGGTAGTCCCTGGTTACTTTCACTCCTTTAGCAACAGAACTTAATGCCCCATTAAAATCACAGATAAAACTTTACTATATCAGACAAATTTATTCCTATTTTCTTTTAACCTCTTTTTTCAGAAAATAATTAGTAAATTTCTTTTTTTTTTTTTTTTTTTTTTTTTTTTTTGTGGGAT
>NW_022900926.1:8523658-8556460 GCF_012274545.1 Fukomys damarensis | reverse complement strand
TTTTTGGTACTGGGGATCAAACTTGGGACCGTGCATTTGCAAGGCTGGCAGTGGAACCACTGACCTAAATCCCCAGCTCCAGTAAGTGTCATTCTTTTAATGAATGAAGGAAAACAAAAGGTTGATCCTTCCTAACTAATTTTTAAAGAATACAAGCTTTCCACAGAGGAAAAAAAAAGAAGTCATTTTAGCAATTCCAGAAGGGAAATAACTAGAAAATTTCTATTTTTAGATACAAAATATCCAGATTAGGATAGTCTAGAGAGAAAATGTATCAGTGGTTTCCTAGAGTGATAAATAGAAAGGGAGATGAAATAGAAACAAGCATGAGGGAAATTTTGGGTGATTATAAAGTTCTAAAAGTGGATTGTGGTATTTGTTGCACATTTCTAAATTTGCTAAAATTTTTTAACTGTAAACTTAAAGTAGCAACAACATCAGTCACATCTGAACAAAGCTAGTAGAGCACTCCAGTTATGGAAAGGTAATTCAATTAAGGGAGGGAGCCTGAGTAGAAAGCTGCTGCAATATTATGAGAGGAAGGAAACCCACTTATCTTTGCAAATGGAAGAGACATATCCAAGAGAATTTGAGCACATGGAGTCTGTAGGAAGTATGTGGGCAAAAAGTATGGAAAATGAAAGGCACAATATACAGTACAGTATTCAGTAAGCATCAAAGTGACTGATGGTGAAATTCATTAAAATTCATTTAAAAATTTATTAGAATAAGGAACACAGAACACAGAAAGATACTTTCACAGGGTCAGGGTTAGGGTTTTTCATGTGCCTGGTTTGAAGTCTGTGAAGTGTCTGAGCTGAGATGTCTGGTGTGACATTAACTATAGATCTGTGACTAGAAGAGGAGCTGGTTTGAGGAGGATGATTCAGGTGTCATAAGACATAAATGTAAATTCACATTCTGTGAAGAGGTGAAATGAACCTGAAGAGTGCCTAACCCTTGAGAGAAGATGAATTCTCAAGAGGAAAAAAAAAGAAGTCCAAAATGCAAGAGACAATAGAAATTCATAAAAAAGCCCAAAATGGGAACTGGCAGGCTGTATTAATAAGGTTTACAATGACTCAGTCAGTATTACAATGTTTCTCTATATATAAATTCATTTAATACTAAAAAAAAAAAACCCATGAAGTTAGTTCCACAATTATATTACAGGTGGGAAAATTCTCATAAATATGGGGTAACTTTCCAAGACCACAATCCTGGACTGTTATATTTTTAGGTAAAAATAATGAATGATATTTTAAGGAACTCCACAGTAGGAAAATAATTGTCATTTTGGAATCAAAATTCAAGCCATGAATGATGGATGCTTATTCTTTCCCCACATAATGTTGTGGAAATCCTTAATGTTTATTCAGTTTGGTAGCTTGAAATTCGTGGAACCGTAAGTTGTCAACGAAAGTGAATGACAAATTGAAGCACATCAGCTCCTGTCGGCTGCTGGAAGGCAGCCAGGTGTCCTGGTAGAGGGGATCGCAGAGCATCACTAACAGAAAATCACACACCAACGCGAGACTGCATCGCTAGCGATGCCCTCATTTAATTGACCAGCGAAATTCAAAGTCTCTTTATGTTGGGGCAAGGAAATATAGCATTCCATTCTGCCTGTAAACAGGGGGAAACTGGGTACTAAAGAACAACATAAAAACGTCCACACTATCTTGAAACAACAACAAACTTCCTCATTTTATTATGAAAGGAAAACCTTACTTTATAACTCTTCTGCTGAGAGTTCTTCGTGGCCTTTCTTATACGGATTTATCATCAGTCTCTTCTTTATTTCTCCTGCCTCTTTGCCCCCCCCATACTTTGCCTCACATTTAAACACTTAGTATTTTATCACACCAACAATTTGCAGTTCAGAATTCATTTTCTCCTTTTATTGGAGCATCTAATCTCTCCAATGACATTTTGTGATTTTCTTTTTGCTGTTAACTTTGTTTTAGAGACTTGCTAATTTCTAAATAATTATATGATCCTCAAGGCCTCTCAGTATCCCTCTGAATTAGTTGATATTCCCAGTTTATAGACCAGGAGACTCATAATTTCCCAGATTGCTCCCAGTGAGTAGTGCTTGATGTGAAATTGTAGAGCTGGAATCCCGGCCCTGCATCCGGGCCATTCTGGGCCTCCGCCATTTCCTACCTCTCAGGTTGGCCTTTGGTGCTGCTCCTTTGGGTTTCCACAAGAGCGTAGAAATTACTATTATATTTGCCTGACATCTTAACTAGACTCTGATTTTTAGGTCTGAAAATACATATTTGTTTTTGCTTTCTTAGTGTTTAGTAAAGTTTCTGGTACATGACAGTTAAATGAAGAAGGGCTAGAGTTTCATCTCATTTTGCTCTAACAGTTCTTTTTCAGCCTATACTCTACTGTATATTAAAAAGAAGCTGCATCTTTGTCAGATTTTGAAATATTTCAAGAATATAATGATCTGTTCTCACTAATTGAGCACATGGAGGTATTAAACTTTTAGTCAGCAAAGTCTATTCACCTTTCCATTTATGCTTACTGATTCTTAAACTTCATGATTTTGTGATAACTATATATTCAAATATTTTATTTGCTTCTAGATTTTGGAAGATTTCATCATGTACAAACATATACATGTATATATCCCTATTTATATATGTATGTATATAACATGTATATACCTATATAAATAGCGTGAATATGGATCTTTATTTAGGCATGCTATATATTATTAAATATATCTGATATTTATTATGGAAGCTATTCCAAAATTTCTCCATATATTTTATTAAATAATGATCCCTAGTTACCTGATTCTTTATCCCACAATAAATTTATGTAAAATTTGCTTCTTAATTTCTTTTCCAGGGCTCTTTTATTTTTTAATTTATGATTACATTTTTCAAAAGTAATCTTATTATTACATGGTTATATGTAGATACACACATTTGTAGTTTTAAGAGTAAGACGTGTTTTAGAAAACAAAAAATTTTCAAAATGAAACCAGCAACAATTTCATCATAATATTTTGTTGCACACGTATTATTTTTGGTTCTTATTATACATGTAAACTCAGTCACACACGCATGGTTGAGAACTTTCTGTATCTGTGATAAAGTGATATTTGGTCACATGTGTGTGTACACATGAGTACAGTCTAACAGATTGTTATACTTGACACTGTCCTTGTGTCATTCCAGAAATGCAAGTTCATGAACTTTCACCTTAAAAGTGAGCAGCTGGGCTACTTACGTAGGACTTGGAAAGTCTGCGATTAACTCCAGCATTATTACCTAGTCTGCTATCTTGGAAACCAGGACCAGGGCCTTTCTTCTCCCCTCAGATCAAGTAAGAGAAAGATTGAGAAGTTAGCAGAGTGAGGAAAGACGATCACTTTGCAGGTGGTTGTTAAGCATCTCTTGTGAATTTTTATCCTGGATTTTATGGACGAAGAAGTTTAGTTCTTCGAAATGGCACCGGCAAGTGATTTCATTCAGAAACCTTGCTGTAGAGCAGGGGGATTACAGAGCATGAATGCCTGGCATCAGACCCACAGCTTCAAAGTCGGGAGGTGAGAGGCAGTTAGCTATGCTGAGAGAAAACTGCACATCCACCAATGGCAGAGATCGTGGGTTCCTTGGAGCCACTAGGAGTTTCTGAGTAGGGACAAGACCTTGACTAGTGTGTGTATCTCATGAGCAGAAACATTGGAGGTAATAGTTGTACAAGGTTGGTCATTCGCAGGCAAGGAGGACTCAGTGGGATTCGTTGCTACTAAGGTGATTTCTGAGTAATCCACAGATCTGTCCCTTTTCCACGGAATATCAGCTCACACAGTTTGCTTTCTTAACAGGAACAATAAGCAAAGTTAATGCACTTAAAACACTCATTCTCATAGTAAAACATGGAGTGACTTACTTTCCTTGAAATCAGACCCATTTGTAATTCATTCTAAAATTTTGTTAATTTTCATATTTTTTAATTCATGAGGAATTTATTTTATAAATGAAGTGAGGATCAAAATATTTTTTAGAATTTGTTAATATGTTTTCACAGTACCATATATTGATTTGGCTTTTTTTTTCCTTTCCTTTTATTGTGGTTTGGTATTTTTTGTTTGTTCGTTGGTTGCTTTGTGTGGCTTTTTTGGGGTGCTGAGGGCTAAGTAAGCACAAGCTCCACCTGGATCTGCATCCACACCCACAGCCCTTGGCTAAACTTAATTTTTTCCTAATCCACTTTGGAGGAAGTTTACAACATTTTACTTGATTTTTTAAAAATTTAATTTCAACCAGTATCAGTAACACCCAAAGTCATGATTTCCAGTATGTGTTAATATTGACATTATTTTCTATTTAATGTCCCTCTTTTTCAATATAAGTTATTTTAATGAACTTTTATTAAAATTTTTTTGTTGTTGTTTTTTGGTCACAGGGATCAAACTCAGGACCTCATGCTTGCCAGGCAGATACTGTGCTGCTGAGCCACATCCCCATTTTTCCTAAAAATGACTCAAGTTTATCTTTCTTTGTGATAGAGTAGTACTCCATTGTGTATAAACATCACATTTTCTTTATCCAGTCTTCTGTTAATGGACACATAGGCTGCTTTCAAGATTTAACTATTATGAATCATGCTGCTAGTAATATGGGTATGCATGAATCACTCCATCTTTTTCTCTTTTGGAAGATATCTAGAGGGTGAATAACTGGGTGTGTGGTAGAATTTTTATACTCTCATTGGAGTGAAACCAGGGATTATGCATTTTAACATGGAGATCATCAGATTTTATTCAAGTCTTCCCTCCAGCAAATATCTATTGACTTTTAGGTTTGCTATACTTGTTAAACACTCACACCTTGGAAAATGGTTTGGAATACTTTTAGAAACAACATTCAAAGGAGAGTAAGTGATATGGGTAAACGTGGTTTGGTAAATGTTAGAATATGACAGATGCTGTGGGAATAATAGAGCAAGACAAGAATGATTAGTTGGGGAGGTAGAATAATTTTTAAAAAGGCACCAAGGCGTGTCTTACTGAGAAGTTGACAGCTTTCCAGAGACTGAATGGATGGGAGCAATTCAGAGGGAGGGGCAGACATTTCAGAGAGAGATGGTGCAAACCTGGAGGCAGAAATGTGCTTGTGGTGCTCAAGATCCAGCCAGAAGCCTAGGGTTCCTGGAAAACAGTAACTAAAGAGATTAGAGGCAGGAGACCCAGGAGGAACTGCAAGAACCAAGCTGTGCTTTTCCAACTCATCATAGTGACTTTGACTTAATATACCGTGAGACCTGAAGTAACCTGAAGACAATGTGGAGGAACGCCAGATATTGGGATACATTTTAAAAGCTCAGTGTGGCTTTGTGTCATGGTTGGACACTAGGAAGGAAAGGATGAAAGCACATTAATTAGGAGGACTTTATCAGACGGGGAGCTGGCATGGACCAGGAGAGTAGCTGTGAAGGGAACCAGAAATAGTTAATTCTACATCTATTTTGAGTACAAAGCTAAACACTTTTTCTTTCTGGGTTGTATTTTTCCTTCTTAATTAAAATAAGGGGTTTTCATTTTATAACATAAGAAGCACCAATCTTTCAAATTTATCTTATTCTACCCATTTTCTCTTACAGCATAAGTATTTTCTTTGATTTTTAAATAGATGCAATTTTGTTTGGAAAATGTTGAAAATATAATCTGCAGTTAGGTAACCATTTTGGAAAAAAATAAACATTATGTGGAAATTAGAAGCCTGGGGCTGTTATCCTAGCTCAGTTTCTAGTTGGCAGTGTGGTCTGGGATAATCTTAGTGCTCATGTTTATAAATTGAGATTTTGGTGAAAAGTCATTACTATTCTAGCCTAACTGTTTTAACGACCCATGATTTTGTATTGATACACTGGCCTGTAGAAACTTGAAAGCAACATGAAATCTTCAGAGAATGTCCATAAAGCGTCAACGAGTGACTTTGCTGTAGCTGTAGAATTTTAAAGAGAGGACGAGACGAAACAGGAGTGATTCCAAACTAGCTGTGCTGTCTCAGAGGGCCGTGGCCTTTCTGGTGACGTCGCCCTGTAGATTTCTCTGTCCTTGACACCCAAAGACAAATGTTGCCTTACATGCTTGACTCCATAGGAGCTGCTTCTTCTTCTTAATCCTGCAGGTCATAAGAACTTGGCTCCTGCTTTCACTTTTTCTTCCTTCTCTGCGTGGCTTTTCTTAGGACCTGACTGCTCCAGAGACCAGCTCTCTCTGTTGCAGTCCTGCATTTATTTTTCCTTAAGTTTAAAATTGTATAAAACATCCACTTAATTTATCTTTTGGGGGGTTTCATGTATTTCCACTTTATTACAACTGAGCCATTACTCTTGTAGTCTCGTCAACATTAACTGTTTTATTCTCACATTGCTGCTGAACAAGCAGCTCTTGCTGCAGAGGTTCAGAGAAAGACAAAAAGAAGTGTGTAAGCGCCTTCTGAGTGTTTGCAAAAGCTTTATTTACTTACAAACACTTTCATTATTCACAAGGTTTGTCTTCTGAAGAAAAAGTGTGACTGATTTGGCTTTGTTTGGGGCCTTACTTTTGAATTTGTTCTTGGCCTTTGTTTTGATGACCTTAAGACCAGGCCCATGTCTACCAGCTTGGCCCCCATGCTCCCTCCATGGGGACCCATGCCGTGCATGTAGCTTGTTCTGTTCCCTCCTGTATCACACATCATACTGATTCTGTGCAGCTGAAAACTATTCTCCTTGGAACTAACTCAATTTGTTTTCAAACAAATATAGCAATATTGTTTTCCCCATCTCAAGGGTGCAACATTTTGGACTCTGTTTGCCACTGAGAGTCCAGAATTAAGATAGTAAGTGGTTGTGCAATGAAAAGCAGAAATAGCTTGTTCTTGCAAATGGAAAGAAATTTAGCCTCATTTAGCTAAAAGCACAAGACCTTTCTAATCAAACATTTGACATCATGACCAGACCGGGGAAAAAAGTATACCTGTTCAGTTATAATTGGTTCTGCTCACCGGAGTGGCTTTTTCATTGTCTGTGCAGCTACAGGATATATGAGTAATAAAAAGCACATGTCAGGCTGACTGAACCTGTTCTATAGAGCCCTGCCAGCCCACTCTGTGAAACTGTTATTTCCTATTAGGAAAACAAAATCTCACATCATGGTTAAAAGGTAATCGGTCTTCAGGACAGTGGTCCTGTAGAGGTAAGCAGTAATTCTGAATTGATTGGTGACATGGGCTTTCAGGGAACATTTTTCAAAATGAGGAACATTGGACAGAAACACAACCCAAAAGTAGCTTTCCCAGAAATTTTCCTAACATCAGGTTATTGGTGAAAGTTGTGTCTTTACCATCAACCGTAATAAACAGTAAAACTTGGTGGCTTTATGCACCTCCATTTGCTTGACCATGGGCCACATTACGGCTGGACTGGCTCCATGGTCAACATTTTATGGCCAAGGAAACCTACCCAAGGTTTTGGGGCTAAGTCTGTGTCAGGGACAGCCTGCCTCTCAAGCCCAGACACCTGTTACGGTCCCACGTTGCATCTGGAAGTTGGTGTGTGACTTGCATTTTCTGGCCTTTTGTTTTTTGTGTAAAACCCATGTAATTGTTTCTATTATTAGCAGAGCAATAGCACCTTCCCCACAGGATGATTATAAGACAAAATCCAAAGAAATAACACACATGCCATTTCTAGATAGATAGATGGTAGGTAGATAGAACAATAATTATGTTTCTTAATAATTATGGTTTCGCTTAGAGATAACTATTTTAGTAGTGCCATATGCAAATTTCATGATTTCATATAAAATAGTTTCTTCTCTATGAATGGATTGTGACTAATTTCAGGGAAGAGCTAAACAGCTCTGAGACTTCTTTCCTAAAATCTGTGTTAATCATACTCAATTATCTATCAAATAATGTAATAATTGTTTGGAATATGTAAATAAAACAAAATAATTTTTAATGAAAGCTGTTAACCAGGAGGAGCAGGTCAGGTAGAATATTATCAATCATTGAAACCACATCTATTTTTTTTTCTATGAATGAAATTGGAAACTTTCAAAGACTTTACAGTGAGTGATGATGACTCAATTTCTGCTGTAAACAATCACCATGAATCTGAGAGTCCTAAATAATTAACATCAGTCATGGTCAGAATAACCAAGCTTTCTTTCTAAAGAATAATCTACAGGTTAGGGTCTTTGTGTTTGATTTTGCAGTTCATTCAAAAATATTTTTATGGGCCAGGGATTTAGCTCAGTGGTTCTGCCGCCTGCCTTGCAAGTGCAAAGACCCAAGTTCATCCCTGGTACCAAAAAAAAAAAAACAAGAAAAAAAGTATTTTTACTACATCAGATTAAATGAAATAACTTATTTCGCTAAAGTTTTGTCCTGTTCTGGGTGCAATGTCTCAGACCTTTAACAATTTCAGATTTAATATTGATGTCTCCTCTTCATGACCTTCCTGCCATTTGATGTTTGTACTGATGAGGAATAAGTCTCATTTGAGTATAAGAGTTGTCAAGACTCTCTGCATGTCATTTGTTCTCTATGATATGTTAATAAAGACATCCCAGAATAGTATGTATGTAAATGTGGGGGTTTTTACATAAATCTATCCTTCTGTTTGAAAGATTGCTGGACTGGAGAGTTGAAAGCAGTTTCCTGGTGGTGGTGGTGGTGGTGGATTTGAAACTTATTGGAGCAATGTGCCTTTAAGGTGATGTCATGCAAACAACATGGTGGTGT
Organism: Fukomys damarensis; assembly: GCF_012274545.1. Lineage (NCBI taxonomy): Eukaryota > Metazoa > Chordata > Mammalia > Rodentia > Bathyergidae > Fukomys > Fukomys damarensis. The sequence continues at coordinate 8,547,698 of NW_022900926.1, read as the reverse complement.
GTGGGTGTCTTAACGCGTCGGATTTTTGCTGGCTAACTCAGAAGCCTGGTGGTCTCTCTGGCTGTTTATCATTATAGGTAGGTAGGAAAGGTTTTTGTTTGATGGCCGAAGGAAGAAGCTCCCACACATGTGTGTGTCTGTGTGTGTGCATGCATATGTGTATTTGTGCAAATATGCTAGGAGAAACTAGAGACCAAACAAGCAAGTTGGGATGATTTAGGATATGGAAGGATCGTCTACAACTTGTATCTGAAAATAGTATCACAGCCTCAGGAAGATTCAATGTTAAATAATGGCTATTGCTTCCATGATAAATGCATCAGTGACAGAGCTGTTTCTAGGGGATGTGTGGTGTCAGCAGGGTGAAGACAGGCTCTGTGTGTTTGTGGGGTGGTTCAGGGAGATTTCTAATGACTAGAGACAGTGCTCTAGGGGTATGGCCTTTTGAAGAGCTTCAAACCCAGTGTTCCTTTCTAGAGGCCAGAAGGTTACTGTTTTTCGTAGCTATGGTGACTGCATAGCTGCTGGTTTTCAAGACTAGCATAGTTCTAGCAAAAGGGGAACAGGAACAGAACATTTTAGAGCACTAAGCATGTTGTTTTTTTTTTAAATCATGTTTCTGTCATTTTTTTCTTGAATAAAAGCTTCTTGGATTGTTGAAAGTCTTTAGTTAATTTTTAGAGTTTTGAAAAGTTAACTGTGCTAATTTCTGCTGATGTACATTGCTTTTATGCAGGAGTTGATTTTGTAGTCCTAAAATGGCAGTGCTTAGCATCCCATTTTAACTGTTGATCTTAGGCAAGTTATTTAATCTCTTTTCTCAGTTTCCTCTCTCATAAAACAAGTATAATAATAATGTGTCAAAGGGCTGTGAGCATGATGCATGTCTATTTAGGAAAAGCACTCACTATGGCACCTGGAACAGCATTGGGAAGTTTAAAGCAAGACCCTTTAGGAAAAGTGTTTAAAATAGTATATGTGGAACATAATGGCCACCCAATAAACCCTGGCCATCAATACCAGCTAAATTCATTTCAAATGGACTATGGGATTGCATCAAACTAAAAAGCTTCTGTACAGCAAAGGAAACAATCAACAGAGTGAAAAGCTAACCTACAGAATGGGAGAAGACATTTGCAAGCTATGCATCTGACAAGAAGTTTCCACCAAGAATCTGGAAGGAACACTAAAATTCCAAGGCATAATAAATAAGTACATTACAACCAAATGAAACCGGGCACTGAATGCAAACAGACATTTCTCAAAAGAAGACATACAAATGGCCAACAGCTATGTGAAAAAACATTCAGAATCGCTAAGCCTAAGGAAGTACAAATCAGAGGCACAGTGGCATTGCCTCACCTCAGTAAGAAGGGCGATTATCAGAGAACAAAGATGGCAAACGCTGGTAAGGATGTGGAGAAATGGGAAGATGTTAGTAGAAAACAGTATAAAGCTTCCTCAAAAAATTAAAAATAGAGCTGCCATAGCATCCAGTTATCCCACTACTATACATATATATGTATATATATATACACATGTGCATATATATATATATACATATATATGTGATATATATGAATCTATATCATACTGATGTATATGAATTACATCAATTAGTCAGAGAAATAGCTGCACTCTCATAATTCTTGTAGCACTAGTCACAGTTTACTATGTCATGGAATCAACTTAAAGATTCATGAGTGGCACACATATTCTGTGGAATACTCTTATCCATAAAAAACAATGACATCCTATCTTCTGCAATAGGAACTGGAGATTATTATGTTAAATGGAATAAGCTAGGCACAGAAAACCAAGCGCTGCATGTTTTTACTTGTATGTAAAACTTAAGAAAAGTTGGTCTTGTAGAAGTTAAGAGTAGAATGGTAGTTACCAGAGTCTGGGAAAAGTAGCAGGGAGAAGAGGTAGGAAAAAGCTGTTCAGTCTGTATCAAGTCACAGGTAGACAGGAGCAAGAAGTCCAAGTGTATTGCTGCACAGAAGGGTTATTATAGAAAACAATAATGTACTTTATAGTTCAAAAAGTACATGAAAGGGTTATAATCATTTCACCAAAAAGAAGTGATCATGTTCGAAGAGACAGTTGTATTTACACTGAATTAAACCTTACAAATGTATCTGTATCAACCTATCAGGTTACTTTATTGACACAACAAATTTTATACTCTGAATTATAAAAATACATTCAGACCTTGACAAACAACTGCACCTTTAAGTTTTTTCCATATTTTGTTTTCATATTCATAGTATAAGTCACATCTTGCTTTTTTCTGAATTGCTTTGTATGAGTAGGGAGGTTTACCGATTGAGTTGTGCAAAATCTCAGCCCAAAGCGGTTGATAATGTTGTTTTCCATTTCATTACGTTGACTATTCCCTGAAGCTTTTTGGAACACTAACAGATGGCTAAGCTGTTGGAGATATTACGATTCTACTTACTGTTCAAATATGTGGGCTGAAAACCGTATTATAACTGGGTAACTTTGCCTTTTGTTTCTTCAGAAAAATAACTGTATTACACTGACTCACATAGTTTATTCAAAGTGATTTACAAAACTGCACTTTTTGAGGAGGTTGACTCAGGGTACAAATGAAAAGAATTTTTGGAATACCTAGACTCATCGAAGTTACTGATGTTTCATGAAATAATTAAAAATTAATGACAAAGTTGCTTATTCAAGAGCCCTCCTTGCTAAGAGTGTCAAACTTTTTGGCAGTGCGGACCAGTCCCATTGCAGGCACTTTTTCCCCAGATTGGGTGGGAGATGGTTTCAGGATGACTCAACGGAGCACAGACCCTTGGTACCTCACATGCACCATTCAGAGGGTTCTGTCTCCTGTGAGGGTCAAAGGCTGTAGGAGGAGGCTGCTTACAGGGGGCTTATGTGGGAACGGGAGCAATGAGGAACAGCTGGAGATATGGAAGAAGCTTTGCTGGCCCCGCTGTTACTCACCCCCTGCTACGTGGCCTGGGCTTAGCGGTGCGTGTGTTAGAAGATGGGTAATTGGTCAGTTTCCCATTGCTCGACAAAATGCCCGATTTCCACAACTTAAAGGCAGAAATGGTTTATCTGGCTTACAGTTTTAGAAGTTCCAGTCCATGGTCAGCTGGCTCCAATGCAGAAACACACATGGTGGGAGGAGGAGGATGAACAACGCTGTTCGCTTCATGGTAGCCTGGAAGCAGAGCTCAGGGCAAGAGTGTCCACCCCAAGATGCACAAGGCCCACGCCAGGGACCCACCTCCTCCAAGCAGGCCCCATCTCAGTGGTGAACATGGGTGGGTTCATCATTGATGACTACAGCTCCCAGCAATCCAGTTCCCTCTACAGGAGTCTCTCTATCCAATAAAGTTGACAGGATGAAGAGGCACCATGTGGCCCCCTCAGTCCCTTAAATAACAGCATACTTGAGCTTGTTCTTGAAAGAAAATGGGAATTCTATGAATGGGTTTAACACAGAATCACAGTGGCTAATTCAGAATATTTAACAATAAAAATTAGTTATGAAAGATAGTCATTTGCCATCTGTTCCATAAGAATGATATTAAGCACAATATTCATAGAAGGATTCACATCATTAAATGTATTCTTACTTTTCTTTTATTCTACATTTATTATTGTTCTTACAGCTCTGATTTCTGAATAAGCGAGTAGAGCCATTTATATGATATCTTCAGTTACTGCTCACTTTCAAGAGTGAACTGAGACATATCCATGATTAGGTTTTTAAAATCCTTTCATATGGTAAATATTATAGCAAATAAGATCAAAAGAAGAGAAATACACTGCACACAAAATTTCCATCGGCATGGGAGAAGACTTCCTTTACAAAGAACCAAAGTTCTGACTTAGTTTCATGTAATTTTTCCATTTCTGGGAGGGGAGGCGAGGATAGAGGGACTATCTCCGAATTCTGATTGTTTGGAATTAAAATGCTTTCATAAATAGACCTTATGACAGAGGGCTCCATTGTTAATGGCAGAAAACTAATCCCAAACTGAATTATGTGTAAAAAATGTATATGGATTGAAAAATCCAGGCACTTATCTTTCAGAAAAACTAGATAAAGGGCTGATCAGCAGCAGCCTCCTGGCTCTGGTTCTTCTGAAACAGTCACAGTTCCACTGAGTCCCAGATTTCCTAAGAGCCATGCTAATAGGCCAGTCAGTTTACACACACACACACACCAGATAAATACATAAATAACTTCTGCTTCGTCCAGGACAGAAGCCACAATACAGAGTTTTGTTTGCCCAAATTTACCTGCTTTCGATCCAGTATGAATCCCTGAAGTGTCTGTGTGTGTGTGTGTCCAACAGAACGGAATGTGCCAAGTGATTCGTCACCAGTGGGCATTCTGGAAACAGACCTGCCTCTCTCAGATCATGCAGACTGATCAGAGGAATACAACCTAGAAGAAAGTCAGGATTTTGCGTATAGAAGGAAAGAAAATCAGCTCTGGGAAATAAATTTCTGGCAGAGAATGTCATCATTTGAAAATACACTTTCAGGATGCCTCCTTATGACACTGGCTTTATTGTTTTTAACTTTTAGAGGAGCTGAGCTGTATTGAGTAGTGTAATTGGAGTCATTACGTTTTCAAGGTGACTCCTTTTGTCTCTTAAATGCTGGTGCTAGGAGAGCCCAGAGAACACAGGGTGTATTCTGTGTCACACACCTTTGCCTTATTTGATTTGCAGATTGATAGGCTCCACTATTTTTGGAAAAGGTGAATTACACACATTAATTCATTCTTTTGCATCAGAAATACTGTCTTTCATCTGAGTCTTTCAAGGAGGTGTTTTATTCCATGGAGCATAGCATATTTTTCCAGTGCCTTTAAATTATATTTAGTGAACAAAAGAGCAAAATAAAATGAGGGAAGTAATGATGGATGACTCTCACCATGTGACCAGAAAAGTTCAGGAGAATGTTGATTTGATCACATCCTCTCAGCGCTGACTCAGAGAAGCTGCTTATCTACTTCCTTTCTAGCTGATAATTCAGAAATAAGCTCAGAATTGTTACTAAATCCCAGAGAGATTTCATGAGAATATGTTGTTTAAAGGGAATGTCACTGAAGTGAAACTATTTAAAAATACAATTTATTATTGTTTAATGCCTAAAGAAGGGTTAGTCAAGGAGAGGGCTTTCAGTTCCTTCTAAAAGACCATAATGTGAAGAGGAAAACCTTCCTCTAAGACAACTCCCTTAGATGAATGTGCTGAGCCCTTGGTGTGCTGGGTCCCTATCTTTTTGATGGGTGGCCTGATCATCCCATGTCTGCAGTCGGTAGTCTTAGCTTTTTGCACAAATTTTCTTTCATGGAGTCCTTGCCTGTTTCTCAAGAGGGGGTTTGATTTGTAGTAACTCTGTATGTACCTCTTAGACATATGTAACATGAAGTGGTTCCACAGCTGAATCTCCTTCTGTGTGAGATAATAAAATTGACTTCATAAAATGAATGCTTGGGTTCAAGCAATCCAGTAGGTTTTACTTGTTATTCACCTATCCTTTTCACATGTTTAGCAAAGAAAGAAAACTTTTTTTCCATTTGAACGACTTTTAGGACTAGGCTTTAATAAACACTTCAAAGTAGTCTGGCTAGATGAAATACTGTCATATGTAACTTCCTAAAAATAAAATGCAAAATTGCAAGCATAAAGAAAATGAAACATTATGCTTTGATGACTTCCTTTTAATGAAGAAATGGTTTGTATGTGACAAAAGTGATTACTGTCATGGCATGTCTTCAAGATTCTGCCTGCTTTAAGAGGCTGGCAAATTTTAAAAGGTTAAATGGGTAAGAAATCTTCCACATTCATCTGATAAGTTGGTTTCTCGAAAGAAGTGTCATCTATAATTGCATTAAATGTGAATGGGTAAACACTGACAAAAACTAGAAATCTTCAGATTGAATAGAAAGTAAAGACCCAACTTTATGTTGTCTGTAGAAAAAAAAATTTAATATAAAAACCCTGGTTGAATGTAAAAGAATTAAGACAGTATTCATTGGCTGAACATATGTCTACCATTCATAGGGAGGAACAGTGAAGAAAAAGAAAGCTAGTTAATTTTGAAAAAGAAATTTGGTACTGATTTCATTTCCTTTGCTGTAGGGTAGATTGTCAGAGATATTTTTCTTTTATACTTGATTCTGTTTGTCAGAGACAAACAGTAAGCCAGCTGACTGGCTTACTACTTCTGAGTATTAGCTCTGAGACACACACAGTTACACTCACACACAGATATTTACACACACAGAGATACACACATCTACTCACACACACACATACACCTACACACATATAATTTTTTCACTTCCTCAGTAATTTCTTCAGGATAACAGAATGCATTGAGAATTCTGCATTCAGTTTAAGAAAAATCTGATACATAACCCAGTAATGTTTTCCATTTGTGTATTGTCAAGTCCACAATTATAAAGTAAAGAAATAAAAAAGCATTCCTACAGTCTTGGTTTCACCAAGAAAATATTCTGGTTGATCATAGGTTAGGAAACCTAGCCATCCTTATAGAGATGATTATAGAAACTCCGGAAGTCATTGGCTTTGCACAGGTACTCTAAACTAAAACTGCAGTCCTCACTGAACCATCCCATTCAGAAAGCCCAACGAATATTTGAATTAACAAATATTCACTCTTTCTATTGTATCAACAGTTTCTGGAGGAACATAGAAGCATCAAAGCAGGGTTTGAAAGTAACAAGAGCACAAACGGAGCATAGTGGTGGTTGCTGCTCATCTGTGAGGTACACTCGCTTTCCAGTGTCTGATCAAGCACTAAAACTAAACTTCCTAACATACAGGAATAATTGGCGTGCTGTCCTCAGATAACCAAAATTGGTTTTTATTAGACGTATAATTGCTTGAATAAAATTTAGTCCTTATTGTGCAGTCCCCTCATGTTACACACCTAGTCTGTGTTTTATATATGGAGCACTGGAAATTTTAATTGAAATATGTCTTCTGGATCATGATATCTCAGGGCTTACTGTAAGGAGTATTCTGCAGATCAAAAGTGTCACTATATTAATTCAAACAAGTCTGTTGTAAATTACAGGTGAACACTTCAACTCCTAAACCAGATTCTGGAAAAAAATAAGTAGAATAAGCACACTAATTGTGAAGATAAAATTATGAAATACTTGCAGGTAACAAAGGACAGGAAAGGAGAAGAAAAATAAAAGCAGAAAAATAGAAAACAATTTTAAATTTAAACTCAAGCACATCAATCATCGGTTTGTTGAAGATGGGTAAACATGCCAACAACTGTACAAGTTGTTAGGCTAAATTTTAAAAGGGGAAAACTCAATTCTTTGTTGTCTACAGAAAATGTACTGCAGATATAAAGAAAAAACTAAAAATGAAAATATGGGGAAAAACTGATATATCTTTCAAATGCTGTTGAAAAGAAAGCTAGAAAGGCTATGTAAGTCACAAGAGACCTTAGGTAAGGAATATGGCTGGATATAAAAATGGAAATTTTATACTAAGGGATTCATTCATCAAGAACATATCTTATATATATACTTATGTAATAGGTGAAATTTAAATTACATAAAGCAAAAACCTATTAAAAAGAAAAAGAAGTAAGCAAATCCACAAGTGTAGTTGGAAATCTCAGTGCTACTGTAACAGTGACAGATAGAAAAAAGTGAAACAGTTTATGTATAGAAAAAATGAATAAAACTCTCATCTAAATTGACTTATTATAGAATGCTAAAATTTGCAAAAACAAATACCCTTTATAAATGATGGAAAATTCACTAAGAAATGTAAGTAACATCTGCCTTAGTTATCTGTGTTGCACAAAAAGTTATACCAAAACGTCACAGGTGGAAACCACAATTACACATTATGTCACACTTTCTCTGCTTCAAGAATCTAGGAGGCAGCTTAGCTGGGGGGGTTCTGGCTCCAGATCCCCTGTAATGCTGCAGATGGGGCATCCGCTGGGGCCGTGCTCATCTAAAGTGTTGACCGGGAAAGTTCTGCTCTCAAGGTCATTCGCTTGGTTGGAGGCAGGAGTCAGAAACTCTGATGAAGGGGTCCTTTGAGTGAGCCGCACCATGGAGCTGTCAAGCAAAATAGCAGCTGGCTTCCTCCAGAGTGAGAAGCCCAAAGGAGAGCACTTGGGAATGAAGCCGTAGTGTCCTCACAACCTAACTTCAGAAGCGAAAGGCTATGGGTTCTACCTTACTTTATTGATTAGAAGTGAGTGAGTGGCTACAACAGGCCGCGCTCAAAGTCAAGGACTTATACAAGGGTCTGAATGCAGGAGGCAGTGATCATTGGAGGGTCCTTCTAGAAAGTGCCTACAACACACAGGAGCAGGAACATCAAGGATGTCTTGATAGATTTAGAATTGACAAGTTGTAGAGAGTAACTTCTGTGATCATAGTGAGATTAATTAGAAATTAATAACAAAATGTGGAAAAATTCTTATTTGGCACTTAAACAACAGTTCTCAAGAATCTATGAGTCAAAAACAAATCAAAGGAAAATTAGAAACTAATTGGAATCATTAAAAAATAAAATGAATATTTTAAAATTTTTATAATGAAGTTAAGGCAACATTTCACATAGATTTAGTTTTCAGTGATTATGGTAAAGTGCTACTTAAAATCTGAAAGGTCTTCCACCTTAAGAGCATAGGAAATGAGAAAATACAAATTAAATATAAAGTAAAACAAAGAAATTAATAAAGATAGAAACAGAAATTAAAGGAATAAGTAATGAACAAACATGTATAAATTTGGTTCCTTGAAATTATAATTTATATCTAGATGTCCCAGCAAAGACTCATGTGCTCCATTGCCTTGTTGGGGTTTGGGGTATGTGGTACTGGATCAGTCCACTGATTGCATTGATGTAGCTCTGGGTGTGGATGATGGATTTACCAAACAGGACAGATCCAACCTGGGTGCACAACCAACCAATAGACTTGTAGCCTGAATGCAATAAAAAGCCAAAGAAGACCGGAAGCCAGCTACTTCCTGCTGTTTCTCCTCTACCCTACCCCTCTACCATGCTACCCTGCTTGGAGCCAACAGATTGTGCACTGAAACTTCTACAACCTGTGAACCAAATACACCTTTCTTCTTTAACTTGTGGGTGCTGGGTATTTTATCCCAGCAACAGGAAAGTAACTAAGACAGAAAGACCAAGAAAATTTAAAACTTATAGACCACATTATTACAAAGATATACCATGATAATTAGACAATTCAATATACTTAAACTCTCAGTTATTTCCCAAATTAATCTATATATTCAAAACAAGCCCAATCAAAATTCCAACTGCCTTCATACAAGGAGAAGCTGACTAGCTAATATTAAAATGTATATGCAAACACAAAGGATCTTAAATAGCTAAATCAGTTTTGAAACAAAAAAGGAACAAAGTGGTAGGGCACACATTCTTTTATTTCAAGACTACTAATAAATCTGTGTTAGAGATGGCGAACCTTTTAGAGGCCAAGGGCCATGCAAAAGCTCAGACGAGTCGAGGCCAATGAGTTGTGGCTAAGGATACCTTTGCCTGGTGCTGATCGCACTCAAGGCCATGGCCCAAGTGTGCTGCTGTCTGAGGGTCAGCAGCTGGGCTGATGCGGGGCCGACTCAGCTCCTCTGGTGACAGAGAGGCCTCTGTGTGTGTCTGCTGCAGCACCAGTGGCACGGGTTTCTCACCACTGATCAAAACAGTGTGGCATTAGAAGGACAGACCTAGAGATTAGTATAGCATGAGAGAGCAGTGAAACAATCCCGCATGTAAGTAAATGGCCAGTGATTTTCCATGAAGGTGCCCGTGTAATTCTATGCAGAAAGTCTTTTCATCCAGTGATACTGGAAAAGCTTGACATATATTGGGGAGAAAATGAACTTCAGCCTTAATCTCAAAAGCATTCTACTGAGCTGAAGCAGCTGCCTGTCAAAGTGTAAATAGTGGCTGATTCTATCAACACAGAAAAAGTGCTCACTTCAGCGGCACATCTACTGAAATTGGAATGAAACAGAGAGAAAGGCAAAACTGATCTGTGGCAACAGATTATTACAGAGATGGGCGACTTGCATTGTAAAGACATATCAAAGGCTTTCTCTTAAAATAATTTAGAGAAAATGGTCAAACATAGTGTGCTGTCAATAAAGTCATGACCGCTGGTTCAAGGTCAGACCAAAATGTGTGTGGTGGAAATTTTGTTAAATTTCAAAAAAGTTCAAGAACGTCCCAGTTTTCCTCTCAGTAGCAACTTCCTGTAAGAGCCTCGTGGACATACCTTTTCAAACCCTTCCTCTGAGCACCTCTGTGTCCCTAAAGAAACACAAAGCCTTTGCCTGGAAAACAAGTGAGTGCCACTTTTGTTTAATGAATATGGTTACAGTCTCCTTCAGTAAGTTCGCAGGTATCTAAAATAATTATGCCAGCTTGGATAGAGAGGAACAAAATGACTTGAAACATGAAAAAGCCTTTGAGATCCCCAGTGTCTTATGAGCAAGAAGCAGGTTGAGAGCACAGAGCAACTGCAACATTGGCCATTTGGGAAAAGACAGATGCATAATTGAGAAAGTAGGATCTGGATTCAGGCACCTGGGGCCCAGAGCCTAGAGGAGCCATTTTCAGGTAAGGTGATTGGGTCTCAGTCAACATATTTCTCAACTCCTGAGCAAAAGGGGATGGCAGCATGCATTTGGCTGGACCTCAAAGTTGTTTCAGCCCAGTGACTGTGAATGTTACTTTCATTGTCCCTGTAATTTTTGCATGGAGATTTCGATTGTGGTTCTCCTGCCCCTCTCTTCCCAGTGTAAGTTGGGTATATGGGAGCCTAGAGTTTGTTTCTTAATCTTGTATCCTATGATCAAGCCGAGGCTAATGCCTCCCAGAACTAGTTTCACCTGCACCTGTGTGTTGTTTACATGATGTGATGCTCGACTAAAAGCGTGACCCCCATGGGACTCTAAGTTAGGGAACATAGATGGGTATATTTTCAGAGTGGGAGGGGACTATAGTACTGTGATAGCTGCATCCAGAAACGGCCTGTAGAAGCACTACTCCAGATCTGCAAGCCTCTCCACAGTTGTTTACTATTTTGTCCCTGCACTATCCCTGTGATTTGCTTTTAACTAATTCACTGTGGTAGAAGTGGGCCAGTTCTCTGCCTTTGCCTTAAGCAGGCTCTGCTTTACCTCTGGGTAGCCTTTAGATGCCGCATAAAGAATTAGCTGTTTGATTGGTGAGACAATTGAGATGCTTAGATACCACAGCATTCGAAAAAGCCCAGGTTTCTTCAGCAAAATAACAGGCATGATATTTCTGATGTGCTGCAGACCCAGGTGACATCACATTGGGCTAGGCCAGGGTGACAGAGTGGTGTAGATAATGAAGTGGCATCTAAGCCACTGATCATTGGGTAATTTGCAATGGAGCAATACATAACCAGATCCATAAGCCACAGTGATGTAAAAATAAGATTATATAAAATAAAACAGTGGAATTGTGATTTTCTGACTTTGAACTTCAGTTCACCTTAAACTTTTTTTCTTTAGCATGTAATTACATAGCCGTGAATATTGGAGTATTATCAATGGTTGCTCTGTTTATTATTTTTTTAGTTTTCAGATTTCTTTGTTAGGGTTGCTTTTTATAAAGTTAAGTGACAGTTTGAGTGATTTATAGATCTTGGCAGGAATAAAGTTACCAGATGTCATGTATGTGATGAAAATACCCATAATCTTCCTGTTGTCATGTAAAAATATTTCTAAAATCTTTTATTGGAAGTTCAGATTTGTAGTAGCTCATCAGACATAGAAAAACAGATGACAATGAAATATACATTTTAAAGACCTATGGGTATTTTTTAACAGTGTTCTAATTCTAATGGTAAAGATGGGATGAAGAGGTACAAACATGCTCTTAAAATGTAAATTCTTCTTTTGGAATCTTCCAGTGCCAGAGCTTGACATCCTCGTCACGCTGAAATATCTCAGGAATATGTGTGATAATCAGAAATGGGAGCTCCTGCTCCAAAAACTTTCTGATAGGGTTCAGTACTCCCACATTAGCTTGATTACACGAGACTATTGAAAAAACTGCACTCTTTGTCTTACTTCCCAAGAGTTTATTCCATGCCAAAATTGGTTTCTTTTATCACCAAAATCTTGGAAATATCTCTAGCTTCTTAATTTTTTTATCCTCAAAATCATGCACAAAACCACCAAAGAGCCTCAAGTAAGTAGCTTCAGCCAGCGTATATTTATGGGCAAGGCAGACACTGAATTCTGGACCCCCACCCGTGAGGTGAGGATACTTGTTGATTTCATATAACTTCATCTTCTGGCCAAGGAGGTCATGATCGGCAGAACCAAGGGAAGTCTACTACTGGTTCAGTTGGAATTATTTCGAGACTGACTTTCTCTTCCTTTTCCTGAATGAAAAAGCAAACCTCTAAACTATTCATTAGAACTTCTTACACTGGTAGACTTCTTGGAGAGTGTAAACATCATGATACTAGACTTGAAAGATGTAACTATTGTTTCCAACAAACAACCATAGGAATTAAAATCTTTATTCAAGCTCTACTGAAAAGATTTTTGAATATTTGGTATGACAGAAATGAGAATATCTGTGAGTGACTCTGGCTATACAAAAAGCAAGCACCACATCTACTTTTATTTTAAGAGACTAACTTCAAAAACCTGATCGTTAAGCAATGAAAATTGAGAGAAAACCCTATTATCCATTACAAGAACTCTTCCTTAAAAATCCTCGGTAAACAAATGGGTGAATGATCCTTTGTCTATCATTCTACAGTATTCTTACAGTAGGGAGGGACACACCATGAATAGAAAATTTGTAAAAGCGAAATCACCACAAGGTGTATGGAACACTGCTTAGTCAGAAATTTGCAAATTTTAATACGAGATATCTGAATTCTCTAGCTGCAGAATTTTTTAAAAATATGAAAAGAAAACCCTAAATCATCAGGGTAAGGGAAGAAACAAGATCATTTATACTTTATATGCATTTGGACCTAGCAGTTCCATTTAACATTATCTGGCTTTGAAAAATCCCCCGATATGTTTAACCTAAGACTAAACATTGCTGCAAAGCTTCAAATGATGAGCACAGAGCAATGACCCAGGATCTCTCAAAGGGGAAGTTATTAAACCGAGAGAATCTTAAAGTACAGTTGTAGATGTATTTTTTAAAATTCCAAGATATATTATTACGGGAAAAACATCAAAATGTGAAACAAAATATGCAATATTATTCTATTTATTAAAAAATCGCAAACTAATACTACAGATTTCCATGAGATTGCATGTGTATCACAACGGTATATGGTATGATACACATATATCATGGTGATTGCACTTAATCTGGGGAGGGAGGAGGAAAAAACAGCGAGATCAGGGCTGTACGTAAATTTCATAATTAGAGATATAATCAGCGGGGAAAAAGTCAGAAAACATCCATGGTGAAACTTAAAAGATTCCATCCTTTTAAACAATGCTTATGAGGACTATAAATAATGACTCTCCTAGTTATAACTTCCAAAATGAGGGTAGAGCGTGGTAGGGAATATAGAGCTAATATTGTAGGTCCTCGTCTCCAGGAGCAGAAACAACGCTTTCTTAAGCCAGAACGATACGCGGGATTGGCAGCAGGAGCCGTGCCTGAGCTGAGGGGTTTTGTAGCTTGGGGTGTGCTGCTCCTCCTCCTGCTCCCTGTCCCCGGTGAGTGAGGAGGTGCTGTCCCCAGTTCACTCCTGCCTTGCAGGGCAGCACCTCATACACTGCCAAGCACATGGTAGTTGCTTCAAAAGCTTGCGTGTGTTTTCATTTATTCGTAATAAATATAGCAATGCTGGAAGTTTAACTCCTTCAATTGGCTTGACAACAGCAAAGTGAAAAATTTTTAAAAACTAATGAGTATAATTTATGCAGTTCCGTGAGATCCTTGAAAATGTAAATGTTATTCCCACCTACTTTTTTCTCCATAAACATCTCATTTGAAGAGTAACTATAATAAAGTCAAATAATTTCCCCAATTAGGACTAATGTTTTAATGTCCCTGCAGAGGTAAAAGTTCACCAAAATTTAGAGACCCACTTGCAAGTAAAGTGTGCAAAGTGGGATGGAAATGTACATTGTTTTATGAAAATGTGGTTGAAACCCTGTAACATTTGCATTTTAGATGGAGCTCGAAATTGTGTTGTTTTGAGTTGAAAGATTTTTCCGAGCTGGCTATGTGATAAGTGAGGAAGTCTGACTCCCCGGGAGCTCTGACAGGGCTGCCAGAGGGTCAGAATCTGCTGGTAGAACGCAAAACCAGTAGGGATGGAAAGTGATCCTCCAGCTCTGTGCAGGTAACCACGTGGAGAAGATGAACAACACGGGAACTTCTACTCGGAAACATTTAATGTTTCCTCAAATTGTTAAATTCCTGATTGGAATAACTACCCCAATACATGAATAATTCAGCTAATTGTGTTGTGTGACTTTAACAAGCTGAATTTTGAAAATATAACTAATACTGTTTCATACTTTGCCTTTATTCTTTCAGAAAAGAAAGTTCCTTGCCTCTTTCTTTGTGGAAGAAAAGGCATACGTATTTTAAAAGGAGGCACTGATTAGCATCGCTATTGCATTGTTTTCTTTGCAAAGTATGCTTTCTTTTTAGGGAAGCCAGCCCTCCCTCTAGACTACAAAACTGATGATGATGCAAAAATATTTATACTTGGGAGTGGGAGGAAGAGCTTGCTGGGTTGACAGAGGCAAGGGGAGCAGAGTGTGCCTGGAGTTGCTAATGAAGCCAGAAGCACAGCATGGCTCTGAGCTAGTTAGAAGGGATGGAGATGAATACAAATAATGTTAGTCAACGTTTATTTCACTCCGGAAGCACACTTCTTCAGTCAAATGGAAGCGGTATCATGTGCCTCCACCAATTTACAATCTGTACAAATGCAAAAATGATTCAATGTCTAGGTTCAGCAGCAGCACAGTTGCATTGTGCGTCTGTATGCAGGTGTGCCCTACAATTCAGACAGAGAGACTGTAACACAAAAGTGGAAGAGGGCTGGAGATTTAGCTCAGTGGTTCCACCACCGACATCACAAGCGCAAGGACCTGAGTTCATGATCCCCGGTACCCCAGCCCCAAAAATATGGAAGATTAATATGAACATTTGGAAGGGTTTCTATCATAAGCCGTCAATAAACACCAACAGGACATATTCTACAGTTTCATTTACCCAAAGAAGGGAACGCTTGTATAACTGGGAGAAAGTAGTCTCATAACCAATTGGTTTTATTTTTTTAGAAACCAATTAAGTTAAACACGTTTTGAAAACAAAAGGCTTTGAGTGTTTCTTAATAGCTCAACATTCACGCTACATCCAATAGGGCTGTAGGCTACAGTGCCGTCAAACAAGCTACATGGAGAGCAGCTTGCACTTTGGGGAGTCCTGTCAGGCATCATCATATGAGCAGTTACTAGGGAGACCAAGAGGTCAGTATGATTCATGGTAATGGAGGGTTTGTTAGAATTGTTATATCAGATGCCGTAGGGAGAGAATTATAGGGAATGATTTTAAATACGTGCCACAAATAAAAAAATCTTTAGGACAGATGATTGCCACGACCACTGCAGTGGAGTCTGCGTGACAATGCCGGTCACCTGGCAGAAACCAGACCCGAGGTATCGTCCCCACGGGGTTAAGCCTCCTGGAGGTCCTTGGCACACACCGCATGCAAAGTCAGCCGTGAAGAGAATAGCTGGCCTCTCTGCCTGCAGTTTGGGGACATTGGGTTCATTTACAATTCTGTTCTATTTTGTCTTTATTACTATTTGTTCATTATCTGTAGAATTGTATTCTGGGCCCAGGAAAGATTAGGAACAATTAGATGTTCCTAGAGATGGGAAGGTATTGGGGCACAAGAGGACGGGCGGCCAAAGTGCTGACCCTGAGCCCCGGACTGTGAAGTCCTGAAGGTGATCCTGAAGGTGACATGCTGAAGCCAGTCCTTTGTTTTACAAACTTCCCCTTCTGACTGGGTATAGGTGTGGTCTTACCTTGACTTAGTGGTTTTAGCTTTTGTGATTGTATATAGGTGTGGTCTCACCTTGACCTTGTGGTCTTAGCTTTTACAGTACTATTGTCTATCTTTCTCATGCCTGCCTGTGACTGGAATCACTCTTGAAGTGTGCCCTTCAAACTAGTATATATACACCTAGAGTTAGAAATAAAATTGCAGCAGCTACTACCTTCACTACTCAGTGCTGTGTGGTTTCTGACTGTCGCCGCCGAACCTGCTCCCACCTTTCTGAAGATCCCTGTTCTCCTCGTGAAATCCAGTCTTTGCTCCCCTATGGTCGGTAGCAGATGATCTCAATTTTGGGTACTAAATTTTAACTATTTGCTTCCACATTAGTCATTAGCCAGCGGAGAAAGCCTTGCTCCTTCAGGGTGAGTATCAGCCAGGATTTACTTCAGAATAATTGCATAGTGGTTGTACTAGCTTGGTCTCACCAACAGTGTAGAAGGGTTCCTTTATGGAAATTGGTATGAAGATTCCTCAAAACACTAAAACTAGAAATACCACTTGACCCAGCGGTTTCCCTTCTAGGAATCTTCTCCTGAGCCTTAAAAATATCATATTACAGATATACATGTTTACCCATGTTTACAGCAGGACAATTCGTAATAGCTAAATCTTGGAAGAGGCCTATAATAGTATGTGTATCAGCAGGTGAATGTATAATGAAAATAAAATACATAATGGAGTACTACTATGCCATAAAGAAAGATAAACTTGCATCGTTTCTAGGAAAACGGATGCACCTTGAGAACATAATGTTAAGTGAGATAAATTAGACCCACACGCTTAAAGATGACATGGTTTCTCTTACATGAGAAATACAAAATATAAATAAAGAGCAGGGCCAGGGATTTAGCTCAGTGGTTCTGCCCCTCACCTTGCAAGTGCAAGGACCCAAGTTCGATCCCTGGTAACAATAAATAAATGAATAAATAAATAAATAGCACATGAAAGATAGATAATAAGAAGTAAAGAGATTGGAAAGGGAATCGAGGGATGGAGGGAAAGGGGCAGGGGAGGGGACGAAGAAATGAATGAAGTTGTGTTAGGTCTGTGCACCAACTCCATTCGAGGGAAAAATAAACATTATGTACTGCAAACATGTACTCATAGAAGTTGAAATTCTAAAAATAAAGGATAATAATAGCAAACTTTTCCCAACTTTCTACTGGTCAGCTCTTCAAAGATTCCCAGTGTATTTCAGTGTTGATTAAACAGCTCGAGTGGCAGTTCTTTACACATTACAAGATTCTCCTCAGTATTTACAAATAATCTGCATGTGCAATAATCACAGGCAAGCAGCTGGAATTCACTGCAACTGCAGTCGTGTTTCTCATATGTCAAAGCTGGGAACTCATTTTTCCTAGCTGTGCGTGAATCCCAATTTGAGCCTTTATTGTTCTCCCTTCATCATTTTTCTACACAGTTAAACTCATGACATGATGAAAGCTTTGCTGCTTTGTGAAATATTTCCTAGAAAATAGCCAACTGATAATGCTGGTGAGTAATAAAGACATGAAAGAAAGTAGCTATTCTTATCTGTCAAGTAGCTGGATAGGTGAATTTGGCCTGTAGAACTATTGGAAGTCTGAAGAGATTGCTTCTATATACATATTTATATTCTGCATTACTGAATTTTTAAGGGAGAAATCATGAGTTATAATAGTGTTCTTGACTTTGAATATTCTTGAAAGTCTCAGACGATGTCCCTCGAGAAAGCAAGGTTTTCCTGTAACAGAATTAGATTTATGGGACACTTGTAGTTTACATGAAGCTTTGAAATTCACAGTTAATGAGGTTTCCTTGGTGGTGGCCCATACAAATGAGGATGTCAGAACAAAATGAGGCATGAACTCCTGCTGCAGTTGAGGGTGGGTCTAATTTTATGATAATGAGAAAAAGAGAAAGAGTGAAACATATCACATTTATATTCATCTTCTCAGGAAAAGTGAAGTTAAGATTTTCTGAACATTGTAAGTAAAAATGCAGATCCTCGGGATGCAAGTGATGAACTAGAAAGAGGAATGTCAAGATAAGACACAGGTGTTATGGACCTGCCTCGGGGGACGTCAGAACCCACACCTGTCATGGGTCCGCCTTCCACCCACCTGCGTCATTACACTAGTGTAGGTGAGAACCACGCCTACAGAAGCCAGTGTGAACATTCTCACGTTCATCTTTCATGTTTAAAGTTTCTTAAAGTTTCTATCCCAAAATTAATGAGACGCTAAGAGACTATGATAATAAAAACACGTTTCCAAGAGTTAGTGAAATGAAAGAGACATAAAAGTTAAGCTTTGGCAAATGAAAGTGAAAAATACACAGGAAATGGGTTTAGCTCTGTTTTCCTTACTAACTTCCTAGGGATTTCATAGGTATTAAGAGTGGAAAAGTATGTACAATTAGATACCTAGCAAATGCTACCAACTGTAAATGCTCCTACTGCCAATCTTATGACAGAGATAATTTATACAAATTCCTCTGTCTTTCTAATGCATCTATACTCTTTCTTGGAAATTTAAAATATCTATGTATATTATACATACATGCATCATAATTCAGATTAGCCACTTTCAAGTGTTCAAAAGCTACGGGGTGGACAGTGCAGAAGAATGTACAGAGGGAATGTAGGAAAATTCAGGTGAATTCAGGTGCTCTCTACTTTGTATGTTCAACCATTTGCGGGTGGATAAGCTGATTTTCCTTTTTGCAGAAGTCACAAATGAGGACAGTAGCAAACCTAGGACAAGTGACCTTTTCTTTGGATTGTTTTTGTTTTCAGTTATATCCAGTAGTAACTTACACAATTATGCAAAAGCCCAGGATTTCTCAGAAACACCTGCCTCTTACCACCATCAATTTTTTCAGGTATTCAATATTAGGTTTTTTTGAGAATCCTGCTAATTAGTTAAAGTCACAGCCAAAACAAAAATCTTGAGATAAAGGAAATAATGTGTGCGAAAACACTCAGCAAACTAAAATGAACTGTACAAGTAATGTCAATAGACAAAAGATTTTTAATCACAGAAAATCCACTGGTGAGTTCCCTTAAAATAATGTTCTTCTTTCCTTCCAAGTGGATTTTCCCTTTATGGGTTATTCATGGAAATCATGCAAGTTCTTTTCTGTCTCAAACTGTTCTGTGTCCAAAAATAGACACTCCTACTGGAACATCATACAAAGTTCTATTGGAAAACTTCATCGTGGAATAAAGCATATTCTGTTGTTTGAATTAAAGATTTTAAAAATTGCCTACTTTTCATTACTAAAATCCAAGGATGCCCACTTTTTGATTGTGGTATTAGTTTGTTATTATTTTTACAACACAAAAAATTACAAGCTGGCAGAATGTTCTAATGAGAAAATGTCTGAAATAAAAAGTCATGGTATGTTGTAGACTTATTAGAAAAAAATCCAAGATTAATTGTGGTGGCTTTTTCTGTTAGGATATAAATAATTGGACTGTAGAACAGGGGCATTTGGGAGTTCAAGGTGACATTACTGCTTCCTCATAAAAACGAAGCAATCAGCCACTCTGATGAAACTCATTTTTGGAATTAATTTGACTAGCATATTAAAATACTGGAAAATATACTATCACTCTAGGTTTTATTTTCCATCAACTAAATGAAGTAGCTGTCATATTGGTAAATAGTTAATAATTAGTGAAAAATACTAGATGATGAAATTGAGTGACAGGTAGAGAAGGTGAGAAGCAAAAGCAACAGATTCCTGTGAAAGTGCCAGAAATTTTCTGAAATGTTCTGTATACTGATCACTCTTTTCTTTTCATTTTTATTCTCATCTTGTCAAAGCGGCCATGAGAGGTAATGAGCAGACAGCCATCTTGAATAAAGCTGAGTTCAGTCATGGCAGTGTTCTCTGCTACAATGTGTCAGACAACAGTTTTCAACTTCTGTGCTGTTGCAAAAAATGAAATTGATTATAAATAACTAATTAGAAATTCCTAATTTTTAAAAAGCAGCTGATGATGATGTCTTTCTTTTTATTATTTTTAAAAGAGAGTTGTTTAGTGGCATGCTTTGGTTAATACCATTAATTCTTTTCTGTACGTGGGTTGGTTAGTGTTGAATGTAGATTGTTAAATTACAGTATGAAGAATGAGGATATTGCTGTTACTCTGTGGATACTATTTGTACAGAAAACAATTAAAAATTATAGGAAATTAATACCAAAGTAAAAGTCTTTAAAAGAAAGTATTTTTGATATGCCAGATGGCTTCTTTTAGCAATAGAAAAATGTGTATTTCAGATCAAAATGTGAAATGGTAAACATTTCATTGGAAACTCACAGTTCTTGTTCTTTGATCTCTCTGTTGCCATCTCAGTAGAAATTCCAAACTTACCTAGAACACGAAGACAAACTAACGAGTCCCTTATAAAACTTTTAATTTGAAAAATATTGAAATACTCTTCAGTTCGGGGTTTGATGGTTGTTACGGTCTCTCACCTTAAAATATGTCTCTGGAATCTAGTATATGCTGATGCTAATGTCACTTACAGTGTTGGAGTAATATATGTTCCTGGAATACAAACTGTGATCAAAACATATGTCAGATGTTTAAATTTAAGAAACTAATTATTGTAGAAGACACATTGCCGATGATGATGGGGTAAGTGTTCAGAGCACGGGGGTGTTTCTTAGGGGGTTATTGCAATGTTTCTTTTATTGTGATACACTTCAAATTTAGACATTCACTAGATTTTTATTACCCTTTCTTGGTGAAATTTTATGGCAATTTCTGTCAAATGAAAACATCAGAGTGTTTCCTCATCCACCTTATTCACTGGATTTGGAACTGTGTGATTTCTGGCTTTTCTATGTCAAAGGGACAACAAAAGATAAATATTTTGAATCTATTCAAGACACGGAGGCAGCCATAACAGTACAACTAACGACACTCACAAAAGAGGACTTCCAGAACCGCTTCAGAAAATGGCAAAGAATAATGAGTTAAGTGTGTTCAAAATGCAGGGGAAATTCTGAGGGGGATTTATGGTAATGTGCATTTAACTGTAATAAATTTTTACATTTCATCATTCAGTGTATTTTTTAATCACAGCATGTACATATTTCTGTAGGTTCTGACAATTTTGGTGAGAAGATGTCTTGCATATAAAGAGTAATAAGCTGCAACATTTTTTAAATTCTTTTGTAAAGAATGGATGTGGTAGAATTTTAAGGTAACACTTCACTTGATTTCTTAGGGAAATTACCCATGAGTTGAAATTATTTTTCAAAAGAAATCTTACATAGTTCATTGTAAATATTGTGAACATTCCTCAAATTACCCTAGATGATTTATAAATGATTCATAATTTAAATACAGTGATACCTCAGTTCACAAATGCTTCTGCTGGAGAACAATATTTTATGATCTTGACACCTTTGCAACAATTAGTTTGCAGTGTAGTCATGGGTTTGTTTCATTTGCTTTCTCTTCTGTTCCATTGATCCATGTGCCTTTTTAAAATACCAGTACCATAATCTTTTGATTACTACAGTTTTGTAATGTAGTTGAAAACCAGGAAGTGTGACACCTTTAGCTTTGCTCTTTCTCAAAATTGATTTAGGTATTTAGGGTCCTTAATGATTCCAATTGAATATTAGGGTTTTTTTTCAATTCCTGTGAAAAAAGACATTGAAATTCTTAAAGAGATTGCATTGAATCTGTAGGTCGCTTTGGGTAGTGTGGCTATTTAACGTAATTAATGTCACTAATTCATGATCAAAAATAATGTTCTATTTATTTCCCTTTTCAGATAGTTCATTTTTAGTACTCAGAAATGAAACTGATTGCTCTATCTTGATTTGGTATCCTTCAAAACTCTTTTACTAGAGTTTTTCTAACAGTTTTTGAAGAGTTTTTATGATTTTTTTATATAAAAGACTATGCCAGCTGCAAACAGAGTTTCACTTTCTCTGTTCTGGTTTGGATGCCTTCTTTTTCTTTTGTGATCAGTCTGGCTAGGACCTCAGTACCATGTTGAACAGCACCAAGTTAGAAGTGGCCACAGTTGGCATGCAGGCCTTATTCCTGACCCAAAAACTTTTGAAATTTTTGCTCTTGAATTAGTACAATCATATATATCATATATAGAGAGAGAATTTGCTAGTGTTTTATTGAGGATTTCTGCATTTGTATTCATCAGAAATATTGGCATATAGTACTTTTCTTGTACTGTCCTTATCTGGCTTTAATATGAGGATAATCTTGACATCGTAAAATAAGTTTAGAAGTGTTCGTACCTCTTCAGTTTTTAGAAGAGTTGGGATCTTAAGAAAGATTGATTTTTAGTTCTTCCTTAAACATTTGGTAGGATTTGCCAGTGAATCTATTAAGTCCTGAATTTTTCTTTGATGAGAATTTTTTGATTAACAATTCAGCTCAATACATTATTTTTTATTTTTTTGAGAAAGGTTCTCTCTATGTAGTTCATGTTGGCCTTGAAGTTACAAGCCCAGGCTGACTTTAAACTCACAGGGATCTTCCCTTCTCGGCCTCCCAAGTGCCAGGATTGTAGCTGTGCCCCACCCCACCCAGGCCATGATGTCACTTTAGGTTTTCTATTTTCTTCATGATTCAGTTGTATTAGATGATTTGAGTCTAGGACTTTATAGATTTCCTCTAAGTTTTCCAGACCACTGGTGTAACTATTCATTGTATCTCCTTATGGTACATTGGTATGGTATCAGTTGTAAAATTAATTTGCACTTTACCTAAAATTTTATTCATTTAAATATCTTTTTGTGAACTTGCTCAGAGTTTGTTACTTTGTGTGCCTTTTGAAAAATCTTAACATCTTTGGACTTTTCTATTTTTTTCTATTCTCTATATTAGTTCTAGTTGTGCATTTTTAACTTCAAGGTTGATTTTGTATTCTTTTCCTAACTTCTTGAGATGTAAAGATAGGTTGTATGCTTAAAAACTCTATCTTAGTGTAGGCATTTATTGCTAAAAGCTGGCCTCTTAAAACTGGCCTTACTGTGTCCCTTAGGATTTGGCCTGCAGTATTTCATAATCATTTCTCTCCAGAGACAAAAGTCCAGAGACTTGTTCCATCACTATTGATTTCGTCTTTGACCTTTAGTTGTTCAAGATTGTTTTGTTTAATTTTCTCCATTTTTTTAGTTTCATAGCAGGTGATGGGCAAAAATATTTGAAAATTTTTCAAACTTTTTAATTTTTAAGGATGTGTTCTGTTGTTGAACCTCTGATTTATGCATCTTGTGCCTGTCCCTCAGGCCTACTTCCTTCTTCACAAGATTGTTCTAGTCCGCAGTTTCCTTATTGATTTTAGGTCCATCTGAACAATTCCATGTTGAAAGTGCGGTACTGAAGTCCCCTGCTAGCTGGTGTTGTGGTTCATACCTTCAATGCCAGCCACTCGGAAGGCAGTGGCTGAAGGCTGGTAAATCCAAGGCCAGACTGGGCAAATAAGGAAGGCCAGGTCTTGAAATAAGAATTCTAAAGTGGGGCTGGGCAGTAGTTCAGTGGTAAAGCCCTGGCCTGTCATCTTGGAGGCCATGGATACAACCCTTAATTTGGCAAAAATGAACTAAAATCCTTATAATTACAGTATTCCTGTCTATCCCTTCACTTCTTTTGGTATTTGCTTTGTGTATTTAGATGCCCTGAAGTTGGAAGTTGGATGGCTATATTATATATAATAATAGGGCTGGGCAGTAGTTCAGTGGTAAAGCCCTGGCCTGTCATCTTGGAGGCCATGGATACAACCCTTAATTTGGCAAAAATGAACTAAAATCCTTATAATTACAGTATTCCTGTCTATCCCTTCACTTCTTTTGGTATTTGCTTTGTGTATTTAGATGCCCTGAAGTTGGAAGTTGGATGGCTATATTATATATAATAATATAT